>NC_068570.1:43407226-44032226 GCF_025698545.1 Gossypium raimondii
TGATTTAAATGGGAACGAGTGACGATGGACGTTGTTAATGGGTTACCCTTGACACCTACTAAAAAGGAATCTGTGTGGGTCATCGTGGATCGATTGACCAAGTTCGCTCATTTTATTCCGGTTCAGATAAACTACTCTCTGTAGAAGTTAGCAAAGCTCTATATCTCCGAGATTGTAAGACTGCATGGGGTTCCTGTTTCGATAATTTTTTATAGAGATTCTTGCTTCACAGCTTGATTCTGGAAGAAATTGCACGAGGCTCTGGGTTCGAGATTGGACTTCAGTATTGCATTCCATCCTCAGACTGATGGTCAATCTGAGAGGGTGATTTAGATAGTGGACAATATACTTCAGAGTTGTGTAATAGATTTCGGAGGTAGGTTGGAGGATTTCTTACTGCTAGCTGAGTTCGCCTATAATACCAGTTTCCAATCTAGCATCCAGATCGCACCTTACGAGGCTCTGTATGGTCATAAGTGTCGTACTCCGCTATGTTGGACTAAGTTGGGTGAGCGACGAATTTTGTGTCCTGAGTTGGTTTCTGAGACTGAAGATAAGGTTAGACTAATTCGGGATCGTCTGAAGGCGGCTTCTGATAGACAAAAGTCTTATGCGGATTTGAAGATGAGAGATATCAAGTACTCTGTGGGTGACTTTGTTTTTCTTAAGGTTTCTCCGCGGAAGAAAGTTCTGAGATTCGATCATAATGGCAAGTTGAGCCCAAGGTTCATTGGGTTGCCGCTTATCAATTGGAGCTAGCTCTAGAGTTGGACCGTATTCACGATGTGTTTCACATCTCCATGTTGAGGCGGTATCGGTCTTATAACAGCTCGGTTTTAGTTAAATCAAAATAGTAGTTTCGGAACCACAAATTTGAGGTTAAAAAATTATTTGAATATTATTTTTGGTATTTATAGCGTGTGATTATATATGTGTGAAAGCTTCGTAAAAAGAATTTTTACTGTTTGAATGCTTAATTCAGAAAAAAGGACTAAATCGCATAAAGCGTAAAAGTTGTGTTCTATATGCTAAAGGTGTCTAATAGCTATAGAACATTAAAGTAAAGGCCCTTAAGTGGTAAATAGACCATAAATGAGATAATGGAAGATGTTGGCTTGGCAATTGTGTAATTATTAAAGTTTATAAAGTTAATTAAGTAAAATAGTAATTAATGTTAAAAATAAACAAAACAAAATTATCATTATCCTCTATTACCATCCACCGACTTTTAGAAGGGAAAGAAGCCATTTTTGTGCTAAACATTCGGCCACGCTTGTAAGCTCAATTAGGTATGCGTTTTTGTCCCGTTTTTGATGATTTCTTTGTTTTTGAAATCGTTGTCTCGTGTTCTAGCTAGCCCATGCCCTAATTTTTGAATTGGTTGATGAACTTGTGAGTTGTCACTTATGATATCTTGATGTTTTTGAATGTTGATGATGGAAAATGAATAATTTTTGATAGATTAATATGTTTTGTAAAGTAATTTTTGACAAAAATGTCAAATAGGGATTAAATTGTAAAATATGCAAATTGAGTGGTTGAAATGTGAAATAAATGAAAGTTTTGGACTGCTAGGGGCACTATGGTAATTTGGCCAAGAATGGGTCTTGTTGAATTTTATGAATTTGGTGAATTTGTGAAATAGGGACTAAAGTGTAAGAAATGTGAAAGTTTAGGGCCAAAGTGAAATTTGGCTTAAATATGTGTTTTTGGACTTAATTGAATGATTATATGATTAAATGAGTTAATTTTGAATACATATAGATCAAGAAAAGAGGAATCCAGAATTTGATCGGGGGAAAGGCAAAATTATTGAGTAATCGATCCGATTCGTCAATTTCGAGTACGAGGTAAGTTCGTGTGTAAATAATGCAACATCACATTATTTTGTATTTAATGTTTTCATATAGCATGAATTGTATAATTTCTTTGTGAATTTGGTTGATGATGTTCCAATATCGATTTCAGATTTTGTGTAAGACCACAGCTGGGATATTGGCATCGATTTGAGATTTCGTGTAAGACCATAGTTGGGCTATTGGCATCGATACGAGATTTCCATGTAAGACCATGTCTAGGACATGGCATTGGTACGATACATTATGTATGAGTTTTCCCGAGTATCCTTACGATTCTAAGTGGTTCAACGGGTAATCCAAAAATTATGTCAAAGAAAAGACAAGGTATGATCATGTTGAAAGGATGCAAGTATGTACGAAAAATTCATGAGTAATGAACTCGATGCATATTGGACATTTTGGCAAAAATGTAAATGATTAAGTCATTCTTATGCAAATGATCTTATGATCACCTTGTGATTATAGGTCTATACTTATGAGGTATAAATATGTGGTAACTTTGATTGATGATTGTGTGAGACTTTTAGGCCAAATTAAATTGAGACATGATATGTTTAAGTGTTTGTTGTTCATGTATAGGTGAAATTGGCCAATGAATGGCATGTAAATATATGATAATGATTAGCTATTGGAATAGCTAGTTATGGATATGTTTTGGTGTTATGCGTGTCGAAATAAATGTTAATACAAAGAAATCATGAAAGAGTAATATTTGCAATAAAACAGATTTGGACAGCAGTAGTTGTAAAACTTTGAAAAATCACCAAAAATTTTGGGAATCGCATTAGAGGTTGAATAAGACATGATATTAAAGATTATTGAGTCTAGTTTCACATAGAAGAAACGGTGTAAGCAAAAGAACCCCATATTATGAGATATTTGAATTTTTGTGAGATAAGGTTAGAATGATTTTGGAATCCCCTACTCTAACTTTGGAAAATCATTAAAAATTGTATAAAAATAATTATGGGTTATAATTTATATAATTAAAATTCTTAATGAGTCTATTTTCAAGAGAAACAAACGGGAACATCGTCCAAATCCCGTACTAAGAGATAATTAATTTTTAGAGAAGAAAGATCGGAACTGTCAGATAGCAGAACATGGACTACTTTGAAGAATTAACTGTAATTATTGGATAAACCAAAAATTCTAAAATTTTATGGTAAGAATATATCTGAGTCTAGTTTTTGGAAAATCAAGCGGATCTTAATTTGGAGTTCTGTATCATAAGATATAAATAATTTAGTTACTATGACTCGAGTAGACAGCTTGGTGTGAAATGAGTAAATAATGGAACTATGTTTAATTATGATTGTATTATCTTGAGAACATATTGTGAGGATTAGTAAAAGCATGTTAATAGAATGAGTCTGCTGGTTTGAGTGGTAAGGAGTTGCTGTGTTGGAGGTCTTGTGTTTAAATCCCTGCACGAGCATGGGTATTATTTCTGCTCGGTTGTGTGATAGAGTTTCAGTGGAGTTGGAATTCTGAGTTAGTTGGGTTGTTAGTGGATGTAGTGGGATAGTGCCAAATTAAATCTTTTTATTTTATTTTTATTTTGTTTCTCTCTCCAAAGCTTTTGACGTTTCTTCTCCAATTCTTGATTTTCCCAAAGGTATTGTGCAAGGGGATCAAACCGTGTCTCCCATTGTGTAGTGTGTTTGAGCTATTGTATCTGTTTTAGTTTCAGGAGTCTCGGGATTATTTTTTTGTGAAAATGAACCAGGTGTGTACCCCTTATGCAAGAAAATCAAGTTTCGACGAAAGCTGAAAGTGTAGTCTGTCGACGCCACACGGGCGCGTGGTCACCCGTGTGGTTGGTCGTGTGCGAGACACGACCGTGTGTCTGACGAAGGTGTGCCCGTGTGTAAGACACAACTGTGTGGTGGTGTAGGTGAAGCCATGTGGGTCACACGGGCATGTCACACAGGTATGTGGGTTTTGGGATAGGCTGTGTGGGCCACATGGGCAAGGCCAATTAGGGCGTGTCAGCCACACGGGTGTGTGAGTCCGTAATTCTAAAATTTTTCGTAGAGTCGCACGGGTCGTTCCGATCGATTATGGGCCTGTCATAGGGTCGGTAAGGGCTAACCAACCCTAAAACTATATGATCTGTTAGTCTGAAATTCTGCTCTGAGTATGACACTGTTTTGCATGTTTGATTATTCTGATGTATATATATTTGATATATGTATATGAGCATGTAAGTATGATAATTCTCAATATAGATATATATCTGATTGGGGTGGGCTTTGTATATGTGGAGGAAGTGTTCTGTACGGCGATCATCGCCTATATTCTAGCATCTTGGCTGCACATTATCTGACATGTGTCGTAATGGCACGATATGGTGTGTAGGGTTAGGTGGGTGTTTTTAACCCCACATCGTGTGATGGGATGGTCAGAGTTGGTGTGTAGAGGTTGGGGGTAGGATTCTATACATCTGTTTTGCATATCTATTTCTGTTATCTGAATCTGTAAAGGATCTAAATCCAAATCTAAATCTGAATCTGACTATGTATGTGATTCTGTATGTGATTTCTTTATTTGTAGCATGTCTATTTCTATTGCGTTAGACATTGAGTTTACGTAAAATCACTTTTGTTTATCTGTTCTATTCAGGTAATCCACAGACTTAAGCGGATCGGTGCAGCGGAGTCTCGCGGTGACTACTTGTCTATGAACTAAGTTTAAATAAAGGTTTTATTTATTTAAGGATTATTTTTTAGAGTTTTGTATGAATTGGACTCTTCGGACTGTTTGGTTTAATGTTTGAGATTTGGATTTTTCATTTAATACTTTATTTGCGACGATTATTTAAAAACGTGGATTTTACTAAAAGAAAGGTTTTCCGAACTTACAAATGGAATTTTAAGAAAATAACGTTTACTATAAATTCCACTGTAAATTAATGTTTTTGACAATGGATATAAACAAATATGAGTTATTAAGCTGAAATGATTTAACGTAATAACTCCGTTTTCAAAACCTATTTTTTGTGACATCTCCGGATTCAGTCATAACGTCAGGGCTGGGTTTGGGGTGTTACAAAGTTTACCTTGGATTTAAAGAATAAGCTATACAATGAAGTGGTGTACTACTCTTAGTCCATTGATCAATAAGAATATCATATACCACTTCATAAAATACTGATCTCTCGTTTCCTTTCTTCCCTTCATGCCTATAAATACTTATCTTCACTTTTTAAATCATTTCATCCCACATCTCATAAACCAAGTGAAGAGTGGGCCTATCCGTGTTCATAATTCAAAGCATATCATATATACGTCCAGTAAAAGAAAGAATATAATCAACCTTATCCCACCAAAACTCATCCAAAAAAAATTTCTTCACCATAGAGGCTTTGGAAATGTCATGTAACGCCCCTAAAATTTCTAATTTCGTTATTGTGAAAATATGACATAAATATCTGTCAGTTTTAGTGGTTATGTGTTCTAGGAGCGTTTGGGAGGTCTCAAGTTCAAGCCTTTGCTTAGGAAAATTTTGGTATTTTGAATGAATTAGGCATTACTCATGTTTAGTAGGCTTTTATTTGATTGTTGGGTAAATTACATCAAAATGGGTCTGCTGGTCTGGTGGTTAAATGGTGTGTTATTATAGTGGAGGTCATGTGTTCGAATCCCTATGCAGCTAAGGGATATTATTTTGTACTCAAATTTTGGGATAGAGTTGTGTAATAGGGGGATTCTGAGTAGTGGATATGTAGTACGAATTAGGGGAGAAGATTAAGGAATTTTGGGGGTTATCGGGATTTTATTTTATTTTTTTCCTATAACTGAATTTTGACTCTCTTTTCCAAAAAAGAATTATGCAGTCTATTCTTCTCCCTCTCCTCTTGCTGAAATTCTCTAAGTTTTTCCATCTTTCTCTTCTTTTTCTTCTTGATTTTTCCCTAATCCATTTATTTTCCTTCGCTTTCGCATGCGGTTAGTGCTCGCTTAGTTTCGATAAGTGTTTCTCTTCGTTTCTGTCATGAATCTCTTAACGACTGAAGTGGTAATGTTTTTTCTCTGTAATTTGGGCGTAGGGGGAGGCTCGGACTTGTGAATTCAGTGCTCTCATCTTAACAATAGTTAAATGGAGGGTTATCGTTGGTGGTAAGTTAGGTTTTTGTTCGTTCTTAGCTGTCAAAATCCATTAAATTGATATTGAGTAACTTGATTATAGGCTTTGGAGTGCTCGGGAACTGTTTTAGCATCAAACAAAACCAGACATGTACCCATTAAATAAAAGCTAACTTACTGTAACGGTTTTTAAACTCAACAATCTTCTCTTCAAATCCCTTTCCATGTGACATCGCCAGATTCAGCCATAACGTCTAGGCCGGGTTTGGGGTGTTACACGTCATATTCTCTATAAGTAGATCATTCATCACAAATAATCATATTTCAGAGACCTCGTTTAATGAGCTCGAGTCTTTTTAACATCATAATCATAGAAGCAAATTGAGTATCCGCAGCAGCAAGTAATTTCAAAAGCACAAAAGAATTAAATATTGCCAACTTCATTTAGTGACTCATTATGATGTTTCTTATAAAGATAGCATCATCACCAACATTATTTACGCAACACAAAACATCATGTGTAACCTTATTCTTTTCGGTGTTTTTTGCAGTACATATATTTTAAAAGCATGGTTAAGAGTATGTACCACACAAGGTGTCCAAAAGATATGAGGATGTTGTGTCTCTACTAATGATCCCGCGGCTTTATAAATTGATGCATTGTCGGTTATCACTTGAAAAACATTTTTTGTCCTAACCTCACTTATGGCATCTTTAATTAAAGTTGTCAAACAAAACTTATCATTGTACTCCTTTTCACAATTGATTGCTTTCAAGAAAACAACTCCACCTTCAGAAACAACTATAAAGTTAATCAATGGTCATCCTTGTGCATCCTCCATCCATCACATACAAGACAAATACATTTTTCCCTCCACATTCCTTTTATAGGTCGTAACAAACTCTCTATATTTGCTTGTTATTTTTGCAATAATGTAGTCCTTAAAGTATTATATCCCGAAAGTAGGTAACTCGAAATCAAATTCTTACTAGCTAAGGTGAATGCGATTCACGTAATAAAGGTTCCTAGCTAGATGAAAAGGCAATCCACTTGAATAAAACATTCGAACAATTTCACTATCTAAATTCTCTTGAGCAACAAGGTTTAATGATTGTTCTAAAGGGCCTTTTCTTCTTTTAGAATCTAAACTATGCCCTTGAAGTGAGGTTGTGTTTAGCCCAGAGGAAGATGCTAGTGTTTGAGAACTAGGTGACAATGGGACTATTTTTGGTTGCAACTTGAGTTTCACATCTTCAACTATTTTTTGCATTTCAACAAGATGTTGTAGTGTTACTTTAGGACACACTCGAATTCTTTGCCCATTTAGTTTCAATAAATGTGCTTTAACCCTAGAGTATGAGCCATTAAATGTAGCATTGCAAAAAGTACACGCAAAACTAACATTCTCGCCTTCTTCAACAGTTTTCGGTAATTTAGTAACATATCACCAAAGAGGAGTGTTACTAATATCATCTTGAGACACTAGCATTAGTAGCATTATTTGATGAGCCAACACTTCCACTACCACTTTGAGATGTCATAATTAAAAACCTATATTATTAAAAAAAATTTTAAAAAAAATCAATGTATACTTCAAGAGTGATCATAACAAATAAATTATTTAACAAACAAATATACAAAATAAAAATAAAAAGTAACTAAACAAATAAAATAATGTAACCCATTCAAACTTATCCAAAAAAATGTAACATATTCAAAGCATAAAAATAAAATATTAAACTTACCTTCAATTGCTTCAATCTTCCATGTTTGTTGAAAGTAGGAAAAAAAGATAAGAGTGATAAATGTTTAAAATATTTTTGAAATTTGAAAATGGAAACGTCAAAGGCAACAAAGCAAGTACAAAGCTCAAAAGCTTCTCAAATAACCTAATTTTTTTTAGTTTTTATTTTACTATTTTGATTGGCTATTTAATGTTTTAACTTTTAAGTCTTTTCAATGTTTACATAGGCTGATAATAAAACTCAGCATTTTATTAACAGATTGATTGTAAAACTCAGCGTTTCATTAATAGGAAACTCTAAACTTCACATTTCTTTTATACATCATCTTTTTCCCGCCGCTAACTCTTCATCTATTACAAATTTCAGCCACCGTCTGTCAGCCACCATCTACTTTTCCTGCGTCTATCACGTGTCCATTTTTAGACACCCGTGTCGCAACCGTGTGGAACGAAAGGAATGTGAAAGTGTACACAATCGTATCGAGTAATAAAGTGATAAGAATGTCGAGTTATCATACCCACAGGGACTATGCAAGAAAATATTTATGAAATGTAGGAATTAAACAAATTGGTGAGGAAAAATATGTTGATTTGTAAGAGGTTATCTAAAAACTAAAAATTAACTAAGTAATTAATTAAAATTAAAATTCTAATGTACGATTTATAAATATGGGTTTAATCAATATGACATAAGTGTGTCAAATTAATTTTATTCATTGACTTAGAATTATTAAAACTATGTTTATGTTGTTACTAATAATTACATGGCAACTTGGTCTTTTGTTAATTAATGCACATACATACTTACTAAATCAATTAATCTCTTAAACATATTTCTATGTCAATTCAAACAATTAATCAATTTTCATAAGTAAATATAAGATAAAGTGAGGTAACAATATATTCCTATATTGAAACAATTTAATCACAATAATCTTACAAGTTATACAAGGCTAAAGTATTGTTTAATACCATCGCTAATTTAACCCTCAACTACCTTAGAAGATTAAACATGCACCAATTAAATATTGTGTCAATTAATTATAATTTCAATCCGATTAATTATTAATTCTTTTGCTACCTTACAATTTAAATGCAAGCATAATATAAGTATGATTTTATTTAATTGAACAAATTATCAAGACCTATAATAACACAAACATGATTTTAACTAAGTAAGTGGACAGAATGCAATTAATCTAACACGAATGAAATTTAAGTCATTTAAATTAATTCAAGAACATCAACACAACAAGTATTCATAATCATGATCACAACATAAACTGAAAAGATTAAGAGAAGGAAATTAGAAAAATAAATCTCGGTGATCTTCCAAAGCCAGACTAGTGTGCCACTCTTTTCTCTGCTCGTTCTAGTGATCCAAATCCTTCATAGACAATTGATTGTTGTTGCTCCAAGAACCAAGCTAGAACCTTTTTCAAAAGGGGAAATCTGCAAAGAAAGGAAGAAAATTGGAAAGCAACTAGAAGGGAAAAAGAGAAAGATGAGAGAAAAGATATGTGAGAGGAGATGTGTGAAGTGAGGGATGAAAAATGAGGAACTGAGGGGGGCCATTTATACTTGATCTTGACAGCTCAAGTTGGCTAAAAACAGCAGCCAATCCCTCATCTTATGGCCGGCCATGCTAGTGGAAGGAGTGGTTGAGTTTATGAAAAGCTGATTGGGAGGGGTTTGAATGGCATTTATGAAAAGTTCAAGGGTTGATTTGCAAGTGTTTAAAATCATCCAAAATAAGCTGATTGGGTTAGTAACATGGGACAGTTTGGGCTACTTTTTTGGGCTTGTCATTCCTCCCTCTTTACTTGCTCAATTCAAGCCCTTTTCTCTACTTCAAGTTGCTTATTTTTTCAGATAAAAATTAAATCGGACCAATTGATTTGAGGAAGTCCGTAAACATAAATTTAAGTCTTTCATGGCTGTTAGTTCATCATCTTGAACTCCCATGATGCCTCGTCAATTAATTCTTTCAAGGTGATTGTCGAGCTAATTTTTCACCCTTTGTGCAAAACAGCCAAAAATAACTCAATTTATGCAAAATTATTATAAAAATAATTAAAATACAGAATGTTTTATAAACTAAGCTTAAATTAATTATTTTATAATAAAAGCATAAAATTCGACAGAAATTACTTAGAAATTGCATGAATTAGTGCTTAAAATGTGCTGAAAGAGTCTATATATTTTAGTGTTTCCACCGTGTTCGACCTCTTTTTTTTTTTGACATATTTCAGCATGTCCCGTATGTATCCAAGTGTTTCCGAGGAGTGCCCATGTTGGACACACGTATGACACCAGTATGAGGAGGGATGAGTCGTGTCCGTGCTTCCTAGACCATGAGTGTCGTACAATAGAATTGGAGGTCCAGTGCAGGTGGGGGAGGGGAGACGAGGATGGTGGTAGAGGGAAGTCTAGTGGGGGAAGGGGAGAGGGAGAGGGATGGGCGAGTGGGTGGGAAGGAGGGAGGGAATTTTTATTTTATTTAATAATAATATAATTATATTTATTAATATTAACATAAATATTAATATAATATTTAAATTTATTATCATATTTTTAAAAAATATTTATGTATTTTTATATATTTCTTTGAATTTTTTAGAATTAAGATTAAATTGAGATGATTTAGAAATTTTGAAAGTTACTTTTTTAAAATTATGACTAAAATTAATAATATGTAAAATTTGAGGGTTAAATTTGTTATTATACTAATTTTTTAACTGTCAGATCAACTTGCGGTTTGTGTTTTCAACGGGAGTGACCTAAATAACTGAAACTATGTAACGTGTGTGGTTAAATTGTAAATTTTTTTTAGGTGCCTAAAATGAAAATTGCAAAATACCCTTTTATTAATTTATTAATTAGCCCAAAATGATATATTTAGTTGATTATTTTATTAGTTTTTATCTAATAGGTTAAGTAGTGACAATTTCTTTGTTTATTTTAATGGTTTATTGCTAAAACATTAAATAATTTTAGGCATATAAATAAATAAAGTTGTGAGTTCTGTAAATCATTCAAATCATGTTAGAAAGAATAATTTAGTTTTCTCTCATGATGAGATTTTTTTCTATTTCTATTTCTTTAATTGCTAAGTTTTCATTTTCAAGGCAACGTCAATAACAATAGTATATGATCTTTTATTATATAAGATTAAATGAATCCGAAAATATCTAACCTTTAATAATATCCAATATGATGAATTTTTATTATAATAGCCAACCTTAACAAGTTGTAACTTTTAGTTGGAAGGTTCATCATGTAATCTTTCAGTAAGTTTTACGTGATGAATAATGATGGTATTAAATTAAAAAATATTATAAAAATATTGATTGAGTCTTAATTGATTAATATGGATATTATTGTTATGCAGAAAGAAGTGAATCCGAGTGCGTTGAAGCGTATTATTGTTCAAATATATATATATATATATTATAAAAGATTGTGTTAATTTCTTTTACTTTAGTAAAAGAATTGAGTGGTTTATGAAAAGGGAGAAGAGTACTCCACTTGCATAAACCTTTTACTGTTTTAGCTTGCTTGCTTTCCAACTTTCCACAATAGTTCTTCTTGGGTGTTATATTTTTTAGAAGATATTTAAAATTATTTATAATCAATATATAAATAAATTTTATCATGTTCGGATTTATATTTTTTACACTAACAACAATGTTAATGCTAATAAGATTAATTTTATAATTAAATTTAAATTTTATCTATTTTATATGCAAAAAGGTTTTGGTATGATTGTAAGTCTTAGGTTAGGAAACCAAAATAAAAAATTATAGTTGACAAATACATTTATGATTTAAAATTTAGGATTTTGAACTTGTACTTGATGTATTTATCGATTTCTAAATCTTATACATAATCATTAAATCTTAAAAAATAATATATTTACATATTTGATGTGTAAATTATATAATATGAAACTAAATCTTATCACTATAAAATAGATTTATTAGCATTTAATATTTAAGTATTTTCGTACAAGAAAAATTGAAAATGTTTGAATTTCATTATTATTATTATTATTCCATTTAGACTTTAATTATGATTTAAATTTCTAATATTTTAATTAATAAAGTAATTAATATATTTTAATTATTTTAAATAATTCAAATAATGTTAATTATATAAAATAAAAGTATTCTATTTAATGAATTCAAAATATAAATATAAAATCACATAAAATTCATATCACGGTAAAGGTTAGTAAACTAAAAACTAAGCCTTATTTATATATAACCAATGAGACTTGGGCTTATTGGTAAGGTTAAGGCTACGAGACTTTGAGATCCTTAGTTTCAAGTTTTGTCTTATTTTAAATCACACTTTTCAAAAATATTTCTTAAAACCATTTTTCATAACACTTTTTAAAAGAACTTTTCAAAAGTATTGCCAAACTAGCCCAGTCTTTTAGTGTTTGTAATGATTGATTCTATTGGAACGATTGTAATTTTAAAATAAAACTTATTTAAGTACAAATTAAAACATTATTTTGGTACAAATTAAAATTAAGCATTCATTTTATTTGAATATATATAAACACAAATTTAAAGAAAATGATAAAATTCAAAATTTTGATTATTTTAACCAAATTTTAATTTGGACGCATAAGGTGAGATTTTGAAGACTACAATAATTACCCATTTAGTTCAAATTAGAAAACTAAACTTTAAAAGGCTTTATTTTTCATTACTTCCCAAAATTACTGTTAGAAGTTTTTTTATTGAAAAGTTTTAAAAGTTTTAGAATTTTAAAATATTGGTATTTTAGAATTCATAAATTTAAAATGTTAGATTTGTAATTACTTTGTTTGAATAAATAATTGGTGTAGAAAAAAAGTAAAGTAATAGAATTTTACAAATTAAAAATAATAATTATATTAAAATAACTAATATAAATAATATTCAATATGGATATAGTTATTTTGTAAAATTTATAAATAGTTTTAATAAAATAAATTTAAAAATATTATTATAATTAAGTAAAATAGTTTTCAAAGTTTAAGGTTTTATCTTATAGTGGAACTATGTGTATTAGATCAAATAAAGTGAGGGGAATTTTGAAAACCACCTATTTAGTGGAGTTTGAAAAAGAAATTGAGTTATTAAAATTCCTTCATGAAATTTCCTAGAAATCTTTAAATTCTCTAATATATTTACCCAAACAAGTAAATTCATTTTAGAATTTTGAAAATCTTGATACAAATGAAATCCCTCCCACAAATTCCTCATCCAAACACACCTTTAAAGGATAATTTTTTTTCCTTAGAGCCATAAGTATGATATGGTCGTTAAAAGCAATTATCAAAACGCTGCTCTTATCTGCGTTTCAATTTAAATCAAATGATGTGTTTTGAGTTATTATGAGAATGGTGTGTTTTATGTTTGGGGTTGTCAATGAAACAATGCGTTTCATTAGTTTGTTTTGACAGCTGTATGCAATGTCTGTTACAACGATTTAATCAAAAATTGAATAAGTTTTCTTATTCCGCTTAATTATCTCATATTTCTTCTCCATTCTTCTTTTCTGTGTGATGTAGTTTAGCTTGTAACAAGGGTATCATAGCCATACGTTCCTCATGGCCAGCGAGGGTGTCATCACTATATCATAGAATAATGCAGCTCAGGTTCAGTAGTAGTTAACCAAGCTCCAGCTGGAAGTTTCTCAGTGGGATAGCAAGCTTGATGCTCAAATGAAGGAATTTAAGGATGATTCCAGCTTGGAGATGAAGGGATTGTTTGAGAAATATCTGGGTAACTCCACGCAAGCTACGCCTATAACTTCTGCACTTCACAAGGGGAAGGGAGTGATAGCGGCTCATCCACCTGGATTTCCATCTAAGGAACATCTACCTCTCTCTCATTTGAGTGAGTTGAGTAGTTTGTTGCGTTCTGGCAACTGGGAGTCCTAGCAGAAATCTCCTAAACTTAAGTTTCCCCGATTTTATAGCTCAGATTATCGGGGTTGATGGGCCAAACTCGAGTAGTTTTCTAAAGCAGTGGGCATCCTAGTCTATGCTAAAGTGCGAACAATGGTACTCCACCTTGAAGGGAAGGCATTAGATTGGCACTTCTTCACTCATCACCAAGGTGGGTTCCATTCACTGACTTGGCCATCTTATGTTCACAACCACAGGGAGCGTTTTAGATCTAACACTTATAAGGACCCCATGACTAAACTGGTCACACTCAAGCAGGCAGGGACTATCAATGTTAACATGATGCCTTCATCAACTTCATTAACCATCTGTATCTCAAAAGAAAAACTATTCTCCGGGCTTGGGAACAAATTCAAAGGGGGTTACACTGTTACCATCACCTGCTCAACTATCCAAGTTGTTTCCTGCTTCCATTTCTCCTAAAGAAATGACATCGACCAATAATTCAATTTATCCTACTGGTTCGAGTAAGAATAGATCCTTGTCCCCAATTGAGATTGATGACAGGAAGAAAAAGGGGCTTTGCTATTGGTGTGGCCTCAAATATACCCCAGGACATAAGTGTGTCAACTCCTAATTCCATCAGATGCTACTTGATTCTACCTCTAATGGAGAGGTTGAAGAAAACCAAGATTGTCTAGATCAGCTAGAGGACAATGTTCAACGGGAAGAGGTGACTGAGGCACCTACATTATCTCTTCATGCTCTACAAGGTTCATAGGGTCTTCAGACTATGAGGATTGTAACAAGAATTGGCACTACTCTAGTCATTATACTTGTTGACATTGACAGTACACATAATTTTATCAACTCTAAGCTGGTTAGAAAACTTTCATGGCCAGTGAGAAAAGGGAAAGGTCTTAAAGTTACTGTAGCAGATGGTAGATGTTTATTTACTATGGGGACTTGCCAATCAGTTCAATGGGAGTTACAAGGGATGCAATTCTCTATTGAATTTTTGTTCTTACCAGTCAAGGGATGTGACATAGTCCTTAGAATCCAATGGTTACAGTGTCTCGACACCATTACCTGGGAATTTAGTCTACTCACCATGAAGTTCTTTTACCAAAATAAAAGTTGTCAATTGCATGGCATTGCCCCTGGTGCACTCCAATTGATCAGTGCTTCTCAATATGCCAAATGTTTATCCATAGTAAGACAATTCCTAGGACCTTGAGCAATGGTCATAGTTACACCCTCCCAAACTATCTTATCAGCTACTACAAAACCTATATCACTAGAGTTACAACAAATGTTGGATGACTATGTTGACAGTTTCAAAGAACCTACTAGTTTGCTACCACCACGGTTCCATGATCATGGGATTCACCTTAAATATCAGTCAATAGTGGTTAAGATTAGGTCCTATAGGCACCTCAATATGCAAAAGAGTGAGATTAAAAGGTTGGTTAAGAAGATGTTACAAGTTGGCATTATCAGAGACAAGAGCAGCTCATTTGCTTCCCCTGTAGTGATGGTTAAAAAAATATATAAGTTGAAGAATGTAAGTGGGCTATAGGCAATTGAACCAATTCACGATAAAGGATAAGTTTCCAATTCCAATGATAGAAGAGCTTCTCGATGAATACAGACATGCTATCTATTTTTCCAAGTTGGACCTTCGATTTGGATACCACCAAATCAGGATAAAAGAGGAAGACATTTCTAAAATTGCCTTTCGGACTCATGAGGGGCATTATGAGTTCTTAGTCATGCCATTTGGGCTGACTAATGCACCCTCTACATTTCAAGCTTTGATGAACTTAGTTTTCAAGCATTTGTTACGAAAATATGTTCTGGTCTTTTTTTTATGGCATCCTTGTGTATTCACAGAATTGGTCATCTCATTTGCAACATTTGCAGGAGGTTTTCCAGTGGTTGAGATCCTACTAGCTATTTGCAAAGAGAAACAAGCGTACCTTTGCAGCCACAATAAAAGAGTACCTAGGCCATGTGATATCAAGTGGGACAATATCTATGGACCCTACTAAAGTACTGATGGGCATCGAAACCACAAAATAAAAATTTTTACCACAAAATAACACTAAATAGTAGTACAGAGTAGTAAGGTCGAATCCACAGGGATTGAGTATCTAATTTTGCCTATTCTTGTGACCAGAATTGTTGTCGCGATAATAGTCATGCCCACGACTCGTGATGAACTTGTTGAAAAAAATAAGGGGAGATGAAAATGTTTAGAAAGTGAATAAAATGAAATTGTAGCAATAAACAATTATATTAATCAAAATTAAAATAAATAAGAAAATGGAATTGAATTTAGTAAGTACTAATATAAAGTCTTAGCCTTAGACTCGGTAAATTTCGATTCTAAATCGATCCTTGAAAATGGGTTTCACTTCCAAACCATAAGCTGGTTATAGTGACCAATAATGTCCAAAACGCTAATTCTTCCTCTCATAGTTGATTCTGGTACGATCTACAAACCAACCCTTACCGGTTGTCTAACTACGATACACGTATTCACAATTCAAGACCCCGGCAGTCTTACGTTCTAAAGAACCCAACTCAGATCATCAGCCTCAACTCTTAATTTCTGGCCTACACGCCCATGTGGTCCACATGGCCTAGCACACGCCTGTGTCTCTAGTCCATGTGTCCCTAAATTCAAAACAGTGAGTTACACAACCGTGTGGCATCGACAGCCATGTTTTTCGATGTTTAAAACTTGTAGAAAATCAGATTTTCGTTACACACTTGATACAGTTTCGTTGTAGAAGCAACTGAGGTGAATCCAAAGCCTAAAAGCGACAATCCAAAGGCCAATTATGCAATTAATCACAACAAAATGCAGGAATTAGAGTAAAAAACCTGAGTTACGTCAAAAAGTTTGACAAAACCCCAACCCAAAAATTCATCCCCTTACCTTCACACAATACCGCAATCCATAGAACTACAGAGTTTGGAAAACGTTGTTCTCATGATCTTCACCTAAAAGAATATCAAACGAACACTTAAACAATGAATTCAAGCAATTAAGCAAAGCCCACTTTGACAAAATGAACAAACAAATACTAATGAAAATTCAAACTTACGCAATTGTCTCGACAATCGAAGACAGCAAAGTACAAAGTTTTCTCTTTCTAACAACAGCAAAAATGACACAAATTTAAAAAGAAATAATGCAATAAAAGAAGAACACGATATGAGAGGGGAAAGATGGAAAAGAAAAATAAGAGGAAGAAAAGATGGAGGAAACGTAACATGAAGAGGGAAAATTTTAATTAGCTTGTTTTAAAAAAAATCAACCACACTTAACGGAGTAGTAACAAAATTATTTCCTTATTGTATATGCAGAGAGTCGACCACAAAACCAGAAGATCTACAAAACCTTAACCATCAAACTAGCAAGCTCATTCTTGACATAAATTGACGCGGAAGTAAGCTTAAGTCAAGAGTTCAATGATAAATGTTAAACTAAAATAAATAGTAAAAATTTAAGAAGGAAGACTCGAACCCCTGATCTTAAACACATAAACAGAGCACTTAACCACATATATAGAGACTTAATTATTAACAAGCTTTATCAAACAATTGCTCAAAATTTGGGGCGTTACAAAAAAAAAAGGCAATGACTTAATTAGTTTTTTTCAAAAAGTTTGAGGGCCTTTATAAGGGTGAGCAAAATTCTATTCGACTCGAAAAATTAATTTTTTTTAAATTTCGAGATAATCAAATTGATTTATTCGATTTTTTGAATAAACTCGAATAAGTAATTTAATTTTCGAGTTAAGTTGAGTTAAATTTTACAATTTGAATAACGTATTGGTGTAAGTACGCATTTGGACCCTAGTAATTCCAAAAATAAGCAAATGGATCCTTCTCAAAAAAATAAAAAAATCAATTCAAATTTCAAAACATTTATAAAAAAAACAAATTTTCATAAAATTTATTTAAAATTAAAATTTTAAAAATTTAAAATTCTAAAGAAGATATAAGAAGCATTAAATTTTAATTTAAAATATACAAATTTATAAATTTGAGAACTTTAACAAGTAAATTAAGAATTCAAATTTATCATACTAAAGTATCTTTTCCCCCTCTTATTCTTCTTTGAAAGAGTTTTCGAATATATATGGCTTTAGATTTATGTGCTCTTGTAATGACCCGAAAACCAATGGTGTTAGAAACGGTGGTTCCGGAACCCCGTTCTCCGATGATCAATTCTGTAAATGTTATTAATTAATATTTATGGGTCAATTATAATATTATATTATATTTTGGTCTGATAAATTTATTGAATGGATAGTTAGTTAAGGTACAAGTGTATTGAACCTAAAGTTAGTGGTCTTAGAAAATGAGATATCGGGACCTCATTTCCGTAAACCAAACCCATAAATATTTTTATTAAATATTTACAGAGTTATTATAGAGGTGAATTAAATTTTGGATGGGTAATTTCGCCGAATTAGTAATTAATGAAGGTATAGGGATTGAATCGTGAAAATGGTAAAATTTTGTTGTTAGAGATTTTTAAGTAACCGAGGGACCAATTGAGTAATTGACCCCTTTTAATTATGAAAGACAGTAGTGGAGATGAACTACCATCCACTAAAATGATTAAATAAGGTTAGTGTTAGTTAAATTGTAATTAATTAAGCTAAGTAGGATTAATTATTTATTTTATTAAACTATATAAGTTAAAAATTAAGAGTCATTTTCGAAACCCTTTTTTTAATCGACATTTTTTTTTTTGAAAAAAATGAAAATGGAGTCGCCACCAGTCACTTTCATGAGGTGTGATCAGATCACCTCGTAATTTAATCGTTTTAATAAGATGTTTGATTTACTAAAAAAATATTTTTCGGTCTACAAAATCAAGAAAATGGGTTTAGGAGTCGGTTACGCATGAGGAAGGATTAGCACCCTCGTTATGTCCAAAATTGATACCTAATTGATTACTTGATGTCTTAGTATCGAGAATTGAAAATCTGAAGAGAATTGAAAATTCGATCCCTTTTTGTACTAAGATATTTTAATAGAAAAGACTTTATTCTGAATTAATCAAGAAGAAGGATCATGCCCCGTGAGATAGGATACAACACCATTAGTTTTCGAAAACCAGAATTGTGACACCCCAAAACTGGCCTAGACGTTATGGCCAAATCTAGCGATGTCACATGGAAAGGGATTTGAAGACAAGATTGTCGAGTTTAAAAACTTTGCAATAAGTGGAAGCTTTTGTAACCAATTAATTTAGGGAAAATCATTTCTATTTACGAAAAACCTTAGTTTTTAGAGAAAAAGAAAAATAAACTGTGTTTTGTGGAGTTGCAGCCATAAAAAAAACTATAAAGTCCTAAATTTAAAACTAATCAGTCCATAGTCCAGAAGATACATCAAAAACCCCAAATAAGTAATAAATTCTAGGCATTAACAGAAAAAAGTCTAAAATTTACGTGTGGCCACCGTCGATTCCTCCGTTGCATCGACCCGTCAAGTCTGAGGATTACTTGTACAAATTAAACAGAGAAAGGGTGAGTTTTTGCAAAATCAGTGTGTAATCCCCAAAGAAAACATCCATACAGATAATCAACAGAATTCAATTAGATACATTCTGGGGCCTGTGCCCATCACAGAATCAATTTGGGCCTTAGCCCATTCAAATACAGTCTCAGAAATATATTAGGGCCTTGGCCCATATCAGATACAGAATGCAGATACAGTAAATCAAAATCCTACCCACTAGCCTCTACACACCATCTCCGTCCAACCCTATACACCATATGGGGATTAAATCAACTCACCCATCCCTACACACCATGCTGTACCGAAATACGGCACATAATCAGAAGGTTGCAGTTGAGATGCCAGATAACAGGCTTAATAGCCTTTCAGACACTTCTTCCAAATATCATCAACCCACCCCGATGCAATGCAACATAAAAAATATGTCATGCCGTTATGCAATTAATAGTACATACATTCAGATATCATAAGTCATACTCAGTATAGAAATCAGACAGACAGATCATACATATAGGGGTCTATGTTCCTTCAAAGTTATCTACTTGAGTCACTATTACTAAATTATTTATATCTTGAGCTATAGAATTCTGAATTAAGATCTGCTTGATGTCTTTGAAACTAGACTCAAATACCTTTCTACCATAAAATTTTTAGAATTTTTGGTTTATCCAATAAGTACAGTAAAATCTTCAAACTTACGCCTATTCTGCTATCTGATAGCTTCGTCCCTTCTTTGCTAAAAATTAATTATCTTAGTACAAAATTTGGATGATGTTTTCATTTATTTCTATTGAAAATAGACTCATTAGTAATTTAAAAATGTAAATTTTAACCCCTAATTATTTTTCTCCAATTTTTGATGATTTTCCAAAGTCAGAACAAGGGAACCCAAATTCATTTTGACCTTGTCTCACAAAGTTTATTATACCTTACGATTTACAATTCCATTACTTACACCGTTTCTTCTATGAGAAACTACACTCAATAGCCTTTAATTCCATATTTTATTCATCCTCTAATTCGATTTCCAAAATTTATGGCGATTTTTCAAAGTTAGCCTACTTCTGTTTTCCAAACAGCAAGCAATTTCGACTTTTCGCTGAATTCCTTTTTTTTTGCGTTTCGGGTACACACTTGGGTTTTTTTATGCTAAAACAGTCCCCGAGCACTCCAAAGCCTATAATCAAGATACTCAATATCAATTTAATGGATTTACAAGTGAATTGACAACCAAGAACGAACAGAAACCTAACTTACCACCAACGATAACCCTCTGTTTAACTATTGTTAAGACGAGAACACGAATTCACCAGTCTGAGCCTCCCCCTTCATCCAAATCGCACAGAAAAAACGTTACCACTTCAGTCGTTAAGAGATTCATGACAGAAATGAAGAGAAACACTTACTGAAACTAAGCGAGCACTAACCGCGTGCAAAAACGAAGGAAAATAAATGGATTAGGGAAAATCAAGAAGAAGAAAAAAAGAGAAAGATGGAAAAACTTAGAGAATTTCGGAAAGAGGAGAGAGAGAAGAATAGACTGCAGAATTTTTTTGGAAAAGAGAGTCAAAATTCAGTTATGAGAATAAAATAAAATAAAATCCCGATAACCCCCAAAATACCTTAATCTTCTCCCCTAATTTCCACTACAAATCCACTACTCTGAATCCCTCTATTACACAACTCTATCCCGAAATCTGAGCAAAAATAATAATAATAGCCTTGCCTGCATAGGAATTCAAACACAAGACCTCCACCATAATAACACACAATTTAACCACCAAACCAGCAGGCCCATTCTGATGTAATTTACCTAACAATCAAATAAAAGGCTACAGAACAAGAGTAAGACCTAATTCATTCAAAATATCAAGATTTGCCCAAGCGAAAGCTTGAACTTGGGACCTTCCAAACACTCCCAGAACACATAACCACTAAAGCTGACAGATATTTGTGTCATATTTTCACAATAACGAAATTAGAAGTTTTGGGGCGTTACAAGAATAATCATCGTTTTAATTGTTACTTAAGTTTTATTTTTTATTTTAAATAGGATATTCGATTATTTCAGTTCTAGGAAAATGTCATATTTCGTAAGTTAGGAGCACGACTTCTTCGAATCCTAAAAATAATGAACATTACCTCGGTTTTGAATATTTTATATGTTATATAAAATGAAGATGACCCTTTTTAGAACGATACTTATATTTTTAACAAAAACAAATGAATATATTGTGATATAATATATGAAATGATAATAGTAATGCAACTACAATAATAATGAGAATACTAATTTTATAATAATAATATCAATTTTATAATAATATCGATAATGGTACTAATCACAGAGTAGTTATTATATTAATAATATAAGTAAATAAAATGAAAATAACAAGGATAAAATAGAATAACATGTATAAATAATATAGTAGTTTGGTAAAATAAAATAAAATGGCTACTTGGGTAAGATATTAGGATGATAAAATATAAATAAATTAAATAATGTAATCATAATAATAAAATAAATAAGATTATTTGAACTAAAAATAACCAGAAGATGCATGATTAAAAAGACAAGGCATGTAAGTACTAAAAATAAAAGAAATAAAAAATGAAGTAATAATGACAATATGACAAAATGTACAAAATGAACAATACAAATTTAAAAAAACAAGACAATAATAAATAAATAAAGAAGCAAATAAAAAATCATGAAAGGCTGAAATTGGCATAATAAATAAATATATAATTAAATAATAAAAAATTTAATGAAAAGTTGAAATTAAATAAATAAGGAATTAAATTGAAATTTAAATAAAAATCAAATTATAAATCGCAAAATAATAAAGGAAAATGGAAAATAAGGAGTAAATTGAATGTCTATTGAAATCTAAGGTTTGAATTAAAAAAATAAATGATTAAATTAAAACACGATGCAAAGTTTCGAGGGCTTCGAAGAAATTAACCCAAAAATACACGCGTCATTCCTCCAAGGGTCAATGGTCTGTGGACCAAATTGAAAGAAATTTAAAATTAAGTGGTGCGATCTAAAACAAGATAAGAAAAGAAAAATTAGGACCAAATTAAAAAAAGGCCCAAAAGCAGAAGGACCAGGGTCACAAATAGACCCTTGCTGCAAAAACACGTGGATCTTGAGATAGGTCGGGTCGATTTTTGGGTCGTACCTCAAAACGACACCATTTTAGGCATCCATCACTTATAATGGTCCAAGGACCAAAATGAAAATAAAATATAATTAAATGGAAAAATGAAAAAAAATGAAATAGGACTAAATTACAACATGCTGCAGAAGCGAAAGGACCAAAGGCGCAAATAAACCATTTTTTAAAAATATGTGGATCCTATTAAAAGGTTGGGTCGAATTTCGAGTTTGGCCCCAAAACGACGTCATTTTGGGGCTATTGAAGCCAGCCCTAAACGACGTCGTTTAGCGTTGTCTATATAAGCCAATTTTTTTAAAAAAAAATCATTCTACCCTAGTTTAAAAAAAAAGTAAAAGCCCCTTCTCTTTTTCTCTCAATTTTTCCTCCGTCCGACCATTGGGCTACCGTCAATCCGCCGCGGCCACCGGTTGTCGACGACGGCCGCCACCTTCCCCGATGGCTGGAGTTCACGAAAAGGGCCCATTTTGGCTATTTTATTTCCCTCAACTCCGATCTAAGGCCAAACCAAAATTTGAAAAAATCAAATGAACCTTATGGTTCTCAGTCATCTTCCGTCATGACCATTCGGTAAGTCCCTAAGGAACTGTCGGTCTTTCAAAATAGAGGGAGAAGACGACAGTGGCGATAAAGGTAAAAAAGGTTTCATTTTTATTTTATTATATATATTTTCGAAAATAAAAGATAAAAATATAAAATAATCACCTTTCTTTTTTTGAGTTTATATCCGATTTCTATTTCTTTTTTGTATTCAATTTCTCTCCTTTTTATGATAGATTTTTCGTGTACAAAAATACATGATTATCTTGGCTTTTATAGCCAAATACAAAAAGACATTTTTACTGTTTGCCCACTGTTCTTGTGTGTTCTTTGCTGTTTTTTGCAAATGGTGGTTGAGGAGCAGTTGATGGTGGCAGAGACTAGGAGCGATGGCGGCGCTAGGCTAAGGTGCGGCACAAAAAGGGCTAGGGTTTCTATTGAAAAGTTTAGGGTGTTGGGCCTACCAAGCCATTAGGGTTTTTCTAATTTGGGCTTTGTTTTTTGTAACTAGAATGTTGTATTTTGGACTTTGTAATTGGGTTTATTTATTTTATTTATTGTCTGATTTCTGTTTTGGTTGATTGGGCCTTTTATTTGTAATTCGGGACCAAGCTAAATTGGCCTATTACAATCATCACCTTTGTTTTTCTTCTTCTCCACCATCCTATCCAAAGAAAACTTAAAAGTCATTCTTTAACAGCTTCAAGCTATTCTGTCCTTACCTAGGTAAGTGGTTTTAAATACGTTACTTGTAATTTTTATATTTTTGAGGTCTCGAGAACTTGATTTAGTTAACCCGTGTGTTAATTTTCAAAACTATTAAAGTTTATAAATATTTTCATTTTTGTATCTTGAAGCTTTTGGTGTGGTTAGAATTAAAGCCTAGATATGAAAATGGATTAGTTTGTAAAGTGAAATTGTTAGTTTTGAACATACAAACTAAAATGTAAATATTTTGAAATTGGTATGAAATTTCTGTAATTATGGATAGTAGTGGGCTATAGGAGCATGAACTTGAGATCGTTCTTGAAATCGAGGCTCAAATTTGAAATTTATAACTATTTCGATTTTAGGAACTAAATTGAATAAAATGTAAAACTTTATGGACATTTGAATAAAAAATTGAGCTGATACATGTTTATGATGGGATGAAATAAGAGGGTTGAAATTGATAAATTGTATAGATTGAGAATTGGACTCAATCGTAATTACTTAGGGAAAAAGACAAATATGTTAATTAGTCCTTAGAGAATTGATAGTTTTCTGTTTTGACCGTAAGTTCATACGATATGTTTATGTCAAATTGTTATGCTTTTAAAATTATAATTGTAAGTATGTTTAATTGAAATTTTGATTGTTTAAAATTTGGTACAAAAGGTGAGATATGGATTAAATCATAAACAAATGACAAATTGACTAATAAATTGAATGTAATGAATTGCAATCTAAGATTGATTAGTTGAATTGAATCAAATTGATATGATTATGTTTGATCTTCAAAATAGATGAGTAATTTGAATAGATTTAGAAATATTGTATATTGTTGTAATTGCAAAATTGGCTTTATGATAAGATGGATTATAATGTTATGCATACAAATTGATAATTGGTTAATGAAATGACAACATCGAATTGAGAAATTGGCTTATAAATGAAATTGAGAAATCGTTACCCTATTAACTATTCGGGTAGAGTCGGATATAGTTGGCATGCAATTAGATAGGAAGAGTTCGGGGTTACTTTGACTATGTGCCGATAAGACACTAGGTGCCAAAACATTTTTGAGCGTTGGGCACAAACTATTTACTTCGGCATTGTCCGATGAGGCACGAGGTGCCAAACTGGTATGATTGGTTGGATTCGTGTATTCGTTAGAGTTCGAATCAGATTAATAGGGGTACAAAATAAAATTTTGATAAATGATATTTGAATTGGGTTGATATTATGATTAGATTATTTGTATACATATTGTGATTAACGAATATCAATGGCATGTGAAAAATTATACGAGCCCGGAGGGCTAATATGGAATTATGACAAATCAATGAATTTGATTCAATATTTGTATACGGAAATGAAATAGTAATTGACATTAAATTGAAATTGGATGTATAATTGATAATTCGAGCTTATATTTTTGTCCAAACCCTTCCACTTTTCGTTTTGAGTGATTTCCTCATTAAAATGCTCACTTCTTTACCTTTTCCCTTATTTCTTTGGGATCTTCTTTTATTATGTTGGACTTTATGTCCCCCATTCAAGAATGTCCATCTTGAGATATGTGAAATTTATATAGACTCATTCGATTTGGAAGTTGAAATTCAAATTTTAATTGGTGAAAGAAATTAAAATTGTAGTAGACATGGTGGTCCAAAAGTATTTTACATATTAATCTTGGAAGCCATTTTATAAATATAATAAGATACACTAATTTATGCCTAATACTAGTGGTTAACAAAACTATAAATCTGATGTTTTTAGTGGCTTTTCATTGTTTCTTTAAATTTTAATGGAACGCATGGCAAAAAGGTTGTGCAGGCTGAGTAACATTTCATATTACAACTACAAAATACAACCTAAAAGAAATTTCTTTTCCACTTTATATAGTATTTTGATTTAGATATTATAATTATTGTCCACCGTACATTCCAAAATTGATATCATTATTCACTTTTAGGTTGTTTTTATTTCATTTTACTTGCGTAGATAATAGATTTAAATATTCCAACCATACTGGCTTTGACTATCTAAATCGGAATTCATTATTTACTTATTTTGTAAATTAAACTAAACTTATCATTTTTAAACATTTAATAACTTCATATATCTACCGGATTTAAATTTTAATTGTAAACTTAAATTTAAGCATAATGATAAATTTATTTTTAATTTTATATTTTTTATCAATTTGGTCTTTATTCTTTTTAGTTAAATTTGACACTTAACCTTTTAAAAACGAGTCGAGTTTGACCATTAACCTTTCAAAATGATAATTATTTTAACAAAAATGTTGACTAAACGTTTAGTTTTGAAACATGAAAACTCTATGGCAATCCACATGTATTTCATGTTATTTTTTTAATTTTATAATTTTTCATAATTATTAAATTATTTGTTGATATGACATATAAAATAAAATAATGTCATGGTAGAATGAAGTATACATTGGATTGCCGCACAAATTGCCAAGCTAACATCATAACAAAAATTAATGTTTTAGTCAACATTTCCATTAAAAAGTGATTTGACTCTTTTTCAAAAGGTTAATGATAAATTTAACTTAAAAAAGGACCAATTTGAAAAAAGATGTAAATACTAATAACTAAATTTATTATTATGCTTTAAATTTAAGACATGATTAGGGCATTGCACAAGTTGAAAACTAAAAACACTATAAATATTACCAAAATTTGTTTAAAGCAATGGTAGAATTATTATTTGGCATCTAAATGGTAGAAAATTTAATATATATATATATAAATAATATATAAAATAAAATATACATAAAATTTAATTTTTATATAAAACTACAAATAATAAAAAATATGTTTTAAAGGAAAAATTATTTTAATAAAAATGAGAAAAATTCAAAACATATACATAAATATTAAAAAAAAGAATTTCTCTCCTCCCATTCACTCTTCTGTTAATACGAAGAAAAAAATAAGGAAAAAGAACTCGTGTAGCTTCATTTATTTATTTATTATAAATGAAATTAAAAGAAGTGCATTTAGGGTAGTAATTCTAGTTCTCTTCCTACTCCATAATAGTTGAAAGCAAAAGAAAATAAAATAATTGTCAAAAATCAAACTTATACTACCCAACAAGATAAGGTCTAAACCAGTCATGATGTTCTTATAAACTTCAAATCTAGCTATACATCAACCTAAAAATTTCTAATATTAGAATTCAGCACAAAGGAAGAAATCTAAGAATTCAGTCCAGAGATTTCTAAACCTCATTAGCTTCCCTAACTTTGATGGAGCAATCTTGTTGTGGCCAATGGTGTTGAAGCGAGAAAAAAACCTTCTTTGTTGATGAGAAATGCATTTTACAGTTTACTTAACAAGAAAGAAAGGAAATGAAAAATGTTAAGACGTAGGGAGAGAGTTAAAAGGATATAAGTTTATCATTTGTGGGATGGTTGGAAAAAGTTTGAAGGCAAGCACAAATGAGGAAGAGTTTTTGGATCAATATGACTTCGATATTTTGTAATTAATTATTTGAAATAAATTTTCTATTTTTTAATTTGTCTACTGAATTATTTTCAAATCTGCTTAAATTGTTTGTTGGAGTATAGTGATGGGTGATAATCACTGGATTCAACTTTTGATTTTGAAATTTGATTCTGCCTTTATCGTTAAATCGTAAATTGACTGGACTCTCAGATTGATGAAAATTCATATCTTTATTTAACCAAAAATAACATCATTAAAATACATGTACAGATTTATTTTATATCCCTGAACCAAAACTTTGCTTCTCTCACCTTTTATTTCAACAATCAATTAGTCACTGAATTATGGATAAATTTACGTATTGGTCTCTTTACTAAAATAAGTTACAATTTGATCACTGAATTATTCAAATGTTTTTCATTTTTTAATCTTTGGGTAGTTACAATTTACGTATATGGCTTTTTCTATTCGCACTCCCTGCACCAATCGGAAAGATTTCTTTCTCATTCTCTTCTACACTTCATTTTTTTCATGAAATAACTTTGGACATCACGAAATTGCAAATAAAAAATCAAATAGTTTTTTTTCCGATCTCCGACATTGGCCATCAAATTGACTTGGATCTAAGGTATGTTATTCTACTCGTTGAAGGGTACTAATCCAACGTACTAATCATCAACTTGTCGTTTGAAGCTTGCTCGCGGAACTTTAAAAAAAAAACTTTACAGCCTAGTGACTTGAATAAAAATTTCTAAATAGTTCAGTGACTTAAATGAAACCTTTTGAATAGTTCAGTGACCAAATTGTAACTTTTTTAGTTAATTGACTAAAACGATAACTTACCCATAATTTAGTGACTAATGGTGTAGTTTACCCTATAAATAACTAGTTTTATTGGATTTTGAATTTCATTGAGCTCATTTAAGTTGGGAATTGAAAGCAAATTTCACAAACAAAAAAGTAGATAAAGTACCTGGGTTATATAATACTGGTTTGATCCCTCTGCATTTATAGAAGGGAACTTTCACAGACAGACATCGAATGAATATGCAGTGAACATAAATACTCAATATTGCCATTTCTTTTATATATAAAAGTTAGAGAAATTAATGTTACAACATTGGTTGGTGCAGAATGATCAATGAGGTATATTATTCACCAAACAAACTAAGCTAAAGCAGAGAAGAGGAGGGGAAGGGGTATACCACAAAGGCAAACGTTCCAAGTTTAATGTAGCACTTATAAAAGCTTCTACTGCTTTCATGTTATAAGGTTTCTCTCACTTTGGGTGAAGCACTCATAATTACGAACCTGAAAACAATTCGTTGTCAATGTCATAGTTAGCAAAGCTTGCCTTAGTAGTTTGTTTTATCATTTTAATAAGTTACCAGCAATCACCTTGTAATAATTTATATAATCGCATCCTAGTAGAACTGGTTATGGGCCGGGCCATTCGTCTAGGCCCAAAGTTTCGTTCAAAAATTGAAAGGATTTGGGTAAAAATATAAGTTTAATAAATGAGCTTCAATAAAAAAAAAAAAACAAGCCAGGCTTTGGATAGGATTGTTTTGGCTCAGACCTGACCCGAATCATCCTAAATTTTCTTTTTTGGTGTTGTTTTAATGTCATTTCACTATTACATTGCTACTATTTTGTTGTTATTATTCGGATATTGTATAATTCTTGTTTTATTGTTAATTTAGCTACTATTTTAGAGGTATTTGCTTGCTAAGTTGTAACAATCTTAGTGTTATTTAAGTTTAAATATTTTTTTAAATGCATTTTCAATTTGTTGGGGAACATTTTTTTTAATGTTTTAGTGTATTTGATTTATTATATTTTTTAAAATTTGTTTTTATATAAAAGATAATCTAAAAAAATACGAGCGGGCCGGATTGGGCACGAGTTTAGCATTTTTAACCTAGGTCGAGATTGGACAGAATTTTAAACTCATTTTTTGAGTTGGATCGGACATAAACCTAAAAAACAAACCTAAAATTTTGCATCAACCTAACCATGATTAGTGCTACATCCTACCTCTACAAACTAATTAAGAATATAGAGACATTAATTACTGGTAGTTCAAAGTTTTAACTTGTTTAGAAAGTAGGGTTTCTCTTCTGCCTAAATTTGTTATTAGATATTTATTATTTTGATATGTATGACTTTTGTTTTCTTATTGTTTTATCATTTTCTAATAATTTTGTATACTTGGAATTCGACAAATGATAAAAGTATCATAAAAGTTTTTTACACAAAACGTAAGTTGAATACACTAAAACAAAGTTGCCATAAATTCACGTTCAACATTCACTCTATAAGTATAAAAAAAACCCATCGATGTAAGGCTCCAAGATTTATACAGGTGGTCAAGTAGGATAACCCAACGAAATTTATACCATTGTTATAGGGTGTGTTCATCTGGTATATGCCTTTCAGACTATACCGACGATGATTCCATCTGTAAAAATTGTTTTGTTGGTTATCCCGCTAAGCCTTTACTGACGGACGTAACATATAGCGACAAACGTAGAAATGATTTCCGTTAGTAAAAATATTTTTGTTATTTCCATATTTTTATTGGTATTTAGGCATTAAATTAATGTTAAAACATTTTTTATAATTAAATATAATTTATCATTATATAAATTATTTAAAAACATTTTAAATAAAATTATAATTAACATTTTTGACAATTAAATATAAAATTTTATATCTATTTTTTCCATTGGTTCACATATTTTTAAAAATGAAATATTAGAATTAAACATAATCTAAAAATTGATTAAAATATTAAAAATAAAAACACATTTGATGTTAAATAACATATACTCATGCATAGTTAAGCTAAACATCAAAACGTGATAAAAGTTTCAGACTACAAAGTTAACATAATCCCAAGCACATAACAAAAATAGTTAGTCTCTTATCCTTCCGTTGATTGTACATAGAATGGAATCAACGCGAGATGCAAATTCACACTTCAATCAATGTAAATTTCTATCAAGACTTTCTTCGGAAAACAACTCAAAGTTTAAATCTTTAAAAATTTTACGAGGATAAATCAAACATGTAACACTACACTTGTAACATACCAGTTTTATATATGGCAGTGTAACAGAGACAAAGAACTATTCCTTTCATGTGATGTGAAGTTCCATCATGAGAAATAAGAGAATGAATAATATTTATATATATTTTGTTTGTTTATATATATAGAAATCAAGTACTATAATTTCTTAAAAAGAAAAAAGGCAAGGATGGTAAAGGCATGACAAGTAGTTTCTCAATTTGGACTAAAATCAAGGTCCATTTGGACTCTCATTATCCAGCCAACCACAACGCATAATTAATCTCAATTCCATCCGAGACTAATTTTATAATCAAATTAAGTTGTTTTGGCTTTCTGGATTCGGTTGTTATTTTAAACTCAAGATGTAAAATTAATATCATCTTTTCGAATGTTTAAGTCTAAATCAAGTTTGTAACCCTAGTTTTAAGTCAATTAAACTCTATGCAAGATTATCCCCGCTCTCAACTTTATTTGAGTTTGCATTTTAGTTTCTTTATGGGTTGCTAAACTCTTCTTTTCTAGTTGAAGTAATATTCAAAGTTTGATTTTACAAGTTTGTGAGATCGACTTGTTCCTAATCTCTTTTTTTTTCCTCTTTAGCATTTGCATGGCTTCTGATTTAATTACAATTGTTCAAGTTCGTTAAATATTCGGCCGGTATTTAATAGCTTAAAATAACTGCTCTGTCAATTAGATAATTAGTCGATCAATTGATTTCTAGTATTTGTGACGGCTGCATGATTACTTGTGTAGTATGGGCATGAGATTTAACTTAAATAAACCCTGATTGTACGTTTGTTGGTTAGAATTTGGTCTCTTTTATTTTTAAGGATATTGATAAATTAAATTCCTAAGCGATCATGGGTTGTTTGTTAATAAGAAAAGTAATTAATGACGATTGTCTTGATTATCAAGAAGGAAAGAAGTGATTAGGTTATTAGGCGATCGTCGACAACTATAACCAACTTATCAAACAATATTGAAATTCATATATGCATTAATGATCAAACCTTTGAATCAAATGAAAGTTTACTTTGACTAGAGTTTCATCTCATTCATCATTAAAAATAAACTTCACCCAAGTGTAAGTTAATGTAAAAGTGATTTAATTTAAAATTTACAAGATAAGATAAAATGATGACTGGATATGCCAAAAACAGTTAGCTATACCGATGAGATACGTTCAAATGTTTCAAAATTAGTATTGAAGATAATGAGTTGTTTAAAAGTCATGTCAGCCTTAAATTATTATGTATAATAAAATTATTTTTATAGTAGTTGATAATTATAAATTTAAATATTGGAGTAGGGTCCCAACTCCCAAGTCGCAATCCAAGTTTGGAAGAAAGAAATTTCTTATTTAACAGTATACATAGCTACCACGTATATTTATAAGCAAAAGGAATGGCCCCCATTCCTTAATTTGCCACTTGTAAAGATGGAAGACGACAAGATTGACGAACCGATTTGGAACATTTTATCTACCATCAAGATTTTAATCCAAAATTTTATAACATGGGCTGAAATACTAAGAAAATGAACAACTTACACATTATTATATAACAATGCGGCAAAGAGAGGCGCCCCCGCCGCTTTAAATTGTTGTTTTTTTTAATTTCAAGTCTTTTTTTATATAACACGTATGTTTATGGTCTAACCAAAAGTGATGTCATATGGAGGGTTTAACTAATCATAAGATTTGGAAACCAAATTAAATTATTTGGATATAGTAATGTTTTTCATTCATTCAATATTGCATGACATTGATTTTCCGAGTTAAAACAAATTCGATAAATGATCATATTTCTTCTCAACATTATAATGAAAAGCTTAATATGTTTCAAGTTGAAGTAGTAATAAAGAGGGTATGGCCCTCTTCCTTGTCCGGGCATTTCAACTGCTTTGTCCAATCATGGATCAATCGTCCCATAATTTGTCCTCCTATCCTATGTATGTCGGCAAACAGTGTCTAACACTTGAGATCACATTTCACAAAAACATCAACCTTATGTGGGTCTCATCACCATCTTTACTTTACTAGTACAACAAGGTTAAAAAACAGTTTCATGGCAGTCAAAACTAAAACAATTAGCTAGTCTCCCATACTCTTCCCTTTTCCCTTTTTTTAAAAAAGAAGAAAATTGAAATATATGAACACAAGGCAATAATTTTATCTATTTAGGATTCAGAAATTTAAAAAAAAAAAAACGTTCAATTCAACCATCAATGGAAAAGGATGGAAAAAGACATATTTCAAAAAAGGTTTACAGAATGAAGCAGATAAAATGAACTGCAACTCTGTCATGCCAAGGCATCAATTGAAATAGATAGTGTTACAATGATATCTATCTTATGTTACCTTTTTGTTGGCCCCAGATGGTGGGACTGCGAAAACCCCAGAAACTAAAAGATAAAATAAAATCTGCAAATTATATAGCTTCAGAAACATATATATATATATATATATATATATATATTAAGATGGAAAATAAGGGGGATGAAGAAGGTAGGTAGGTAGCTAGCACAAGTGAAACTCAAGCAACAGAAACAAATAATCCAGCCAATGTAGTGGTCAAACTTTACTGTTAAATTAGCTTTAAAGGATGCTGTTGGCACTCACCATCTAATAAATCCATCTTGTAAAACAACAAGAAGGAAAAATGAAAAAGTTACAAGACATTTATATGCCCCCCTCCAAAGCCCACTTTGTTTAGTGCAACTGCAATTATAATTATTCTATAGTGGAAAAAAGGGTTTTATACGTGGGGACTATTATTCCTTACACTCTCAAAGGTCACTTTGATTTAATTAATTTCTTTTTCTTTTTATTTGTTTATTTATTTCTCTAGTTGATGGGGATATTTCATTGTGGTTCCAAGCTCCCTAGATGTTTATGGATTCTAGCATATCATACTAAAGATCATGTGAACTCTTCTCCTTTTGGTTTTGATTGTGGAACATGGCATATATAGCTTTGATCATGTGCTTTCATCACAATGAATTGTCACTTTTTATCACTATAGGCTCTTTGCTTTTTCATTCTTTTATAGAAATTAATGATTGAGTTGGCTTTTATTTCTTTTATACATATTACAAAACTGACTGAAAATTTTCCCATTTTGATTTCATGCCGAATATCGTTTTATGTTGATTTACTCGAAAGATTTGTATCACCCCACCGCCAGAAAATTATGCAACTATCTTCAAATCTTTTATTAAAGAGATCCTCTTCCTTTTTATTGCTTTCAAATATGATATGATTAACTAATAATTTAAAGTCTATTGTAAATCATTAAATGTTATATCCGGATTGCAAGTTTTATTTAAAATTAGTGAATTTTTAGTAAAAAGAAATTGATTGATGAAATTTCCAAGTTATCCATGGTTGAAAGTGACGGTCCTCACATCATCATCATCATTATCATCAGAACGATGAGAAATCACCTTTGCATTTACCCCTTTTAAAGATTCTAATAATCTTATATGGCTTGAATTGGAGTCCATACCAAATTTATGCTTACTGCTTATCGTACCCTTTCATTCCTCCGGCTAATAATTACTTCCCCCACACAATAAAAATAAATACCACAAATAATCCTTCTCTCAGCATTTACAAAAAAAAAAAAAAACTTACATCTTCCAAGAGATTTGGCACTCAAAAACCCGGCAACTGTGGCAAATCATCCGGACCCAAGATCCCACAATAACTTCATGTGTTGTATGAATTATCATCACCACAGTTCCCAGATTTCAGCTTCATTTCTTTTTTCTCTTGCATTGCATTCTTATTTTTTATTCTATGCCTATATATACAAAACTCAAAATAAAAACTAATAAAAGGGCAGAAAAGAAATGTAGAAAAGGAAGTGGAAAACTTATAAAAAAGAAAAAAGCAAATAAGCAGCTTGTTGCTTCAACCCTAATGGATGATAGGGCGGATTTTTTTTCCTAAAAATGAATCAGATAGAAATCTGAAGAAAATTGTAAACCCCATAGGCATACTTCTAATAGAAAATAGTAGTAGTAGTAGTAGTAGTATAACAGAGTGACGTGGATGATGGTCATCCATCGTTTGGAGATTCGGAGATGCTCTCTAAGTGTGGTCTCCACACCCCAACTCGGCCTCTTCTTCGATCCCTTTGCGTTGATAGTTTCTCTGAAAGTATCTCACTTAAATACTGATCCGATATCAAAAGATTCGACATTGAAATTGTGTTGTTGTTCTTGTTGGCGTTGCTCATGCTTCGGCTGTGATTATGCTGGCGGTTGCGGCCGTTGCTGCTGGCGCCGCCGCCGTTGTTGTTGTTGGTGGTGTCAAGCCTGTCTCTTTTTTTCTTCTTGGTTGTTGAGGAAGTTTTGGAACGGGTTTTATCGGGTGTTGAAGGGAGTGGTATTAGGAAATAAATCTTGCCACGTTGAAGTTCGGCGTCGGGTGGGACGATGACGATTTTTGGGACCATCCCATCATCGGAAGAAGAGGAAGGCTTCTTTAGAACGTGTTTAGGGTAAGCCTTCATGATGTCGCTGGCTTTGATGGAGCCACTGATTTCTTCAACGCGGCCATTGGAGTGTACTATTCGAATCACATCGAGTGCTCCACAGGGCAGAATGCAAGAGATGCAGCACCGGATTGTGTTCTTCATGCCTCTTCTTTCTCTCTATATTGGCCTCTCATAGAGAGAAAAAAAGAAGAACAAGGAGGGAGGAAATGAAGTAATGAAAGAGAGAATATAAGAAGAGAAAAAAAGAAAAGAAAAGAAAGAGAAATCTCTTTTTTCTTTAGCCTTAGCTAACACAAAGAGAGTTGGGAATCAGTCACCCAAAAGAAAGAAAGGAAAGAAAATTAATGATGTTTTTTATTATATACACAATTAGCTATTCCAACCCCCTCTCCCCTGGCCCTTTTTCTCTGCTTTTTTGAGGGAATTTTTTTCCTTTCACTTGCTTAGGATGAAATCTATGGCATGAATAATTGCACCTTACTCTGTACTTTGCCTTTTGGATCCATCATTTAGGGCCCCCGTCTCCCTTCCCTTCACTAAGATCAATAATTTTGGGGGGTTAGTATTGCTAGGTTGGAGAGCTTATGGGTGACACATGTTAGTGCATGATTGGAACTGCCAAGTAAGCCAGAACAAGACCCTCCTGCCAGGGGATGACCAATGACACATGCTTCAATCACCTTGTGACAAATGTCATTTTCAAGACCCAAAATGCCACTAATATTAAATGGGGCCATTAGGATAGAGAGAGAGAGAGAGAGAAGCCTTGTTTAGAGTTTAAAAAAATTGGGCATTGTGAGAAGGGAGATTGGGGAGTTGGGGTTTAGGGAAATCTTCTTTTAAGAGGGATTGTGAATTGTGATCTTCCAATATTCCCAAGCAAGATCATGTGGGTTGTGGTTTTCATTGGAAAGTGAGGTTTTAGATGGTAGAGTTTAAGAATTCTTCTATTTTATCATTTCCACCCCTTTTTTGTGGTTTCAGATTTATTTCTTCCTTTCCTCAAGTGCGTTGCCACATATAGCTTCATTCCCAGTTCCTAAATTCTCTTGACTTCACTTGAGAGTGATTGTTTTGAGTTCCCACTTTTCACATATACACTTAGTTCAAGCATTCTTTTGTAAGTAAGCATGGAGTTTCAAAAAAAACTAAGATCATGACACCAACAAGAAGCAAAAAAGATTCAAGCTAATCCCTTGAAAAAGGGTATTAAATGGTTGGATTTGATGTTTTACAATTTCGTTTTCACTTGGGGGACCATAATCAAAATTAGTATGACCACATTGAGAATTAAACAAAGGTTATCAGTTAATAAAACACTGTTTAATCTTAGTAATGTCCCATCCAAGCATGGCCCTACCAATTAAATGGTTCAGATGTAGATGTTAGTGGGTAACATGTGATAGTATGGAGAAAGGAGGGTCCATTTTCTTTCAAATAATAACCCTTCTTGATTGCTAAATTAGCTCACCAAATCCATTCACCCTTTTTCTTTGAGAACTTATTTGATGTCTTACATATACTTTTAGAGCCCTTTTTAATCAGCTTAATTATGATTAAACGAATTGCTAAGTATATAATAAAAGAAAAAATATGGGTCCCTTAACCACACATCAATCACATTGGCAAAAAGGATGTACTTTTTAAGATGTGCTGTTGTGGACCAAATCCCCTTTTATCTCCACATTAAACAAATCAAATCTTATTTGAAGATTGATTTAGTCACAATCTTCTTTGTCTTCTTTTTTTTTTTTTTTAATGTCTTATAATTATTCTCTTCATTCTTTAAGACTATATAATTTCAACTAACCACTAAAAGAACAAATTTTAATCCAATTGTTTTAAAAGAGATGGTGATAACAAAGTTTAGCAAGTTTGTACTTTCTCTATATTTATATATATAAGTAATTATCTGATTCACCATACATGAGCTTTTTACATCCTACATATATATCTAGGAAAAATAAAAATTTGAGATATTGCAGAATTTAAAATTTCATGATAAATGTGTAAAATTACAAGTCATATATATATATATTATTTTCAAAATAAATAGTATTTATTAAAGTAATTATATTTTGAATTTAAAATCAATTAAAATTTTATAAATTATTTGTAAGTGGACAGTCATTTGTTATTAGAGATAAAAATAAAAATATTTTGGTGGGCAATTTTAAGAGTAAATGACATACTTACCCTTATTTGATAATTTTGATTTATTTTAGTAATTTCATTATTGAGTTGGTGTGATTGAGTCAAGTGACACTAAACCAAGCAGTCAGTTTATAATATTACTAGAATTTGTAACGTCTACATTTTTATAATTTATTTTGAATATTTTTATAGTTTTTTTATTTAATTTTTAATCTATTTTTATTGTTGCTGCATATGGATGTCATGTAACATTTTTGATTGGATTGAAATGTGACCTAAAGTAGTAACATTGTTTTAAAATGGTATATTATATAAAAGGGAGTGTTTGTTTATTCTTTTCGAGAAACGGCATAAACAATGGGGTCAAATGTAAACCAAACTTTATCGATGAGGTTGTTTAGCAAAGCTCCAATTATGGCCGACTTCACTTCAACACCATTTCTAAACTTCCGGGTCTTTGTTTTTTAATTTCACGCCATGTCCCTCAAGATAACGATACCAAAACCTCTGAATTTTTGTAAACAAAGTAAAGGAGTTGGATTTCTTCTATATTAACTCTTAATTATTTTATGATTAAAAACATTTCCAAACCTCTATCAATAATCCGGTTTTCAAGGTTACAACTTTACAATTATCGAAGACTTGAAAGTAACATGTGTGTTTTGAGAGTTTGTGATTTACCACTCCTTTATATATGCACTTACATAATTATATATTTATTAATAAATATTGAATAGAAATTGATGACTAAACAAACTTCTATATCTCAAATATTTCCTATTCAACTCATCCATAAAATTCTCCTTGCACAATCTTCACTAAAATAATTATAACTTGAGCTTATCAAATCAATTGACACGTTTTAAAGTGTGTTATATATGAAGCTAAGAAAGAAATACCTTCAATCCATAAGAAGACAAATCAACCAAAAATGCTTCGACCCTATCCATAAATGGGTCACAAGTATGATCTAAACTCTCTTGGGTTCCTATCATTCCTCCCCGCCCCCTCCAAATAAAAAAAAAAGATTCGTCCTCGAATCTGAGCATTATGTAGGGAATGGTATGATTTTTCCCCTCCAATTGGATCTACAAAAACTTGAAATATAGAAACACCACTAAATATATTCGAGTTTCATGTAACAGCCTGATTTTTAGTGGTGTCGAAAACAGTAGTTTGAGACCACCAAATCCGACAAGTAAGCTCGTAAATTTTATTATTTAGTATTTACGGGTCAAATGGGATTTTAGAAAGATTTTTCCATTAGTAATTTGTGTTTTATAAGGATTTATTAGGTCAAGTGGTTTAGAAAATGAGGTATCGAGACCTCGTTTCTATAAATCAAGTCGTAAATATTTTTATAAATATTTACAGAGTGTCATTAAGGTAGTATTAAAGTTTTATTTGAAAATTTTAACGTTTTGATAGTTAATTAATTAAAAAGGACTAAATTAGAAAAGATGTAAAACTTGCTAATTAAGAGAAATAGTGATTAAATAGCCTAGATGGTAAATAAGGGAGAACTTAAAGAGTAATTAAGCCTAAATGAATTGGCTGAGGCGGCATAAGCTCAAAAAAAATGCTAAAATGATGTGATTAAAGGGCAAAATTGCAAATAAATGAAATTAAAATATCAAATTGAAAAACCTAAAAGTTTCTAGACATTTTATTCATAAATTTTTTGTCCAAAAACACCATTGAAGAGCTCTCAAAGCTTTTTTTTCATATTTTAGCTTCATTTGAATTTAATTCTTTCCTTTCTCTTGTAATTTTTGTGTTTTTAAGACTTTTACAATTAGGTCCAACTAACTATTTCATTACTTTTTGATTTTATTGGAAATTTTGAAAGTTACCATTGATGAATACTAGATATTTTTATGAAATAACATGGATTTAGAGCTTTAATTTTGTTGTATGATGATTTTATATAGTAATTTTGATAGATATTGATTTTAGGACCAAATTATGAAAAGGTTAAATATTAGGGTTTGGTATTAAATTTCTATTTACCAAGGGCTGTATGATAGCCTAGAATATTTAGATAAATTATCAATTGAGAAAAATTAGTTCATTTGATAGACTAATTAGTTAAGGGACTAAATTGTAAAAGCTGTAAAAGTTAGGGTAATTGTGTAATTTTGAAAATTTGAGGGGTATTAATTGTGAAATGAATCGGAACTGAAATAAATGCTAATGAATGAGTAATTTTATATTTTATATCAAGAGCTCGTAGATACTCGTGAAAAAAAATTAGCAGAATAGTCTCTGAACTCCTGCAAATATTACAGTTTAACCCAGGTAAGTTCGTATGGTTAAACTTAAATATTTATAAAGATATTGATTTGTTGAAAATGAATTATTTTTAAAGTTACAAAATGGAATTAAATGTTCGGATTTAAATGGAACGCGGGATATGGTACATTCAGCAATCGATGAATTGACGCCATTAGAGGAAAGTGACAGCAAATTACCCAAGTAAACCGAGGTTTAGCATTTGTTGCTAACTTTCATGTTTACTTTCTATTTAGCTCTCACAAGCTTCTGTTTAACTCATATGAGTTTCCGTTCAACTCTATTGAGCTTCTTTTTAACTCTTATGGGTTTCCGTTCAGCTCTTATGAGTTTCCATTCAACCCTTATGGGTTTCTATTTAGCTCTCATGAGCTTCTATTCAGGCTTCGGGCTTCTAATAATGATGTACTCTTATCTGTAAGTCGTTCTCCGAATTGGTAAGGTTAGGTAAGTGACTTATGTAATTGAAATTGAAAGACTTATTGTTATTATTAGTATTAATTTGAAATAAGTATGTTCATCGATTAAAGTGATTAACAGGGAGATTGCATGAATAATTTACTTATTAATTTGTTATAATAGGTTCGGTAAGATTTATGTTTAACCTAACGAACTTACTAAGCTTCATTAAGCTTACTTGTGTTGTTTAATGTCCTTATAGATTATCGCGGTAAAAAAAACCTACCGAGGCAATGTTTTTTTCTTGGGCTTATCGCAGTTTTTCCCATTGAAGTCGAGATTCCTTCTCTTTGAGTTTTTTGAATCCAATCCCGATTGAAGAGAGTTTTAAAGTTATCTGTCATGGTCAAATGTGCCAAAAACAAATTATGCGAGCTCACCAATGAAGGTTCGCCCTAGAGAATTTCATGAAGGGGACTTAGTATTGAAGAAGACCTTCCCCATACAAAAGGACTTCAGAAGGAAGCGGACGCCAAATCAGGAAGGGCCTTATGTGAAAGACCCTATCTGGAAAAGTGTTTATTTTGACCGTAATATATTTCAAAAAATATATTTCAAAAAAGAAAAGGAAAAGAAAAAAAAAGGAGAGGCCAAGGCGAAAACCCGCAAAGGGCGCCTTGAGACCAAAGGGGATTTTAGTTAAAAACCCGAAAAGGGCGGCTCAAATTTTGGATCAAAATGGGGCATGAGGTGATCGGAGCAGCTTAAATTTTGATCAAATTGGGGCATGAGGTGATCTTGTTATACCTGAATCAACAGGAAAGGGTATGCGACATCTTGGGGGATTGACAAAGTCTTGTAGATCTCCTAAACACATGTCAAACTCAAAATGGTCTTTGAAAGAGTTTGTACAGAGAAGTTCAAGCTGTGATATCTGGGGCACCTAATCTTTATACTATTTATATTGAATTTGCTGTCTTGGAATACTTCATTCTTTTTCAAGATACGTGTTCCCGATCAATTCCTCTTTTATCTTTATTATCCTTGATAATTTATTCATTTCGAGCTATGCTCCCAAATCAATTTTATTTTTATCCATTATTATGATCTTTTGCAAGCATGTTGCATTGGAATAATGATTAATGGACTAATAATACTTTCAGAATGAAAGTTTTGCACATTACTCTAGAAGTTTCTAAATAATATAGGAACCTGAAATAGGACTATCGTTTAGAACACATCAAGTTTAAAGGTTGAAATATCTAAAAAGGAAAAGTCTAAGTTAAGACTATCCTTTCGGATTTCGTTGTCCAAACTTTGATTGAACAAAAATTACAGGATGTCGTGTTGGTGACAAAGCTTTAATGAACAAGCAAGTAATGATCACCAAGTGATAAGAAGAGGTTTCTCAGAAGAGAAAGTTCTACAATTGTGTATAAACATTTGGTATGACACCTTGGGAATGATGTAAGGCCAAAGAGATTCAGATCCTGTATCCTTGATTTGTGATAGCAGAGGATTGAGAAAAGACCAAATCTTTCTACCATTGGGTTACAGCAGGAGAAAGATGGTACAAATTTTGCATTCAGTGGATTGAACTCGGAGGTTTACAGTGGGGGCAATCTGACTAAGTGTTTCTTCAGAAAAGCCAGCCGAGCAAGAAGGCGTTGTAGCACGTCAGTGATAAAGCTTTAATAAATTTCGAGCAATGACAACTTAAAGATCATTTTAAAAAAAAGACATTCTGCGTTCATGCAAACATCATTCATACATACCTAGTTAGGAACATTTGACTCATTCTGATCATGATATCCTAATCACTAGGCATAATTAGGTTCATCAAATGGATTCTATAGGTCATGTTCCCTAGAGAGCAGATCAGTGAAACCATAAATCATATACCCTTGAGGTTGCAGTGGGATGGATTGAAGTAGATAATAGCAAATCTTATCTCCCTAAAGTTAAAGTGGAGTAGTTTAAAGCCAATAATTCTATCTCCCTAAAGTGGCAGTGGAGTGGATTGAAGACACGAATCTTATGTCCCTAGAGTAGCAGCGGAGTAGATTAAAGCTGAGGGCAGCGAATCTTATCTCTCTAGCGTTAAGGCTTGGAATAGCTGAAGTGGAGCAGATTAAAGCTGTGGGCAACGAATCATATCTCTTTGGCATTACAGTTAAATAGATTAAAGTTACAACAGCAAATATTACTTCCCTAGCGGTGCAGTGGAACAGATTGAAGCTACAACGGCGAATCTTGCTTCCCTGACATTGCAGTTAAACAGATTGAAGCTATAACAGCGAATCTTACTTCCCTGGCGGTGCAGTGGAACAGATTGAAGCTACAACGGCAAATCTTGCTTTCCCGACATTGCAGTTAAATAGATTGAAGCTATGACAGCGAATGTTACTTCCCTCGCAGTGCAGTGGAACAGATTGAAGCTACAACGGCGAATCTTGCATCCCCGACATTGCAGTTAAATAGATTGAAGCTACGACAGCGAATCTTACTTCCCTGGCGGTGCAGTGGAACAAATTGAAGCTACAATGGTGAATCTTGCTTCCGCGACATTGCAGTTAAATAGATTGAAGCTACAACAGCAAATCTTACTTCCCTAGCGGTGCAGTGGAACAGATTGAAGCTACAATGGCCAATCTTGTTTCCCCGACATTGCAGTTAAACAGATTGAAACTACGACAGCGAATATTACTTCCCTGATGGTGCAGTGGAACAGATTGAAGCTACAATGGCGAATCTTGCTTCTCCGACATTGTAGTTAAATAGATTGAAGATAACGAATCTTATTTCCCTGAAGTTGCAGTGGAACAGATTGAAGCTATAAATTACAGATCTTATCTCTCTGAAGTTGCAATAGAGTAGATCATATCAAACCTTATCTCCCTAAAGTTACAGTGGAGCGGGTTAAACCAATCTTATCTCCCTGAAGTTGCTGCGAAGAAGATTGAAGCTACAAGTCATATCTCTCTGAAGTGCAGTAGAGTGCATTGAAGCAACGAGACATAGTGGAGTAGACTAAAACCATGAATCTCGTCCCCTTGAAGTTGCTGCGAAGAAGATTGAATCTACAACTCATATCTCTCTGAAATACAGTAGAGTTGAACGAAGCAATGAGACACAGTGGACTGGAAGGAGGCTATTTGAAGAAAATGAGCACCAGAATAAGTCAAGACTCGGCGAGACCGGGCAAAATTGGTATTTCTTAGTCTTTACTCTGTTCTCGTTACACGACAACGAGTAAAGAGAGGCAGCTGTATAGCCCAAATTTTTCCCAGGGCCCAAAACCCAACCAACCCAAACACAAATAACAAACCCAACCACCTAGACCTAACCCAATAGCCCAATTACAATGCTTGGCCCAATAGTCCTAGCCCAAAACATATTTTTAGAAAAACGTAACCCTAACCCTAGGTGCGCTGCACCTAGGGTCGCCCACTTGCCCTGCCACCACTGCCTCTGACGCCGCACTACCAACTCTGCCACCTGCTCCATCAACGTCAAATACCTGCAAACAAACAACAAAAGAAACAGACCACAAAACAGTAACAAGATGAGAGGATTTTCTTCTTTTCTTTCGGCTATAAAGTCGAATATGTTGTAAAAGTTTGAGGGATTTTTTTTATTCTTGTTTTTCAAAAAAAAGATTGAGAAATAAAAACAACAAAAAAAAATTCAAAGGTTACATTGAGAAACTCTACTCTATTTTTGTTTTGTTCTTTTATTTTTATTTTTATTTTTATTTTTATTTTTATTTTTATTTTTTTCGAAATAAATATAAAATAAAAAAAGGAGAGGCCTTTTTACCTTTTTTACCGTCGTCGGAGTGTGGGAGACCGAGGATCTAAATCGGAGGAAAAAAATTTTGGACTCCCGCAGCACTGGGTGTCGGCACCAATGATCGGTGGTAAGAACTGTCATTGGCCGGATTTCGGGCCGATCCGTGGAGAGGGGGAGAGGAGTTGGGAGTGTTTTTTTGAGATTTTTTTAAAAAGAAGGGAAAAAATGAAATTTTTTAAAAAATTTGGTTTAAATAGGGAAGCAAAACGGCGTCGTTTTGCTTTGCCCTTTAAAACGCCAAAATGGCGTCGTTTTGAGCTACTTGATCCAGCCGATCCGACCCGCCTAGAGGATCCGCGTGTTTTCGACGGAAGGGCTAATTGCACTTTTAGCCTTTCCGCTTTTTTAATGTTTTTCAATCAAGGGTTTTTTATTTTTGCAATTTTACCCTGTGTTTTTTTTATGAATTCAGCTTGGCCCACACTCGAACGATGACGTTTTGGAGGGGGGATTATTGCCCATTTGGTCCCTCCTTGTCATTTGCGCTTCCTATTGGGTCCTCCCTTTTTATTTATTTTCAGATTTGACCCCGAATTTTGTTTTAAAATTCAATTTAGCCCTTTGTTGTTATTTTGGTTATTTTATTATTAAAACTAATAAATTATTATTATTATTATTATTATTATTATTATTATTATTATTATCATTATTATCATATTTTTTTTATACTTACTATGTAAATTTTAAATATATGTATCTTATTATATTATTATTATTATTATATAATTGCTTCTATATATATAGACACACATATATACATATTCAATATTTACATACATATACACGCTTATATTTTTTTATATATTTTATAATTTATATACATGTATGTATTTATATGCGCATTTTAAATTTATATATATATACTTATACTAGACCTGTCCATGGGTCGGGTCGGGCCGGGTTCAGGCCGGGCCCACAAAAAAATTTCAGCCCGTTTACTAGGCCCGGGCCCGACCCGGTCCGAAATATGGGCCTGAGATTTTGCCCAGGCTCGGCCCGAAGAAAAAATATGGGGCCCGAGCCCGGCCCGTTTTTAATTAAAATTAAAATTAAAATTATTTTTTAATAAAATTAAAACTAATTGTTATTAAAATTAATTGTTAGTAAAATTATCAAATTATTAATTGTTAATTGTTGTAATAAAATCTAACATTTGATTAGTAAATTTATCAAATTATTAATTGTATTAATCGTATTAATTGTTGTAATAAAATCTAACATTTGATTAGTAAATTTATCAAATTATTAATTGTATTAATTGTATTAATTGTTGTAACAAAATCTAACATTTGATTAGTAAAACAAACTTGATGTTTTATTATTATTATTTTGTAACACTAGTTAAGGAAATGAAAGTAAATAAACTTAAAATAAAAACTATCATATTTTAAAAATAAAAATATATATTTAATATTTTTCGGTAGGGCCGGGCCCTGCCAAAAATCTTCTTGAGGTCTGCCCATTTTTAAACGGGCCTAAAATTTTGCCCAAGCCCATATTTCGGGCCTATATTTTTACCCAAACCCTCCCATATTTCGGGCGGGCCGTCGGGCCGGGCCGGGCCGCCCGGCCCATGGACAGGTCTAACTTATACATACTCTTTATATTTTAAAATCTATATTTTTCTTATGTATTTTCTATAGTTTATAATTCATGTGTACATATATTTTTATATATTTTCTAATGCATACATGCACATAATATATATATATATCTACATACGTTTTTTAATTTTTATAAATATACATATATACCTACCTTTATATTTTTTTTATTTCATATCTTTATATACATATATACATACATACTTACATATATTTTTACGTACATAGATTTTTTCATATTTTCATAATTTTATGCACACATACATATATAAAAATATATATATATTGTAATACCCAATTTTAGCCCGAGCTCACATATGGAAACATAATCTTCGAGGATATGCAATCTTAGATATGATATATGCAATCTTAGATATGATATGTAATCTTAGAAGATATGATTTTGTAATCTTAGAGATTTAATTTGTAGATACCCTTTAATCTTAGCCGTTGATGTAATTGATCTGTACCGTTGGATTTGGGGAGGCTCAACTATAAATAGAGACCTCTCCCTTCATTGTTGAAAGAAAGGAGAAAAAGAGGAAATCAATAAAAAAAGGGAGAACGATTGGCAGTTTTTTAAAGTTGGCTTACTGTTTTTTTTTCTTTTTCGATTATTTTTTACTTATTTACGATTTTAAAAAAGGGAGAAGGTGATATCGCTGCGAATTTTATTTATTTATTTTATTTAGCCCTAATAAAGTGACGCGTTTCAAAGGATGGAGATATTTTCCCATTCGAGCCCTATGAGTTATTCGCACCTTTTTAATGTTTTACAATTAGTTTTTTTTATCTTTTTAGAATTAGCCCTTTAATTTGCTTTCAATTTCAATTTAGCCCCGCTGGAACGACGTCGTTTTAGAGGAGAGGAGAAAATTTCCCTTCCAGCCCCTCTATGTAATTCGCGTGTTCAATTTAATCCTTTGCCCAGATTTTTCATATTCAGTTCAATTTAGTTTTTTTTCTTTTTTTTAAAATTAATTAACTTCCATAATGTAATTATTTCTTTTATTTTTTTAATTATTTTTTATTTATATATATTTTTTGTTTTTATTTATTTATTTATTTAAAACAAATATTTTTATATGTACGTATATTTATTTTTTAATATTGTAATTATTATTTAATATTTATATATATATACTTTTTATGTATTCATTTTATCTTCCTATATATATGTATATTTTCTATAATGTAATTATTATTATCATTATTTTTATATGTACATATGTATATATATTTTAACAAATGTTTTGTTTATATTCATATGGATATTTATTCTTTTTTAAAAAGGGCTCAAATATATATATTTTAAATACCTATTTTATAATCCATATATGTTTATCTATTTTTCTTTATATTCATAAATATTATGTATTGCATATATATATACGTTCCATAACCCAAAATTTATTTGTAAATCATGTGTATATTTTAATCTTCATAATTTCTATGTTCATATTATATATATTCTTTTCTTCATTTATTTGGTTGGCTTTCCTCCTTTCGTTATATAATTGAGTTTACATTTAATATTTTGCATGTCATGGATTATTGTTATCGATTTTGTTTATTCATTTATTCATATTATTTCTATGCCATCGTAATATTTATTATTGCATTGTATATTTAATGTAGCATCACATCATTTTTCACTCGATTTCAAAATTTTCAAAATTGAGATAATGCTTGTATTTAGAATTTTCAAGGAAATTGAGCCCTAACATATTGGGTTCCGATTTTCTTCGTTAAATCTAACAATCGAGCATTTCTCTTTAATCAAAAAAAAATAAGAACTCATTATTGGGAATTCAACACGTTGTGTCCTAACGTATTGGATGTGACGCATTGATTTCTCGAAATGAAGATTTTTTTCTAAAAAATAATAAAGGAAATATTCCGAGTTTGGGATTTTGGAGGAATTGTGCCCTAACGTATTAGGCCGCGATTTCTTAAATCTTGAATAAATAGATATTCTTTTAAACTTTTAATACACAAGTATTCTGGCCTAATTCATTTTTTAGGAAATTAGAATGTCGTGCCCTAACGCATTGGGTGTGGCATTTTCTTTCTCTGAAATGATAAGGGTCTTAATATGTAACGTTTAAGAGTTTTTGCTAAGGATTATATTTTTCAAATTTTCGACATTAAGACATTAATTAATTAACTAGGTACCAATTTTTGGGCGTTACGAGGGTGCTAATCCTTCCTCGAACGTAACTGACTCCTGGATCCGTTTTTCTAAAACTCGTAGACCAAAGCCCTTTTTTTAGGTGATCCAATCACACCTTAATAAAAGATTGGTGGCGACTCCCAATTTTCATTTTTTAAAGTCGACAACCTAAATTTTTTGTTTTTCAAAAAAATGGTTTCGACATATATCTTTTTACATTTTTATAATTTTATTCATTTTATTTATTTATTTATTTATTTTCGTTATTATTTTAAAAGAATGCTTTGACTTTATTTGCTTATATATTTGTTTTGTATGTTATGGATTTGTACTTTTTATTTATCTTATTTTTGTTGTTGTTGCTCGTGTTATCTTTACACCATCGTATTCATTATTGTTTTGCTATGTATATCAACAATGTCATTCGTTTTTGCATTCTTTTTATCACGACATCGTGTTTCATTTTACTCAATATGTCAAAATTTATTCTAAATAAATGGCATTTCGTATGTTTAGATTCGAGAAGGTCGTACCCTAACTTACTGGGTTTCGATTTTCACAATAAATCTAAATACACGGATCTTTTCAAACTCAAGTTTTAAATGATCTCGAGAATTAAGAAAAGATCGTGTCCTAACTTACTGGGCATGATCCCTTTTTAAATCCGAGATAGCTAAATATCTTTTAAATAAATAAATTTTCGGCATTCATTCGCGCATCGAGAATTCAAGACTTGTGTCCTAACTTACTGGATATAATTCTCTTTCTCGATTAATGTGAAATATGCCCTTTTCTCGAAAATTTTCAACATTTCAATAAAGGATCGTATTTTTAAAATTCTTCAAAATTTTCAATCTTCGACACTAAGACATTAATTAATCAACTAGGTACCAATTTTGGGCGCTACGAGGGTGCTAATCCTTCCTCGTACGTAACCGACTCCCGAACTCATTTTTTGAATTTTGTCGACCAAAATTGTTGTTTTAATAAAATCAAATTGTTTATTAAAATAACCACTTTTCGAAGTGGCCCGATCACACCTTATCAAAAAGGATTGGTGGCAACTCCCATATTCGTTTTCATTTTTAAAATCCAAGTCGACCCCGTTTTGTCAAAAAAATGGTGCCAACATAGTCCATTATGAAGAGTCCATAATTCTATGTCTACACTTGTAGTACAAGGGATGTGGCAGTAGGATCCTACGATCCAGTTTCCGTGTTGGTCTTTTATAAAGGCTCAAGGGTTTTAAAAATCCTTAAACTTTTTTTTAAAAAAACAACAAATCCCTCCTCTCTCTCTCTCTCTCTTTTTTTTTTGCACTCAATTAAGCACTTGAACTTTAAAAATGTATAAAAAAGGCCCTCAAACTTCTTCAAAGAAACCAATTAAACCCCTATTTTTTTTCACTCAATTGGGTACTTGAACTTTCAAAATGCATGAAAAAGACCCTTAAAATTTTTCAAAAAAGCAATTAAGCCTCTATTCTTATTAAAATTAGAAAAATAATTATAAAATAATAAATTTTAGAAAATTTATTAATTTTAATAAAAATAAAAATATTAAAATTAAAATTTATTAAAATAATTTTTATAAAATCATAAATAAATTTTAAATTTTATAAAAATCATAAATAAATTAATGACCCTTAGTTTTTTCAATTAAAGTCCTCACGTGTCGCAATCTGATGTGACATGTGGTGAAAATGATAAAAGAATTAAAATCAATAAAAGTTATAGAAAAGATTAAAAATGCTTCTTTTGGTGCGATATTTTCATAATTTTTTTCAAATTTATATTTCTTTACATTTTGTATAATTTTCTTACTATTTTATAAACTTGTATATTTTTTATGTTTCTATATATTTTATATATTTTTTACAATTTTACCATTTTATATTTTTTATAATTTTAATAAATTTTAATATTTGAATTTTTATTAAAATTTATATTTTTATATTTTTACGATTTTTATATTTTTATTTTTTCTAATTTTTAATAAAATAGGGCTTAATTGCTTTTTTTTTAAGTTTGAAAGTCTTTTGATACATTTTGAGAGTTCAAGTACCCAATTAAGTGCAAAAGAAAAGGAACTTAATTACTTCTTTTTAGAAAAAAAAAGTTTGAGGTTTTTTTGCACCGTTAAAGCTTTCATAAATGCACTTGATCCATCTCTTCATGTGCCTATTGAAGATTCATCTGTATTCAGCTTCGACTATCCCTACTCTAGTAGCTGCCAATTAATTGGAGTAAATGATTGTAAAGGCTTCGCACAATTGGTAGGCCTTCGTTATTAACTTGTTAAAGCTTGTATAAATTTAAAATATCCTAAATTAGATCAAATCTTGTCTATTTCCCCACAAGATTTAAAGTTAAGGGTCCAAACTCTTTTAACTCCTAAGACAGCAACCCACAAATTCATAGTTCACTAATTTAAGCACACCAACACCAATATAAAAAAACCAAATTCATTGTCTTGTCTGGATCCAACTAGCCCAATTAGTGTTTCGAACTCACTGACTATGTCTAATGTATAGTCTCGCCCAAGTTATGGCTACTTCTCCACTTGAGCCCACACTCCTAGGTTAAAAAATGGAAACCCAATTTTAGGATGGAAATTTGTGTGGAAAATATGATTGTTTTTCCCTAAAGAAATTAAACTTTTTGCACCTACAATTCTTGAGTGAATTGCTCGTGATTCTGATTGTGCTTCATTCAACTTGACAGACAATTAGTATCCTGCCAACTCTCCACTTGACAACTTATAATGACACAATATAAGTTAAAAATAACTTCAAATTCCATCTCTCATTCCTTAATCTTAATTTGATTAATATTTATAAATTTTGATGAACAGGGAAGTGATATTTTTAAAGAATCAGCATATTTTAGTTATTTGTAGACACCTGGCATCCATGCTTATCAATTATCATGTGTCTAGGGCAATGCTGGTTTGGGGTAAAACTATGGATTGCATATTTGCATTTTAGAATAAGAATAGGGATATTTGATATCTAATCCTTCATCTTCTCTTCATTTTAGTAGCAGCAGAAACCTTTTTATATTCACTAATAACCCCACATCTTTATTTTAATCATTTCCCATTTAATATTTTACCAAAACAGCCCTCAGGCTATGGATACGGGAAACAAGTGATATTATTATTCCTTTTTCTTTTGATGTGAAGCCTAGAGATATGAGAAAGGTTGTATATATTTGTTAATTGCCATCTCATAAAATCAACTTAAATTAACACCACATTAACCTTACTAACCATATTTAATGTGATTTGATATTTTGATGTATAATTGACACTCAACTTGTAACTTTTATGGATAAGATAAGGATCAAAATTGAATTATAAATTTTAAGAGGTTAAAATATAATATTTTTTTGAAAAGATTAAACAATCTTTTCATTTTTAAAAGATGAAATTGTAATGTTATTATATATTAACTTATAATTTTATCGATATTGAATTACAACTTTCTATATTAAGGGAGACTACCTACCCTCCATAGATTCACCTATAGATAAAACTACAAACCCTCGTTGATTGCCCCTACTTAATTCTAAATGTTAAATTCTAGTTTTCTACTTCACCCTAATAAACTTTAGGGTAAACTATATAAATAGTCACTCAATTATGCTCGCGTTCTTGTTTTGGTTATCCACTTTTAAAAATTTTCAATTTAAGTACTAATGTTTGCATTTGTTCCTATTTTGGTCACCAATCGTTACATTGAGAACGGAAAGTCTTTTTCTAATTGATATAATAACACATTTAGTCCTTAGTACTTACATATCCTATCAATTTGATCCTAATTCTAAATAATTTAATAAATTCAACCCTTCACATTTACAAAATCTATCAATTTGATCCTCAATCTTACAGACCATAGCTTTGAACTCTTAAAAGAAAGGCATTCCACATCTATAAATTTGTAAAACCCAAACAAGAAAAAAAAAAACTTCTCTCAACTAACAAGTCATATTCCAAGCCAACTCCTGATATCCATGAGTTTATCTTAAAACTTTAATTAATTTTCCTTTTTTTATCATTTTCTTCTAAATATAATATTTTATAACCCTTTGGTTGATAAAATTTTTGCTAAAGAAAATGGAAAACCTAAAAAGAAAAAGAAAAGAAAAGAGGAACACTTTAGATTTACTCTTGTTGTTAATAGTATGATATTTCCTTCAAGGCACATAGAAATAGTCCTCGAGGTTGGTTCTTGAATTTGGAAATTAAATCCAAAGTTAAAAAATATAGCTTTAAAACTTCAATTGTTCAATCAATAATTATATAAGAAAAATTTATAAACTTTACATTTTATAAGAAAAAGTGTGAAAGAATTAAGAGATTATTACGTGTTCTATTTGTTTCTAATTTTAAATTCAAAATAAGCAATATGTATCACTAATAATTTGATTTAGTGTCAAATCATTTACAAATTAATAAAAACTTAAGTTATGCTAGTCAGTTGAAATTATAATTTACAAATATAAATTATTTATGTAATTTTATTATATACTATATTTTTAGAATTTTATTTTCTATTATTTTTAATGGCGTTTAGTTAATTTCTAACTCCAACTTCTTAAAAATATAAACAAAAAGAGTTATGTATCAAATTGGATAATTTCAACCATAAATAAAATAATTAATAGATGTGGAATGTCTCTGTTTTATAAGTTGAAAGCTTTGGTCAAGAAGTTTGAGGAACAAATTGATAGAATTTGCAATTTATTGAATAATTTAGAATTATGATCAAATTAATAGAATATGTAAGAATTGAGGACTAAATGTGTTATTATACTAATTAAAAAAGGCTTCTCGTTATCAATTTAACAATAGTGACCAAAACAAGAACAAATCAAAAGGTTAATGTCTAAATTAAAAATTTAAAGCTGAGCAATTAAAATAAGAATCCGAGCATAGTTGGATAACCATTTATATAATTTATTATAATTCTTATTCCCTAACATTTCTTATTTATTAAGTATATTTACTTTATTAACGAAGTTAACTAGGTTTTTTAGCCCAAGCATAGTTTTTCATTGCTACAATAATATTTAATTAACTTTTTTTGCTACTCTTTTTTATTCAATTTTCTTTTACTTAACTAAATATTAAAAATTATAAACATTTTTAATTAAATCAAAAAATATTTCAAAATAATCTTATACACTATTAAAAATAGGTTTAAATAGGGTAGAGATCCTGTACTCTTTTGAAATTTAAATTTAGTCCTTATACTTTAATTTTGAGACATTTAGTCATTTTACTTTTTATTTAAAATCTTGGTCCTTCGTCTAATTTTACTATTAAGGTTATTGATGTAGTAATTAAAATGGTAAATTAACATTTTAGCCCTTAATGTTTACAATTTTGTTAAATTAGTCTTTATTCTTTAAAACTGCATAAAAATTTAAAATTAATTTTTTCACATGTTAAATAAAATTAAAATTAAAATATAATTTTAAGATTTTTCAAAATTATGAAAAAAATAAAACTCTTTAAATTCAAAAAATAAAAAAATAAATATTATTTTCAAAAAATAATTTAAAAAATTAAAAAAGAATCCAAAATTCAATGTTGTCTTAACCAAACCAGACGGCCAGTTGGACCAAGAATCGGTTGAGGTATCATCCAGCAACAAGTAAAAAATGGTTGACTTACAAACCGATACAAACTGGTTGAATCGGGCTAAAAATTGATTGAACTGATTTTATTTTTTATTTTTTACTTTTTTGAAGTTTTAATATTTTTTTTCTTTGAATAGGTCAAACTAGGAACTAGTGGTTTGAAGAATTCAACTACTGGAGGTTCCAAAAATTCCCAAAAATTATTGCTTGAATTTTTAAAAATTTTATATTTTTCAATTTTAAAATTATTTAAAATTATTTTTAAATGATTTTTATTTTTATTTTAAGAGTTTGTAGTTTTCACAATTTTTATTGATAATATGAAAAAATACTTTTATTTTTTAAAAATATGTTTTTGTATTTGCTTATGTACTTTTAAAGAGTAAGGATCAAATTTACAAATATATATATATATATATATATATATATATAAATATTGAGGTCTAAAAAATTATTTTACATTTTTTAATAATGGTCATATCAACAATTCTAACAACAATGTTGACAAAGAGATCATGATTTTTAAATAAAAATACAAGAACTCAATGTCTCAAAGTTAAAATATAAGAGTTAAATTTTAAATTTTAGAAAAGTACAGGGACCTTTGGCATATTTAAACTTTATAAACAATAAATATAATAAAAAGAATTAGTTAAATAAAATTTAAATTTAACTAATTAAAGCGTAATTTATAACATTTTTCAATGAATATGATAATTTTATTTGTTTACAGTACTAAATTAAGGTAAAGTACAGAAATGGTCCTTAAAGTATTGCCCGCGTTCTATTTTAGTCACTAAACTTTCAAATTTTTCTATTTTAGTCACTAAACTATACGAAATCAAATATTTTGTCACCGAACCTTAAGAGCCGTTTGAATATTAATGGAAGTGCTGATGTGAGATTTTTTTATTGGTCTAATAACAAATTTAGCCTTTTAATGTTTACATATGCTAACAATTTAATTCAAAATATAAAATATTCAACAAATTTAGTGCTCAATGTTTACAAAATTTGTCATTTTAGTTCAAATTCTAAAATTTCAATAAATTTAGCCCTCAAAATTTAGAAAATGACTAAATTTCCGTCTCTTTTAGCCTGGAACTAACGTTGTTTGTCAGAACACCCCAAAATAGATGGAAAAGTTAACATCTATTAACTTTATTGGTGTGGCAATCCACATGTATTCTACTAAAAAAAATTAAAAAATATATAGAAAATTATTTAAAAATAAAAAAAATTAAAAAGTATTTAAAATCCAAATATATATTATTAAAAGTTCAAAAAGAATATATAAAATATGGTAAAAATATTATAAAGCTGTGGTTTCCAATTAAAGCTAAGTGGAGCACATTGTTGTGTAATGAAGAACAAGAAATACAACAACATTTTTCTTCATATTTTATGAGGTAAAAACTCAATTGAATTGGAGTTAAACTATAAATGTTTGTTATACAAGTAGGCATAAGCTAAATAAATAGAAAAGGGAAAGTGCATCTCTCTTAATTTCAGTAGCAAAATAGAGATGTGGAAATATCTAAGAAAAAATGGAAAATATTAAAAAAAAGGAATAAAGGGCAAGTGGCAGAACCCCCAAAGCAAAACTTGTGTTGTAAAAATAAACTCTGAAAGTGTACATATGTTTTGATTGTCCCACCTTTCCTTCCAAATATTCTATCTGAGGCCAAACCCCATAGCCCACAGGTCCAAAACTCCCCCATTGATCCCCTCATCCCTTCCAATTTCCACTCCTTTTGATCTTTATTTCCTCACCTTGACATCCATATTCCTCAGCAGATTTTTTCCTTTGATTGAATCTTCATTTTCACCCTCACAATGCACTTCCATGGGTTACCAACGTTTGCATGCTTCTTTTAATTCTCACCCAGTTTTTGATTCACTTTCGATCTCCCCCTTTCCCACCACATAAAAGATCTCTCTCTTCTTGTTGGCCACTAGTTCACTAGTTTTTTATCAGTCAATCAATTAAAAAGTTAACCAGTTCTTCAATCTTTTTCTTCATTTTCACACCATCCCTTTTGTCCCTACACATCTATGAATACACATGTACATACACTTTTTCTTTCTGGTTCTGGATTATTTTTATTCCTATCCATTAAGTTGAACTTCTACAGATATGGCTATATATTTCACGACATTCAATCACAACTTAATTCCACCATTTATATAAAAAAATTCTTACATAACCAAATTTAAATTATAATTATTTAATTGATTAAGAATAATGGGAAAATTTTGCATGACAATTCATAACTCGTAATGAGTTATCCTCAAACCCTTAAAGAAGAGGATAGAACGTGCTTAGTGTGCTCAAATCGCCCGTTTTCTTGTACTAGCAATAATGTCAATGCCAACTGAAGTAAGACTCAATCGGCTATAATTATTTTAAATTTTAATTAGATAATATTTTATTTAGATAAATAAATAAATGTAAAAAATCATCTAAGTCAAGTTTTAAATTATTTTAAATAGATACTAAAATTTTCATGAATTAGATATATTATTAATATTAAATTTATTTTAGAAGGTTTTAATTTAAAAGCAAGAAAAATTGTTTTATTACCAATAAAGGTAATTGAAACAAACGTTTTTATTTGAGTCCTAGCTATATACCATCTCAACTCAACCGAAAGGATTGTATGAAACTGTAATTCCATGTTATCCTTATTCCTTTCCAATAGGACAATGACAAATCATATTTTTTCTCCTGATTTTCAACATTTTTAGTTGAATTTAATTTTTTTCAAGGATGAAAAATATGATTTCAAATACATTTAAACTCAAACAATAAAATGTAGAGAGAAAAAAAAAACCTCTTTTACTATAGATAGAACCCACTTATACATTTTATTCACTATCTCAATAAGCGGCCAGTTTTGGCCAAACGAATACAAATAAAAAAGGAATATAGCCTTTGAATCTAGGGTGATTTTATCTTGTTTTATACACTTCTCTTGTCCCCATACACACAAAATTATAGAACTTAAGTTTCAGATTCCACATATATTTCTCTCTCTTTTTTTTATTTCCATAGTAAGGAATATAGCCTACCACCTTCACAACATTGTATATATATACTTCCCCCTAGGCTATATATGCCAAACAACAATGGCTGGAACTTCAAGCTATGTTCATTTCCATGACATTCCCGATGTGGTTTTGGCCATCATATTCTCCTTAGTTGCTGATACCCGTACTCGCAATGTCATGTCCCTTGTATGTCTGAAATGGCACTTGCTTGAGCGTTCCACTCGCAAATCCCTTACCCTCCGCGGCAACATCCGCGATCTCTTCCTCCTCCCCACTTGCTTTCGAGCTGTTACCCATCTCGACCTTTCTTTGCTCTCCCCATGGGGACACCCTCTTCTTGATTCCTCTTCAAACCCGCTTCTTCTCGCTCAACTCCTTCGGCATGCATTTCCCTCTGTTGTTTCTCTAGTAGTTTATATCCGTAACCCTTCAACTCTCCATCTTCTAGCTCCCCAATGGCCTAACTTACGACATGTTAAGCTCATACGTTGGCATCAACGTTTGCCTACGGAACCTCTTGGTTCTGACTTTACTGCCCTTTTTGAGTATTCTGGTATGCTTTCCTCACTTGATGTTTCACTTTTTCATTCCTGGACTGAAGATCTTCTACCTGCCATTAAAGCCTACCCTTTGATTGCAGCTTCTCTTTCTCATCTTAATATCCTCAAACATTCTTCAGCTGAGGGATTCAAGTCCTATGAGCTTTTAGCCATTACTGCTTCCTGTCCAAACCTCCGTAAATTGCTTGCAACATGTATATTTGACCATCGATTTATTGGATTTGTTGGCGATCAAACCTTGCTTGCTCTTGCTTCCAATTGTCCTTGCCTTTCTTTACTTCACCTTGTTGATGCTACTTCTTTGTCCAACATTAGGCCTGATCCAAATGATGAGGGTTACACATCTGAAGATGCAAGTATCAGCCATACTACACTTGGAGATGTATTTGCTGGATTGCCACTACTTGAAGAGTTGGTTCTCGATGTTTGCTACAACGTTAGGGATACTTGGCCGGCGTTGGAGTTGCTTAATTCCAGGTGCCCCAGGCTTAAAGCCTTGAAGTTGGGACAATTCCATGGAATCTGTAGGGGCATAAATGCTCGGCTAGATGGGATCGCCCTTTGCCAAGGGTTGGAATCTTTATCAATCAAGAATTCTGCTGACCTAACCGATAAAGCATTGGAAGCCATATCTCTAGGCTGCCCCAGACTGTCCAAGTTTGAGGTTTTAGGATGCAAAGAGATCACAGGCAAAGGGATGTGGGAATTGACTCACGCTCTTAGGAAAACTTTGGTCCATGTCAAAATTTCTTTCTGCAAAAACTTTAATGCAGTTTCTTCATTGCAGGCAATAGAACCAATTCGAGATCGAATTGAAAGGCTCCATATAGATTGCGTGTGGAACACCCTTGACAATTCAGAAAACCAGACAAGAAGTAGTTCAAGTCAGGAACTAAGTGAATCATACAACTTACAAGCAAGAAAGAGAGACATGATCAAGGAAGAGAAAAGGTTAAAAAAGAAAAGCAAGTCCCACTTCCACGATGTCGGGGACGAAAACTTGTTCTCTTCTAGGACATGGTCCAAACTACATCATCTTTCCCTTTGGATAGGTGTAGGTGAGTTGCTCACTCCATTATCCTTGGCAGGTCTAGATGATTGTCCAGCGTTGGAAGAGATAGAAATAAAGATTGAAGGTGATAGCAGAAATCAACAGAGGCCTTGCATGGATTCACTAGGGCTGTGTTCCTTAGCTTGTTATCCAAGGCTTTCAAGGATGCTCTTGGACTGCAGTGGAGTCATAGGTTATGCTCTTACAGCTCCCCCAGGGCAGGCAGATTTGAGCTTGTGGGAGAGGTTTTTTCTAAATGGGATTGAGATATTGAATCTTAAAGAGCTCAACTATTGGCCGGCACAGGACATGGATCTGAATCAGAGAAGCCTATTTCTACCAGCAGCAGCGTTGCTAGCGCAATGTGGGAGCCTAAGGAAACTGTTCATTCATGGAACGACAAATGAACACTTCATGATGTTCCTATTGAGAATCCCAACACTCAGGGATGTTCAAGTTAGAGAAGATTATTACCCTGCACCTGAGAATGATACAATCACAGAGATGCGAGTTGAATCTTGTCGTCGATTCGAGGATGCTCTCAATAGTAGCAATCGCCATATTCCTGATTAGAAATAGTGTTCCAAGTTGCTAAATTCCTACTACTTTCAAGCCAGAAAGGAGGGTAAATAACTTTTTCCTAATAAAAAATGCAATATATGTTTGTATTAAGGTTCCTTTGTGCAATATTTTCAAAATTAAGTATGGATTAGGATACAATCTCATGTTGTTAAATGGTATAGAAACAACAATTCAATTGTATCTCTTTTATGTACGATAGGGGATACTATTTTGTCCTATACATCTTATTAAATATAATAATATATACAAAATATTTATAAATTAAAAATAATAATATTTATAAATAATTTCCAAATTTTATAACAAATAAAAAAATCAGATACTTATAAAAGTTCCAAAAATCCAAAAATATGAAGATTTAAAAAAACTTCTAGAAAAATTAATTAATGTCAACCACTTCGACTGTCACTTGAAAAAAGTGTCATATCAACTAAAATTAAGTATCAAAGACGAAGACAGAGATGAAAAGCGTATAACTTAATTAAGTTTTGAATAAATTTTTAGAAGGCTTAGCATTTAAGAGAAAAAAATAAAATGATTTAAAAACAAAACAAAGCAAAACAAAAAGAAAGGGTATATTCTAAAAGAGTATGCTTTATCATACATGGGTTCAACTGTTAATTTGTGGACAATGATAAAGTATGTGAAGCTTCATTGTCCATCTCACCATGAGGATAGGGTATCTATTCCAATGGCACTTCTATGTATATAGTGCGGCATGGTGGAGTTGCTCTATCCTGTAGATTACATTTTAGATTTTAATTGGAAAATGTGTAAATTAATTTATATATATTAGAGAAGTGAGTAAAATAACTCTCAATTAAAATTGTATGGTTAAATGTTTGTTTTAGTGTTTATATATAAGGTATAATAATAAATTTAGCCCTTAACCTTTACAACTGTAATGACCCGATTTTCAGTGATGTCGAAAAATATGATTTTGGAACCCCATTTTTATAAACCGAGTTCGTAATGACGAAATATAAATATTTATGAAGTTACTATGAAAATATAATAAAGAGTGTTAAGTAATCATTTTGGTCCTTTGGATAATTATTATATAAGTCCCCAAGAATTTTCTTAATTAAAATTCAATAGCGTTAGACTTTTACAATTTACTCCTTAAGCTTTAATTAACTAATTTCTCGGTTAAATTACTTAACCGAACTTAAATACATGTAACAACCTTAATTTGTATCCGTCACCGAGATCGGGTCACGGAGTATTATGATAACAATTTAAACATTTAAAATTACTATCTTAAAAATATTCAATTATAATTACAATTGAATCAATCTCAAATCATTCATAATCTAACATGCACTTATGAGCCTTAAAACGAGTCTACGAGGCCCTAAAAATAAATTAGAAACATTCTGGGGTCAATTCGAAACCAAACGGAAAAGTTAAAAAAATTTAAAAATTTTTGAATACAAGGGACACATGGCCGTGGGGCCAAGTCGTGTGTCACAGCCCAGACCGTGTAGACATTTGATGTTGAGTCACACGACCATGTCGCTGGTTGTGTCTCAGACCGTGTAATAGTCTGTTTTAACACATGGCCGTGTGGATAGACTATGTGGGTCATGTAACACCCCCATACCCGACCCTGTCGCCGAGTCAAGGCATCAGGATGTCACATTCATTGCCAAAGCAACTACTGAAAATTTCAGATCAATGTATCATATTATTTAATTAATATAGATCATTAACTCATTTCAGTAATAATTGAATTTACGATAGCACTAATTATGAGTTAAATGAGCTCATTAAAACATCCATAATTGATCAAAGACCAAATTGTATAGTTCATAAAAAATTTTGAACTGCCATCGCGACGTTGGGGTTTACACGTCGTGACATGGCGAACTTGTCATCATGACGTCGTCTCCATTTTCCTACAAGTTCCACGCTTTATTTTTATTTTTTCATTTTTTTATATCATTACCTAAACCGTATTCAGATGTCATAACCGCCACTTCATTTTACATATCATCCACTTACATCTATTTCTAATCTCAAGTCCTTAAAAAACATGATATTCAATCAAAGACAACAAATTTTATAAAATTAATACAAATATTAAAGTTTTACAAATAAGACTATTAGAGGACTTGCACTTTCATAGTAGTTTACCCACTTTATGTATATTTCATATTAATTTCTAAATTGTATCAATCAATTTAATTCTTCATAAAATTTTAACAAGAATTCAATATCACATCAATTAACAATTATTCACTTATTATTTTATCAATTCGCTTAAACATATTCACATGTATTAATCATTCCATCACTTACAACTATTTGAAACATTTCAAATTTGTCTACTATATATATATTCATATATTTTTCCTCCTCCTCCTCTCCATTCCACATCCTTTATGTATATATTTATTAGAATCTTTAGCTTTTAGTATATAACATGCTTATATGTAACATTGTCTATAATTCCACTATTTACTTATATGTTCATATCAAAGATGTCCACTTGAGTCATAGTCACTAAATTATTTATATATTGAGCTACAGAATTTGAAATTAATATCCGCTTGATGTTTTGAAACTAGACTCAAATATCTTTTTACCATAAAAATTTCAAAATTTATAATTTAGCCAATAAGTACAGTAAATTATTCAAATTTGTCTTTATTCTGTTGCTTGACAGCTTCGACCTTTCTTTACTAAAAATTAATTATCTCTTAGTACGGGGTTTGGATGATTTTTTCGTTTGTTTCTATTGAAAATAGAATCATTAATAATTTAAAAATATAAATTTAAACTCAAAATCATTTTTTTACAATTTTTTATGATTTTCCAAAGTCAAAACAGGGGAACTCGAATTCACTCTGACCTTGTTTCACGAAAATTAATATATCTCATAAAATCCCGTTTCTTTCACCGTTTCTTCCATATGAAGCTAGACTCAATAAGCTTTAATTTCATATTTAATTCAATCTCTAACTAAAGTTCTTTAATTTTAGGTGAATTTTCAAAGTTAAGTCACTGCTGCTGTCCAAACTATTTTAATGAAAATATTTTCTTTTCCCAGGTTCTTTGCACTATCTTTTATTCAATCACACATAATTGTCATGCTTTTGATTACTATACAATTTAGTCACTTATGTTTATGTTTAGATTACATATTCATTTCTTAATCTTAGTACTTTTCACCATGCAAATCACATTTTCTCTTACCAATTTAGTGTTTTAAGTCTCTATTCTTCATCAAATACTTTTTATTTCTAGTATTTAGATTAAATACATGTTTCATACATCTCACTTAAAACATCTTTAACTCAATCTATTGAAATACAAGTAGGTTTAGTATGAAACTTACCAACTTTGTCAAGAATTTCTTCATTTCTTCTTCATTTCCATGCATTTCTTATCTTCACCACTTTTCTTCCTTTTTCTTCTCATTTTCTCCACTTTCATCTATTATTTTCTTGCTTCTAAATTGATGAGTATATTCTCTAGAATTTCTACTTCATCTTCTCTCTTTAACATCTAAGGAAATTTTTAAAAATTTTGGGCAAAAAGATAGGTTTTCATGGGAAAAGGCTAAATTGTAAAGAAAAGAAAACTTCATTTATCATCCTTTCACTCACGTTGGAAGGATGATAAATTTCCTTCATCCTTCCTTTATCTAAGTAAAATATTAATAAAATAATATTTAACTAATTAATTAAAAAACCACCAAAATATCATCAACATCATTATTACATTCTAGAATTCTCCCTGTTGCTAATTGACCATTTTACCCTTTATGATTTTTCAAAATTCCATCATTGAATCATTACTTAATTTGGTAAAATTACGATTTAGTCCCTCACAATTCTTCACCTATTCAATTTGGTCCCTACAGACCTATTCCATATCTTAGGAAATTAGATTATTTTCACTTTTGGTCTTTCAAAATTTTCATTTTTACAATTCAATCCCCTAAATTTTGAATATTTACACTTAAGCCAAAAACTTTTCACATATTTACAATTTAGTCCCTTCCTTAATGCATCATGTCATGCTTTTTTATTTAACTCTCTGTTGATATATTTCAAGTTTCATTTTCTTTGATCTTATACCTTATTTCGGTAAGATTTTATCTCACATTATTTACGACCAAGGGGGTTTTGAGGATGTTATAGGTCACACGGCTGCGTGGCAACCCGTGTCCCAGGCCATGTGCACCAAATTTTGCTTCAAAAAAAAGGTAAACTTTACACCTAACTTGGCCACCAATCCAAACCTAAAAACATAACCAAAAATACTCTCAAACAAATCAAAACATACCAATTACCTACATCAACATTCACCTTGTTAAAGAGCATATGACATTAACCACTTTCTTATCCTCAATCAACATTCACCAAAATGACCAAATATAACCAATCTTACCAAGTTGCCATTTTACAAAGCATTTACCAATTCACATCAATAATATACACATCCAAAAGAGTCAAGCTTATCAACATGCTTATTTCATTCACAACTATATACAAACATTTGTTTCAAGACATAACATAATTTTAAATTTTATATGACTTTCAATATAAGTAAATTATACTAGATTCAACCATAGACCTAAAGACTATTAGTCAAAATATCATTATCCTAGGTACATGCCATGACACAAAAAGAAATACATCACAAATGTTGAGTTCGAGATTTGTCGTGGATGCTGAGTCATTGAAAAAATGTTTGCGCCCAGCGCTAGTCGAATGAATCGACAATGGTTTGCGTATAAAAGTCCTGCACTTCCAACACAAGATCAGATAATCTCTATTCCATCATATCATAACTAAACCTCTCAAGTTTTCCAATATTGCTCTTCATCAACTTATTCAATTCAATATACAACCCATAATTATACACATAAATCATTTATCCATAACCAACCATTTAAAACTATTTACTCAATCATTCAATTATTCCAATTCAAAGGACTTAAGCTTGGCCGAACTGTTAAACTAAGCTTTATTTGATAAAAGATTTTGATATAACAAATTAAAAGTATTTTTGAATGTAAGATAAAATGATAAAATATTTTTTAAATTTGAATTCTAAGAAATAAAAATATGAATATTTACAATAAACTCTTAGAAAATTTTGAAACAATTTTAAAATCAAGTGAAAATTATTTTAACCAAGTTAAAATGATCTTAATTAAGTTAAAATCATTTTAACACATCAAAATGATTTTCAAACAAGTCAGAATTATTTCAGGCCAAAAAGTATCGATACCATTTGACCAAGTATCGATAAATTTTTTTGAAATATCGATACCCTTAGAAAAATCGAGACCAAAAAGGCATTCTGTCAAAACCCTAAAAATTATCGATACCATGTTTTTGGTATCGATACTTTTTGAAAATAATCGATACCTTTCTTAAAAATGATACCAAACCCTACAAAGTACTGATATGGTATCGATACCTATTTTAGGAAGTATCGATAAAATATTTTTGAAGTATCGATTATTTTATTCCAATATCGATACCCTTTTTGGAGGTATCGATACTCGCTGTTACAGGTGAAATAAATGTTCTGGTTTTACATCCCCAGCGGCCATATTAAGTTCACCAACAACCTCAACAGTTGTAAATCTATTAGAGGGTATAAATACCATCTTTTAAAGTCCTACAACATCCAAGAAAATACTTTCAAGCAAAAATCATCAATCAAACAACCTTAGAACTTAAATTTTCATATTCTTTGTACACACACTTGTGAGTTTTATCTTTATTCTTTTGCTCAAGTATATCTCATTGTATTTGTGCTTCAATTTGCAAACAATTTTATCTAGCTTATAAGAATTGTTTCTTTGTTTGCTCATTTGTATCTCTTTGAGAGGGTTTGAAACTTAAGATTTGGGGTAGAAATCTTAAGGAGTTGTAAGGTTAAACATTGTTCTCAAAGGTTGAACAAATTAGTGAATTTGGGAAAATCCTTAGTGGTGAAAAGCTAAGGTAGTGGAGTAGGCAATTGGGGCCAAACCACTCTAAATTCTTTGTGTTCATTGTTTCATTCTTAGCTTTTCTTTCACCAAATTTTTTAAAGGCCAATTCACCCCCCTCTTGGCATTTTCGGTTTGCTTCATCAAGATATCAATAATATTTCATACAATTAATACAATTATAAAACTTAAATAAGTTGTTTTATATAATTCAATCCTTCCATCATCATTTTACAAAATTACCCTGACATTTTACCTTTCACGCAATTTAATCCCTAAGTCTTATACTTGTAAATTCACTAAACTTAATCATTACTCATGTTGGCCGAATATTCTAGGGACCTATTACAGCCCATATTTATCATTATTTCACAATATTTCTATGAAATTTAACTATTTTCATAAATAAGTCCCTAAACCATAAAATCACTAAAATCACTTGACAAAACTTGTTTATTTAACCACCAAATTTAATAATCTATCATCTAAATTCAAAATATATTCAAAATATATCATGGCAAGTCCCTAAAATTTTAACAAATTTATAAATTAACCCCGGGCTAGCTAGATTAAGCTAAAATGAGTTCAAAAATATAAAAATTATTAGAAATGGATAAAAAAATCATACCATGCAAAGGGCTTAAGCTTGGCTGAACCTTGAGGATGCAAAAATGGTGGTTTTTCCTTCTTCATTTTTGGTGATATTGGAGAAGAAGATGATAGCTTTCTTTGATTTAATTTTGTTTTAATTTAATTTATTTAATTACAAATTTACCCTTAGTATAATAACTAATAACTACAAGAATTTGTCCATAAATGTCCACTTGCCACCTTTTTGGTTTATTTACCATATAAGCCCATTAATTATAGATTTCATATCCATTTGACCCATTTAGCAAATAGAATTCCACTTTTGCAACATTTATGATTTAATCCTTTTACTTAATTAACTATCTAAACCTTAAAAATTCTTTACCAAATTTTAATACGACCTTATAACACTCTGTAAATATTTAATAAAATATTTACGAGCTTGGTTTATAGAAACGAGATCTCGATACCTCCTTTTTTAAAACCACTTGAACCTAACTATTCATTCAAACAATATAAATTATTAAATCAAAATTTATTACAACACTATATTTGACTCGTAAATATTAAATAATAATATTGACAGACTCGTTTGTCGGATTTGTGGCTCCAAAACCACTGTTTCTGACACCACTGAAAAATGGGCTGTTATAGTATATTTTTATATTAACTCTGTAAATATTCTTATTTCATATTTACGGACTTGGTTTACGGAAATGGAGTTTCGAAACCTTTTTTTCTACACCACTAGAATTCGAGTCGTTACATCGTATAAGGCTCGTTTAAGATTGTATATCATGTCATAATGATGTTCTGGACTCAGTAATATGTATTAATTGTTAAATTGAACTGTAATCGATCGTAGTTGTTCTAATAACGTATGTGACATTTTGTAGCTCAGACCTGGTGATTGGGTCAGTATGGGGTGTTGCAACAATATTTATTCAATTTGATCTCTACTCTTTTATTAGATATAAATTAGAAATTTTGAAACTAATAAGGCTAAAGGATAAAAAAGGCCATAATAACAAATTTAAAAAATCAATTAAGTCCTTTTAAAATTTAAAATTTATTAAAAATTAAAAAATTATAAACAAAATTTATAAAAAAATTAAAATTATAAAATTTTCATTAAAAAAAATACCAACCCATTAAAATCTAATGGTTATAAGTTTTTAAAATTTTGATCCTTACTCTTTTATTGGCTTGGTATTGTTATTTTTAATAAAAATGTAATTTTAAAATTTTTATAACTTTTAAATGATTTTTAAATAATTTTAAATTTCAAAAGGTCTTAATTAATTTTTAAATTTGTTACGAACTGCTTTTTGATACTTTATCCTTATTAGTTTAAAATGTTCTAATCTACTTCCAATAAAGGAATATGAGTCAAATTGATTAAATATGTAAAGGTTGAAGGCTAAATTTTTTATTATATCTTATATATACACACCAAAACAACTTATATATTTGACCATGCAATTTTAACAAAAGGGCTATTTTGCTCACTAGTCTAACATTTTGGTGATACTTTTACCTTCTATCCTGCTTATTTATATGAATAATAAAACAATATTATTTGATTTATTTTATTAAGTTTAAAGTATTATTAAATTTAAATTTAAATTTAAATTAACTATTTATTAATTTTATAAACATCAAGTAGACCAAAAAAATTTACTGTATATAAACATTTTAATCTAAAATTTTTATGGCTAAAGGGGCTTAAGGCCCTAAACTTTTTTTAAAAAAATCAATTAAAATTTTATTTATTTTCACTCAATTGAGTCCTTTGAACTTTAAAATTACATTTAACTAATTCCTTTGGTCGTCAAAGGGTAACTGCTGCCATTTTGGGAGATGTTTTCGTCATGTGGCACGCCAATATTGTTTCACGTGGTGAAATTTAGTGTTTTATATCTAAAATTATTCAAAAATTATTAAAAATACAAAAATATAGAAAATAAATAAATATATATTATAAAAATACATAAAAGTGCAAAATTTTATTAGAAATTACAAAAATAGAGAAGTGCAAAAATTTATATAAAATTCACGTTATATGAATTACGAAAAACTAAAAGAAGTAAAAATTAAAAAAATTAATAATACAAAATATTAAAATGAATAAATTTTACAAAATATTATAAAAAGCATAAAAAATATTAAAAAATATATATGAAAAAATAAAAATCATTTTTTCATTTGCACACTAACCATCATTTGACCCTCGAAACTATTTGTTGTACACATTTACTATCAACCTTCCGGAGGCTTGTACCTTTCTTTCTATCGTCAATTTCAAAGGAGTGTTTTGAGATGCAAATTAAGGTAGGGAAATAAGCTAAGAACACAAGGGACAATAGAGGTTGTATATAAAATTGTAAGTATTTTTAAAATTTGTATCTTTTTTAAAATTTTCTATTATTTTAAATATTTTTTGCACTTTTCTATATTTTTATAATAATTTTCTATATTTTAAAATTTTCCATATTTTTAACAATTTTTATTTTTAATTCATATAATTTTAAAATTATTCATTTTAATAATTTATATAATTTGTATAATTTTGAGACATTTATACTGTTTTTTTTATATATTTTTGCATTTATATTTATTTTTATAATTTTTTTGTGATTTTGAATATTTTAGTTTTTTAATAATTTCTTTTACGATTTTCAGTATTTTTTACCGATTTTGAGAACAAAACAGCCCCAAAAGGGCAGCTGTTACCCCAAGGGGCTTAATTATTATAATTTTGAAGTTAAGGGGCTCAATTGAGTGAAAAAAATATAAGGGCTTAATTGATTTTTTTAGAAAATTTCAGGGGCTTTTAGCTATTTTTATTAGTCAGGGTTTTTCATTATAATACATTTCATTGCAACTGCTGCGTTTAAGTATAAACATATTAAAGAAACATGTGTAATGAATAAAAAAGAAGAATTGGGTGAAAGCTACTCTTCTTTGCAAGCAAAAGACTAGTAGGTAGCAGAGTTGAGCATTTAAGAGCTTATGCATTGTACAGATTCCATGTATTTCATTTTATATTTGAATTTACAATCATTGAACAAAAGATAAAATAGATACAACAAAATGCCAACATGATCCTTGTGATTAATGTTAGGAACAGTTGATTGATCCTTTATGAACTTAGACCTACCTTTAATCAAAAAAAAATATAGTGAGGTTAATGTTTATAGATTTGTAAAGAAGAGAGTTGGATGCATCATTTTGATAGATTATATAATTATAACCTAATTGATCAACTATTTTCAATGGTAAATTAGATGTAAAATGTTGACTGTTAGATTCATCTCCAGCAACTATCCCTACTCACAAGTCAACTGCACCCAAGTGTGAACAGCAGACGGGCAGGGCATAACCACCAAAATAGTTTGGTCTTTATTTCTCATGAAACTAAATATTTTTCCATAAAACATTTGATTAATTCATAAGATACCCTCAAAAACATTGTTTCCCCCATCTTCTTTGGACAGTTCCAGTGTTATTTTGGTCACTTGCAAAGAATGTTGTAGAGCTGACTGGTAGGCATGGCTCAGTTAGCATTAATTTTCCACCTTATATACAATACAAATGCAAGATTAAGATCAGATATCACTGGCAACCCCGTTGAAAAAATATGGGTTTCCAAAGAAACATATTGGGTTTCCTTTTCTTGATATTGGCTTCACTAACAAGCCTCTCTTCTAGCCTTCCTAGTGAATACTCCATAGTGGAACATGAGATTGACGCATTTCTTTCGGAGGAAAGGGTGTTGGAGATCTTCCAACAGTGGAAAGAAAAGCATCGGAAAGTGTACCGGCACGCCGAGGAGGCTGAGAAAAGGTTTGAAAATTTCAAGGGGAATTTGAAGTATATCCTAGAGAGGAATGCAAAGAGAAAAGCAAACAAATGGGAACATCATGTGGGATTGAACAAGTTTGCTGATATGAGCAATGAGGAGTTCAGAAAAGCTTACTTGTCAAAGGTGAAAAAGCCCATCAACAAAGGGACAACCCTGTCAAGGAACATGAGGAGAAAGGTGCAGTCTTGCGATGCACCCTCATCCTTGGATTGGAGGAACTATGGAGTTGTGACTGCTGTCAAGGACCAAGGTTCTTGTGGTAAGAAAATGCCCTACATATAGTGTAAGTTCCCCTTTGAGAAAAAACCTGAATAACTGTGTCCTATGTTTGCAGGAAGTTGTTGGGCATTCTCATCAACTGGAGCCATGGAAGGAATCAATGCCTTAGTTACTGGAGACCTAATTAGCCTTTCAGAACAAGAACTTGTAGATTGTGATACCAGCAACTATGGGTGTGAAGGAGGATACATGGACTATGCTTTCGAATGGGTTATAAACAATGGCGGGATCGATAGCGAAAGCGACTACCCCTACACTGGTGTGGATGGCACATGTAACACCACCAAGGTCTGATTCATTTTTGTTTCAGTAGTTCAACTAGTTCTTACTCTAATTCTAATGTATTTGTCTTTAATCAGGAGGAAACCAAGGTTGTATCTATTGATGGCTACCAAGATGTAGAGCAATCAGATAGTGCTCTTTTATGTGCCGTTGCTCAGCAACCTGTTAGTGTGGGAATTGATGGTTCCGCCATTGATTTTCAACTTTACACTGGTGTAAGTATTTGTTTGGAACCTGGAAACTTTTTGTTTAAAACGAAATTTTTGGGGTAATGAAATTCGTATGGCATGATGCATGAATAGGGAATTTATGATGGGAGCTGCTCGGATGATCCAGATGACATTGATCATGCTGTTTTAATAGTTGGTTATGGTTCAGAAGACAGTGAAGAGTATTGGATAGTGAAGAATTCATGGGGAACAAGTTGGGGGATAGATGGATATTTCTATCTAAAAAGAGACACTGATTTACCATATGGTGTTTGTGCTGTCAATGCCATGGCTTCTTATCCAACTAAACAATCCTCTTCACCATCCCCTTATCCATCGCCAAGTGTTCCTCCACCGCCACCTCCTTCAACTCCACCACCACCACCACCTCCATCTCCTTCACCAAGTGATTGTGGAGACTTTTCCTATTGTTCAAGTGATGAGACATGCTGTTGCCTTTTTGAATTCTATGATTATTGCCTAATATACGGCTGCTGTGAATATGAAAATGCTGTTTGCTGTACTGGAACTGAATACTGCTGCCCTAGTGATTACCCCATTTGTGATGTCCAAGAAGGACTCTGCCTCAAGGTACCAAAATCTGATCTTTAGCATCCAAATTTAGCCTGCATTTAACATTAACAAGAATTTGACTGTTTTACTGTAAATTCATTCAAATTCAGAACACTGAAGACTATCTGGGAGTAGCAGCTAGGAAGCGAAAGGTGGCTAAACACAAATTACCATGGACTAAAATAGAGGAAACAGAGAAGACATACCAGCCTCTGCAATGGAAAAGGAACCCTTTTGCTGCAATGCGTTGAAAAAAGTGAAAAATTACATATCATCTCTTAAACCTTGAAGGTTGTTTTCACCTTTTTTATTTTTCTTTCATTTTTGCCTTTTCATTTCCAGCAAGCAAATCCATGCAGATAAGACTAAGAAAGGGGCATATTTGTTTAGATGATGCATTTGAATTTGGAAACTGTGTTTGTCATTCTTCACCAGTGGGGTATTAAAACTACTATGCTTTTGTTTATTTCTTCAGGCTTGTTTCATGATGAGCCCAAGTTGATATTGCCATTGTTGTTCATCTAGGCTTTGTACGATATACATATTTGGATTAAAAAAAATTAGGGCCTGTTAGTTTCCCACAATTTGCCTTGTTTCTGCTACCAGCAACAGAGATTCAAAACTATGAATAATGGACTGCAATTGTGCATGAAGCAATAGACTTGTATAAGAATAAGACCCCTTTTTTTCTGTAGTGTAATCCAATGGCCCTTAAGGTCTGGATTCATAAAAGCCCAAAGAAAGGTAGATCATCATTTCATGTACCATTTTGTTGGGGGTGATAAACACATCCCAATTCTCCAGTGCAGCTGGTGCTTGGGGATGGGCTCTACATACCGGACCACGGCGGGAATTGGGTTGTGCTGGTGGGGGTGGTACGATTTCTCACATATTTTTTCACGGACAATTTGCATGCAATCTGATTTTTTATTTAGAATTAGATTAGACCATTCTGCTCTCTTATTTGCCTTTGTTTTTTTTTCTAGTAAAATTAAGAAAATTAGAATATCTTAATTAACTCTAGGGTGATATGTTTGATGGGATTTTTTTATATATTTTTTAATTTTTCATAATTCGAATAGGTTCGGTTCTCAATTTTATATTAATTTTTGGTTTTCTAGTTTTAGATTTATTTTAACAGAATGAGCTTTGTTTTATAACTTTTGAATATGATTTGTGAAATTTCAAAATCTTTTTCATTAGTATTTCTAAAACAAAATAACTTTTCAAGAAAATTTAATTTTTTACTATTTTAAATATAAAGTATTTATTTTATATTATAAAAATTTAAATTATTTATATATTAAATAAAAATAAAATTTAATTCAATTTCAAATAACCTCTTTGAATTAGTATTTCTAAATAGTTCAAACACATTGATTTGGGTGGTTTTTGATTTTTCAATTTATCTTACTCAACCATCGTTAACTCATTGTTTGTTCTCTTACTCTTATATAAAATCTTAATATTGCGTATTAAAATGGCTTCTTAAAATGTAGTTTTCTTTGTTTGATTAAAGTGTTAGAACAATTTTATGAAATGTCATGTGTGCCCTTAAATGTAAAACATACTTTGAGAAACTTGTACATCACTGTATTTCCTTTTAATGTCAACCATGTAAATAGGAATACAATACAAACTACCAAATGTGTCAAAAGTACAAAATAAATATGAATACAATTATAAGGTTTCACCTTCAAAAATATTCTATTTAGGATCTTCTTAAAATGATAAAATTTGATTTAATCCAAATATATAGAGTATTAAAAATTAAAATTTAATTTCATTCTCCGCCATCAACTAAAAATATATATGAAATTAAATTAAGAAATATGCCTAAAACATTGTTTTTAAGCATTTCGTAATGTGTTAATACAATTAAAAATCCTAGATATTCTCTCAGAATATTTGAAGAAAACAAACATAGCTCCAATCTTTTTCATTATTTGCTATATTTTTTGTACAAAAACCCATTCAATGTATGGTCTTCCTATTCTTATTGGACTTAATGTAACAGGGCTTTTGGCGAATCCAACTCTTCATCTTTACTCTCACTTTGATTTTGTTTAAAAGTGGTGCTAAACAAAGAGGAAGAAGGGTTTTTGAACCTAAAAGCAAAATGAGTTGTTTTTAGCTTTTGCTATTGACAAAAGTGCTTTTAGACAGTTTTAACCCTTATAATATTTATATTTTGTATGTAATTATTTTTCTATTAAAATTTATTTTATATATATAATATTATATTTTTAAATTTTTATTGGTTATGTTTTATCATTTAAAATATAGTTTATATATTCAATTAAATTTTATGAATAATTAATATTAATTTTTTCAAAATATTTAAAATTTATATTTCATATATTAAAATATTAACAACAAATTATAATAAATTATTTTTATATTCTTACTAAGATATCATAATATTAATTAATTTGAACATTATCTAAATGCATATTTATTACTTTATAACACCATGTCTAAATAGACATTTTATTTTTCAAAAACACTTTTTGACAAAAATACTAAACACTTAAATCTTAAACCAAACTTTTCAAAAATACTTCTCAAAATCAATTTTCCATAGCATTTTTTAAAAAACACTTCTTAAAAGCAATGCTAAACTAGCTCTAAATATCTTTTCTGCTAGCTCTATCCTTCCTATATATAGTGGAGTACTCTTCAAAACAAGAGAAACTTCTTGTCCTCCATATGGCAACATTTTTGTGGTTTTATCATTATCATCATCATCAATGAGTGAAAAACACGGTTACACCTTACTAATAAGAGAAATGATTGTATGAAACAGTATCGCCACGTTATATGTATCTATTTTTCAATAGTTTAATATTATATTATTAATTTCATTTTGAATTAAAATCCTGAAAAAAAATCAAATTCAAATAAAAAAACCTCGGGATTCAAGATGAAAGTATTGATATAACATTAAACTATTAGAAAGAGACAATATATTTATTTCGTACAATCCTTTCTCCTGCTAATAAAAGAAGAAAAAGCTAGCGAAACTCTAGAATTTCTACAATTGTTGATATATAATTGGTCTATCCTAAGTATATCTCCTATAAACCGTTCTCATATTTCAAAACAATATAATCTAAAATGCTTTTGAATAAAAAGTAAAGCACAAAGAAGAAATTAAGATGAAAAAGGTTTATATAGGAACTTAAAAAGGGGGGAAAGCATATTATTCATTGAAATGACTGAAGGTTTCTAATAGATTCATGCAACGAAGCTTTTTCGGTAAAATAATGAAAAAGAAAATTGCAGAATCTGTTTTTTAAACCAGCTCTATGCTAACCATAGAAGTAAAAGTTGTTTGTGAAAGTAAAAGAAGATGAAGTTTTTATCAACAAACAAACTTGTCGAAACCATTTTTATATTTTGAAAAATGGGGATCGACTTTGAAAATGAAAATGGGAGTCGCCACCAATCTTTTATCGAGGCGTGATCGGTTCACCATTAAAAATGATTTTGGTCTGCGAAATTTGAGAAAACAAGTTCGGGAGTCGGTTACGCACGAGGAAGGATTAGCACACTCGTAACGCCCAAAATAGGTACCAAATTGATTGTTTAATGTCTTAGGGTCGAAATTTTAAAAAGATTTTAAAATACGATCCTTTGAAGTTTAAGTTTGAATAAGCCAAATTAAATAATAAGACGCGCTTATTTCGACGAAATAAATTGCCACACTCAGTGAGTTAGGGTGCAACAATTCAATCGTCAAAATTAAGTATGTCTTTTTAATTTTTAAATTTTAAAATTCATGGATTTTGAGAAGGTTATTTGGACATTTAAGTCAAACGAGAAATTAGAATCCAGTAAGTTAGGGTTCAATTTCTCGAAATTCCAAAACATCAAACATTGCCTTTATATTAAAATCGAGATAACAAAATGCCATATCCAGTAAGTTAGGATCCAACATTTTGAAGTCTCAAAAGCTTTATTTCGAAATTGTAGGGTTTTAATACAATAAGTACTTGGCTATCTAAATTCATCGAAAAGAATTGAAGCCCGGTAAGTTAGGGCACAATCCTCTCAAGAACTATGAACACCAAGCCCCCTTTTTTGTTGAAAATTATGAAATAGCATAATCGTAATGCTTTAATAAAACACATCTTTTTAAAACAAATATAGCATAATTAATGTATAATGTAAAAGATAAATGGTAAGTCAAACACATACTAAGAAATAACAAGCAAGCAATAAATAAATAACAATAATGATTTTAATCATATTGTACAAGCACCAATATTAACAAATATATATCCAATAAATTAATAATCAATTTTAAAAGATGCCTAGAGAAAATGAAAAGGAAAAAATAATTGATATATCCTATATATAAAAATTCTAAGATAAACTACATACATGATTTCAAAATAAACTCAAAAATATTAAAAGAATAGTATTTGAAATGAATTAGGAATAAACTTAAAGTAAGCAATAAACCTTTACTAGTTTGACATGATAATACATATAAAAATATAAAAATAATGATACATACATACCAATATATGGAAAAAACAAAGTGTATCACAAAATTTTAAAAGAAGTTAATTACTTATAAATAAAATAGGTTTGGAAGATATATACAAATAAATTAAATAAAATTAAAATAAAAAGAAAATAAGAGTAATCTAAATAAAAAAATACGTAGTGGATTCAAAATATTAATGTATGATGAATGAAAAATATTAATAATAGATTAGGATAATAATTTATTATATTTTAAGCTATAATAATAGTAGATTTAAAACTACCCAATTTAGATATTGAATTAATATTTATTTTTCAAAAAATATCAAAATAAGACTTATCATATTAAATAAAAAAAAGTGCTAAGCAAACTAATTAAATACTAAATTAAAAAAGATAAAATACACAAATTCGGACCAAATTGATGACTGATTAAACTCCACGGGACTAAAATAGCAATTAAACGCAAAATTTGGATGCTCAAATCTAATTAGTGAGAACGATGCCGTTTAACTCTGATCCAAATGAAAACAAAATTCAATATGCGGTACAAATTAAAAACCCTGAAGAAAAACTGATTTGAAATAAAATTTAATGCAGAGGGACTAATTATGAAAATAAACCATTGAACAAAGAGGCGCGGATCCTACCCCGGGTCGGGTCACCGCGCGGATCTAAGCCTTCAAACGACGCCGTTTTGAAACCATCGTCTTGGCATCAAACGGTGACGTTTCCTATGATGGTTATAAGCTAAAACAAAACCTAAAATCTAGCAGCCAATTCATATTTTATTAAAACCTAAAGCAAATGAAAAAGAAACTCCATGCGCCGCTTCGAAGACTGGCTGTTCAAGAGCTCTCTGAACGCTCGTCTGGCTCCGATTGTAGCGGAGTAAACGTCGTTCAGATGACAGGTAACTCTTAGCCCTCTATCCTCTCATTTTGATTTTATCTCGAGCACAAAAATGAAGCAAAAGGGAAAATAGAATCCAGAAAAGAAAAAAATCTGAAATCACCTTTAATATTCTACTTTTTTTTTGTTTTTCTTTGAATATTCTCTTTGATTCTTGTATTTAATATGCGTGGAAAAAAAAGATCCGTTTACAGTGTTTGCATTGGCTTTTTATAGCCAAAATTACAAAATAAATAATAATAAAAAAATTCGATCTGTTATTTCTTTTATTGTTGCGTTTTCGTGCTTTTCCTGCTTCTGTTGCTGGTTTGTTGTGATGCAGGTACACGCCAGCTGGAGGCGCACGTGGAAGACGCGGCAGGTGCAAGAGACGGACGGAAGCGATGGTGGCCGAAACTGTTGCGGCGGCTAAGGAAAAATGGCCACTGGACCATTCCAAAAAACTCTAAGGTTTCTGGAATCTGGGTCTTTTCCTGCACTGGGCTGGTGGTTATTGGGCTGGGGTGTATTGGGTAATTCGGGTTAGGATTGTATTTTGGGTTAGGGTAGAGTTGGGTCTGATCGGGTTAATTTTGGGTAATTTAGGTTGAAATGATTTGGGCCATGTATTTGGTATTTGTAATTCAGGTTTGAGCTAATTGGGCTATTTGAGTTTTAAATGAATTAATAGTTTATAAATGGACTGTTTTATGGGACATTTATTCTATTTTTTTTGATTATTTATTTATTTGGTTTTTTTATATAAGATATATGGGCCCGGGTTAAAATTGGGTAACTCATTCTAAACCTCGAATACATCATTTGCATCATCTAGAAGAAGCAGCAAAAAATAAAACACTTAGAAGGATCTCACTTCCTGGGGGGTCCATTTTTACATGGTCAGATCCTTATTAAGTACTCAGCCTCATTCGGCCTTGTCTGCAAAATTTTAATTTTTGTATGCATGTAAACCAAGAGATTCATGAACCCTTTCTGTTTGGTTGTGGTGGATTTTATCCTGGGTAAATATTGAGGTTAAGAAAGTGAAAGGTGGGTGCTAATTTCCTGCGGGACTTCGCAATGGGTCGTCGTCTCAGCATCAATTCCACTTCTTCGGCTTCGTCTTAACTGCAGGTCAGGCAAGCAGTCCCTGTGTTTCTGCCTTTCAAAAGGATGCCACCTCTTGTCTTCTAGTAATCGCCCGGTTCTCATGGGTCCAAGACGCGCATCCACCCCATGAATTTGGTTTGTGTGGTGACCAACATCATTGCTCACTTGGTGCCTATACAAAACCAAAATCAGTTTCTCTAATTAGGAAGGAAGTTGTAGATTAATTGATAAAAGAGTGTTAGTATATAACTATATATTAGTATAACCTTGGAAAAGAGACTTCGAAATCTAGAGGTGGTTGGTAGAGGGGAGATTCTGTGGCTAAAACAAACCCACCGTTTTCCATTCTGAAATGTAGATGAGGACTGCTCTGCAATTCTTCCCTTCCTTTAATTGCTCTAGTTCTTTCGCATAACACTACATAGGTGATAAATGCAAAGTTTCTTCAGTATTTCATGATTTTGTCCCCCCTCTTTCCATTCAAGGGGCAAGATAGTTACAAGTATCGACAAGCTATTACCCGACTTTATCATTTTAAAGATGATGCATTTATCAAACAATAATTCAGTCTGACATCAAGCTGCATTGGTAGAAAATTTAATAAGATTTTAATGCCTAAAAATCTAATTAAATTAGGCATAAAATATTTAATATATATAAGGAAGCCTTCTTTGACGCGGCTTGTTTTTCTTTTTTCTTCTTTTATGCATTCTTAATAATAATATGGTTAACTTTTAATTTTAGTCCCTCTACTTTTAATTATATAAAAATAGTTAAATTTCAATTTTGGTCTCTATATCATTTTAAAATTTAAAATTTGATCTTTATACTTCAATTTTTCATATAATTTGGTACTTCAATGTTTATAATGTAATTAGTTAGTTTAAATATTTTATTCTAATTAAATACTGACATAAATTTAAAGAATTGATAACATCGTTATTTTTTTAAAATTCAAGTCCATTATAATGTCATTTTTAAATTTGAAAAAGAGAGTCTAAATTCTTAAAAATAGAAAATGGGGATTAAATTCCAAATAAAAACTTAAAGCCTATTATTACCTTTAAAATTTAATTATTTAGTTCAAAATAATTAACCCAGGAGCGTTGGTCAAAAACTATACTAATTAATTTAACAATTAACATCCAGATAATTATCATGTGAAAATTTTACCTCTACAATCCTTAAAAAAGTGACACATAGAATCTAGAAAAGTTAACACATGTCCTTATGTTGTATTTAAAAGATAACAATCAATAAATTAGAGATGTAACGATTTTAAATCCCAGTTGTAGAAATAAAAAAAAAAAAACCTAATGGACAAATAAGTTGGCTTAGAAGCAACTATTCATACATTTTCGGATTCGTATCGATCTAAATTTAGATATTTTTGAATTCTAATAATTTCAAGTTCAAATTATTGAAATTCAAATTGGTCCATGTTAATTAGGTTGAGATGGATTCAAATAATTTTAATTTATTCTTATTGTAATAATTAATTTTATTTTTAAAAATATTTATAACTAAAATTAACTTTTAAAAATAATAAATAATTATATTGATATAAATTTATATAATAATTTTATTTTTATTTAGTATTAATATATTATCTCCGCTACAATTTTAAGGCATATTATATTTTCAAAGAAGAACATAGGTTCAAATTTTAGAGTCAATATTGTTGGAAGAGACAACCACGAACTCCAAACATAAATCGTAAAATAGACATGAAAAAATATATATATATATATATATATATATATATATATATATACACATTATCTCTACTAATATTAAATCATTTAATGAGTTTGGTGTCACGAGTTAAGTGGTACCAACTTAGTTGGTTAAATTACTAATTAGCTTCTTCATATTTAAATTAAGTAATATTATTATGAGAGTACTTTTATCTTTTTATATTTTTAAGAAGACTGATAAAATTGCATATGAAGAGAAACCTATACAACTAGCATCACTAACACTTCAACATAGTTGAACTTTTATATGTTTTCATACTATTACATATTGTTTTACTCACATAGTTTGTATATATTTCTACTAATATTCAGTCCTTTACTAAGTTTGGTATCACAAGTAACACCAACTTAATTGGTTCAATTACTAAGTAACCCTTCATATTTAAAATAAATTATATTATTATGAGGATACTTTTATCTTTTTATCTCTATTAATATTAAGTTCTTATATTTTAGGAAAACAAATACAAATTTTAGCACCTCAACTTTACCACTTCAAGCAAAACTTTATTTTTATTGTTTATGCAATTTAATACTATTACACAAACTGTTTTACCCATGTTGATTGTATATATTGATAATATCATTGATTGAGTTGGTATCACCAATCAACACGATATCAACTAAAGATTGATGAAGGTTTTTTAAAAGCAAGTTACCACTCTACCTATTATTCAATTGTTAAATAAATATTTTATAATTTTTATAAATGTTGAATATCTTTTCACTAATACGAGAACATTTTGATAATATGTTAAAAATATTTTCTAACATGAAGACATTTTAACGTGCTATAGAAAAATGACAATTTGAATTAGAAAACAATTAGAGTGCATTGAATATCTTTAATCACATATATTTACATATTTAAATTTAATATCACTTACAATTTAGACTATTTTATTTTAATTTAATTTAAAACGCATTGCATATATAACGTTATTATTATTATTATTATTAATTTCAAACTATATGTTTAAATGCTTATTAGATATTATTTTAAAGCTACACGTGTATTTTAATTATGCTATTTTCAAAAATATAGTAATTTCTCTCAATTTTCAATTTGGAGCAAAATCTTGCTCAAAAAATACATATATGATAATAATTATGCTTATATATTTTTCCTTTATTATTTATTTATTTAAATAAAACTACTCATAACTCCTCTCTAATCCTTAAATAGAAGGATAAGTGCATTTTAACATATTCGAATCCACGTCTTTTTATACTAACAAGAATGTTGATACTAGCCAATCTAGGATTTAGTCGACAAATATATTTATATTTAAGTAAGATTTAAATAATTGTCTATATGTATGTTGAATTATTAGTAGTATTGTAAAAGATTTATATTATAATCTTCAATTGACAATAATTTTGAATTCGATTTTAAACAATCTTTACCCTATTTCTTATAAAAATTAATAATTTGAATTAATTTCTAGTACATTTTGACTATATTATCTCTTTTGTCATACACTACAAATTAGAAAATTTTATTGCATTTGATTCTAATAATATGTAATTAGATTAAATGATAACAAAATATTATGTAAAAATAATATAAAAATAAAAGGGCAGTTTTTGAAAGAAAATGGTAAATATTTTTTAACAAAGTAATTATTTATTTTTAAAATAAATGACATAAAGGCAGTTTTCTTAAAGTTGAATTTTCTTTAAAAATGTTATAACAATTTTAAAAGTACAAAATAATATTATAACACAATTCATTTATTTTCGTTTAAGTTATTTTTAATCTCGATCCAATTCAGCATGAGCGGAATTTAAATTAAATAATTTTAAAATATTATTATATAAAAAAATAAAAATAAAAATATTATTTTATTATTTTTAAATTACAGAGTTAGACCCATTGAGTTGGAATCATAGACATCTCTAATTCAAATGTATTTGACTTACACTTCCCTTAGGGTGCATTTGAATGAAGAGTTTTAAAATTTTAGGATTTTTAAATGTTAGTATTTTATAATTCATTCCTTCAAAAGGTTGGTAATTGTAGTTGCATTATTTGGATAAAATAATTGATTTTGAAAATTTATTATAAAAGAAGAATATTGATATAAGAACATACAATATGAATATTATTAGATTTGAAAAAATTATAAATGATATAAGTTTTATAAATATATATTAGAACTAAATAAAGAGGATAAATATCAAAACTATATATGAATTTTGATTCAATGTGCAATGTTATATATAAGTTTTGTTTTGATTCAATTTCTAGAAACCACTAAAATTAGTACAATTTCACGTTGATTTATTGCATACACAAACTGTTATATTAATCTAATACGGAAATAAATGTATGTATTCATTTCTTTAAATGTGGACAGTTGAATTAAAATCAAAATTTTATGTATATATGGACAACAATTCAAGTTTCATGTGTATAATTGCACCAAATCAAAATTCGATGTATCTAATTGTATATTTATCCAAATAAAATGATATTTAGAAGTTAAATTTTATTTTATTTTATTTTGTGATGGGAACACATGCATTAAACGAAATAAAATTCACTCAATTTCTTAGTTATAGTTTTTACGAATTCTGAAATTTTATAATATTACTGTTATCCAAATTTATATTTCGAATTTTAGAAAACCTTCATGAAATTTTATTTCCTAATATTAATTACTATTCATAAATTATTAAAATATTACAAGTATTTTTATATCATAATTAACTAATATTAATAATTTAAGCTTAGACCGAAATACAACTCACCTTTATAAACCTACTAACTGGACGAATAATTGGATGAGTTAATTAGTTTATAAACCAAGGGACAGTAGAAAATCATACTACAAGGAAAAAACAACTTCACCTTGTCCAGCCTCGTCACGTTTCTTACTCCGGTACATCTGAAACAGTAAAAGTTGATGATTTTGTGAAAAGTTTATGGTTAAAATATATTATATTCTTTCATAAATACATGAACGAAATTGGTTGAGGTTAAATAATTTAAGCTGAAAATATTTTTTTATTATAATTATATTTGTAAACTTTTATCTTTTACTAATTTTTTTTATAGTGCAATGATCGAATGTGGTTGTGATACATCAACGAAAATAATTAATATTATTTAAAAACATTAATGTGGCTAAGAGTAATCCAACAACCAACGAATTAAAGATACAAAACCGTTTTCCTTTGAAAATTTAACGAGCACAAAAATAATATAAGTGAATAAAAGAATTAATCATAAATATTATATATTTAATTAGTATAATTATTTTTCATTTATGTAATCTTTTTTGTTTTTATTTACCAAAATTAAAAAAATTTTAAGATTAAGATATAAGGTTGTGTTAGTACACCTGCAAGTGGCTTTTTACATGGGCAATGCTAAGTCCCTTCACATTCATCAACTGAAGGACTAACTTTGGAGTTGCTCCTGCAACCAAAAATTACAGTAAATAATAAACATGCAAAACTCTCTTAAATAATTTTTATATATATAAAGATACTAATATTGAACTTACTGTCTTGTCCACCAAGCCTTTCAACAGAATGCACGAAGGAGAGATGAAGATCAGGAGTCCACCGTAGGCGAGGCAATTTTGACCTAACATATTGCCTTACTCTTCTTCTACCATTACCTTTCTCCCCCACTATGTTGTTGTTATTATTGCTGGAATTCCCTTCACTTGTCTTCTCAATCTCATCACCTTGTTTGCCATTGCCGATAATGTTGTAATCATAATCCTCTTTGCTGCTAGCTTCTTCATTCAAGTCCAAGGATGAACATTTCTGTGAAGGAAACGACATTGCAGATATGTTTTCAGCTTGTTCATTGTCAACTCTCTTTTCTTCATCATGCTTCTCTACCATGCCTTCTATCATTGCTTTATTTATTCAGGTGGAAATGAAATAGGGAAAAGAAATGTATTAAAAAAAAAAAAATTCTCTTTTAGTCTTACATATGAGTTGCGTTTGCTTTATATACATATGCAAAAATGGGTTCATAAATTAATGAAAAATATGACAATAACCCTACATCTTCAACATTATTGCAGTTGCTATGAAGGTTATATGCTAAGGCGTTGAAGTGTTGATAATTAAATGCAATAATTAGTAATCCCCAACTATTGTTGTGGTTTAAAAGGTTTCAACTGCTCCTCTATTTGATGTGAGGACAGTTTCTAGGTAATAGGTTTAACTATAAGCATTTCAATTGTCAGGGAGACATTGATGGGGTGAAATTATTAGCTTAAACATCATCATCGACCTTTGTAATTGGAAGTAGTTTCAAATTAATGAGTTTTTGTTTAGAAACAAGTATGGTGTTTCTCTACCAACTTTTAGACAAACCAGAACATTCTACGATGTTTTTTCCAACCATAAAAAAACAAATATATAGGTGAAAACATTATCGCTAAAAGCATTAATTAATGCATGACAGACAAAGAAAAAAGGAAAATTAAGGGTGATATCTCATTCTGGTCTAAATTTATTTGAGTGAGAATATGCATTCATTTTTTTCAAGAAATGATTTGGGTTTGAGTCCCGTTGCGTTTAGGATTTTTTTTTAATTAAAAAAAAAGTTTGAGTGAGAGTGAATTTGGTCACAGACTTGCAGCAACATTAATTACCAAAAATCAATATGTAACCAGTATGCTGTGTAGGTAAGGAAAATAGCAGCAATGGAGTTTGGATCTGATCTATACTTAATGTGCAAAAATACAAAGTAAATCATGAATAAGAAAATCCCAACTGTAGTGCTTATTTTTATTAGAACATATAAAGAGGAAAAGATGTGTAAAGGTTGTTGATACTTTATTAGAATGAAAACAGTGAAAAGTAGTAGGTTAATTAATTTCCATTATAATGTTGAGATTTCCTTCTGTGATAATGTTTTCGCCTGTAGTAGTTAGAACCATCCTTTTAAAATAAAATCTAAACCCCACCTTTTTTTTTGTTTTTTTCTTGTTTTTTTTGTGATTAAATTAGCTGTTGACCTTTGTTGATAAGGTCTTAAGAGGCTCTTTTCTGAGTGTTAAATGTTAATGTAAAAAATAGAATGTCGGTAATGACAATTTATCGTAAAGAAAAAGAGAGAAAAATAAAGAACACATATTTTACGTGGAAACCCTTTCAGGAAAAAAACCACGGGTAAAGGAGAAGATAATTCACTATGTCGAATTCGAATAATTACAAGAGGAGTAGACTATGTTTATTTATAAGCTTGTAAAACCATATTCTAATAGGAGTGTAGTAAGATTGAAACACCTTATTCTAATCAATATCAAACAGATGAAGCTTAATTTTGAACCTTATTCTAAAATAAAATAAAAGAAGTGTAGTTCTATATGGATTTTACTTTTATTTTATTTTACCAATGTATTTTATTTAAATAAAGATTCGGGTCACTTAATTCTAACAATCTCCACATTGACACGAATTCTCAATGAATAAGTTCTTCATCGCGAACTCTCAACGAACAAGTTTTCCACCTCTTCCATAAAACCCCTTAAGGGTTTAACTTCAGCAATGAACGCCAACCAAGTCTAAGTAATGCTCAAACTTGGTTATAGGAAGTGACTTAGTCATTATATCTGCAAGATTTTCACGAGTACTAATTTTGCTCACAACAATATCACCACAAGTAATAATATCACGAATAAAATGATACCAAACATCAACATGTTTTGTTCTCTCATGAAACATTTGATCTTTTGTAAGGAAGATGACACTGATTTGTCACAAAATCTTATCTTGATTTGAAGGTCTTCATTGAGTTCACTAAAGAGTCCCTTCAACCAAATGGCTTCTTTACAAGCCTCAGTAATCGCCACAAGCAACTGTAGTTTGTAAAGTGACTTTCCAACTGATTGCACAACTTCTGATTGTAAAGGCATAACCTGTGAGAGATCTTCTTCTATCAAGGTCTCCAGCAAAATCAGCATCAACATACCCAATTACTCCTTCTCTAGTTCTTCCAAACTGTAAGCAAACATCAGTAGTACCTCGTAAGTATATTAAAATCCACTGAACTATTTTCCAATGTTTTTTATCGGGATTCACCATGTATCTGCTAACTGCACTGACTGCATATGATAAATCTTGACATGAACAAATCATAACATACATGAGAGATCCCACTGCACTAGGGTATGAAACATGTGAAATGTACTCAATCTCATCATCTGATTGTGGAGACAAAGCCGATGATAGTCTGAAATGGGCTGCTAAAGGAGTACTAACAGGCTTAGTATTCTGCATATTGAATCTGTAAAGAACTTTCTCAATGTATCCTTTCTGACTTAGGTACAATTTACTTGCTTTTCTATCTCTGAGAATCTCCATACCAAGTATCTTCTTTGCTGGTCCCAAATCTTTCATCTCAAATTCTTTACTTAGTTGGGCGTTGACCTTTTTTATCTCTCCTTTATCTTTCGCTGCTATCAACATGTCATCAACATAAATGAGTAGATACACAAAAGAACCATCACTATTTTTCTTAAAGTAAAGACAACTGTCAAAGCTATTTCTTTTGAAATCATAAGAAGTCATAAATGAATCAAACCTCTTGTACCACTATCTTGGTGATTGTTTCAAACTGTAAAGGGACTTTTTTAGTAAGCAAACATAGTCTTCTTTTTCTAAGACTGTAAAACTCTCTGGTTGTTGCAAGTAAATATCCTTTTCAAGTTCTCCATGTAAAAATGCAGTTTTTACATCTAACTGCTCAAGCTCCAAATCATGCATGGCCACAATACCAAGCAAAGCTCGAATCGAACTATGCTTCACAGCTGGGGAGAACACATCTGTGAAATCCAGTCCTAGAATTTGACTGTAACCCTTTGCAACAAGCCTTGCTTTATATCTAGGTTCTTCAACTCCTAGAGTCCCTTCTTTCTTTTTAAACATCCATTTACACGAACAACCTTTTTACCTTTAGGAAGTTTCACAAGATCCCATGTTTTGTTTTTGTGGAGTGATTCCATCTCTTATTGCATAGCAAACATTCACTTTTCTGAGTCTTCACAGCTAACTGCATCAGAATAATTAGATAGCTCTTGGTTTGCATCTATATCTTCAGCCACATTTAAAGCATAAGCAACTAGATCAGCCTCGACATACTTTTTTGGAGGTTTAATTTCTTTTCTAGTTCTATTTTTGGCGATAGAGTATTATGGTGAAGAAACAACTCTATTTTAAATTTTTGTACTGGCTTGAGGAGTCGACTCTATTGTAGATTTTGGATTAATCTGATGCTCCACCTACTTTTGATTTTCTTTATTGGAAAAGTCTTTAAGAGATAAGTTAGGTAGGATAACAGTTTCATCAAAAACAACATCTTTGCTAATCACAACTTTTCTATTTTCTGGACACCATAACTTATACCCTTTTACTCCAACTTTATAACAAAGAAAAACACATTTAATGGATCTCGGTTCCAATTTTCCATTATCAACATGAGCATATGCAGGACACCCAAAAATTTTTAAATCAGAATAGTCAGCAGGATTACCAGACCATACCTCGTGTGGAGTCTTTTTCTCAATGGCAACGGATGGAGATTGATTGATAAAAAAACATGCAGTAGAGGCTGCTTCGGCCTAAAATGACTTTGGTAAGTTGGGATTTGACAACATACATCAAACATTTTCCATGATCGTTCTGTTCATTCATTCTGCAACACCGTTTTGTTGTGGAGTATGACGAACTATCAAGTGTCTCACGATCCCTTCTAACTTGCACAATTTATTAAACTGATCAGAACAGAACTCTAAACCATTGTCTGTGTGGAGGTATTTTATTTGTTTTCTCGTCTATTTTTCAATCATATTTTTCCAGGACTTAAATGCGTAAAACACATCACTTTTCTGCTTCAGGAAGAACGCTCAAACTTTTCTGAAAAAATCATCAATATAAGTTAGCATATAATTAGCTCCACCTCTCGAAGGCACTCTGGATGGCCCCCATAGATCAAAATGAATATACTCCAACGTTCCCTTCATGTTATGGATTCCTTTGGTGAATCAAACTCTCTTTTGTTTCCCAAAAACACAGTGCTCACAGAACTTCAGTTTGCAAATTCCTTGCCCATCAAGAAGTCCTCTTTTGCTCAATTCTGCCATGCCATTCATATTCATATGCCCTAGGCGTATATGTCAAAGTTTAGTAACATCATCATTTGACAAGGAAAAGGAAGCGACAGCTACATCACCAGTAACAGTAAAACCCTGCATAACATATAACTTGGCAGCCTTTCTTTTCCATTTCATCACAACGAGGGAACCTTTGAAAATATTCAAAACCCCATTTTTAGCTGTGTATTTGTACCCTTTTGAATCAAGAGTACTCAATAAAATTAAATTTCTCTTCAATTCTGGAACATGTCATACGTCACTAAGTGTTTTGACAACTCTATCAAACATCTTAACTTTAATTGTTCCAACACCTACAATTCTACATGAAACATTATTTCCCATCAAAACAACATCTTCAGACACTGTTTCGTAAGTTGCAAAACCAATCTCGATTGGGACTCATGTGGAAGGTGTAGCCCAAATCAAGGATCTACTCCTCGCTCACTTTAGAATTGTTGACAGAAGTGACTAGAAGTTCACCATCGCTGTAGTCTTCCACAACATTAGCTTTACCAAAATTTTCTAGTTGTTTTCCATTTTTATTTGCAGCCTCCCTTTTGATCTTGTTTTGTAGCTTATAGCACTCAGATTTAATGTGCCTTTTCTTCTTGTAGAAGTTACAAATTTTACATCTGTTTGAAGACTTCGATCTACCTTTAGATTTACCGTAAGGATTCCGTTCCTGTGTCCTTCCACGATCATCATTAGCATTCCGATCTTGTCTTCCATGAACAATGAAACCCTCTCCCTGAGAGTCAATTTTAACCATAAAATGCTTCATCTTATCATACGAGGTTAAAAAATCATAAACCTTATCAACTGTGAGAGACTCGCGGCTATATAAAATTGTATCTCTAAAGGTTGAATAAGAAGGGGGCAACGAAAAATGTAGAATCAACCCCAGATCTTCCTTATCATACAGAACCTCCATAGCCTCCAAGTTTGAGAGAATTTCTTTAAACACTGTTAAGTGTTCGTGCACAGACGCACTTTCCTTCAAACGATGAACATAAAGACACTACTTCATATGCAGCTTGCTAGTTAGAGTTTTCGACATACATATTTGTTCCAACCTCTTCCATAATCCAGCGGCGGTCTTCTCCTTCATCTCATCCTGTAAAATTTTGTTAGACAAATGTATATGTAATTGTGTTAACGCCTTTCGATCCTTGCACTTCTTCTCTTCCTCCATCAAATTTGAAGGCATCTTATTTACCCCTAGCAGAGCTTCCTCTAAGTCCATCTGTGCAAGAACTGCCTGCATCTTTATCTGCCACAACGCGAATCTGGTGTTAATAATATAAGCATTATGAAGGTTAACATTGTATGATAGTTTTTATTTAGAGTGAGGGAGAGGAGTTGTCTACAGACTAAACTTAGAGCTTAACCGACAACATTCTATAGTTAAACATTGGATTTTGTAAGAAAGATGTAGGGTTCATTTCTTCATCAAACCCATCAATTTCTTTTCCTACCTAAATAAAGACTTTCTTTCTTTTATTTTTGTTTCTTAAAGTAGCATATCATTGCCATATCCCACAGTCTTAATTTTTTTTGTGCAAATATAATATATATTACTATGTTTTTGACAATATATATACTTTCATTGAATCTTCAAATAGGAAAAGAAAAATGGGTAGTCCTTGTAAGAATTATTGTGGGGTCGCAAATTGGTTTGCAAGAGCTAGAAAATGTAGTTAATTTTGGTGGGTCTCGTTTCCATTATTCAAACCAACTTACTCTGCAGGATCAGTTTCCAAACATTTTCCAGTTTGTTACCAGCTGAACGAGTTCTGAAGACTATTTGACACATAAAAAGATTTAAAAGAAAATTATTATTTTTAATTTGAAGTGCAATCCTAATTAAAAATATATAATTGGTAAATTATTTGTGCGGTCACCTAACTTAAAAATTTCAATTTCATTATTGATGTTTTCAAAATTCAAAATTTTAGTCACCCACCATTAAAACTCAAAAGGAAATTGAATGTGGGTGCCACCAACCTTTTAGCTTAGTGGTAAGAGTATTTGTATTGTAGCATGAGAGCTTGGGTCCAATCCTTAGCAACCCCATCTTTACCCTTACCCCTAGACCAATTATTAAAAAAACCCCGTTGATGTGAGTCTTTTTTTATTGGCCTAATAACAAATTTAACCTTTTAATGTGTTTACACACTTTATCTGTTTGATGAAATTCAAAGGGTAATAGCTAGATCCAGTCTAGGAGGCATTTTCATTTCTAAAAGGAAAGGAAATTTATTTTGAAAAAGTTGAAGACATGAAATGAAACCATTTGAGATGAAAGCAACATTTTTTTATTCCCTTGTTTGTTGTTTATTTATTGTACTAAGGTGGGGGAGACATTTTCATGTTGAATATTGGTATTGTTTTGTTAAAAACCTAACCATACCCCTCCGTTGCAATCCTGTTTTTCCTTTTTGTTGATTCATCATTTCACTTTTCTACTTTTTAAGAAAAGTAGTAATATAAATGTTAGAAACCAATTCGACTTTTCAAAGTCAGTAAAGCAAAGAGAAGCGACTGGTTCTACAAAACTTTAAGTTAAAGGATAAGAATGGTAACATAATGGAAGATTCATGAACAATTAAAGAGATAAGAATAACGGATAATTATGGCAACAACATTTTCAATAGTCTTAGGCAGTGAATATTAGAAAGAAGGTGAAAACAACTTAAGTCTATTAGGAGCTTCTATAGGCCTATAAATTTAGCTTATAAATATAACATATAGATGATTATATAACGTAATGTATGAGAGTGTTGAGAAGTATCAGAAATTGACTTAAGTGAGAAAAACTAACATCAGCTAGTGTATTTAGAAAAAAAACACTTCTATTTGTATTGTGTAATACTTATGTGAATAATAAATTTATTTTTGATTATTAATTGTCCACTACGCTTTCAGCAAGTGACATCAGAGCTAGTTTCGTGTCGACGTTATGATGACAAACATGATTCAACCGCAGATCCCAAAATTAACAAAGACAAATTATGGTAATTAGCGCATCCAAATGAAGGTTTTGCTCGACTCTTAAGATTGTTGGCATATTATTGAAGAAGGATATGTCGAGCTCGAAGATGTAGCTGCCAAAGCAACTTTAACAAACAAAGAGAAAAGAGCATAGAAAGAAGATACTAAAAAAAGATAAGAAGGCATTAGTTATGTTTGTGAATATGATTTGTATCAAACTTCATAGATGGGAATCAAACATATATGTGCTTAATGGGACATGTGATGTGAAACTTAGAAAATGTGACTTATTAATGACTAATTTATGTATAATGAACTTTTCTAAAGGACCTTATTGATAAAGAGTTAATTTTGCTCTAGTAAACTTGGTAGAAAAGTTAGGATATGGTTGACATGCCAATTAGGGTCTGTTGCACATTTGTGTATGAGCTTGTGTAGAGTTGAAGCTCTATTCTATTATTTCATGGTAGGGTACATTTTTATGGACCATTGAACTTATTCTCTTATAAGATCTCTAGTGTGATTTGGTTGGATGCACTTCTAGTGCAATACTCTCAATGTGTTTGGTTGGAACACACTTATAGTGCAATATATATTTGGTGTGTTTGGTGGATTTCCCATGTGTCTAAGTCTTATTTTACTGAGCTTATTAAGGGTGAACTTTTTCAAACTTCTGTAAAATGATTAAATTGGTAAATTGTGGAAACTCAAGTGTGTTTGAGCATGCAATTTTTTATTTATGCTTAGTTGTTGTGCTTAACTGATGAGATGCCTCTTGAGTAGATAGACTAGGCTTTTTTACAACTTATAGTGAATTGATCACAAATATTAATGCATGATTGTGACTTTATTGATTAATGAGTTGGTTTTGGCATGTTTAGTGTTATGACAGTACCACTTGTTATTAATCTCGTCTAATTTATACTGGACTAGCTCATTTAATAGCAAGGTAAGTATGGTATTTTCCATTTGAGCTTACCAAGCATTTATGCTTATGTGTTGTTTTTTACACATGAGTCGTGAGTTGATTTTGGGAAGGTGACTCGTCAATAAGATCACTACACCATCATTGCAATGGGGTATGAAAGAGCTTATATGTATTTCTAAAACTTCTAGTGGCATGTACTTAGAGGGTCACTTATGTTGTATGGATATATGTTAATTTGAGAAACCATAGGTCTTGTTAATGGATGTATTTGATGATCGCATTCGAATGATAATTTTGTTAGCTTGAGCCTTGTTTGATGTATGATTATTTTGGATGCATGCATGTCTACTCCTTTTTTGATTTAGAGTTATGATTTGGATTGATGTTGGTTTGTTTTGGATGTGTTATGAAACTCTAAAAAGAGTTCTAGGAGTTGTGATGATATGCTAGCATAAAATCAAATTAATTCAGGTTTGATTATAAATTGTATATTTTTAAATGATCTTTTGAGTATGTTATGTTTCTACTTGATTAAGGGGTGTTTTGGAATGATTTTGAAGTATATTTTTGATCCCCTAAAGCAGGGTTTCAGAATCATGCTAATAAGTATCAAAACTTAGAAGTTGGTGATCAAATTTTTGCTCCAAGAAACTCAAGTTCTAGAACCTACCTTTGCATTTATCTAAACATGCTTTAAACTAGCCAAAAAGATACAGTTCCTAGTAAAAGTTTCTGATACATAGGGTATCAGTACTGATACCTATACCCTTGGATTGGTGCCACTGCACCGTTTTGATTGTTTTGAGATTCCCAAAGCTTGTCTTCGATCTTAGATACCTCCGATCACCCACGTCAAGGTTCTAAATGATCTTAAGATGTTGTTAAAGCCTTCAAAATGGTTTTATCTTGATGATATTATTTTATTAAATTGTTTTAGAGTTTAATTTCTTAAAATAATTTCTTGAGATTTAGTTATGCATGTGTTTCAATAACGTCTTTTATCCGTACTAGATGTTGGGATGAGTAAGGGGTGTTACATCACTGTTCAATTTTTTTACTTGTTTTGGTACATCACTGCTCAGTTTTTTTACTTGTATTGGTACTTTGGTTCTAGGTATTGATGTTTGGCTCTCTGTTTGTGTATTTTGGGCTCTGAAAGACTTTCCAAAGTTCGTTTAAGATTGATATCTATCCATGTATCAGTAGTAATGGCTATAGTCATTATATATATTGTTTTACCATATTGAATGTTGAATTTTTGAATGTTTAATTTGTATATTTGGTTTTCTTTGCTAATCAATGTAATGTCCTATATCTTATTTTTATTTGGGTGAGGTATAAGGTGCTACATTGACCACCATTGATGTAACTTTTTTTACTGACGTGGCTAATGGTCCAACCAAATAGTGATAGGTGGAATGCCATAGGGATCTCATGCTAAATATTAAATTTTTAAAAAAAAATTCTAAAATAAATAAAATTTCAAATAATGGTTGAAAATAACATGTCTAAGTTGTCCAAATTCATTTTGAATCTGGATAACCAATTATTTAGGTTCATCTTGGACAAGGTTATTTAGATAACTACTAAAAGATTAATAAAAACTTATAAAAAATATTTAAAATATTTAATAATTACAAGAAATTATAAAAATTATTAAATTTATTAAAGAATAACAAAAATATTTAAAATTATTAAAATCACGTCTAAAATGAACTTGGAAAATTGTTATCCAAGTTCAAATGCACTGGACAAGTTTATATTGGATGTGTTTTTTCCTTAATTACGAAAAATTACAAAAAAAAGATTATTTAAAAGTTTTAAAATTTTAAATTAAGTTTTTAATATTTTTCCAAAATAATTTTTAATAATTATAATAAATAATTAGTAATTTTCAAAAATGCATCAATTGACCAATTATAAAACATAAATATCGAAAAAAAAAGAAAGAAAATGTGGTGTCTTAGAGTATAATAATTGTAACATCCCACACTTGGTTGACAAGTGTCAAAAGTAACATATTTTAATCCCGTTCTTAATGCATTTTTGGGTAATTAATCAATGCAAAATGATGAATTTTATGCTTCTAATCCTTTAAATTCATGTTTCTATACTTAAGAGAGCATTTGGAAGCAAAACGAGTAAAAACGGAGCGAAAATCGGACAATTGAAGCAAATGTTAGGAGTCACACGGGCTGGACACACGGCTGTGTGAGCCACACGGCCATGTGCCAAACCATGTGGATTTCAAGATTCGTGCTTTGGACACGCGAAAAAACGTAATTTTTAGGTTTTTCGGGTATTTTAAGACCCATAAATATCAAATATAAGAAGAGGAAAGGGGATTGTCAGAGAATATTGAAGAAAACAACTCAGAAAACGCCATTGAAGTCGACTCTGAAGTAGATTTCTATCAAGATTGAAGATCTCGTTTTAATTTCTTTGAAGTTATTTTAAGAGTTTCTTTATTTCTTGTGGTTATACTGACTTTGAGATGTTTATATTCGCGATTATGAACTAATTTTCTAAATACATAGGGGAGATGAACCCTATGATGAATTATGTTTTTTGATTTCTGTTTTACGCAATAAATACTTGAATCTTGCTCTTAATTATGTTTGCTTAATTCTGGATTTAATATTTCTGTATTATTAATCAGTTTGCTTAATTCAGAGGAGGAATATACCCTGTTTAAGGGTAAATCTAGCAGAAGTTGCATGCAATCCTAAAAATAGGATGACATAAATCTATCGGATTAGTGTCAAATCTAATAGTAGAATTTATAGACCGAGTTAATGCGATAATAGGGGTTTTAATTAGAAAGAAATTCCAATTAATCAACCTAGAGTCAGTTTCTTTTAGTCTTGAAGAGAGATATTAGCATAATTTAAGGATTTCTACGGGTCAATGTATTAAGTTAATAAATTGTTTAATTCAGATTTATAATGACAGATGCAGTCTAGGTGGATTCTTTCCTGGGTATTGTTTCGCTTATTGGTTATTATTCGATTATTTTCCTTAATTGTTCTTTGTCGAGTTCTTAGTTAATTAATTTAGTTAATTTTAGTTTAATTCAATCACTTTTTGTCAGTTAAATAATAGAAAGACGATAATTACTAGTACTTTTAGTCCTTGTGGAAACGATATTTTTAACCCATCGTAGCTATACTATTTATTGATAGGTGCACTTGTCTTTGTCGTATTTTTAGTTGGTTTCGTAGACATCAAGTTTTTGGCGCTGTTGCCGGAGACTGAAATATTAGGAAAACTTTATTTCGATTAATTTAACCATTATTTTATTTTATTTTACTTATTTTTAATTTAATTTTTATATTTTAATATTTTCGTTTGTTTGATTTTGGTAGGTTCTTTTGGTTTATGACTAGAGGAAATTTGTTGGAACCAATAATTTTTGATAGTGAGATTGAAAGAACTGCTCATAGAAATCGTAGAGAAGCAAGGCAAAATCAACAAAGTACAGTAGACGATCATGAGGAAAAGGATACTACTATGGCGATGTGTGATAATCAAAATAATCAAAAAGTCATCGAACGTCCTGCCCCTCGCACTATGTATGCTTATGCCAAGCTCACTCTGATTGGGGTGAATCAGTATTGTGAGATCGACTATTGTTGCAAATAATTTCAAATTGAAGCCGAACACAATTCAGATGGTCCAATAGTATGTACAATTTGATGGTTTGCAAGATGAAGATCCGAATACTCATTTGACTAACTTTCTGGAAATTTGCGTCACTTTCAAGATTAATGGCATTTCTAATGATGCCATACAGTTACAGTTGTTCCTATTCTCGTTGAGGAGCAAAACAAAACGTTGGTTAAATTCTTTACCACGAGGTTCTATTACGACTTGGGATTAGATGACTGAGAAGTTTTTATTGAAGTACTTCCGACCAGCTAAAACAACTAAGTTGATGAATGATCTCTTCTTTTGCTCAAATCGATTTGGAGACATTATATGATGCGTGAGAGAGATTTAAGGATTTATTGAGAAGGTGTCCTCATCATGGGTTACCTTTATGGTTGCAAGTTCAAGCTTTCTACAATGGATTGAATCCCTCGACTAGACAGTTAATTGTTGCAGCAGCTGGTGGAACACTAAATAATAAAACACCCGAGATAGCTTATGAGTTTATTTAGGAGATGGCACAGAATAACTATCAGTGGTAAGTCATGAGAACAAAACCAATGAAAGCAGTCGGTGTTTTCAATCTAGATGCAATTGATATGTTGTCAAGCTAGGTGGAAGCACTGAATAACCAAATTGATGGTTTGAATTTTTCTACGCAGGTGAATCTGGTGATGCAATGCAATGCGAATGGAGTGGGGATGATTGATTCAGAATGTTTACCCTTCAGTTCTAGCATGGAGAATGAGCAAGTCAACTATATGGGTAACAATTCTAGACCTCAAAATAACCCTTATAGTAATAACTATAATGCAGGTTGAAGGAACCATCCAAATTTCTCTTGGGGTGGTCAAGGAAATCAAAGGTTACAACCCCCTTCGGGTTTTCACCAACCTTATTAGCAAAAGAAGAAACCGAACCTTGAAGAGATGTTCAAAAAAATTATTTTGGTGTTAGAAACTCAATTTCAAAACATTGAGACAACTTTGAAAAATCAAAAAATAGCAATATTGAAACTAACCCAAGGGAGCAACTCCACGCAATCATTGTTCGAAGCGTGGAAGGGTTACTCAAGCCTTAACAGAAACAAAAATTATAAGCTATTGAGAAAAGTGATGAGGTTGAGGAAAGAAAGAAAGAGCAAAAGCCGGTGATTAGAGAATACAAACCTCGAATTCCATATCCAGCAGCATTGAAGAGAGATCGCATAAATGAACAATATGGTAAATTTCTTCAACTCTTAAAAAAATTTGCACATTAACTTACCGTTTGTTGAAGCCTGTTCGCAAATGCCAAATTATGTAAAATTTTTAAATGAGCTGTTAACAAATAAAAGGAAGTTAGATGACTTATTGACTGTGGAGCTTAATGCAGTTTGCTCGATCATTCTCTAAAACAAACTACCCAACAAACTTAAAGTGTAGGGAGTTTTACTATTCCTTGTCTCATTGGTAGTTTAAATATTGAAAATGCTTTGGCTAATTTAAGGGCTAGTATAAATGTTATGCCTTATAAGATGTTCAAACAACTTGGTCTTGGAAAACACAAACCCACTAGGATGAGTATTCAAACAACTTGGTCTTGGGAAACCCAAACCCACTAGGATGAGTATTCAGTTAGCGGGTAGATCAATTAGATATCCTAGGGGTATTATTGATGATGTACTTGTGAAATTTAATAAATTTATATTCCTTGTTGATTTTGTTGTATTGGAAATGGATGAGGATAGTGAGGTACCTATGATCTTAGTAGACCTTTTGTAGCCACTGCTAGAGCTGTTACCGATGTGGGTAATGGTGAACTTGTGCTTAGTGTTGGTGATGAAAAGGTAACTCTTCAAGCTCATTATTTTGTGAGAGTTTCTAGTGAGCGGGATGATACTAATTGTTCTGTTAATGTTTGTAATCATGTGGCTCAACATTCTTTGTAGAAAATCCCTCATGAAAACATGTTGGAGCCGTATTTTTTTAAAGGTGATAGAAATCAAGCAATAAGTAAAGAGCAAATGGTGCAACTCGACAAACTAGAAACAAAGAAACGCCATGATGTGCATGTAAAGAGGCAAAACCAATTCAAAGTTGGGGAAAAGTACTGCTAGAATACTTAATCCACGAATGTTCCCTTCGAAACTTAAGCCAATAGGGTCGAACCAATTTGTGGTACTAAACATTTTTCCATATGGTACAATTGAGGTAACACATTCTGAATTTGGCACGTTTAAGGTAAACAGTACTCGTCTAAGACCTTATTTTGGTAGTAAAACTGATAATGAGAGAGATGAGCTTCAGCTCCAAGATTAACCGTAACCGTGAGCCTAAAAAGAGAAGTCAAGCTTAGACTTAGATAAGTCTTCTCGGGATGCAACCTGAGTGTTATTATTATTATTATTTATTTTTTTATTTTTTTTTCACTTTGATTTTTTTAAAACCTTAAAAAAACAGAGTGAACCACATGGCTGGGAATGGTACACACGACCTGACAATACAACTGTGTGTGGCACACGACCTAGACACATGGGCATGTCCCAAGCTGTGTTCATATTGGAGCTAATTTTTTTCCAAATTTTTACAATAGACATAGTAACAGAGACTTACATGGTTTAAAGACATGGCTGTGTGAGTCACACGGCCTGAACACACGGGCGTGTCTTGGGTCGTATGCGTCTGGGAACTTAATTCTTCCAGGTTTCGATTGTTAAACAGTCTAAGATGATCCACATGGCTGTGTGACACATGGTTTGGACACACGGGCGTGTCTTAGGCCGTGTCCATATTGGAGGAAAATTTTCCAATTCCATTTCAAAATAGTGAGTTACAAAGGCTAAAGACATGGTCATGTTGGACACACGGGCGTGTCTCAGGTTGTGTTTAAACTGGTCTGATTTTTATTCATATTTTCAATTCATACGAGGGCGTGAGACACGACCGTGTGGCCCAACACGGGCCAATACATGATCGTGTCCTTTTAAAATTAAAAACATTAATTTTTTTAGTCTTCCCCTCATCTCAACGCCATTCTGCCCCTACCTTCAAATAGTTGTAAAGCCCTCCCACCTTCAAATTGCCGTTTGCTGTCTATCTTCAACCCCACTCTCATTTCTCTCTCTCTCCCTTGTCGAGACACCCTGTCACCCTTCTCCCATCTCCCTTTGTGCCATCGATTAAACACCTTTCTCCCCACCTTCCCCTTCCTTTCCCTTATCTGTCACCGTTTCGACCAACCATAGCCGTTCCCTCTATACTCACCGTTGCATCCTTCCCTAATCTACACCCAAGCCACCGAACACCACAACTCATCGACTCATCCCTCCTTCCCTAACCCTATACCCATCATACATCACTTTTAGTCTTCGTTTCCATCCAGTTTTTAGCCTGCGCCCTATCCCCATTCATCCTTTGATCGCCGATCACCTTCGACTGCCCCCCGTCGTCCCCCCACTGTTTAGCTCCTCCTCTCTTATTTTATTTTACTTATTATTTTATTATTATATATTATTATATATTATTATTACTGTTATTGTTAGTTTTTATTTTTATTATTCTTCTTAGGTTTATTATTATCTTTGTGATTAATATAGTTTTATTATTACTATTCTTAATTATTATCATTAGTTGAGGTTAGCTTTTCCTTAAATCATTAGTATAGTTACTATTATTAATATTTTAGCAGTTGTATTTTAATTTTATTAGAGTTTTTTTACTATGTTTGATTTTTGTTTTTCCTTGTCATCCTCGATCCCATCCTCTGACGCACACCATCCTTATCTATGGTTTCCACTAGATCCTCACAAGGACCTATATCAGCTTCTTTGGTAGAGACCTTTGGGTTTAGGGTGTTGCATAGATTGGGAGGCATTACAGATAGTACACTTAGTCGACAGGATGCGCACCCTGATCGAGACAGCTCATTGGGACAAATTTTTCTCTATCGTCGAGCCCACTTACTTGGAGCTTACACTAAAGTTTTGTTCGACATTTTTTCTGTAGGACGTGATGTCGAGACATAAGGAGTCACGCATTATTTCTTTTCGAATCGATGTTACGAAGCCTTATTTGAGCATCCCATATTTCGGAGTTTCCTTAGGACTCTATTATGAGGAGTTTATAAGTGTAAAGGGGTTACTCACCTTATACCGGCACATCCATCATTCACTGTCTTTATGCTGGACAGAATTTATTGCTAGTATAACATCATATGACCCAAGTCAATCGAAGGCGACTTCCCTACCTCTGGCATTGTGCTATATTCATGCTGTATTGGCACACAGGTTGACTAGTCGGAGGGAGAGCACTGGAGTCGTTGGTACATTCGATGCTTATTTTCTTTGGAGCATGGCGATGTGACGCACCTTCGATATTGCCTACTTGGTTGCCCTATTGTTTCGCTATCTGTCTGACCATAATAGGAAAGGTCTACAATAGGAAGGGTCTTATCTGTTTGGGCCCTTATATGACTTGTCTTGCATGACATTATGACCACATTGATTCTCCAGAGTAGTCATCCTCATTTACACTGGTTAGATAGATGACCCAACACGGATTATCAATTATGAGTCATATTAGGATGATTAGTGACAGCATGGAGTGGGTCCTCCTCGATACAGATTGTCTCATTTCGATCCTCAAGATGATCGGGCAGACTTCCCTGACGATGATCCTTTTCTCTATAAGGATCCACCTCGTTCTCCACCTCCAAGTCACCCTACTGCTACGTCTACTGTTACACTCGAAGATCTTTCTAAATGGATCACCCATTTTAAGCAACAATGTTTTGAGCGGTTCGACAACATTGATACGACTTTGCAACAGATCTGTCAACATCTTCATATTCCTTTTATTGATCTTGCGCCTCACGATCCCGACGCACCTCACGACGACGACCACTGATATATTTTTGTTTTATTTGTTTTATTTATTTATTTTAGTTGAACTTCAATTTTTCTTTCTAGTTGTTTTATTTTTATTTTCCAGACTTCTTTAGTTTATTTTTTTATTTTGAATTATGTTTTATTTTTCTTATTGTGATGGTAGTTTTTATTCGAGTTTGTAACCTCTTAATCCTCTTATTTATTTGTGTTTTAATTCTTATTAGTTTGCTCGAAACATGCACTACATTTAGATTTGCTCAAAATTTTGGTTTTCTCAATTTTGATAATTTCATCTATATTCTGTTTGTACATTGAGGGTAATGTACATCTTAAGTGTGGGGAGGTTGTTTATATATGTGATAAAATCCTTGAATTATTTGTTGTGTTTAAGTAATTTTCTCATACCCTTAATTAGAGTGATTTTTTTTTAAATTTGGAAATTTTATTGATGTTGTGTTGGATTTATTTGTGAATATTTGTGCATTGGTTGATTTAATCTTTAAGACATGAGAGAGTCTAGAATGATAAGTTGTTTTTCAAAAATCATATATTAAGTTGTCTCCATGAACTGAAGAATTATCTTGAAATTTTGAATTTGCAAGTTTGACATCGAAACCATAATTTTTTGTGAGTTTTTAAGCCTATAGAGCACATATTTTCTTTCATGCTCATTTTATTATTGGTTATAATGTGTCAACTTGATTTGTTATTCTAGAACTTTCTTCGATTATGCATGTCAAAACCATACCATTGATTTGATATACTGATATGATAGAGACATTTAGGTTTTAATCCACTTAACCTGTAAAAAGCTTACCTATTGAATTACACCTTAGTCAACCTCGTTGATCCTAACACATTTTTTATTAACCTGTTAATGTTAACCCATAACCCATAACCTATATGTTTATTGTAAAATTTTCTCGTTTTATTGACTCCCTTTTTGTCGAGATTTGATTTGGTTAGTTGCCTAACTATGTTCATTTTTCTTGCACTGCTAAATTTTATTCTTGTTCTAAAAAAAACATATTTATTTGATTGAGCTTGAATTGATAGTTGCATAATCTGTTGAAAAGCTCATTTTTATTCTTGATTAGTCTTGTTGATGTTAATTATGTTAATTCAACAACTGATTATTTTTCTAGTTTGATAACTTATTAACTCGATCTCGATTATAACCAACTTTTCTGGCCTTTTCCATTCCCTTAACCTAAGCCCCATTACAACCTTTTAAAGACCTCTTGATTGGTGTGTCATCTCATTTTATAGTGGTGGAGATTTTATTTTAAAGTAAGCCTATGGTAATGACATTTCTTGTTTGACTGTTGAGTGCTTAATATTTGAACCTTAAACACTTTGAGTGCTTTAAGTGAATTTTTAGTGAGGTTGTCAATTCTTGTTGATTTTGAATTTGAGGTAATTATTTAGATAAGGGGAGACACCTATATTTTTACACTTTAAAATTTTTGGCTTGGATTGTTTTAACCTTTAGTGTCCTTTTCATTGAATTGCCAATGCATGATTTTTTGTGAATTATCTTGAGACATTATTGATGAAAATGAAAAATTGAGAAAAGTTAACTTTATTGTGGGTTGAGGATTTTGCTTGAGGACAAAAAAAATGCTTAAGTGTGGGGATATTTGATAAATGTCAAAAGTAACACATTTTAATCCCGTTCTTAATGTATTTTTGGGCGATTAATCAATGAAAAATTGTGAGTTTTATTCTCCTAATCCTTTAAATTCATGTTTCTATACTTAGGAGAGAAATTGGGAGCAAAACGAGAAAAAATGGAGCGAAAATTGGACAATTGGAGTAGATTTTAGGAGTCACATGGGCTGGCCTTCTTACACGGGCAAGACATACACACTGGCTACCACACGACCATATGCTAGACCGTGTGGGTTTCGCGATTCGCGCTCTGGACATGCAAAAAAATGTAATTTTTAGCAAAAAAATGTAATTTTTAGGTTTTTCGGGCATTTTAAGAACTATAAATATCAAATATAAGAAGAGGAAAGGGGGCCGTCAGAGAATATTGAAGAAAATAACTCGAAAAACGCCACTGAAGTTGACTCTGAAGCAGATTTCTATCAAGATTAAAGATCTATTTTTAATTTCTTTGAAGTTATTTTATGAGTTTCTTTATTTCTTGTGGTTATGATGACTTTGAGATGTTTTTATTTCCGATTATAAACTAATTTTCTAAATATCTAGGGAAGATGAACCTATGATGAATTTTTTTTTGATTTATGTTTTACGCAATAAATACTTGAATCGTGTTCTCAGTTATGTGTGCTTAATTCTTGATTTAATATTTTTGGATTATTAATTCATGTTTGATGTGTTTAGTTCAGAGGAGGAATAGACCCTGGTTAAGAGTAGATCTAGCATAATTGAGTGGAGTTGCATGCAATCCTAGAAATAGGATGACATAAATCTATCGGGTTAGAGTCAAATCTACTAGGGGAATTCATAAATCGAGTTAATGCGATAATAGGGGTTTTAATTAGAAAGAAATTCCAATTAATCAACCTAGAGTTAGTTGCTTTTAGCCTTGAAGAGAGATATTATCATAATTTAAGGATTTCTACCGATCAAGGTATTAAGTGAATAAATTGTTTAATTTAGATTGATAATGACAGATGCTATCTAGGTCAATTCCTTCCTGGGTATTGTTTCGCTTCTTGGTATTCAATTATTTTCCTTAATTGTTCTTTACTGAGTTCTTAGTTAATTAATTTAGTTAATTTTAGTTTAATTCAATCATTTCAATTTATCGGTTAAATAATAGAAAGAAGATAATTACTAGTATTTTTAGTCCTCGTGGGAACGATATCTTTTCTCACCGTAGCTATACTATTTATCGATAGGTGTACTTGTCTTTGTCGTATTTTTAGTTGGTTTCATGCACATTATCAGTATAGTTTCTGGATCTAAATATGTGATATCACATTATGTTGCCTAATTAACTCAGACTAGTTCAATACAATTTCATAAGCTTGACTTAAACAAATTATGCATAACAACATAACAACCGCCATTTATGAACACATGCATGCATTATAGATGTAATTGTCTTTAATTATCAAGTCTTGAAATGTTCCAGTTCTAGATTCAGAATGAGGATTTGAATCCAACTTAAAGTACTAGGGTTTAATAATGTGTCTCGAGACAATGAGATCTTGTCTCATGACCAGGTTTCCTTAACTACTATTTTTATTTCAAAGTAATTGTGTCTCGAGACATTAGAGTATATGTCTCAAGACTAGACCTTTTATGTCTTGAGATTGGGTCTCGAGACATACTTCCCCTGTTTCTTAATTTTTCTTTGATGTTTGAATGTCTCAAGACAATGGGTTATTGTCTTGAGACCTAGAATAGGGCCAAACAAATTTAGGTTCGGCGTTTACTAGTCTTAAGGAAAAAAAAGACTATTTGTCTCGAGCATGACATTATCTGTCTCAAGACATGCTCAACATATCTCGAAACCTAGAATAGGAAAAAGTACAAAATGATCATTCTTACTCTTGATGTCTCAAGACCTAATCTTCATGTCTTGAGACTAAATGGTCAATTTATCTAAAATTCACAACTTATGTCATTCAAATGAGTACAAGAACAAATCTAACATATTCCATAAAATTACGAAATCATCATTTATCATTCTAACTACACCAAATGCAACTAACACATATAGATTCACATAATTTCATGCATCAATACAAAACATAATTAAACAAACTATCATTTAGGTAAAACTAAACATTTTTAACTTTAACATTAGCTAATCAAACTTAGCTGCAAACTACCTAAAAGTCCATTAAGAACCAAAACTTACCAAATCATTTCAAACAACTTTTAAATACAAGACTCAAGCTAGGTAAATGCCAATAATCATTTACAATAAAAAGAAATGAAAACTTGGTATGAGATGAACTGTTGAGTCTTGGATGCTTTTCGAGATCCTTAATTAAACAAAACCTGATTAGACCTACACACGTAAACAATCAAATCTGTACCGTGAGTATTGAATATGCAGTGGTGCTTATATAGTTCAAATTCAATACATAATAGATTGACATAATAGATTGAATCAATAACAATTGCACAAAATTTTAACATTACTTCATTATTTCCTTTTTCATCATAGAATCATCATTTATAATTACCACACTGAACAAGGTTAAATCATCACCATCATATAATTTCAAACCAACCAATAAAAAAATCATGACACCCTCAGGGTATTTTGGCCAACATTTCCCATTTCTTTCACATGTAAACAATGTATATAAACCATTCATATAGTTCCCAAATTTTCTTAATTTCTATAAATCATCTTTTAAAGTTTGTTTTAACAATTCAAACTTTCATGTTACAATATATTAAATATTAAACATATCAATTCACTTTTACCTTTCATTACTTACTCATTTTGGCCCCTATTAACTGACAATAAACATTAATAAGAATACTTGGATTCGTATAGTGAGTAAGTCCACGGCCCTCAGAGAATTGGGACTACCCACGTGATCTGTCGTAATTTGATATGTCAAATTAGGCTCTCTAATACACTAAGTGAGCTTATTCTCAAGAAATTTTAGTTTCTTTTATATGTTTTTATCAATTTTTAGTTTTAAGCATTAATAAATGTTTTTGTTTAATTTTACACTTTTTTGAGACCTAAATTGGTGAAATGGTTTCGTGAGGAATCTAACAATGTGATTGAGTTGGTGTAGGGAGACGATAATCACCCAAACTTAAGGAAAACCTCATTTAGAATGGGTATTGTGATATCGAGACTCCCCAAGAAGCCCAATCTCAAGATTATTTTTGGTATCATGATACCAAAGCCTGGTTATCGCGATACCCCTGCATGACGGGTGAAAAACTGCAGGGGTAATTTTATGTCCAAACAAGCTTAAGTCTTTTTTTTAATTTAAGGGCATAATGGTCAATGTTAGGTTAAATGTTAGTACACTATAAGTACTACATTTTAAGCTTTTGATTTTAGATTTTGTCGGTTGACCATATTCTCCTTAGTTTTTTCACAGTTCTTAGTTTAGGTTTTCATTTTTTTCATTTCATTTCATTTCTTTCTTTTTCTTTTATTCTTATTTTTGTTGTTGTATTTTTATTTCTTCATTTTTGCTAGAACATTATGGATGGAGATGTATTGAATGATCACGCTTCATCGAATGTTTATCTATTAATGAGCATTTTCTCAATCCTTATCTTTTATATTTTATGCCTACTATGTGTTTACTAAAATGCTTGTGTGTAATGTAAGTTTAATCATGTGCTGAAATGTTTTATTGGTTGATTGATGAGTGGGTTAGTTAGCTAAGTTATTATTTATGCCTTGATTAGTTGTTTGTTCAAGTGTATTAAATTGCATATTACACTAGAATTGATGCCTCTAGTGGAGGATTTAAATAGATGAGACCGAGAGGAGACTCTATGGTGTAGGACTTTGATACAGTTGTGCTGAATAGTGAGACCAAGAGGAGATATATATACCTAAGTGAGATCGTGATCAGAGCTTAGGTGATATCTTCTAGTTTAGGATGTGACCAAGAGGAGATTCCTAGCTAGGACTGTCAAACAATATAATCATCATAGATTTATTAGCCTAGTTAATAATCCGTGACTTATTCAACCATCATTTCTATCCATTTGCATTGTTTCTAGTAAAAAGGAAGAAAGTTAATTTGATATTTTATTTATCAATTTAGATATAGCTAAAATATTATTTTATTTGAATTTGCACTAATAATTTTCAACTTGATTAGATTAGTAATTGCTTAACTTGTAAGTAACTCGATAAACACATTTACCAATTTGGCAATCCCTTAGGTTTGATCCTTGGAATACTCAAAATTTTCCATTGTAACACTCATAAATATTATAATTGACTTGTCACACTTGTAGTAAAGCCACTTTTAAATTCTTAAAGTATGTGTTGATTCTCAACCCCGTTGCGTGCATGCTGGGGCACGGTCAAGTTGTTGGCTTCGTTGTTGGGGGTTGTAACAGTGTAAATGTGTAGTCAAGTTAGTTGCTTTTAAGGCAATATTAGTCAAAAGACAAGGAAATTAGATTGTGTTTTGTATTTCGTTGTATAATATTTTATTTTTTTTATTTGCCTTGTTCAAGATTTAGCTTAATCATGTTTAATAACAATGGATATAGGTGGCCGGATGACCAATACAACTATGAAGAGCACTTGAGTTTCGTGAATGGAGATTCAACGAGCCATTGTAGTTATTATGGTGATCATAGACAACATGAATATTCATACGAGCATCCTCATGGGTCGTATGAGTATGCGGATGGTATGGATAGCTACAACCTCGAGTGGCCGGCTAGTTATCTGAAGCAAGATTCTTTTTCTCCTTATTACTATCTGGAAAGTTTTATGGGGAGTGATGAGTACATGGAAGACCCATCCCTTGCTACATGGGTTGGAATGTTGGAGGAGAGCATGTCTTCGTGCCAAGCTACTATGTCCTCCATGTCAAAGACATTGGAGCTAATATTGGAAGCCGTACAATGCAGAGCCATAATGAACACTCCGATGGAAGAGGTTGAGCATGATATTCCTGAGCTCAAGGATGAGGGCCACTCCACCGTTATTAAGCATGATGAGTTAACATAGGTGTTCAACAAGAGTTTTGAGTTGTAGCCCGTAATGAGATTGTGAGAAGCGAAGATGGTGTCTTCACTTTGATTGACATATGAGTAGTAGTAAGAGGAGTAGATTTAAATGTAAGGGAAGAACTAAATCAGGAATTAAGTGAAAGTTTGGAGGATCCAATACACTTTCCAATCATTGTTGTAGAGGAGCCAACTGACGAACCTAACAAACATATCTATTTTCAATTCGAAATAGGAAGTGAAGCCTAGGTATCTATGACTTATTCCAACATTGAGTTTGTGATGCCTGAGGCTATAGTACCTCGGAATGCATTTCAGTGTTGGTTAGGCTTTGGAGAGAAGTGGCTCATGATGTGGTTGTCTCAACGATCGAAGATAAGACGGAAGTAGTGTTTTCAATGGAAGAGGGAGGTCGTTGTCTTGACAGTAAAGAACAAACATCGATTCAAAGTGTCAAGGACCTCATGGAAGTTCTCTTATGGTGGTGATATGGGTCTCCCTAATTATTGTGGATTTCAATAAATTTTATTTGCGTTCTTTCTTATTTATTTATTATTTTATATTTTGATTATTTTGTTTTTGGTGTGTTTGTTTTGTTTTTCTATGTAGGTTTACCCACCGAGAGCTATACAACATTGAAAGCTTTAATGAAGTTTGAGGATTGCTCCATCATTTTGCTGTACATAGTCTTAAATCGAGTGATTTTTCTCAAACTAACCTTTAATAGCGGACATATTAAGGACAATGTGTAACTTAAGTGTGGGGGGATACATAGAAATTTTAATTTATGTGTTTTGTTTACTTATTTTGTACTTTGTTTAAATTTGTTTTTCAAAACTCTAAAAAAATTTTAAAATTTCTTTTTTTTTTTCTGTTTTTTTCTTGTATGGTGCTTGAAATATGTTGGCATTGGGATTGACGATGCCTACTGAACTAAAATGGCGGATACTTATAGACCCATACAGACTTTCAACATACTTAGCATTTCAGGGTTGGAGTGCAAAAACTCACCTGATACTCCTTTTTCCTCACCAACTTAGTTTCTCCGAACGCTAGAGCTTCCCTTCTCCTGGCAGCTAAGGAAGACAACAATTTCATAAGTTAATTTCTGCGTTTTCTGCTTAAAATTCAGTTTTTCAGAAACATGCAGAACCTCTAAAATGGATCTAAAAATCCTTAACTTTATTTCTTGATCTTACGTATACTGAAGGGTTCAGGGCCTTACTAGCTTATTGCATTCTTTATTTTTCCTACTCAAATCTTATGATCATCGTCCTATGAAAACCTTCCATAGCTAACTCTCCTTTAGAGCATCCAAGGAAGGAGATGAAAATGAAACGAATTGAAAAAGAAGTATCCCTTGGAAGTCTTTTTCACCGACTATTTATAACCCTTCTTTCACGGTCTTCAACCGTTTATGAGCCATCCACTAAAAATCATTATGTCTCCCACTAAGAGATTAGCTGGTTCTAATCCAACTGAACCAAACTTAGTTCTCAACCTTACTCCATTCTGTTCAAAATTTTTCCTGATTTTTCAGTGGAGACCGCCAACTTACGATTTTATTAAATTAGATCCCCTAATGGTTTAAAGGAAACCGGGTGTGACAACTCTCCCACCTTAAAAAAAGAATTTCGTCCTTGAAATTTCTTTTCACACTATTCACAAAGGTGGACTTAGAGAAATTCTTCTTCTTTATTACTCCCTTCTAATGGCTTGTAGAGGCAATCACCCTTCATTCCAATCAAATCCTTTAACTCAGTTCCCCTTTCGTACACCCGCATTATTCTTGCTCTACCCGGTTTGTGGATTCCCTCAACACTTAACGATTCATAGATACGAGTTGACCACTCTAGCGTTAGGCATACTCTAATTCGTATCTTTTCTTCATAATATGAGGATTTACGGAGTTTGTATAAAAATAAAATAAAGAATGGTTAAGAAATTAAATTGAGAAAATTGTTAATTAACTTCAGGGACTAAATTTTAAAAGTTCAATCACTATTGGATTTTAGTTTAGAAAATGTTTGAGGACCTAATTGGTAATTAACCAAGGGACCTAAATGGTTATTAGACTATTGATATTGTATATGGTGGATGATGACGATGACACCCATTTAGTTTTATTAAGGAAAGATGTTATAATTAATTAATCATGTTTTAAGGTTAAATTAAAGGTTAATTAAGCTTAATAAAATAGTTAATCAACTTATATAAGCCATGTTAGTGGAGAGAGGAAAGCCATTAATCTTTTCTCCTCCCATTGTGCCATCCATAGCTTAAAAGAAAAGATATTAAAACCAAGTCAAAACATACACATTTTATAAACATTTCATATCACATCATTAAATATATTAAAAACAAGTCAAAACATACACATTGTCCCTTAAACGAGCCCTTGAGGCCCAAAATATGCGTTAGAAATAAGTCAAGACTAAATAAAAAACTCATAGACTTTTTCAGAAAATATTGAAAATTTTCAACACTGCAGGGGTCACATGGCCATGAGACACGTCCATGACTCAGGCTGTGTAGGCATTCGAAGTAGGGACACACGGCCGTGTCCCAACTCATGTCCATGCCCGTGTAACTCACTGTCTTGGGTCACACGGCCAAGCCACACGCTCGTGTGCCAGGCCATATACTGGGCCGTGTAATAGCATGACTTGCAACCCTTTGAAAGCTACAGTCACACACGACCATCTCTTTGCCCCGATCTAAAGTTATACGAGGTCTGTCTTGATCTATACAGATAAATTTAACTCAATTCAAAATGTATTTCATTAAATTTAACCCAAAATCATATTGTGGCAAAATTACCTTTTTGCCTCTATACTTTTAATTTATTTGCAATTTAGTCCTTATCTCATAAAAATGAAAGTTCATGAAATTCCACCACAACCCACTATAGCCGAATATCAATTAGGTCCCCAACATTCCCTATATTTCATTTATTTCACAATTTTACCATGTATAATTTTCTATTTTTCAATTTAGTCCCTATTTGACAATTTCATGAAAAATCTCTTAACAAAAGTTATTTATCCAACAAAAACCATCCATTTTCTATTATCAAACATCAAAAATCATGTATATTCATTAATGGAAAAACCCTAATAGTTTAACAGTTTCACAAATTAGTCCTCGGGCTAGCTAGAGTAAGCTACAACGAACCTGAAAACATAAAATCATTAAAAAAGGAACAAAAATGCATACCTAACCAAGGAAGAAAAACATGGCCAAACCTAGCTATGGTTCCTCCTTGCTAAAATTGGTTGAAATGTTTTATTGAAGAAGATGAAAGCATTTTACCTATTTTAATTATCATTTAATTACTTAATTACTTAATTAACCTTTAAAATTAATCAAAATTTCAATATTGCCAAACCATTCTCATCCACTAACATATAAATGGTCCAATTACCATATAAGGACTTCCACTTTAAAGTTCTATAGCTATTTAATACCTTTAGCTATTAGAACTCAACTTTTGCACTTTACGCGGTTTAGTCTTTTTTATCAAATTAAACATGTAAACGGTAAAATTTCTTAACAAGATTTTTATACGGTATTACTATCATGCTGTAGGAAATAAAATAATAATAAAATAAATTTTTGACTTTAGATTTATGGTCCCGAAACAATTGTTTCGATTTCACTAAAACGAGCTATTAAAGATTCCTTCAATTATTAGTTGTTTATCAAGTTACTATAAAATAATAGTTGATGAATTCAAGCTTTATTTTGAAGATATTTTTAGTTATTAAGCTTGGATTATGTCAAGGACTAAGTTAGAAATTAAGTTAAGCTTTATAGATAGATTTATGACATCGGGGACTAAATTGAATAAGTTGAAAATTTTAGGAATTATGCTATAAATGAAAAGTACAAGGTCCATAATGAAAGGATATAAAATTGAGTTTTGATCTGATGTTAAATATAAAAAATATGAGTATTTCGGATATAGGGACTAAAATGAATTAAATGCAAAATATGTTTGAATATATGTTTTCCATGTGATTGAGTAGAAAAATAATATCATTTTAATGGTTGAATTATCAAACATAGATATGGACGACATTAGGCCGTCCTGAGAGAAAGGAAATGTGAGTCACAAATAAGTAAAGATTTTAGTTTGTAGTTTCATGATTTGAATTCAATATGTGTGGGTGTATGTGTATATGTCATGTTACAAACAAACGAGTACTATATGAAACTATGATATGTGGTCATGGATATATATATGTATGTGTGTGTGTTTGAATCATTGATTGCCCTATTAATTGTAACAACTCGTTTTTCAGTGGTGTCAGAAATAGTGGTTTTGAGGCCACCAAATCCAACTAGTAAGTTCGTAAATATTATATTTAATGTTTATGAGTTAATTGTGACTTTGAAAAGGTTTTTGATATAGTGATTTTTGTTTTATAAGCGATTTATTAAGTTCAAGTGGTAAGACCCTAAGGTCAAGTGATTTTAGAAAATGAGGTATTGGGACCTCATTTCTATAAACCAAGCCATAAATATTTTTATAAATATTTACGGATTGTCATTAAGGTGGTAGTAAAGTTTTGTTGAAAAATTTTAACGTTTCGATAGTTAATTAAGCGAAAATGACTGAATCGTCAAAGTTGAAAAAGTCAATAAGGTGTTAATTGATTAAAGAATCATAATTGGATGGCCTTAATGGGTAAATTACCCATTCTTAAGAAGGTGGACTATTTAATTTTTAATTTCCTTTAATTTTATATATGTTTTATACATTATTTTTAATATTAAAATAATATAATAATGTTAAAATAAGAAAACAAAAAGTTTTCTTTTTCATTTTGGTAGTTCACCACTGAATTCACCATGGGAAAAGCTTCAAGCTTTGGTTCTTCTTTTGATGATGCATGGTAAGCCATTTTCAACCATTTCTTTTAATTTTTATGTTTTTGAGATCGTTGCAATTAGGTCTAACTAGCCCGTACCTTCGATTTTGAAATTGTTAAAGATTTTGAATGTTGCTGTTGATGAATCTAGTGATTTTTATGTTAAATTATGAATTTGAAATATTAGTTGTTATTTAAAAGTATTTTATTAAGTGATTTTTGATGAATTTGTTGATTAGGGACTAAATTGTTAAAATAGTAAAAGTACAAGGATATGATGTGAAATTGTCAGAAAAATGGGCTGAAATGGGTACCATGAATATTCAACTGATATGAATTGGCAATAAAAATGGTTAATTTGCATTTTTTAGGCTGAGGGACTAATTTGAATAAAAGTAAAATTTTAGGGGCAATTTTGTAAAAATTTAAAAAAGACCAAATTGCATGAAATACATTTTTTTACTGGCTAAATTGACAAATTGAATGAAATTATTAATTTAGATCAAGATCGGGTGGAAAATCGAGGAAAATGAAAATTACTAAAATGCCCCTAAATTTTGTTATTTTTGTAATTTAGCCAGGTAAGTTCATATGAACTGTATTCTATATAATTTTGATTAAATTCAATGTTAATATGTGATTATATTGTGATTAAATCAATATATACGTTAGTATGCAATTTACTGTGTTATGAAACTACATAAATCTAACAACGTACGATAATTACCGAGCCCCGTTTGAATCTTAGGAATTTGTAGGATACAAATGATATGTCATTAGGGTTTACATGATTCGAGTACTGGTCTTGAACATTCTACCAATGATTGAGGTCCTGCATGTGTTGCGGATACTCCACAGCTCGTGTGAGCATACAAATTTATAGCTCGTGAGAGCATACCGATCTACAACTCATATGAGCATTCCGATTTATAGCTTGTGTGAGCGTACTGATCTACCGCTCGTGTGAGCATACCGATTCACAGCTCGTATGAGCATACATGCACAGGATTTGACGAAGTATTGTTATATAAGTTAGCACACTATTGTGAGCTATCTCGGGTATCCAACGGTATTCTAAATGGTCCAACAGGCATTATTCAGATATGAAGTGGTAAGATTTCGATATGAACTAAGATATAGATACATGTGAATTTCATTGAAATGGTATTACATTGTATATTGAAAGTGGAAATGGATGATATATGTATATGATACATGAATAAATGTTGTGCTCATCCATGTTTATAATGCTTATGTTATATTTTATTTGCCTAACATGTTTGGTGTACATGCTTAGGCTTTGGCTAAGTTGTGGTTGGATAATGCCATGTTAAACTTATATAAGTTATGCATTGGAATGGTATATGCCTAAATGGAAATATGCTTGTGATCATGAAAGGTTGGTAAGGTTTAAATTATGTAATTTCTATTGAAATGTTTATCATGTGGTTAGTTCCAAAAAGAATTATGTTTCAATGCACTAGCTTGTGGCTATGGTTGAATGATATGCTTATGTCTCGTGTTATGCATATGAAACAAGTGTGGAAAGGCAATAAAAATGACATATGTGATCTTTGGTGCAAAATGTTGAATAGTATATTTGGTATGTTTTGTTAGGTAAAGAAAACAGTTTGTTGTTGATGCAAGCTTAATCAAAAGTTAGTAGAACATTTTGGCTAATTTGAATATGTAATGGTACATGTTTAGATGATGAGTTTGAGGTACCATTGGGCATGTTGGTTGTATGTTGTTATACCTTATTTGAATGATGTGATTATGCATGGTTTTGGTGCATTTTGAAGGCTTGTAATATGTGCTAAAGTGCTAGTAGGTATATGCTAGGTTGGGTGAGAAAAATGGCTTGAAAATGACCTATTTTTTTGTTCACATAGGAAGAGACACGAGTGTGTGTCTCAATCGTGTGTGACACATGGCTAGGCGACACGGTCGTGTGTCCTTTGTAGCTTTCAAGGGGTTGCAAGTCAGGTTGTTACATGGCCTAGCACACAGCCTAGCAACACGACCGTGTGACCTCTAGAGTTTGTAAATTTTCATCTTTTTCTAAAAAATGCTATATGTTTCCAACTTAGTCCTGACTTGTTTCTAATGTGTTTTTAGAGCCTCAAGGGCTCATATAAGGGACAATGCGTATGTTATTGATTGGTTTTTCTGTGTTTGGTGATATGAATTAAATGTTTTAAATTTTTTGATAGTTTTGAAATGTAAACTCCGGTAAAGCTCTGTAACCCTATTCTGACGACAGATAAGAGTTAGGGGTGTTAGATTAATTGTCTAAGGTAAAGTCAGGTATAGTTGGTATGCTTTAGGACTAGAGTATGAGATTATACTTTGGTTTATACCGATGAGGCATAAAGAGCAATTTATACTTTGGACGTTCTAATGAGGTGTGAAGCACACATTACTTTGGTTTATATTGAAGAGGCGCGGAGCATAATTTATACTTTAGACATTCGGATAAGGCACTAGGTGCTAAATATATTGGTATTTGGATGATTCGTGTTTCCATCTTAAGTCTGTGTCTGGTTAATAGGGATAAGAAAACATATACCTTGCCTAATGACATATGATATGTAAAGCTAATAACAAATGTTGTATCTTGTATACAAGTATCAAAGTGACAAATAATGGCATGTGAAAAATCAAGCGAACCGATTAAAACGAACCTTAAGGGTCGATATGTGTACAAAATGAATAAGAGGATTCAAGATAGAAATAAAAAAAAGAAATGAACTTTTGACATGCCAAATGAAATATGGTATGAGTTTTGGCACATGAGACATGATATACAAATTGAATTTGGTGAAAACTAAATTACATTTTAATTGTATTTCATTATCTTATTTCTATTATATTATTGATTTAAATCATGAAAGTACCATTGAGCCTTATTGCTCAACATACGATTTGTTTATTTCCATGCACAGGTATCGTTAGATCTCGAGGATTCGAGGAGTGAAACAACATCCAAAACCCAACTTTCAACTCAACAAAGTTTGTATAAATTTTATTTTATTTATGAAAATTGGCATGTACTTAAGGTCAAGAATTGGTATTAGGGTCCATTTTGGATGTTTTGGGCCAAATGGAAAGAATGTTATATTTTATAAATGTGAATATATATACTTCATAGCATGTTCATGATCAGAGTTACTAAAACAAGGATGTATATGCTCAATTAGTATATGTACGATGTATGTGACTCAAATGGATGTAAATATACATATGTTCATATGTTTAAAAATGCTAAGAGTACCAATGAAGGTAATTTGGCATTTGAATTAATGCCTAAGATGAGTTAAGTTGGATTTTGGGGTTAATTAGACCATTTGAGTTGTGTGATTGGAAGGTTTAAGTTTAATGATGAAAATTAGGGGAAACTATTGACTGCCTTCAGACATACTAACGTTCAGAGTGTGAATACTGTAGCAAAAGATATAGATATATAATGTGGAATCAACAAGTATACGGGTCTAGTTGTAATATAGTTACAATGGAATAGGTGAGTGCTCCGAGGATCGTACCCAAGGGAGGCGAATGGTAGATCAATTTTAACCTAAACACCGAAAGATCTAATTAGTACTTTGATTTCGTTGTAGTACGATGGTAATAAAAGAGAGTTTTTAGAGTTTTTTTATAATAAAAAAATAAAATAACATAAAGAGATAAAATTCAAGAGATCAAAGAATAGGATAAATCAAATATGTTTATGGGTGATTAGCTCGCTTTGAGTTTCTCGTTATTTAACTAGTCATTATCCCAACAGGATCTTCCACTGAAATAATCAGCAAGAACTAATTATCTTACGACCTCACAGTCTAGACTGGTTTGGGGTGAAGGTGTTCACTGATAAGCCATACCAATTTGGGGTTAATTCCCACCTTAATTACTTCCTAGAGTTGTCAGGCCTAGGGTTTTAAGTTCTTCCTTTCCCAAACAGATGATCTGCTGAGTAACCCTACAAAACAATTAATGGATCATACCTCCACTCGTTAATCCCCTATAGGAGGATTAGTTCTTCATGGTTTTCATAAACAATATGGAATTGATGTAAAGATAATACATGAGAAATGAATTGAAGTGTAGAGTTTAAGAAAACGCCTGATTTGTATTAAGAATAAATTGAATCCACAGAGTTGATTGTCTCTACAAATCATATCTCTCAAGATAAACAAGAACAACTTGAAAATAAATCTAAAACCTACGAAGGAAGAAAAGCTAAATTGAAATTAAAAGCAGAAAACTAGGTTAAGTAATTGGTGTCCTTTACATGTGACAAAGGAGCCTATTCATAGATCTTAGGTGGACATTGTCCTTAACCCTAGGTTAGCTGATGTTCTCAAGCTTTAAGTTTGATTGTGCGGATGAAAACTCCCCCTGGCTCGTGTTATTTGCCATCCAACATCAATTTCATGACACACTAGGACCTGTGTCACGACATAGGAGTCAGTATACTCCTCTTTGGGATATCTTCAGGGGTATGTCGCGACACCCTTAGGCTGTCTTGCGACATCAAAGGCAATTTCATGATTTCTCTATTCTGCTCTTTATGTTATGACATTGAGCATTCCATGTTACGAAATAGTGACCGATAACTATTTAGTACGCCTTCTCATTGTCTCTTGCACACTTATAAAGTTCATTAGCTCACCTTTGGGCCTCATTTGGCCCTAAGGTCAATGAAATACTCAATTTGCACATTTTATTGGATTTAACAAAACTTACTAAAACATAATAAGATCCCAATGATAATTGTTAATCTCAAGCTCCATCGAATTACGACAAATCAACTGCTTGCAAGGTCGCAATTCTCCCCCGCTGAGATCGCAACATTAAGTTTCCTGTATCTTCAAGGACGCGACATTCCTCTATTGAAGTCTCAAAATTGAGATACTATTTTTAGGGTCACGACACACTCCCTATAATGTCGTAACAATAGGCTTCCGCATTCAGGGTCGTGACATCATCCATTGATGTTGCGAAAGCACATCCCTATTTTGACTATGTTAGATTTAAGTCCCTCATTCATCATTGGATTAATATGAAAGCTTTCGTAAACTCACTTATGATACAAAATTGATTCAATAATATATTGAAAAATGTAACATTCAATTGTATGTGTAATTTGTCGTGTTGAATATTGAAATAATATCGTATTTGCTTTGGTAATGAATGTGACATCTTATGTCTTGGATGCGACGGTTTGGTCAAAAAATGGGTGTTACACTTAATGGTATCATAGTTATAGGTTTAGTTAATTCTCAAACTAAATCGAGCTCCAAATTAAGTCTAGAAGTACATGCCAAGGTCAAGTCGAGTCTGAATCGAGATATGGATGTTGATTATTCATTGATTTGTGTTATAGCTTGAAAATGTCAGATGAACCGAGAAATATGGTTGAGGAAGAGACTAATAGTAGTGATCACTCCTTTGAAGGTGAGAACTAGTTAAGATCGAAGCACTCAATGTTAATTGAGTCAGTGCTAGATATAGAAATAGAGTTATTAGACTTCTTTAGAAAGGTGAAGGTGATGATGATTAGCTTCGAATAATAGTGGATGTACTCCAAAGAGTAGCGGGAGCTGCCCATAAGCTACACCAATAGTTGTAGCCCGACGAACTTCAATAAAAGACTTGCAAAAATACAGAGCAACTAAATTCAAAGGATTGAAAAGAGTTGACCCTCCCTCTATTTAGAACTATTTGGAGTCAATTGAACAAGTTTTTCAACAACTAAAGTGTTCACCGCCTGAGTGTATAACTTGTGCGGTATCTATTTCAAGAGAGGAGGCATATCAGTGGTGGAAAATTTTCACCCGAAATGTGCCGGTGAATCAAGTTACTTGGACATTCTTCCAGTCTATGTTAAAAAATAAGCACGTCGATGAATTGTATCTAGAAGATTGGATATAGGAGTTCCTGATGTTGAAACAAGAGGATATGTTAGTAGTCGACTAGGAACGAGAATTCTTATGACTCAAGAAGTACACTTTTGAGTTGGTACCAACCAAAGAAGAGAGTTTCAAATGGTTCCTATTCAGAATAAGATATGAGCTTTGAGTTCAACTAGTTTCACACAAACTTAAAGTATCCACTGATCTAGCTAAAAAAGTAAGATCCACTTAGTTTTATTAAGGAAGATGTTATAATAAATAAAACATGTTTTGATGTTAAATTATGTTTAATTAAGTAGTTAATTATGTGTATGTGTGTGTGCAATGTAATTGAATGGTGAGGGAACAAATAATCCATCTTTATCTCTTCTTTTGTCATCCATAGTTTAGGTGAAGAAGAAGTTTCTCTCTTTTCAATTTGATCCAAATTACCAAGGCAATTAAACCCTTTTTCTTTAAGATTTTTATTGATTCATAATCCATTAGGCTTGATCTAGTCAACCCAATGCTTAGATTTTGAGATTAATTAAGTACTAACTTATCATTTATGAGGTTTGAGAGAATAAAGCTTGAAACTAATTATATTTGAATGATAAGTTCGGATCATGGTAGAATTATGTTAAAAGAAGTGAATTTAGCAAAAGTTAAAGTTAAGTTATATAGCTAATCCTTGACATTAGGGACCAAATTGAATAAAGTGAAAACCATTATGAAATTATGATATAGAGTAAAAGTAGAAGGTCCCTAATGAAAGAATATGAGTATTTTAGACATTGGGATTCAAAGGGTTAAATAAGGTCATACATCTCATGACATAATTGTTGGTAAGCCTTTGAATGGCTATTATATGTCTAATTCATGCCATTGATTGTGTTTCTATATACTTGTATAAAGAAAGAATTGGAACGAAATGAAACAAGTAAAGGAAAAGCTGAAATTGTTTATTAAGCTTTGAAAGATCTACTCATTTTCATACATGGAAAATGATGGTAAATGAATTATTTGGTTATTTGTACTAATTTGTGAAAAATGTTATTGTTTTATAGTTGTAATACCTTATAGCTCAGTTCGGGTGACCAGATTCAGTATAGGGCATTACATTTAGTGGTATCAGAGCTACGATTTAGTCGATTCTAAGACTAAACGTAGCATGTATTGAGTTTATACATGCCAATTTATAAACTGTGATAGTGTGATGAGTCGTGATCACTTTGACTTGTTTCCTTATAGATTAAAGATGTCAAATGAATTCAATCGAGCAGAATCCGACAGAGTATAAAGTAATATTCTAGCCATTGATCAAGGGGCTATTCATAATGTCCACAAGTTTCAAGGGCCTAGAGAAGAGGCTCATAGTGATTTTTTCTTAATATGATGAATGGCATGTTTAGTGCGTATATGGGAGTCAATCCCACGGCTCAACAACGTCCACCCGCTCGTCCTCAAAGCCCTATACGACCGAATATTCTTAGGATTTCTATTAATAAATTCTAAAAATGGAGAGCCGAAAAGTTTCACGATAAAGTGGGTGATGACCTAGCTAGAGTCGAGTACTGATTGGAACACATAGAGATTTTTAGATGAAATGTTGTGTCCCCCCGAAGATTGTTTGAGATGTACAGTATTACTGTTAAAAGGGGAGGCTTTTCAGTGGTGGTCGACTCTAATTGCGGTTGGGCCTAAAAAATGGGTTAACTGTGAATCCTTTAAAACTAAATTTCGAAATAAATATGTCAACAAATGATACATTGATAAGAACAAAAAGGAATTAATTAAGTTTAAATAAGGCAATAGATCAATTGCGGAATACAAGTACGGGTTCGTATAGCTCAGTAAATATGCTCCAGAAATTGTATCTACTAAGGAAGAAATGTTTATCTGCTTTGAAGATGGGTTAAATGATAAGATCAAATTATTGGTTGGTGCACTGGAAATCCAGATGTTCGTTGTTTTGTCTGATCGATATCAGAAAATGGAAGAAGTATACAACCACAAGAAACATAATAAAATGAAAGCTTATGACTTCAGTAAGCGTAGTACATCTAGAACATTTTCTGCTACCCCATAGAAGAAAATGAAAGAATTGAGTAGCCGTTTTTCAGTGCCATCAGGGTTTTTCGATAAAGATCGGATAAAATAGAATGGTATGAGATCACTGATGCCTTCAATAGCCAGTGTGAGTAGCATTCGAAATGTAAATAGACCTGAGTGCAACCATTGTGGTTGAAATAATTCTGAAGTGTATAGATTGAAAGACGGGTCCTTTTTAGAAAGATTGCCCAAATTGGACTGAATTGAATAGAAATCAGAATGTAAAACCTGCTGTTACTTATACTATAGGCAGACAACTAGGAAATAGTGGCACCGCTGGAGATAGTAGAAGTGGGACTAAAGATACAACAGTACAGTCTAAAGCTTGAACTCTTGTAAGATCTTACGCGATCTTTGCACGCAAGGAGGCTTCAGCTTCTGATTTGTTGCTGGTGCCTTTTCTATCTTTGATGTTACTGTGAATGCATTAATTGACCCTGGTTCGAAACATTCATATATATGCACTATGTTAGTAACAAAAAAGAGTTTACTGGTTAAGTTAATTGATTATGTTGTTAAAGTAACGAAACCTTTAGGTCAAAGTGTCATAGTTGATCTGGTTTGGAAACAATGTTCATTAAAAATTCATGGTTATAACTTTCTTGCTGATTTGATCTTATTGCCTTTTAATAGTGATGTTATCTTGGGAATAGACTGGTTGAGAGTATATGATGCTGTAGTGAATTGTAGACAGAAATGAATTGATTTGAGATTTCAGAATGATGAATTGATTTATGCTGAATCTGTTAAATCTAATCGTGTTTCAAATATGATTTCAATAATGTCTACATAGAAACTAAACCGGAAAGGTTGTAACGTGTTTTTAGCTCATATTATGGATTCTAGAGTATTTGAAATGAAAGTTGATCAGGTACCGATAGTTTGCGAGTTTGCAGATGTATTTCTTGAGGAAATACTAGGTTTACCGCTAGAGCGAGAACTTGAGTTTGCTATAAATTTAGTGCCAGGGACTGCTCCGATTTCGATTGCTCCGTATGAAATGGTTTCAACAGAATTTAAATAATTAAAAGCTCAGTTGCAAGAATTAATTGGCACAGGTTTTATTCAACCGAGTATGTTACCTTGGGGCATACCTATACTATTTGTGAAGAAGAAAGATAGGTTATCCACAGTTGAATAAAGTCATGATAAAAAATAAATATTTGTTGTTTCATATTGACAATTTATTCTATCAGCTGAAAGGTGCCCAATTTTTTTGAAGATTGACCTCAGATTTGACTAGTATCAATTGCAAGTGAAAGACGTAGATGTACCGAAAACATCATTCAGATCTATTATAGACATTATGTGTTACTAGTTATGCCTTTTGGTTTGAAAATGCCTTATTAACATTTATGGATATGATAATTAGGGTTTTTTAGTTGCATCTTAATAGATTTGTTGCTGGTTCTATTAATGATATCCTCATTTGTCTTTCTTAAATTGAATCAGAGCATGCTCAACATTTGAAATTTGTATTACAAATGATTTGTTAATAAATTCTAGATAATTGCATTACCGATGATGAAGTTATTACAAAAAAAAACATTTAAATTGTTTAGTTAGACAAGTGCCATCAGAGTTTTGACTAGTTGGAAACTTTATTAATAGATGTTCCTGTATTGTTTCAGCTTGAGTAACCCCTCAGATCGGGCCTAGACGTTATGGCTCAATCTAAGCGATTACATGAACCAAAAGAAATAGGCGAAAACTTGAGTTGAAATAAATTGATTTACTTTTTTTTAAAATGCGTGCTAGTAGTTTCTCTTAAATATAATGTTATAAGTATCACTTTGAAAGAAATCTTGTTTCTTATTTGTAAAACATTGTGAAGGTCTTTAAAATTCAAGTTCATTCATTTGAGTTTGCGAAATATAGATTTTATTAAGAAAATACTAAATTATTTATTCCTTATTAAAAGCCCATACAAAATATCCAATATCCAAAGTTTTCAAAACGAAATACCCTATGCAATAGTTTAATAGTTTACCACAAAATAAAATCCCAAATAAAAATAATAAAGTCTATAAAAGTCCCAAATTAAAATACAAGTCCATAACCATGAAAACCATTTTTCGAGAGCCTTCCAGATGACCGAACATGAGTCATAACCACGAGGATTATGTGAAACACACAAGTAATGTGGGTGAGCTTAAAAAGGCTCAATGTGAGATCAATTCACATACACATCATAGTATATCAATCAAACATCGTAATATTCAAGAATTATAACACTTTTACTTATACATGAACATATTGATACATATTTAAAAATGATGCACATTTTATAAAAATTTCTACCCATCTCTGCTACACACCACATATCGAGTTCTCTAGAACTCGTCTATCCAAAACACCATTTGTGGACAAGCCACCATTGATTTGCAGATAAAATGCCACTCATAACATTTTTGTGGACAAGTGACCACTGAATTGCAAATTTACTGCCACTGATGTAATTTTGTGGACATGCCACCACTGATTTGCAGATATACTGCCACTGCTTCCACCTTTCACAAAATCCTACACCATTCATGTGATATGGAAAATTCACTTTTTCAATTGTGCATGTAAACATGCTCTCATAGTCATATATCGCATAATAATCACTTTCAACATGTTAAACATGCTTTTCACATTAGATCATGGATCACAATTTTTATCGCACACATATATAAGTCTCACTTGTTTAAATCATCACATATATCACATAAGCCATACATCACATATCATGAGAATGAGATCTACACATACATTATAATCACATCAATTACCATATGTTTCATAGAACCACTCGGTAAGAATCACTTGGTATTCATCTTGATACATTTTTCAACTCTCTTCATGAATATTTAGTGTACTCAGGATTTATTATAATTAATTTATTAATGTAGTAAAACAACTATATCCCAAAAAACAAATAGTAACGATCCCACACATTTTATTGTAAATCTGATTTGCCTCAATTCTTATTAATGATTTCACTTGACCTATATCACAAGAAAACCTAACACATAACGCTTATTAGTTAGGATCCTTTGAAAATATTTTATCACTTAAAAGATCGAATACTAATTGTCTCAAAAAAACTTACCCCACGATCTAAGAAATGGAGGAGGAGAGGAATCCACGGTGGCTCGCGATGGTGACTTGCGACAGAGGAAAAAGAAAGAGGAGGGAAAGGGCGATGTTATGGTGGCTAAAAGGTGTGACGATGGTGGTGCTATGGTCAGTTGTGGTGGAGGAAAAGCAAAGGCTAAAAGAAAAGAGTGGTGATTATTTTGCAAAAGGAGAGGAAATGGATGAGAAAAGAAATGAAAAAGTGAAAGAATGGAAACAATAATGAGGTAGGGACAACAAAGGGCGTGAAAGCTTGGTCAACTGTGACTAGGTTCAATGAACCACAACAAATAGGCAATATATGAAGTTTTGGCAAGAAGAGGGAGACATGGAGTGAAAAGGGGGATCATGCTCCCTCAACTTAAGGTAAGTTTGACTCTAATAGAGGAAAGGGATCCTCCTAATTATGGTGACTATATGGGTGGATGAAAAGCACAAAAACACATGGAAAATATGTCTAAAAAAATTAAATAAGAGAAGTGTGAACACTAGGACTTGAACCTTGGACCACTAAGATAGTTAAATAGTCATTAAACCACTAGACTACACATTCCCTTGTTCTCATTCCTACGCACATATAATAAAAAATATGGGATGTGATAGCCTGATTCAGGGAAGGAATTAATTCGTTACAGTGATGTTTCATTCAATAGTTTGGGTTGTGTATCAATAAATTCTGAGATTAAACGAGACATTTTACACAAGGCTCATAGCAGTGTCTACTTGATTCACCCAGGCAACAACAAAATGTGTATTGACTTGAAATAGAGTTATTGGTAGTCGGGAATGAAAGATAAAATTTCAAACTTTATATCGAGATGTTTGGTAAGTTAATAGGTCAAAGCTGAACGTCAAGTTTCATTTGAGTTATTATAGCCTGTTATAATTTCCAAATGGAAATAGGAGCGAGTCACGATGGATTTCGTATCTGGACTACTTTCGACGCCAATAAAGAAAAACTTGATCTAGATTATTGTTGATAGAGTAATGAAACTGACCCATTTTATTCTGGTCGGAACAGATTACTCGCTTAAAAAGTTAGGTAAATTGCATGTATAAAAATATGTTAGATTGCATGGAGTTTCATTGTCTATCATTTCTGATCGAGATTTGAAATTCACCTCAAGATTTTGGAGTAAACTTTACAAGGCTCTAGGTATTAAACTTAACTTCAATACATCCTTTCAACCATAGTCAGACAGGTAGTGAAAATGAGTAATTCGAATTCTTGAGGACATGTTAAAATGTTGTATCATCAATTTCGAGGGTAGTTGGGAAAAATATTTATCGTTGACTGAGTCCACTTGTAATAATAGATATTAGTCTAATAATAAAATGGTATCCTTTGAAGGTTTTATGGAAAAAAAAATGTAGAATTCTATTATATTGGTCAAAAATTGAGTGTCGACAAGCTAGTTAGGACATATTTGACTTGGAAAACCAAAGAGTGTATGAGTTTACAATAACCGAACTTATTCCAGGTAAGAAATTTTGAGGAAAAAATTTCCTAAGGGAAAGAGTTGTAACAAATCATTTTTTAGTGGTGTTGAAACAATGGTTTTGGGACCACAATTCCAATGAGTGAGTCCATAAATATTATTTTTAATATTTACTATTTACGAGTCAAATATAATACTATATTGAATTTTGATTTGATAGTTTTTGCTAATTAAACGAATAGTTAAGTACAAGTGGTTTGTCCCTAAAGTCAAGTGGTTTTGGAAAATGAGATATCGGGTCCTTGTGTTTGTACACTGAACCCATAAATATTTTTATTAAATAATTTATTATATAGGTGTATTAAATTTTGGTCCAGAAAATTTAACGTTTTGATAGTTAATTTAGTAAAAAGGACTAAATCGTAAAGTTTTTAAAAGTTAATTGATATTGATTTTTTATTATTTAAAACACATGATTAATGATTGTTTAAGGGTTTAAGTAGCTAATTCACTGATAGAGCTAGAAAGAACATAGGTTTTCCTCCTTACTTATTGGTTAAATTGTTCCCATTTAGTTATCCTTAGCATATATTTTAGCATTTTACATTTAGTAAATTGCATTTTATAACCTAATGAATCGTAGCTTATTTTATCCTTAATTTTGCTATCTATTTTCATTAGTGTCACTGCATAAGTTAATTCCAGATTTCATCCAGAATTGTCACCTCACCTGACAGCTGTTCGAATAAGAACTAAAAATGCGTAGCTGTCCAGTTTGGTATAACCAATCTGTACGTACAAGGACAAAATAATTCTGAGGAAAGGACACTTGTACTGTTGGAGGAGGACATAAAAGGTTGACGTGAGAAGAAAAATAGGGGGAGAAGTGCTTTTTCTTGACCATCATCTTTTTATCCTACCTTGAAGCTTGTGGCTATGGCAGCTTAAGCCTTTTACGGGTGAGTCAACATGAAAACTTATGCAGATTAGCTTCTGATGAGAAGACCTAAGTACGAGACAAGAGGGAATAGAGAGATTCAGTCGAGTTGTCTAGGGATAGTTTTGTCCACTCAATTCTTTCTTATTTCTTTCTAAATGCTGGTGATTACTCTTTATTTTCTGTTTGTAAGGAAGTACACATTAAATCTTGGTTAAATGTTATCTTATTCAATCTTGCTTTTATTGCTTAATCTTGGGGTTTGAATGTTTCTTAACGCGGAAGTGTTATTGCAGTCACTGACACTGGAAAGTGCGGTGACAGTTCGAGCCAACAAGCATTACAACGAAAGTTGAGTGAGGATTAGAAGAATTTAGTCCACTTGTTCTTAATAATGCCATATTGCCATCATCAGAAGGTGGGGTTAATGTGCATGTTTTAGTCTCAGATTAAATAGAGGAGTGATGCTAGGTAAGATATACATTGAAATTTATTGCCTCGATAATCACCTATCCTTTTATACCTTGTGAGTACTTAGTATTCTGCTGAAGATTCATGTTGGGGATCCCAGTTTATCATTATCATATTTTATTTTATCATTTTCAAGTTCTTGCTCCGACAACTATCCTCACAATTTATCTCGTTTCTATCTAGTTACTGTACTGACATTAATAGAAAAAAGACAACCATCTCTGTAGGATCGATATCTGACAGACTCACATCTGTCTACTATACTTGCATCGACAGTGTATGCTTCCACATTATTGCTGTGACGTTAAGGAGCCGATCAAGTTTTTGGCCCCGTTGCTGGGGATTGCATTTTTTTATGTTTATTTTTGTTTTTGTGTGTTTTTACACTTTATTTTCCTTATGTAATACTTAATATTCACTAATTGGTTTTTCTTTGTTGCTATTTCTTCAACTTCATTTTAGGTGTTTTATGACCCGAAAAAGGTCAAAATTTCTTGCCGATTTTGATCCAAAAATTGAAAGGATTGTTCGGAGTAGACTTCGAAAATAAAGAAATATGGCTCTACCAGGGGACAATGTTGCCATACCCCCGATGCAACAACAATATATTAATAAATATAACACTCCTATCCCGTATCCATCGTCGGAACAAGGTTACGGAGTATTAACAGAGTTTACAGTACAAACAAAAAGAATTTCGATCATTTCATAACTTATCAATATTCATAATAAAACCAATCAAAAGCATACATATTGTCCCTTACACGAGCCCTCGAGGCCATAAATACACGTTAGAAACAGGTCAGGACTAAATTGAAAACTAGTAGAATTTTTCAAAAAACATTGCAAATTTTTAAAGCTGCAGGGGTCACACGGCCATGTGGCCAGGTCGTGTGACTCACATAGCCGTGTGGCCAGGTCGTGTGACTCACACAGCCATGTGGTCAGGTCGTGTCTTAGGCTGTTTGGGCATTCAAAATAGGGACACACACCCTTGTCCTAGCCCATGTCCTTACCAGCGTAACTCATTGACTTGGGTCACATGGCCAAGCCACACGCCTGTGTGCCAGGCTGTGTGCCCTTCGAAGTAGCCTCACACACCCGTGTGCCAGGCCGTGTGCTAGGTCGTGTAACAGTCTGACTTACAACCCTTTAAAAGATATAGGGGACACATGACCGTGTCACTTGGCTTTTGTCACACATGGTTAAGACACTCACCCGTGTCTCTGCACGTGTGGACGAAAATAGGTCATTTTACAAGCCATATTTCTCACCCAAAATAGTATAACCCTACAACCAAAAATGCACATATACACAAGCTATAATAAGGCATAAAAAATAAGCATAATCAAGCCTTATACAAATGGTATGACCACATACAACCAATACGCCCTTAGGCACCTCAAATGACAATTGTAAACATGTTTAACCATGTATTCAATATAACCAAATGTTCAACTAAGTTATATGCATAATTGCATCATTACATATCATGTAGATCACTTTACGAAAACATACCAATTGATGTTATACATTGCCTTCAAATTCTAACATAATTAGACATATATGTCTTACACAACAAGGTACAAATTCACCAACTCACAAAACACTTATACAATATGCACATATAACTATCATTCTACCTTTCATCATTCAACCATCAATCAAGCCAAACAACAACCATATTAAGGCCACATATATACATACCAAAATATACCAAAACACAAGCCAACTCAAATGGCTTTAATCACAACAAAACATATAGGCCAGCATTAGCCAAAAGAACCTTTACATGTCATTATAACCAAAATTAAACAACCAAATGTACCATAGGATTCGATGGATAGTGTGGTATAGCTTCGACAAGCTTCCAACCTAAATGAGCTTTCGGTTCATTATGAAACACGAAAACTAAACAGAGCAAGCATTTAAGCTTAGTAAGTTTGTATAACATAGAATTTAACTTACCATTTAGTCATAATTTAGGTAAGTAAACATAGCATATTCCAACTCAATTTGGCTAAATTCCTAAGCACATATTCACCAACATGTTAGCCATGTAAAACACATATATAAACCAAGTCATGGATGAGCTCAACAATTAATCAAATTACATAAACATGTATCATCCATTTCATATACCTATATACCGTGTAATGTCATTTTCCATGTAATTCATATCTATACCTACAATAGTTCGTATCGAACTCATGCTATACCGTATCAGAACATTGCCCGTTAAACCATTTAGAATACAGTTGGATACACGGGATAGCTCACACATAGTGTGTTAAATTGTAATCCATCAATTCTTGTACATGTATGCTCATACAAGCTATGAATCATTATGCTCTCACGATTTGGAAATCAAAAAGCTCTCACAAGCTGAAATCGGTAAGCTCACATGCAGGACCACAACCAAATCGGTAACCCTAATGACATGTCATTTGTATCCTACGAATTCCTAAGGTTTAAACGGGGCTCGGTAATCATCGTACATCGTCGGATATGTGATCGGTTTTAATACCTTTAGCTATTAGAACTCAACTTTAGCACTTTATGCGATTTAGTCCTTTTTATCAAATTGAGCCTGTAAACGGTAAAATTTCTTAATGAAATTTTTATATGGTTATACTATCATGCTGTAGACCATAAATAAAATAATAAAAAATTTAGATTTTTGGTCCTAAAACCACTTTTCTAATTTCACTAAAAACAGACTCTTACAACTCTCCCCCTAAAGGGACTTTCGCCCTCAAAAATCGTACTAGAAAAGAGGTTCAGATATTGCTTTCTCATAGCTTCCTCAGATTCCCAGGTGGCTTCTTCTATTCCGTGTCGTGGCCAAAGAACTTTTACTAAAGCTCTGTTCTTATTTCTTAATTCTTTCACCTCTCGTGCATATCAGACTGAATCTCAACATCCGTCGGGGAGATAATATGTAAAGGGTCAGATCGATACACGTGAAAGAAATTATGGATTCTTTTAAGTTCTGACGGTAAAGTTAATCGATATGCAATAGGTCTGATTCTTTCAGTAATCTCGTACGGCCTGATAAATCACAGACTCAGCTTTCCTTTGTGACCAAATCGAAGAATTCTCTTCCAGGGCAAAACTTTTAAGAATACTCTATCGCCAACTTAGAATTCTATATCTTTACGTTTAAGATCCGCATGTGATTTCTGACGATCTGAAGCTGCTTTCAAGCTATCTGAGGTTACTTTCACTTTTTCCTTAGTTTCACGAATCAAATCAACCCCGTGTATTTTTCTCATTTAGTTCGGTCTAGTATAACGGTGTTCAGCATCTACGACCATACAGAGCTTCACATCTTTCTGTAATAACCGCGTCATCGGTGTAACTATCATTGAGAACCCTTTGACGAATCTTCGATAATAAGCAGCTAATCCCAGAAAAATTTTGATTTTAGATACGTTTTTTGGTGGTTTCAAGTCAACAACTGCAGAAATTTTACTCAGGTCAACTCTGATGGCTGCAGCCGATACAATATGTCCTAGAAAATCGACTTCTCGGAGCCAAAACTCACATTTTCTAACTTTAGCAAATAGTTTTTTATCTCGCAGAGTTTGCAAAACAATTCTCAAATACTCATCATGCTTGGATTCATCTCTAGAATGGATCAGAATGTCATCAATGAATACCATAACAAATCTGTCTAAATATGGTCTGAAGATTCTATTCGTCAAATCCATAAATACTACAGGTGCATTAGTTAAACCAAACGACATCACAAGAAATTCATAATTTCCGTACCTGGTTCTGAATGTAGTTTTCGGCACATCAGAATCTTTCACTCGTAGTTGATAATAGCCAAAACGAAGATCAATCTTCGAGAATACTATGGCACCTTTCAATTGATCGAATAAGTCGTCAATTCGAGGTAGTGGATATTTATATTTGATTGTAACCTTGTTGAGCTAACGGTAATCTATACACAATCTCATCGATCCATCCTTTTTCTTAACGAACAGAACTAGTGCACCCCAAGGTGAAAAACTAGGTCGAGCAAAACCTCTATCTGTCAACTCTTGCAGCTATGCTTTCAACTTTTTTAACTCGATAGGATCCATTCTCTAAGGTGCTATTGATATTGGTGATGTTCTCGATATAAGTTCTATAGTAAAATCAACCTCTCTGATCGGCGGTAATCCAGGTAACTCCTCTGAAAATAAATCGAGATACTCGCAAACCACTGGCACAGATTCAAGCTTTGATTCAGACACTTTAGTATCCAGTACATAAGCAAGATAAGCATTACAACCTTTTCTCACATATTTCTGTGCCGTCATAGCTGATATAACAATAGGTAACCCACTCAGATGATCTAATTCAATATGAAACGTCTCACCGTTTTGACATTTCAAAATAATAAGCTATCATCTATAGTTTACAACAGTATCATGCAGAGTTAGCCAGTCCATACCCAGAATCACATCAAATTCATCAAGCGATAATAGCATCCAATCAGTCAAAAAATTGTAACCACGAGTCATTAAAAGGCAATTCTTGCAGACTTCATCAACTAGCACATACTGACCTAGAGGGTTCGATACTTTAACCACGAATTCAGTGGACTCAACAGGTAAATTTTTACTAGTTACTAAATTCATACAAACATATGAATGGGTTGATCTCAGATCAATTAAAGCAGTAACATCAATATCATAAATAGAGAAAATATCGGTAATAACATTTAGCGCAGAAACATCCTCATAAGCACGAATAGCATAAGCCCTAGCTGGTGACCGTGCCTCAGATCTCACAGCAAAATCTTTTGTAATATCACGACTACCACTCATATTTCTAGGATTATTAGGTGGTCTACCTCTCGTAGCAGTATTGCTCGGCCTCATGGTGTGAGCTTTCTCTTTCTCAGATTTCCTTGGACAATCTTTAAGCTAGTGGTCTAAGGAACCACACCTGAAGCGCGCTCTGCTCTTCACTCAACACTCAACATAATATGGTCTATTATAGTGCTTACACTCAGGTCTGGTATCTCTGAAACTAACCACACTTGCTACAGATGTAGCCTAAGGTTTAGGACTAGAGCGTCGGGTACCTCTGTCTCAATTAGAATATCCTACAGAAGTAGTAGAATGGTTGTAATGTTCTTTTGATTTCTTTTATACTGATTGATAAGACTTCCCAGTCGATCTCTTTCTTGAGTCTCTAGCTTCAAAATCTACACGTATTTTCTCTTTACTCAATTCTTCAGCCTTATGTGCCCGGTCAACCAGTACAATGAATTCTTTCGATTCTAAAATTCCCACCAGAAGATTTATCTCTTCGTCTAACCCATCTTTGAATCTTTTACACATAGCGGTCTCAGTCGGAACACACTCCCGGGCATATTTGTTCAATCTGAAAAATTCCTGCTCATACTCTGATACTGTCATATGACCATGTTTAAGCTCTAGAAATTCTTTACATTTTTTATCCAAAAACCTCTAACTGATGTATTTCTTTCGAAACTAAGTTTGAAAAAATTCCCAAGTGATCCACTCTCTCGACACAACTGAAGTCAACGTGTTCTACCACTGATACGCTGAATCTTTCAACAACGATACCGCACATTTAACTAGAATTCAGCTCTCTTGGGATCATCCTCAGCTGTAGCTCGAAATTATTCAGCTCCGTACTTACGTATCTCATCAACAGGAGGCTTACTAACTCGGATTGGTTCCATACTTTGAGGAATAATCAGAACTAATTTTGGAATAAGAGGGGTTGGACGTTGTTGAGTAATCGGGTTCATCTGTACAAACTCAGTGAACCACTCATTAATCATGTGGAAGAAGGCTTACTTAGCCTCTCCTTCTCGGCCCTTAGATATGGGCCTCGTATCTCTTAAAGCTACTTCATGAATGAAGGTTTGAGTGTTGCTCTCTACTTCATCAGAGTCAGCTCGGTTGGATATCATTACTATATGAAAACATGTTTTAAAATGGTTAAGAGATATCACACTATCATAGGTTATATAATGGCATGTATAGCCAGATTCATACACGCTATGTTCAGTCTAAGAATCGACTAAATCATAGATCTGATTCCAATAAATGTAACAGCCCTAACCCGTATCCCTCGCTGGAACAAGGTTACGAAGTATTACCAGAGTTTATAGTACAAACAAATAGAATTTCGATCATTTCATAACTTATCAATATCCATAATAAAACCAATCAAAATAATACATACTGTCTCTTATACGAGCCCTCAAGGACCTAAATAGATGTTAGAAACAAGTCAGGACTAAATCAGAAACTCATAGAATTTTTCAGAAAACATTACAAATTTTTAAAGCTGTAGGGGACACACGACCAAGGGACACGCCCGTGTCCTAGGCCGTGTGGGCATTCAAAATAGGGACACACGGTCGTGTCCCAGCCCGTGTCCTTACCTATGTAACTAACTGACTTGGGTCACACATCCAAGCCACACGCCCGTGTGCCAGGCAGTGTGCTAGGCCGTGTACAGCCTGACTTGCAACCCTTTAAAAGATACATGGGACACACGGCTGAGAGACACACCCGTGTGGATGAAATTAGACAACTTTACAAGCTATATTTCTCACCCAAAATGGTATAAGCCTACACCCAAAAATGCACATATACATAAGCCATAATAAGACATGCAAAATAAACATAATCAAGCCTTATACAAATGGTATGACCACGTACAACCAATATTCATAACTATGATTGTCACTACAAATCTCATAATAAAAAGTAGGAACATCAACTTGCTGAGCGACTTGTATAGGTGAAACGCCACTAGTCCCTTGCATATTTTTAATCATGTTTGTGAGAAAAGAAACTTGAGCACTTAGTGCTGTTATTGCATCCAATTCAATAACTCCTGGAGTAATTTTACCTTTTGCGGCTTTGGAGATAGGGTATTGATAATCATTCCAAGCAATTCTCGCAAGAATTCTCATAGCATCATTATAAGTACAATTTAGCAGAGGTCCATTGGCTGATGCGTCGACAAGATTCCTTGTATGTGAATTCAGCCCATTATAAAAAATCTCAATTTGTATTTCTGATTGAATGCCGTGCATGGGACAATGTCGAAGTAAAGATTTATGATGTTCCCATGTGGTGTGAAGATTTTCATCATCCAGCTGATGATAAGCAATAATATCATTTCGAAGACGAGCATTCATTGTTTGGCGAGTTAAATCGCAAAACTTATGATGTTTTCTCGCATTTTCATGTTGTAGTCCAGCATATTGTCCAACATTTAAAACATTACTGGCTTGAGTTCAAAATTCCCAGCTTGGATTGCTGGCCTAACAACTCTTGATTGTAAATCATCCAAGACAGGTACTACAAATCTCGTATAGTCCTATTTTTTATGTGAGCATCTTGTGGCAACAATGGGTTATTAACATTTTGCTGTTGTATCGAGGGTATGACTGTATTGTCCCCTGGTAGAGTCATATTTCTTTGTTCTCGAAGTCTACTCTGAATAGTTCTTTCAATTTTTGGATCAAAATCGGCAAGAAAATCTGACTTGCTTCGGGTCATAAAACACCTAAAATGAAGTTGAAGAAATAACAACAAAGAAAAACCAATTAGTGAATACTAAATATTATATAAGGAAAATAAAGTGCAAAAGCACACACAAAAAAATAAACATCAAACAATCGCCATCCCCAGCAACGACGCCAAAAACTTGATCAGCTGCTTAACATCACAACAATAATGTGCAAGCGTACACTGTCAGTGCAAGTATAGTAGACAGATGTGAGTCTGTTGGATATCGATCCAATAGGGATAGTTGTCTTTGGTCTATTAATGTCGATGCAATAACTAGATAGAAAAAATATAAATTGTGAAGATAGTTGTCGAAGAAACAACTTGAAAACAATAAAATAAAATATGATAATGAGAAACTCGGATCCCCAACATGAATCTTCAATAGAATACTAAGTGCTCAAAAGGTATAAAAGGATAGGTGATTGTCGAGGGAATAAATTTCAATGTATATCTTGCCAAGCGTGACTCTATTTAATCTAAGACTTAAACATGCACATTAACCCCACCTTCTGATGATGGCAATATGAAACTATTAAGAACAAGTGGACTAAATTCCTATAATCTTCACTCAACTTCCGTTGTAATGCTTGTTGGCTTGAACTGTCACTACACTATCCAGTGTCAGTGACTGCAATAACACTTCCATGTTAAGAAACATTAAAACCCTAAGATTAAAAAATAAAAGCAAGATTGAATAAGATAACATTCAACCAAGAATTCATGTGTACTTCCATACAAACAGAAAACAGAGAGTAATCACCAGCATTTAGAAAAAAAATAAGAAAGAATTGAGTGGAGAATACTATTCCTAGACAACTCATCTGGATCTCTTTATTCCCTCTTGTCTCGCACTTAGGTGTCCTTGTCAGAAGCTAATCTGCATCAATTTTTAGATTGGCTCATCTGTGAGAGGCTTAAACTGTCATAGCCGCAAGATTCAAGGTAGGATGAAGAAGATGATGGTCAAGAAAAAGTTCTCCCTTTTTTATTTTTCTTCTCACGTCAACCTTTTATGTCCTCATCCAACAGTACAGGTGTCCTTTCCTCAGAATTATTTTGTCCTTGTACGTATAGGTTGGTTATACAAGACTAGATAGCTCACGCTTTTTTGGTTCTTATCTGGACAGTTGTCAAGTACGACGACAATTCTGGATGCAATCTGGAATTAACTCATGCAACAACATTAATGCAAAAAGATAGAAAAATTAAGGATAAAATAGGCTAGGATTCACTAGGTTTTAAAATGCAATATACTAAACTGAAAATGCTAAAATATATGCTATGCATAACTAAATGGGAACAATTTAACCACTAAGTAAGTAGGAAAACCTATGTTCTTTCTAGTGCTATTAGTCCCAGTAGTAGTGTAACTCTTCCACTGCTCAACCACTAAAGACCAACTACCACCAGCGCAGCCGCCTACACCTCCATATCCGGTGCTGCAAGTGCGACACCCTTACGACACCTTGATCCATTTTGACTGTTGTCGGTTCAGTCTGGGTTAGTGACGCCTCTACCGGGCCAGTCTAACCACCAGTTGGATTGTTGGCCCGGTTTCACATACAGGGCTCGGTTCGACCAGTTTTATGGATCTTGGTATCAATTTTGGGCTCCTGAACCCAACCTACGATCTCAGGTCCAATTTCAAGTTCAATTACCCATTTGGCCGATTGTTTGACTTGAAAATTAATTTCCAAAAATATCATATTAATTTGATTAATTTAATTTTAATTGGTCAAAATTATTTTTTTTTCAAAAATCACTAAGAGTTTTCAAATTAATTTTTCAAGAAAATTCTTTACTCAAATTTTCTAGTTGAACAATTCTCATAACCACCTAATTTAATTCCATATCGAATAAATCGACTCAATTTAATTAATTCCAAAGTCATAGACTTTTCTTATGATTCAAATGCAATCCGATCGAGCTTTGTTGAGCTAGCAGAAGGATCAATCTGACACATATAATAAGACTCTAGTAATTGCAATTATGTTTAGAAATATCATTCTGATAATTCACAATTACTTAATCATTGATTCAGTCCATAATAAGTACCATGATTGAAAATTCCTTATTGTATACTCTTTACGTTAACAATTCATCCAACTATTTGGTCCAATGACCTCGTCATGTGTGCGTTACCCTCATATTATATCCTTGATTCCTTTGAGTTAAATTCGTTCACTCAATACAATTCTATTTTATCTCATTGTCACCATTATGTCTTCTTAAAGATTAATATGATCATTGTTAACAAATGATTGATAAATTCCTCATTCGAGAACAAGTAACTTGTTGCCACGTTTCATATTTATCAATCCACACAATGCTAATGAGACGATATCATTAACTCTTTAATTGAGCTATGAATTCCACTATTGCTTGTAAAGTCATGCCATACACAAGTCATGTACCCAACATACCGACTATGGGCTCAATCATCTTTAGAGCATAATCCTCCATTTATATTAAAGCATATGAGTTGCATACGAATGACTAATGACTAACTCAGGATTTAAGTAAAACACCCCATGAATGTCACAAGTGAATTAATTCTCAAACGGATTCAAAATTAATTCATCTTTGAGTCTAGTCTAATGTATAATTCTATCAATGAATACATGTATGTTTTTACCCACAGAGTCAACAGCTCGATAGCCAAGACTAGCCATCTCCCTAAATGGAATTTTAGATGACATAATAATCCTTCTCATTATTTGAATCAAATGCTCACTTTGATTCTCTTACGGGATTACAGACTCGTTTAGATTATCTATGGAAATAAGTTGTCTTTCTCGCAATGTAAACGTTCCTACAATGCCACTTATCTTCAGTTTGAACTTAGACAATCAATGAGCTAATATTTGCTTGTCACAAATTTTCTATACATGCAAAATATAAAAGATGAAATACAAAAGACATAATAGTGAAATGTCAAATTAACTTTATTCATTTATTCATCATTCAAATAAATAGAAAACAGTTACATGTTTACTACAATATGAACACATTTCCCAATAAATTTACCTTTACAAATAATTTAAAATTTCAATAGAACACATGCATGAACCATACACCCTAACATATTATAGTCTAATTACCCTTTTAATTCCTTCAATTATGTTTCTTTAATGAGTTAACTCCTTTAAGCTAGTAGTAATTGACTTTTTCAATAATTACAATTTAGTCCTTTTTACTGAATTAACTATCTAAACGTTAAAATTTCTTAACCATATTTTAATACGTCCTTGTAAAAACCCTATAAATAACAAATAATTAAGAAAACACTAACACACAAGTCAGAATTGTGGTCCCAAAATCACTATTTTTGAAACCACTGAAAACAGGTTGGTACAAAACTGGTTTGCATTAACACATGCATTACCATAGGCTACATAATCCCTTTCATGTATCGCGATCTACTAGTTCAACATTCATTTCTTTGAAGGCATCACCATGATTTAATTTTCACAACTCAGTTCATATTGTTCATTCTAGAGACAATGGTCGATGGGTTAAACATGAAGACAGACCCTTACTACATTTACACAGACAACTAACTCAGATTTATAGCCATGGATCTTCATTCTCATACAGAACTTATCTTCTTATGGGATAAGATAACAAGACCCTTGCCCTTATCACGAGAGTTTTCAGGAGTTTCTTGAACTATAATATAAACAGTTAACTTATCAAATCATTTTACCAGAAAAACAAATCAAGTTAAATATGAACATTAACAGGAAACACAAAATCTAGAAGTTTCCTCCCTCACACCTCAAACAGACCCTAAAGCATAAAACCCTAGCGTCTCGTAAATAGCCATGAAAATACTTAAATTTCATTGATATTTATCAGGTACCAAAAGACGGTGGAGTTTGCTGAGTACAGTGAACCCAAGCCTTTAAGAAAATCTTAAGTCTAGAGATTTCCGGGAGAAAAACTTGCAGAGAGAGTTTGGAAAGAAAATATAATTGCTAAAAAAGCATAAAACTTGCTCAGAAAGCCAATGTTTACTTTAAAAAAATATACACGGAAGGAAAAACTTAGTGGATAAGCTTGATTTCCCTCTAAACCCGTTGTTCCTTGTGACTAAGCAATTCTCTCTCATTATAAATGCGGGTTTGACAGGTTACAGAAACTTAGTCCTACACTAACCAAATTCTTGTTCATCTAACCAGATTGTTCAACAATGATAAATAAAATAATAATAAAGCATATGATTCATTCAGAATAAGGTCTTAACACTAAGGGCTTAACGTTTTGTCTAACAACTGGGGTGGTGTATAGTCTTTAAAAGAGTCTACCAAACAACCAAGCTCGCCTCATGCAGACTTCGTCGAAAGGTGAACTCAAAGAATTCTTATACTCAGAACTTACTCTATATGCCTTACTTCTATAAATAGTATTCGAACATTAGGACTTCGCCAGGTGGGATGTTACAAATCTCCCCCACTTAGGAAATTTTGTCCCCAAAATTCATACTTGAAAATAACTGAGGGCACTTATCTTTCATTAAGATCTCTCTTTCCTAGGTAGGTTCTTCTTCAGTTATATGATTCCTCCATACCACATTAACTAAGGAAATCCTTTTATTTCTCAGCTCCTTAACTTCTCTAGAAAGAATATAGACAGGCTCTTCTTCGCAAGACAGATTTAGCTCAGCTTCAAGTTCTTCAACATGTATCACATGATCAGGGTTGGATCTATATCTCCTAAACATTGATACACGTAATACATTATGGATATTTAATAACTTAGGAGGAAAAGCAAATCTATACGCCATAGGTCCAACATTCTCCAAGACCTTATACAGCTCTACAAACCTCGGACTCAATTTTCCCTTTTGACCAAAATAGATAATCTTTTTCCATGGAGAAACCTTCAAAAGTACTTTATCTCCTACTTCAAAATAGATATCTTTCCTTCTTAAATCCAAATACGATTTCAGTCAGTCATGTGCTGCCTTTAAGTGACTACGGATGACAACAAATTTCTCTTCTATTTCACACACCAAGTTTGGATCCACTATATTTCTCTCGCTCAATTCTATCCAATAAGTAGTTTCCTCCACCTTCTACCACACAAGGCTTCAAACGGAGACATCTTCAAGCTGGCATGATAGTTGTTATTATACGCGAATTCGACCAGAGGGACATACTTCTCCCAATTTATTCCAAAATTGATCACACAGAAACACATTATATCCTCAAATACCTAAAAAACTCTTTTAGATTGACCATCAATCCAGGGATGGAATGCAATGTTGAATTTCATTTTAGTTCCCATTGATTGCTGTAACAGATGCTAGAACCATGAAGTAAACCTCATATCCCTATCAAACACTATGGATGAAGGTACCCCATGCAGGTGTACCATTTTAGCAATATACAATTCAGCTAATTTCTCGAAGGAATAAATGGTATTCATTGGAAGAAAATGAGCTTACTTTGTAAGCCGATCAACTACCACATAAATAAAATTCTTCTTAGACAAACTGAGGGGTAACCCCGAGAAAAAATCCATGGTGACCTTATCCCACTTCCATTCAGGAATTTTCAAAGGATAAAGCTTTCCAGAAGGGACTTGATGTTCCACCTTAAGCTTCCGACAAGTTAGACAAGTTGAAACATACTCCGAAATTTCTTTCTTCATACCCGACCACCAATAGGAGTCCTTTAGATCTCTGTACATCATGATACTACCAGGCTGGAGTGAAAAATGTCCTTGATGAGCTTCCTTTAACAATTATTTTCTCATCGCACATCCTATTTTAACAAACAACTTTTTTCTGAACCTGAGTTCGCCATCATTGCCTACACTAAAGTTCAATGCTTTACCAGACAACATCATTTGTTTAAACTTGTCACACTAGACATATTGGATTTGTTCTTTTATTATTAGAGAGAGATATGTTGGTTTCACAACTAGCTCGAACAGTAAGGCTCCATCATCAAACATGGTCACTTTAGCTCAAAGGGACAATAAGGTTGTTACAATCTTCTCGCTCAAAGCATCTGCCACAACATTTGCTTTCCCAGGGTGATACTCAATGATCAGATTGTAGTCCTTCAACATTTCGAGTCATTTTCTTTGGCGTAGATTAAATCCTTTTAGGTCATCAAGTATTTCAGACTTTTGTGATCAGAAAATATATGACATCTTTCTCCATACAGATAGTGCCTTTAGAGTTTTAGTGCCAAGACCACTACTCCTTATTCCAGATCATGCATAAGGTAATTTTTCTCGTGAGGTTTCAATTGGCGTAATGCATAAGCTATGTCCCTCCCTTTTTGCTTATGGACACATCCTAACCCATTTAAAGAGGCATCAGTATAAACTGTGTACTCAACACTAGGCTCTGGTTGTGCTAACAATGGAGCTTCAATCAGGACTATTTTCAATTCCTTGAAGCTTTGTTGGCATTCATCATTCCATACAAACTTCTCATTCTTTCTCAACAACTTGGTAAGAGGCAATGCTATAGTCGAAAAACCCTTCATAAAACTCCTATAGTAATTAATAAACCCCGAGAAGCTGTGAACTTCAGATACATTCTAGGTAAGTTCCATTCCAAATCTTTATTTACCTTACCAAGGTCTACCATAATACCATTTTCTGAGATAACACGTCCTATGAAGTGCACCTCTTTCAGGCAGAACTCACATTTTTTGAACTTTGCATATAATTGATGTTCATGCAAGGTCATCAACATATTTCTTAAATGTTTCTCATGATCCCTTTCATTCCTAGAATAAACTAGTATATCATCAATGAAGACTACAACAAATCGGCCCAAGTAAGGTTGAAATACCATGTTCATTAGGTTCATGAACACTACTTGGGCATTCGTCAACCCAAATGGCATCACCAAAAACTCATAGTTGCCACATCTAGATCGACAGGTTGCTTTTGGTACATCTTCATCCTTGATTTTTATCTGATAATACCCTGACCTTAAATCGATCTTGGAGAAAATTGAAGCATCGCTTAACTGATCAAACAAATATTCAATCCTGGACAGAGGGTACTTGTTCTTTATTGTGACCTTATTCAACTGATGATAATCTATATACATAGGTGCATGGATCCATCCTTCTTTTTAACAAAAAAAATTGGCACACACCAAGGTGACACGTCAGGCCTAATAAAAATTTTACTCAACAAGTCTTGCAACTGTTCTATTAATTCCTTAAGCTCCAACAATGCCATTCTATAGGGCGTGCATGATATAAGAGCTATCCCTTGTTCCAACTCTATCGAGAACCCTACCTCTCTTTTAAGGGTCATACGAGGCAGTTCCTTAGGAAACATATCTAAGAATTCTCTCACTATAGGTACTTGGCTGATTTCACTTCTAGACTCGGACGTATCCAAGATAAGCTCCAGATAGGCATCTACATCCTGTACAAGTTCCTAGCAGACACCACAAAAATAATTCTATTCACCAATTCCGACTGTTTATTAGACAATAATAGTTCTTCAACCTCAACGCTTGCAAGGTGTACACTTCTAGTTCGATAGCCAACCATGGCATTATGCCTAGTCAACCAATCTAATCATAGAATAGCATCAAACTCGTGGAAACTCAGTAATAGCAAATGACTGACTGCATGCATGCACATTAAAACATTGAATTTATAAAACTATTTTCAAAGCTTGGTTTTACTGCAGGCGTACAGTACTCGTTGTAATATTTATAATTTTGAAAAAAAAAGTATTCCAAGGGGTTGAACCTAAAGGAAATGGAAATTGAGTAATAACTAATATAAAGGATAGAGTTTAAACGACTAATACGGTTTTATAGTAGGACAATTCGTAAAAAGATGAGTTTGCAAGAAAATTAAATATTCAATTCTAATAACCAAATTGCAGGGATTATCCAAGAAATAACTAATAGGGGTTGGTTTACTTCAATGTGGTTTATCAAATCTCGGACTAGGGACATAAATTGCGTAAATTACCAAGTCACTCCATTTTATCTTTCGATCTCAATTTTACCGAGTTAAACGAATTAGATATGGTTTATCTTTTGATCTTGCCGATTAATTCGGGACTAATGAACAGGTGCACGACAAGATTACCTTCCGGTCTAAATTTATCTTAATATTCCCTTTGGGGCTTCACTATCTAAGTTCTTAGTTTTATTCAAATTATTCCAATTTGTTAAGATTTAGTCCTTTTTTCAAGGGATGTTAGTTTACCCACATCGCCATCAACCAACCTTTTTAAAGGTTTAGCTACACATGCTCAAAGTAAGCAAAGTAAACATAAATATGGAAAATAAGAAAACCATGAAAGTAAAGCTTGAGAAAAATATAAAAGTTAAGATTTTTATGCAAGAAACATAAAAGGAATAAGCTTTAATAGGTTTAAAGTAAAATAAATGAAATACATTAAACTAAAGCTTAAAGAGTCTTGAAAGCAAAGTATAGAGATGGAATTATGAATAAACCTTAGCTATAGTGATAAATAACTTAACTTTGAAAGTAAGGTATAGAGAAAGGAAATGTAAATAAACCTTAGCTACAATGATAAATAACATAACTAATACTAAGAACAACAAGAATAAACAGTAAACGCAAAAAATAATCTCTAATCTGAGGTAGAAGAAGAGAAAAATAAAAACTTTAGAGAAGTGCAAATAAAAACTAAAGAAAACCTAGAGAAAACTAAACCTATAACTAAGCTAATGTGTGTCTCTTTCTTTCTCAGTAATTTTTTGTTGTTTTGAAGTGTATTCTGACGACTTTTCATCATAAAAAATGCCTCTACACGAGCCTTGTGTGATTGGTGGGCCGGGTAGATGAAAATTGCGCTTTTTGTCTAAGTTTTTCCCCCTAAAGAAAGTGATATCGCGACATCTGGGGCAATATTGAAACTTGGGTTCTTCCTTGGGAGATGGATATTGTGATTCCCAAATGGGACATTGTGATACCACTGAAAGGAATCCTTGGTCTTCTACACTGTCAAAGGTATCGCGATACCAAGGGTTGGATATCGCAATACCATGCCCTAGGTGTCGTTCTTGCTCATTTTTGACCTCCGACACATCCCTACATCATTCAAACACACATTAGGCCTCCTAATGGCACTATCGGCCAATTTGGATAAAAAAAAAGACACAAAAATGAGACATTTTCACTTATTACCCAAAAATATGAAAATAACAAAAACTTATGCTAAAAATCTATTGTGCTTGAGAAAGTGTGTCAGAAAAGCCTAATTTGGAACTTTGATTTATGGCAAATCAACTCCCCCACACTCAAGTCTTTGCTTGTCTTTAAGCAAACACATAAGACATGTAAAAAGACAACCATTGGACTAAATTAAGCAATTAAGTTATATAGCCTTACAACATCAAATTTACACAAGAATTACTTCACATTTAGCTTAAGAAAGATATCTAGCTAATTTACTTATTCCTAATGCAAATGTTGTTAATTCAAGAAGTTAATATGCCAATAGAGGAAATGTAAATGAACATATGTACAAATTTTATCCATCAAAATAAATCATACGGATCACTCATGTATATTTAAAAAGAATTTTTCATGTTCTTTCCAACAAATACAAGCTATGCACAATTTAATGCGTCGGTGACTTATTCGGGCCCCAAAGGTCTTTTAGGCTTGTAATGTTCTGAGGCTGAGGTTGGTACGAATTTAAAGAAAGTTCATCTCAAAATAGTTCAAGCACTATAAATAGTATAACACATGTCATTGTTCCCAATTCCCCCCAAATGTTATCGTTACATCTCACCGTCTTATTTCTCCTTCTCTTACCTCCTTTATTCTCCAACAATGTGGAAGAGGGTAGTTGATATTAGCTCACTTTTGTGCACTATGATTTTTAGACTATTTTATGCTCCTTTCGTTTTCTTATTTTGAGCATCTTTATACTTTGTTTAGTCTTTTCTCTCATAATACTTTTGATCCTCACTTTTATTTCTTTCAATTTTTTTTCCTTTTTAAGCACAATTTCTAGTGAGAATCAATTACGAGCTAATTCAATCCCTTTTCACTAATCACTCAAGTACACTTTTGTGAGAAACCTCCGTAATGTTCCTACCTTACGCACGATGTCCATGGCTTAACGTCTATTTGATAGTGCATTACAAAGTTTAAGCATTGTGAAGGGTTGAGTTTCGAACTCAATTTCGTCTTAAGATTTCAAACATAAAGGTTCATTAAAATGGGCAATGTATGGCTCAAATTTAGGAACCAGGGATAATGTAGATTTTAAGGTTGGTCCTTTAGGCTCAAGGCTATACAAAAAATGCCTAAGGTCCTTTTTGAATTAATAACCTAGCAATAAATCTATTAAGCATACATCTATGTAAATGAAAAATTAGCAATTCAAATTATTTATCTACAAGGATCCGTATGTTTTTTCATCCTACGATACATTTTATACATTTTCATTTCGGTTATTGCCTCTAGTCGATTATACCTATTAACCAAAAGAACTAATTAATCTATAATTAATAGCAAGAAATTATCTAGTATCATTCAAAGTGTACAAGTTTGGCAATCTTATATACTTATTTGATATGTATAGCTACTAACTTATTACTCAATTATAGTCCAAGCACCATGCAATAACAAAAACAAAAATGTAAATAAAAATATTTTGGATTTTGAAAATTAAAAACAAAACAAAAAATATTTTTGGAGTTTTTGAAACTTTTTTGAAAAATGTCTAAAAACTAAATAAACATACAAATAAACATAAAAACAAGAAAACATAAAAACATAGAAAGCTTATGTGCACCCTCCACACTCAAACTACACATTGTCCCTAATATGTTCAAAAGAAGGATAGAGGGTATCGGACTTCCGTAGAATGGAGCATCCGACTAGATCGAGCGTTCACCTCCTCGTTGAAGCTCTATATGTCATGTAGTTTTTTAGGTTACTTGTTGCACATAAGACAAACAAACACAGAAAAAAAACTAAAACAAACCAAACAGAAAATAATTATATCCAAAAACAAAATCAGAAGTGTTTAGTAGTTTACTTGTCAAGTAAAAATAAGTAAATTTAAAATGCAAAAGCATGTAACTAGTTCAAATCATCCATGGCAAATTTGCTCGATCTTGCAAGCCTTTCCCTTTTTCCTTTCAAAGTAGGATTTGACGGTGGCATCCAAGATCAGTCACTAGGCTTTCGAAAGACTAGTCCCCTTTTGGTTGCCTTGCAGACGCAAAGGCACTCTCAAGGTTTCCTTGATAGGGTGTGAAGTTGTCATCCTTCGTAGCCTCATCATCTATCTCTTCATCTTCCTCCTCTTGCTGCTTTGTCGCATCTTCATTGCCCTCGAATGAGTCACATGAGTCACTCGACCGTTCGGGGCATTCCATACTCTATCCCCCATAGCTCCTTACGAACATGTCCATACCTATTTTCATGTGCTCTAGGAGTCTTGCGTTGTAGCGCACATGATCGCATAACCTACACTCCCATTTTCTAGGCTCGTCAGTCTTTTTCAACTTTCCCTATGTGGATTTCTTCAATGAGGCAGGACGTATTTCCATTTTATGTTTTTGCCGCTAGTTCAATATTTGTATTTGTTTTCTATGAAGCTTTTGGAATCGGTACATGAGAGTGTCTCTAATAATACTAGTTGTGGGATGATGAAATTGTTCTGTAGACCTCATCACCACTCCAGCACGGCTGCACAAATTGGTAATTGAGGAAAATAGATCCCCACCTTGATGTTTGATACACATTTTTAGATTTCCTTGTTGACCCATTTCCCGAGGCTAACTAGCATTCGCTACAAAATACAATATAACAAAACAACACGAAAAAAATTAATTGTGTTAGTGTTAAGTAGGGGTGAGATGCGAGTACAAATGAATTGCATCCACATCTTAGCAACGAGAAACATTATAGCCTGCTTAAACGATATGGGGTAATCATTATACCCCTATCATTTTCATTCCCCTCTCCCCTCACTTAAAATGATAAAATAGCCTCTATATCGACGGTTTTAAATTTATCAAGATCCATAGTGGATAAATCATCGTTTTCATAATGGGGGACGTCGTAATATTCACTAATAGATCTAGGGTATATATCGACCTTTTTATGTTGGACGTACACCTTATTTTCTTCAAAAAGTTTCAAGTTAGAGTAAAAATTCAAAACTACTGGAATTATGGCAGGTGTAGTCGGTACCATAGAGAGGTTCATCCATCAATGTAAAAGGACTACATCCCAAACTTCTTCACAATCCGAGGCCGAAAGGTCGAAGCCTCTTTCAAGGATAAATGTATGTCCTTCAATATTTGAGAAAAAGGCTTCAGCCTCTTTTAATTTAAATTTGACAAGAACATACATTGGTTCTTATGCTGGTTCGAGTTGGGATTTTATTCTCTTTTTCGATCTATGGGGCATGTTTATCACTTTCTAAACTAAGAAAATGGTTCACTAGGTACTATCCAAATATTTACCAATCAATTAAGACTAATACTAGAAAAATATATAAAAAATAATAACAATGGAAGCAATATCACATGCAACTCAAGGACAAAAGGAAAACTTAAGTCGTGTTATGGGTTTGTTGATGGAGTCAATGAAATCCTGTGTTTCCCAAGCAAAAAGAGTGTAAAACCTACAAAATAAGAAACTAAAAAGAAAAAAGAAGAAAGTTTTCAAAGAAATTTGAAAGGAATTGAAAGAGTGATTGAGAGAAAATAGAGAGAGGGAGGGTTTTTAGGGATTTAAAATGAATGTTTCAGGGTAAAATCAGGTGAATAGGGTATTTGGAAGCTTAAAAAGACTCCAAAACACGTGGATCGCTATACCAAAAATTGGGTATCGCCTAACCCCACTCGAATATTGCAATACTCGAGGTTGGATATCATGATATCCCTTGGTTTGGGACTCTCCACATTCCATTTTGTTTGAAGTATCACGATACTAAAGATTGGGTATCGCGATACCATTGTGTAAAACAAAAAATTTTAAGTTTTGAAATTCCAGGTGTATCGCAATATCAAGGACTCAATATTGCGATACCCAAAAATTTTTTTGTTCCTTTTCGAAATTGTATAGGAAATTGCTATATCCCCCTGTAACGGGACTTGTGCAAGTGTACACAGTCGCTCAAGTAATAAGTAAATAAAATGGGTTATCGTCTCCACAGGGACTGTGTATGTTAATCAATTAATTGCAAAAATATAAATCACAATTTGATATAAAAACTCAATAATTTGAATGGTGATGTTTAAACTAAGTGAAATTAATCAGATGCAAAGATTGATCCCTAATGCAATTTTAACCTAAATGCAAATTATCTAAATGTATGAATGAATTGCTTTAGCAACAAAAACAATCAACATAACATAGGTTAGGATAATTATATTAATAAACTCAATTCATTTTCATCATGCTTAATAATGTTAAGAAATATTCCAATGCAACTCAATCTTTTATGAGTTTGGAAACCAAATTAAGTCCTCTTGGATCTTTTACTTAGTGAAATATGCATTTTATTGATCATATTAAACTAAGGGTTTCTTAGTATTTATGGGAGGTCACATGGACATTTATGTTTGTAACAGTTTAATCACATAAACCTAAAAACTATGCAAGATATTATAAACCTCTAATTTAGTCAGGTTTAATGATCTAAATTGAGCATTGCACTTTTCAATTATGCGTCTACTTGCCATCATCTGGTTAGGATCGCTCAGCTAATCTAAATACACCCAATCACGTATAAATGAAATACATCTAAATTTTAATTTTAATTGAAAACATGATCAACTGAGGCACAAACATGTTAATCATGAATCAAATAAATCGCATTGACTTAACAAAATCATCCTAGAAAATAGGATTTAAAATATCATTTTTGATATAAGTAAATTAAATAACAAGAGGAAAGAGTAAACTCTAATTAAGTTTATCAACCTTTCGAATCTTTTCTGACTGATGTGTTCCTCCCTTCTACTCAATGCTCCTTTTGCTAAGGGTTTCCTAAGGTGGCCAGCCAAAGAAAGGTCTTGACAAAGCCTTTTTTGGCTAAATAATGGAAGGGATATGGATAACTATGCAAAGGAAAAGAATAGGGAGATGGAAGAGAGAATGATAAATGAGAGATGAGTGTTGAAGGATGTGTTATGAATGAAGGGATGATTTGAGAACTGGAAAGGTTTGTGGTATTTATAGGTGAAGACAAGGGTAGAGTTTGATAAAAATAGAATTCAAAATCCCTCTATTTTCTCTCATACATGGCCGGCCACAAATTGTGGAAAAGCGGATGACTTGATTGCTTGCTTTTGAATTCAAAACAATGCTATTAATAGCCATAAGGTGGACGGTTTCAAAAACCAAGTTGGTGGGCCAATTTTTTATATTTTTCCAACTGCAAGGATCTTTAGTTAAAAACCCCAAAGCATATTTTTGGGCAGCCATCTACTTGCTCTGAATTTGGGCTTTCATTCTTCCTTGTTGGGCGGTTTCTTAGCCCAATAATTAATCAGACATGTCCATATTTTAGCACATATTTTATTGGGTCAAATTAAAATAATTTTGACCCAGTTTTGCATAGTCTTGCCATCCAAATGAAGTGGATGTGTGCATGTCCATGCATCATTTATGTTAATCACATCTACTACATGGTTCTCCTGCATAGTGAAAATTCACATATTAGTATTTAACATGAAAATAATGTAAATTATGTACAAAAATCATGTGATTAAGCATAATATCACATACTTTATAAATTCAAGTCCAATATTCATAATAAAGTAAAATTCTTTAATAACAATTACTCAAGATTAAGATATTTATTAAGTTAAAATGCGGTAAAAATATATAGAAAAATCCTATATAAATTTGAGTCTACACACCCCCAAACTTAAACCATTGCTTGTCCTCAGTAATGTTCATGCACATCACAACTTTTGATAAGGCAATTTTGCAAAATGATAAAGCAACATCAAGCTTCACACATAATCATGCATCAACAAAATAGTGCTAAAAATACTTTTTATTAATAAATAGCTCGAATGAAAATACTTTTCCCAAACTTTATACTAAGTACAACATAATGTCAACATGAGTCATAGTATGCATTCATTTCCAAATCATATATAATAATCACCAATCAATATGCTTTCTGTATCAACTAAACATAGCAATCACAAGGTTTAATTAGTGGTCTTCATATGTTGAACTTAGCAATTCCTCTCCACTAATATAGTCGGTATAATCATCAAATCAATAAGTCTTTTATTAGGTTTTAATAAGGTTAGGCTAAAGGTAGGGATAAAGAGAAGTGAGTTTTTAGGTTCAATCATCTTAACCCTAACTTTGTCTTAGATCCTTTTGCGTCACAACCTTCATACAAATGGGTCTTTGGAACATTCCTAAATTTATTTCAAACTCATGCTCAACCTTTATTTTAAATTAAGTCCCTAGCAATCCCTATATTTTAATTATTTTACAATTTCACCATGTAAAATTTCTAATTTTCAATTTAATCCCTATTTGACAATTTCATCAAAAATCTCTTAACAAAAGTTATTTATCTAACAAAAACATCCCTTTTCTATCATCAAACTTCAAAACTCATGTACATGCGTCAATGGTAAAACCCTAATAGTTTAACAGTTTTACAAATTAGTCCCCGGACTAGCTAAATTAAGCTACAACGATCCCAACAACATAAAAATAATTAAAAATGGGACACAAATACATACCAATAAAGCAAAAATGGAGATGGTCGAACCCTAGCTTAGGATAACAACAAATTTTTGGTCGTGGCTTGATGAAATGAAGAAGATTAATGCCTTTTACTAATTGTAATTATCATTTAATTACCAAATTACTATTCTAACCTTTAAAAACTTTAAAAATTACAGAAAATGCCAAGCCATCATATTCCACTATCTTATTTATGGTCAATTATCATTTCCACTTTAAGTTTCTATAGCTATTTAATACTTTTAGCTACTAGAACTCAAATTTTACACTTTACGCGATTTAGTCCATTTTATCAAATTGAGCATGTAAACGGTAAAATTTCTTAATGAAATTTTTATACAATATTACCATCATGCTGTAGGAAATAAAATAATAATAAAATAAATTTTTTGACTTCAGATTTATGGTCCCGAACCACTGTTCTGATTTCACTAAAAACGGGCTATTACACTTAAACACTGTAGGCTAAAAGAATCCTACTTGTAAAATCTTTGCTGCAATGCGAGAACCACCAAAGTGTCCCCCACTCGGAGATGAATGGAAATGGTACAAAATCTCACCAATTTCACTTCCAGCTACGTATTTCCTGATTATGATATCTGCACATTGTTTAAACAAAAATGGCTCCTTCCAAAAATAATATCGACTATCATAAAGGAATTTATTCCTTTATTGGTATGTAATTTTCTCGAGGAATTATTCCACATGCTAAATAATTGGCAAAATCAGCAAACTTAGGTGTTTCATGTATTTGACTTACCTCGAAGATATGCTCATCAGAAAAATTCTCATTAATTGGAACAAGTGAAGAAGTTACCTCATTTTGTTCTAGCCTCGACAGATGATCAGCTACATGATTTTTGACACCTTTTTTTGTTTTTGATCTCAAATTCAAATTCTTGGAGCAAAAGTATCCATCGAATTAGCCTTGGTTTAACATCTTTCTTCGTGAGTAAGCACTTAATGGCAGCATGATCAGTAAACACTATAATTTTGGTACCTATAAGATATGAACTAAAGTTCTCAAAAGCAAAAACTATAGCAAATAGTACATTTTTAGTTAGCGTATAATTGAGCTGGGCTCTTGTCAAAGTTCTGCTTGCATAGTAGATAGGATGAAACAGTTTGTTTCTTCTTTGACCCATCACAGTTCCAACAGCGAAATCCCTTGCATCACATATCAACTCAAAAGGCAAGGTCCAATCAGTTGTAACAATTATTGGAGCTAAGATTAACCGGTTTTTAATTCCTCAAAAGCTTCTAAACATGCTTTGTTAAAATTTAAAAAAAATATCTTTTCTTAAAAGCATACACAAAGCTTTAGAAATTTTTGAAAAATCTTTGATAAATCTACAAAAAAAAACCAGCATGACCTAAGAAACTTCTAACTCTTTTCACACTAATTGGAGGTGGTAATCTTTCAATTACATCCACCTTTGCTGTATTCACTTTAATTTCATTTTTTGAAATTTTAAGCCCTAAGACAATTCCCGCATTAACCATAAAATGAGATTTCTCCCAGTTAAGGACAAGATTCGTCTCATCGCATATTTTTAGTACCTTACCCAAATTACTCAAACAAACGTCATAAGTGTTTCCAAAAATAGAAAAATCATCCATGAGAACCTCAACATAATTTTCAACCATACCAGTGAAAATTGCCATCATGCATAGCTGAAATGTGGCAGGTGCATTACATAAGCCGAAAGGCATTCGCCTAAAAGCAAATGTACCATACGGGCAAGAAAAAGTAGTTTTATGTTGGTCTTCCGGGGCTACAACTATTTGTTTGTATCCCGAATATCAATCTAAAAAGTAATAAAATTCGTTACCTACTAGTCGATCTAACATCTGATCCATAAAAGGAAACGAAAAATGATCCTTACGAGTGGCTTTATTCAACTTTCTATAGTCAATATAGATTCTCCAACCCATGATAGTTCTCGTTGGGATTAACTCATTACGTTCATTCTCGACAATCGTGATTGTACCTTTCTTTGGTACACATGGTACCGGACTTACCCAAGAACTATCTAAGATGGGGTAGATAATTCCTGTATCTAACCATTTGATCACTTCCTTCCATACCACCTCTTTCATGATAGGGTTAATTCTCCTTTGCCCATTGATTCTACCTCGCTCACCTTTCTGTAAAATAGTCTCATGCATACAAAAAGAAGGGCTTATACCTCGTATGTTAGCTATGGTCCAACCAATTTCCATTTTAAATTTCTTTAAAACAACAATCCGTTGCTTTTCCTGGTGTTCTGTTAGTTCTACTGAAACAATCATAGGAAAAGTAGAACTATTACCTAAATAAACATATTTTAAATGGGATACCTTTAGTTCATGCTTAGGCGATTCCTCGATTGACAACTTGGGTTGTGTAAATTCTCGAACTTCCAACTCTAGCGATTCGAACAACAGTGGTTGAACATAACTCCTCAGATTGGCTTCCATCAAAGCCATACCTTCATTACCTTTTACAACTTCCAAGGTTTTAGACCCTAAAGTGTTCTCCAACGAGTTTTCCTCAGAATTGCTTTCCATAGAAACTAAGGTTTCTAATTCCTCCATTACTAAACACTTTTCCATCGGATTGGGAAATTTCATCACCTTTAGAATGTCAAATTTTACCTTACCATCCTGAACTCACATGGTGCGTTCACCTTTCTACACATCTATCAACGTTCTTCCTGTGGCTAGGAAAGGTCTCCCCAGGATGATTAAAACTTCCTTATCTACTTCAAAGTCCAACACAATAAAGTCAGTAGGAGAAATAAATTTATCAACTCTTACCAAAAAATCCTCGATCTTTCCCTTGGGATATGTAACGAATGATTCGCTAGTTTAAGTGTCATAGTAACGGGTCTTACTTCACCTAGTCCCAATAGCCTAAAAATAAATTTGGGTATCAAGTTGATGCTTGCTCCAAGGTCGCACAAAACTTTATTGTAGTAAGATTCTCCGATGTTACAAGGTATCGTAAAGCTTCTAGGGTCTTTCAATTTCGAAAGTAGCTTATTTTGTAAGAACACATTGCACTCCTTCGTCAAAGCAACAGTCTCATACTCACTAAGTTAGTTTTTCTTGGACAAAAGATTCATCATAATCTTCACGTAGTTGGCCATTTGTTCTAAAGCCTCTACCAGTAGAATGTTGATATGCAGTTGCTTTAGAACATTCAAGAACTTCTTGAATTGTACCTTTTGTTTTTTCTTATTTTGTTAGAGTCTTTGAGGATATGAAACTCTAGGTTGATATGGACAACTTTCCTGAGGAGGTAAATCTACAAAAAAAGGTGTTAGCTTATCAGAATTCACTAGTTTAGGATTTACCTCATCATATTTCTTAGCATTTTATTTTTCTAGTGTAGGAACTTTAACCATTGGTTGACTTTCCTCCTTTTCAGTAGGCTTATCTTCAATCACAACTTTATTGGGTTCCAAAATCTTACCACTTTGTAATGCAACTACCTTGAAATGTTCCTTATCCGAACTCCTTGGATATTATGTATCGCTCAGCAAAGCTACTTACGGTCAACTACGAAGCTTAGTAGCCAACTAACCCATCTGGTTCTCGACATTCTTCAGTGTTACTACTTAACTTTGGATTAAAGCATCATTTTTCTCCACGTACGCCTTCAACAAGTCCTCCAAACTGTTTGATCACTCAGCGTGAGGGTTTTTGGGTCTTGTTGACTAAACCCTTGGGATTGATTGAGTTTATGTTGCATATGAGTGTTCGGTCCATTTCCTTGGTTACTCTAGGAAACGTTTGAATGATTCTGCCATGATGGATTGTAGAAGTTGGACTGTGGTCCTTGTCCACTTCTATTTTGATACTGATTCCTTACATAACAAATAGACTTGGGGTTTGAAGTGAAATTCATAAAAGAATGACCATTCCCACAACATACGCAGGAAGCAACATCATACTGACTTGGTGATTGAGCTGCAAAATTATTCAAACCATTAGTGGTAAACTATTTTAACATTGAGGAAATAGAAGATACCTAAGCAGAGAGTGAAGCAAGTGCGTCCACTTCATGCACTCCAGTTACTCATCTTTCGAAAGTTGCTCAATTTATCGGCCATTGGTAATTGTTGCTAGTGAAACTTTTAGTGATATTGCAATCCTCGTTATAAGACTTAGACAAAATTGCACCATTCACAAAGGCAGCTACCATTAATCTTGTATGTGTGTTGAAACCGTTATAGAATGTCTCCAACTGGATACAATGAGGAATCTCATGATGAGGACACTTACAAAGTAATTCCTTAAATCTTTCCTGGGCCTCATATAAAGACTCATCATCCAATTGCTGAAAAGTGGCTTCTTGCTCGATGGAAAATACTTTACCAAAAACCTTTCTGCTAATTCTTGCCAAGTAGATATTGAACGTGGTGGCAATGAATTTAGCCATACTCGTGCTTGATCTTGCAACAAGTACGGAAACAACTTCAACCTTAATACATCTTCAGTAACACCAACTATCTTAAATGAATCACTCACCTCCATGAATAATCAAAAGTGAAGATGTGGATCTTCTATGGGCATACCACTGAACTGGCCCACCATTTGGAGCATTTGAAACATCACTAGATTCAATTCAAATTTGGGTGCCTCGATAACCAGCCTCCTGATTCCCAGATTTAATTCATTAAAGAGTGGCACAGCGTATTGTCTTATGGTAGAAACCCTATCATCAACAATAAGGATTGGGTTGTGCACATGATTGTGTCCATTACCTTGTCCATCATTTTGATTTCCAAAGTCCATCTCGGTTTGTCTTTGAGCTAATCTATCATGTCTTCTCTATTTAAATGTCCACTCAATTTTAGAGTCTACATGTAATAGATCAATGATTCGATCTATGCTCATAAACACCTGATAAATAAATAGCAAATAAAGAATAAATTAGTAATGTTAGAAATTAAATAAAAACCAAATTGTAAAAATAATTTCACAATGAATGATGAAGGCAATAGTCCCCGTCAACGGCGCCAAAAATTTGCAACGGGATTTGTGCAAATGTACATAGTCGTTCAAGTAATAAGTAAGTAAAATGTGTTATCGTCTCTACAGGGACTGTATGTTAATCGATTAATTGCAAAATTATAAATCACAATTTTATATAAAAACTCAATAATTTGAATGTTGATGTTTAAACTAAGTGAAATTAATCAGATTCAAAGATTGATCCCTAATGCAATTTTAACCTAAATACAAATCATCTAAATGTATGAATGAATGGCTTTAGCAACAAAAACAATCAACATAAAATAGGCTAGGAAAATTATATTAATCAACTCAATTCATCTTCATCGTGCTTAACAATGTTCAGAAATATTCCATAGCAACTCGATCTTTCATGAGTTTGGAAACCAAATTAAGTCCTCCCGGATCTTTTACTTAGTGAAATATGCATTTTCCTGATCACATTAAACAAATGGTTTCTTAGTATTTATGCAAGGTCACACGGACATTTACGTTTGCAACAGTTTAATCACATAAACCTAAAAACTATGCAAGATATTATGAACCTCTAATTTTGTCAGGTTTAATGATCTAAATTAAGCATTACACTTTTCAATTATGCGTCTACTAGCCGTCGTCTGGTTAGGATTGCTCAACTAATCTGAATGCACTCGAAAATTTGACCTACCAAGTCTAAAATTAATGCAATACAAATTAAAATCCTAATCTAAACATGGAAAATATATGGAGTCTATGCTCGGTAATTTAAATATTTACACATTTTCAATTCATTCACCACGGACGAAAAATTAAAAATCCAACTACGGGTGGTCAGTCACACCATAAAAATGATGTTTCACCGGTGTTCTTGACACTTAAACGCGTCTTTTGTTCAGTATAAGACCAAGGACTCTTTAGAGTTGTATTTTCTTTCTTATCCTCGTCTGTTTCTTAACTCTCTTGTGTGGCGCATGAACACCTGAAAAGTTACACTCTTCCATGAAGTTGGCAAATCTGTTAGCATGATAACTTTTTGTCTCAAATACTTGGCACTTATACTATTATGAGGGTAATACCTAATTAGACCTAGACTTGGGCTCGACACATTTGAAAACTTTAGTTTCTCCCTCGATGGCAATAGTCAATTCGCCCCATCCTACATAGATGGTGGCCCTAAACGTGTCTAAGAAAGGTCTCCCTAAAAAAATAGGTATTTGTAAATCCTCCCCAAAGTCAAGCACGATAAATTCAACGAGAAAAATGAATTTCCTAACCCTTACTAACACATTTTCAAGGACTCCCTTAGGACGTACTAGAGATTGACCGACTAATTGCAAGGTGACTTCCATTTACTTAAGCTCTCCCAAACTTAACCTCGTATAAATTGACAATAGCATGCGGTTAATACTAGCACCTAGGTTACACAGGGCTTTCCCGAAAATCACTCCACCAATCTCAATGGGGATGGTAAAGCTACTGGGATCCTTTAGTTTGGCAGGACTTTTCTAGACACTATTGCGCTAATTCTTCGTTAAATGCAATTTGCCCTCCTGTCTTTATTTTCCCCCAATGAGACATAACATCCTTGAGGAATTTTGCATATTTTGACATTTTCTCAAGGAGTTCTAACAAGGGGAAGTTCACATTCCAAGCTTTAACCATTTTGAGGAAGCCTACAAACTCCTCATCATCCCTCTTTTTTTCTCTTCCAAGAGGCTTGGGAAGGGTATGGGCTTTGAGCTCAGTGGTGGTGGTGGAATGGTTCTATCCTCAATTTTTGCACTCTCTAGTCTTTCCTTCTCTAGCACCCCATCTCCAACAATAGGAGTGCAGATGCTTTCATCCTTCTCACCTACTTCTTTCTCCCTACAATTTGATCAGATAGGTTCCTTAACAACAACCCGGATCTAAGGGTGGTCGCCTTTGTGTGCTCCTTTCCATCTCTCTTTGGATTAGGTTTAGTATTACTGGGTATGCTAGAGGTTAAATTATTTTGCAACAATTACAAAAATTGGTCTAATTGACCACGAATTTGAAGCACATCGGCTTGCACCACATGCAAACCTTCCTCTACTTTACTCACTCTAATTGTCAATGGAAGGTCACTGGTATAGGCTGATTTTCTCTCTTGATCTTAGGGTGCCCTAAAAGGTAGCAGAGGTTGATATGGTGCATTGGGTTTGAGAGGGTTAAGGTTTTGGTTCCCTTGATTTGAAGATCCTACTTGGTTCCTTTCCCACCTAAGGTTAGGATGGTCACGCCATCCCAGGTTATAGGTGTTGGAGTAAGGGTTTTATGCTCTATTCCCCACATAATTCACCTCCATATAGTTGCCCTCATCGTTGAGTCCTGCATTAAAATAAGTCAGATTAGGTTGGTTTTGGACTTGCGCCTTGGCTGCATTTATCTCTAACTGATTAACATTTTGAGGACTTGTTGATATTTATCCTTGCTAGTGGCAATATTCATTGTCACTTGTTTTGCTCGATATATGAACCGCTCAGTTGGCCACATCGCCATGTCCTCAATGAGTTGACATGCCTCGATGTGGATCTTTGACATGAATGCCCCAACATATGCTCCATCAAGACTAGAACGTAAATTCCCCTCAAGTCCATTGTAGATTACTTGAAGTTCTAGCCAATCTTGTAAACCATGGTACAGACACTTGCACAACATCAATTTGAAGCGCCCCTAAGCCTCATATAATGGTTCTCCTTCCAATTGTCAAAATTTTGTAATGTCCATCCGAAGTTTCATGGTCTTGCTCAAGGGAAAATACTTTGCTAAAAACTTGGTCATTAACTCGACCCATGCAACCCTCAAACCTGGCCTAGACGTTATGACCAAATTTTGGAAGCCACATTAATTGTATGAAAAAAATTCTCATTAAAAATAATTAAGTTTAAATTGTTTTTATGAAAACCTAGAATTGATTTCGAAATTATTTAATATTGTTGTAAAAAATTTAGTAAAAAATGTTTATTTTGGAAAAATTCACTAATTAAATAGAATTATCATCTTAAAGCATTTAAATAGGCAACATCAATTTTGAACGTTACTTATAAATGGTCTAGATGTAAATCATCTCAGTGAGACTTTTAAAAATACTTAAAAACTTTAAGTTTAAAATTTATTTAAGATTAGGTAAAACCATTTAAGTTCTAAAAGCAATGATTAAAACATTTATAAGTTAATCAATTATGCAGCAAAATATTTACTATATCAAAAGTATAAATAACCCAAAAATAGTCCAATGTCCAAAAAACCAAACCCAAACCATTCAAATATACAATCTTTTATGCACATGATAATGTCAATTTATGAAAACTAAGGGTGACCTAATAAGCTCAATGTGAGTTTTATAACAAGCTAAATATCAATTATCACATAAAACATTTTAATATTATTATCACAAACATACTATTCAAGTATACAATCTTTTATGCACATGATAATGTCAATGAAAATTTTAGTAAAAATAATTATGCCTATTTTTCAAAACATCCTACCTATCTCCGCTACACACCAAAAGGAGTTCCCCAGAACTCATCCATCCAAAACACACCAACATATATGTGTACAAGCCACCATTTTTGTAGACAAGCTGCCAATACACATAGTTGTGGACAAGCCACCAAAATTGATATGTGCTTCAACCACCAATTAAGTCATCTCAGGTTTCCTGGTACCAATGACCCGCCACCCCAAGTTTCTCAGCAACGGTGGCTTACTAATCAATTGTGGTCAAGCCACCAAAATTGCAGACAAGCTGTCAAAACACATTTGTGGATAAACCACCAATATTCGCAGATTATTAAATTGTCATATCTTTCTCCTTACAATTTGTCCCAACCCTATGTAGTGCATCATGGCATGCAATCTCATTTACAAAACAATAGGCATGTTAATCATGCTTCCATGTACACATAAATTTCAAGAGTCATGGTAATCCATGCTTTAAAAATAAATAAATAGCCATGACATCACACAAAATGAGATTAGAAAAATATCACATAATAACATTACATATTATATCATGTCAATAAGATTTAAATAAGAATAACTTACCTCAAATCCACATTGTCGCTCACATGTTATTTTATTATGTCTTATTTTTGTAAAGATAATTAGTCAATCATAACCAAAACATCACATATTGAACTTGTATAAAACACACACCTTCAGTGATCCAAATTGTATATCCTATTAGACTCATTCACTTCTGATCCAAAATAGTAGGGACTTGATTTGCTCCTAACAAAATCATTATGTGGTTAGAATTCTCTTATCTCCAATAAAATAATTTTCCAAAAGAAAATCATCCACTTACTCCTCAACTTATAATACTTACTCCTTAATTCCAAGATGATAAAAGAGAAACGTTTCTAATATTGATGATTAGAGTTGGTGCGAGGACTTAGATTGAAGAAAAAGAATGAATAAATTAAATAAAACATCCATAAGAAGAAAATAGGATAGATAGAATTAAAAATAAAAATAAAATATAAATGATAAATATTTTACCAATAATTGTCAAGGATGAAAAATGTTGAAAAACACCCCAAATTGATCTTAAGATTTGGAAACAAGAAGAGAATAAAGTGTTTAAATGATGATCAAAAGAAGAAGAAATATAAGAGAAGAGCTATCAAAGAAATCTGTTTTCGAGGTGGTGCAAGGGTGGTGATACGGTGGTTGTATGGTGGTAGTGTAGTGGTGCTATGGTGGTTGTATGGTGGTGTTTAATTTTTTTGTAGTAAAATGAAGCAACAATAAAAAAAAATCAAAGAGGAGCAACCAATAAGGGGTGACACAAGATAGTAGAAAGGAAGGAGCAAAAAGAGAAAATATGAAACAAAATCAAAACAATTGAGAAATGACGGGAGAGAGAGATGGATGGTCACAATGTCAAACTTATCAAACAAGGCATAAAAGAGGGGGACAAAGATGTTATAGAGAATTAACAACAATTACTTTGGGATTTACCCTTTCAAATTTTAAATACAATGAGTTACTTAGCAATTTGAAAATAAGAGTTACACGCATTAGAGTGGACAATTTTGCATGGAAAAGGATGACCAAGTTTGTGTAATAATTAAAAAAAAATTTGATAGCATGGATACTTGAACTTGGGTTATTTAGGAGTTAAACTGCTTCACAAGCTTTGTTAAATTCTAACGACATTTATTTTTAAACAAGGCATAACACAAACTAAGATTTTGAAGCAAAATTACTCAAAATAGAAAATGATGTAAGTGAAATTACTCAAATTTAGATTTTCAAGGACAACTCCACTGCTACTTAACCACTAAGCTAAATACTTATTATTATCTAATGCACAAAGATAAATTTTAAAAATCGCGGCGTGACCACTCTTAGTTCACTAACCCTAATTTCTACTAACCCAATTTTTTGGATGTGACATCCCAAGTGTTGATTGAATCTAGTGGCTATAAATCTAACCACATAAAAGCATCATTAGTAAGAGATAAAAGGAATAACTAAAGACGGACAGCATCATCAGATACACCATTATATTGGAAAGTATCATAAATGGGTAGAAATCGCTTGAGGTGTTAATTTGGATATTCATTCATTGACCCTCGAAATTGAAGGTTCAATTGTATCATTTGGATCATTGTTGACTTGATTTCAATGTTGCTAGCATTGATCACAAGGCGATTAATGCTTTCTCGAACAACATCAAAATTGGGCATCCTGTAGTCATGCAAAGTTCTTTGCTTCATGGATATTTTTGGTGGTTGTTGAATATCTCATTGCGGATTTTCAATAGGTTGCTTTTTGGTTGAAATGGGCTATCTCTCGGGTGTTGTGCCCTCCTTGTGCGTGTGATGATTCTTTTTGATTCCAACTCAAATGATAAGACACCGTTATTGGTTTGAGTCATACAACGTTCCTACAAGCATGAGAGATTGAAGAGATTTAATTATCTCCACAAACAAAAACTAAGGTCATTTATATAAATCCTACTTTGGCTATGTATCTCTAATCAAAAGTGCACGCTAAAAATTACTCAATTTTACACTGTCTTCCTCGGCAACGGCGCCAACAACTTTACCAGCTACGTGCGTGCGCACTAAGACACTAAATTTATAGAACTCTTTTCAAAACACGATTTTACCGGAAGCGTACAGTATCAATTGTAATATCTATAGTTTCGATGAAACACGAAGTATTCCAAGAAGTCGAACCCAAAGGAAGAGGCGATTGAGCAATAACTAACATACACAATAGAGTTTAAATGGCTACTAATATGATTTTATAGCATGACACTTCACAAAAAGATGAGTTTGTAAGAAAATTAAATGTTTTACTCTAAGGACCAAATTGCAAGAAATATAAAACTAGAGGGATTATCTAATAAATAACTAATGGGGTTGGTTGACTTCGATGTGGCTCACCAAATCTCAGATTAGGCACATAAACCGAGTAAATTACTCAATGGCTCCATTTTATCTTCTGATCTAAATTTTATAGACTTGGATAAATTTGGCTTGGTTTATCTTTTGATCTCATCGGTTAATCCAGGACTAACGAATAGGTGCGTGACAAGATTACCTTCCGGTCTCACTTTTTCTTAAGATTCCCTTAGGGGCGTCACTACCTAAGTTCTTTGTTCTATTCAAATTAGTCCTATTTGTTACTATTTAGTCCTTTGTCTAATGGATGTTAGTTTACCCACATCTCCATCAACCAACGTTCTTAAAGACTTAGCTACACATACCTAAAGTAAGGAAAGTAAACATAAACATTGAAAATAAGGCGTCATGAAAGTAAAGCTTGAGAAAATAAAATGTTAAGATTTTTATGTAAGAAAATTTAAATAACATGAAAAAATCATTTAATAGATAAATATAATGCAAGAAATATAAAAGGAACAATATTTAACATATTTAAAGTAAAATAAACTGAAATACATTAAACTAAATCTTAAAGAGTCTTGAAAGCATGGTACAGGGACTGGAAATGTAAATAAAGCTTAGCTACAATAATAACTAACTTAACTAAAACTAAGAACAACAAGAACAAGAAGTAAATGCAGAAAAATAAACTCTAATCTAAGGTGGAAGAAGAGAAAAATAAAAACCTAAAAAAGTGCTGATAAAAACTAAAGAAAGCCTAGAGAAAACTAAATCTAAAATTAAGCTAATGTGTCTCTTTTTCCTCCTCAAAATTTTTTGGCTATTTTGAAGTTATTCTAATGAATTTTCATTACAAAAACTGCCACTACACAAGCCTTGTGTGATTGGTGGATCAGGTACACAAAGATTTCCCTTTTTGTCCAAGTTTGTCCTCTTAAAGAAGGTGATATTGCGATATCTTAGGTAATATTGAAACTTGAGATCTTCCTTGAGAGGTGGATATTGCAATACCCAAAAGGGATATCAGATGCCACTAAGGGAACTATCGGAGGTATCACGTTTCCAAGGGTTAGATATCGCAATACTTGTGCCCTAGGTGTTGTTCTTACTCATTTTCGACCTCCGACACTTCCTTACATCACTCAAAGACACGTTAGGCCTGTCGATGGCACAATCGGCCAATTTTGGTTAAAAAATAGATAAAGACGAGACATTTTTACTTATTACTCGAAAAATATGAAAATAACAAAAATAATGAAAAACTATGCTAAAAGCTCTATTTTGCTTGAGAAAAAGCTCCTTAAGTGCATTGGAAAAGCCTAATTTGTAACATTGATTTGTGGTACATTTGCAAGTCCGACAAAAACATATGGTCACCAACAAATAAAGGACAATTTCTAATTAACTTATTCACTACTGTAGTCTAACCCAAAGGATTCCTAACCAGTATATTTGTCTCAGAATACACTACCTAAAGACTAAAACCCTCTTTGAATCTGGAACATATGTAAGAATGAGTAGACCCAGGGTCAATCAAAGCATAAATATTATTACAAAGAAAAGAAAAGTTACTAGTTATAACTCTAGGTAAGTTGGTGTCTTCCTTGGCCTTCATCGCATAGGCACAAGCCGAGGCGCTAGAACTTGTCTTCCTATAGTTCTTTCTCTCTAAACCTTGCATCGAGAAGGACTTGGCTGCCATCTTTGATCTACTCTCATTTTTGAACTATTGTGGGCTTCTAACAGATTGCTTTATACTCAACTCAAGCTTACATAGGTAGTCTTTAACCAAGTAGTTTCTAGATCCATAATCGAAACAAGCCCCCAATTTTATCCAGCATTCACCACCGTGACTCCTTCCACGTTAGTTACATTCACCTTTTTCCATTCTAGGACCTCTACAACAAGCCAGTGAACTATGAGTCTTTCGTTGAGGCTGAAAAATTTCTATCCTTTGGTTTCTTAAAACTATATGTCCTTTTTCATCCATTCTTTTTCTAATATCTTACTCAAGTCCTTAATAATAGATTCCATCTTGTGAGCTTTGGTCATTATCGACGCCAAAGTCTTGCATTCAGAGGCTACCACAAAAGCAAGAATTTCTTCTCTGAGCCCCCATTAGAACTTGTCACACATCTTCTTCTCTATTGCAAACATGTTCTTGGCATATCTACTAAGTTAGAGGAATTCATGCTCATACACCAAGATTGACATCCTACCTTGTTTCAAATGCAAAAAGTAATTCTTCATTTGTTCAACAAACATCTGATTCATATACCTTTCTCTAGACTTTTCCAGAAAGAATTCCCAGTCCACTATATGCTCAAGGGCAACACTAACCATGGACTCCCACCATTGCTATGCTTTTCCTTTTGGTACGAAAAAAACGCATCTAAAACAATCTTCTTCATTACACTTTAAATCCTTAATAACCCTACACAGACGACATAACCACTGCTCAGCCACCGTAGGGTCATATGCCCTATCATCAACGAATTCCTTAGCGCCTATTTTATTAATGTCCTGAACATGATCGACTTTAGGAAGAGCCCTCACAAGTGCAAGTGGCACTGGCTAGTCTAGGCAAACCCCTTTAATCTGTGGTTGAGGAGGGTGTTGAGGCTGTTGTGGCTAGGGTTCTTGTTCATTCCCCATAAACTAGCCAAATATTTGGGTCATCATAGAAAAAAACATGTTTCTGAATGTGTTTCCTGTATTGCCAACATTCTTGTTTTTGGCGGTTGTAGCCTGTTCTTGGGAGAGAACATGGCTTTCCATCTCCTCACCCATTGCTTCCCTTGAACTATCAGACATGTTTCTTTTCTCACTACAAAATGGATATTATCTTAGTACAAAACATTAAAGGCTATGCTAGAGGTGTACTATGCATGATAGGGGTGTGACATTACCTTCGATTTCTCCAAGAATCAGCTAAACCTAGGATCCAATGCCAAACTTGTAACACCCCGAACCCAATCCTTAAGCAGGACCTAGGATTGGCGCATCACTGCCTTAAAATCTTTTCTTTTAAAATTTTTATAGGTGTGGTCTTCATGAAAATACAATTCAAATAAATATGAATTGTAAATCCTTGGAGAAATCAAAGATAAATAGGGTTATACATTTTTAAGGGATATGAAAAACATGGAAGCACTTAAGATCATTTTTGGCATAAACTTAAATTTAACTATAGCGTCGTATATATACACATATTATTAGACAAACATTAATCATTCGAATTAAGAAATTTAGTACTTTGCAAAAACATAATCACTTTATTGAGGTTTCATTGAAATAACGATTTCGAAAGAGTAGCTTTAAATGTAAAATTTAGTCTTTGAATGAGACCATCTTGACACCACCCCCATGCCATGCATAATAAAGAATACTTAGAAATTTCACAGAGTAGATGTCCTCTAGTGTAGTCTTCGATGAGTCCTTTACTTTTTCAGCGATCTTGAGAAGAAAAGGTAACTAAATAACTTCAAAGAACCTAGTGAGTTCTATAGCATACATCTCAGTTGCTATATATAACACCAATAAAGCTTTCCAACTAAAAAAATCATACAATTTTCCCATTAGTGAATACCATTTCCAAACAGACATTGCTATAGACTCTATTCCTTTGGCACATACACTACTCTATGCAGCCACGCAAACAACCTCCTTCGTGCTAGCCATACCCAAGTCCATGAACAAGCCTTAACATTTACTTCATTCATACCATCACTATTTTACAAACTGGTTTGCATTAACAAATGCCCCACCAAAGGCTACATGATCCATTTTCATGGATCGAGACCTGCCTGTTAAACCTTTATTTTATTGAAGGCATCACCATAATTTAATTTTCGTAACTCATTTCAATAAAGGCACGAGGTGAGGTGTAAGAACTTGTCTTGCTATAGTTCTTTCTCTACGAACCTTGCACTGAGCTGGACTTGGCTTCCATATTTGATCAACTCTCATTTTGGAAACTTTGTGGGCTTTTAATAGATTGCTCCATACTAAACTCAGGCTTAGATGGGCAGCCTTTAACCTGGTGGTTTCTAGATCCATAACTGAAACAAGTCCCCAATTTCTTTCTGCTTTCACCACCTTGACTCCTTCCACAGTAGTTACATTCCCCTGTTTCCATTCTAGGACCTCCAAAACTTGCCATGGACACTGTTGGCTTGATGAATCCTTCACATTTGTAGCCAGTGAACTGTAAGTCTTTCCTTGAGTTTAAAAATTTTCAGTCCTATGGTTTCTTGAAACTGGATGGAGGTTGAGGACTTTATATGCCTTTTTTCATCCTTTCTTTTTTAAAGTTCTGACTCATGTCCTTAATAATCGATACCAAATTCTTGTATTCAGAGGCTACCATAAGAGCTTGATTTTCATCTCTACGCCTCCATTCGAACTTGTCACACATCTCCTTCTTTATTGCAAACCTGTTCCTAGCATATCTGTTAAGTCAGAGGAATTCACGCTCACACTACAAGGTGGACATCCTGCCTTGTTTCATGTACAAAAATTCATTCTTCATTTGTTCAAAAAACATCTGATTCATATACCTCTCTTTGAACTTTTCTAAGAAGAATTCCCAGTCAACTATGTCCTCAAGGGTAATACTAACCAAGGTTTTCCACCATCGGACTGTTTCTCCTTCCAATAACGACATGGAAAATTTAAGACTATATTCTTGATTACATTTTAATTCCTTAATAACCCTACATAGAAGGGACTACCACTACTCAACCACCGTGGGGTTATCTCCCCTATCACTAAAGAATTCTTTGGTGCCTCTTTTCCTAATATCCTGAATAGGATCAACTTTGGGAGGAGCCGCCACAGGTGCAGGTGGCGTGAGCTGAACCAGGTGAACCCTTCAGTCTGTGGTTGAGGAGGGTGTTGAGGATGTTGTGGCTGGGGTTCATGTTCATTCCCCATAAACTGGCCAAATAGTTGGGTCATCATAGCGAAAAACATGTTTTTGAATGCGTTTCCTACATACCTAGCACTATTGTTGTTGGTAATTGTAGTTTGTTCCTTGGTAAGAACATGTCTTTCCAGCTCCTCATGCATTGCTTCCCTTGAACTATCAAACTTGTTTCTTTCTCACTACAAAAGGGATATTATCTTACTACAAAACATTAGAGACTATGCTAGAGGTGTACTAAGCATGATAGGGGTGTGACACTACCTTCGATTTCTTCTAGAATCGGCTAAACTTAGGTTTCGATACCAAACTTGTAACACCCCAAATTTGATCCTTAAGGAGGACCCAAGATTGGCGCATCACTACCTTAAAATATTTTCCTTTTAAAATTTGTACAAACGTGGTCTTCATGAAAATACAATTCAAATAAATATGAATTGTAAATCCTTGGCAAAATCAAAGATAAATAGGGCTATGCGTTTCTAAGAGAAATGAAAAATAAAGAAGCACTTAGGACCATATTTGGCGTAAACTTAAATTTAACTACAGCGCCATATACATACATATATAATTAGACAAACATTAACCATTCGAAGAAAATAATTTCATACTTTGCAAAAATATAATCATTTCACAGAGGTTTTGTAGAAATAACAGTTTCAAAAGAATAGATTTAAAATGTAAAATTTTGTCTTTGAATGACACCACCCCATGTCATGCATAATAAAGAATACTTAGAAATCTCACAAAATAGATGTCCTTTAGCGTAGTCTTTTACTTCATCAGTGATCCTCAAAAGGAAAGGTAACTAAATAAGTTCAAAGAACTGAGTGAGTCCTAGAGTATACAGCTCAATTGCTATATATATAACACCAATAAACCTTTCCAAATCAAAAAATCATACAATTTGCTCGTTGGCGAATATCATTCACAAATAGACTCTACTATAGACACTATTCCTTTGACGCATACACTACAACCATACAGCCATGCAAACAACCTCCTTCATGCTAGCCACACCAAAGTCCATGATCAAGTCTTAACATTCATTTCATTTGTTCCATCATGATTTCCCAAACTATTTTGCATTAACACATGCCCTACTAGAGGATACACCCAGCCACTAATAGGAGTGCTTCAGATCTGTGTACATCTTGAAGCCACCAGGGTGGAGTGAAACAGTACCTGATGATCTTCCCTTAACATTTCTTTTTTCAACCTACATGTTCCTGAACCTGAGCTCGCCATCATTGCCTACACTGAAGTTTAATGCTTTACCAGACAACACCCTTTTTTTAAACCTGTCACACTGGACATCTTTCATTGTTCACAACTAGCTCTACAAGTAAGGCTCCATCATCAAGCATGGTCACTGTAGCTCAAAGGGACAACAAGCCTGCTACAGTCATCCTACTCAAAGCATCTTCCACAACATTTGCTTTCGTAGGGTAATACTCAATGACTGGACAGTAGTCCTTCAAAAATTCCAGCTATCTTCTTTTGCGTAGATTCGGATCCTTCTGTGTCATCTAGTATCTTAGACGTTTGTGATCAGAAAATATGTGGCATCTTTACCCATACAAATAGTGCCTCCAGAGTTTTAGTGCCAAGGCCACTACTGCTAAATTCAGATCATGTGTAGGGTAATTTTTCCCATGAGATTTCAATTGGCGTGATGAATAAGCTATGTTCCTTCTTTTCTACATAAGGACACATCCTAACCCGTTCAAAGAGGCATTAGTATAAACTGTGTACTCAACACCAAGCTTTGGTTGTGTTAACACCGAAACTTCAGTCAGGACTATTTTCAATTCCACGAAGCTCTGCTGGCATTCATCATTCCATACAAACTTCTCCTTCTTTTTCAACAACTTGGTGAGAGGTGATGCTATAGTCGAGAAACCCTTCGCAAGCCTCCTGTAGTATCCAGTCAACTTAGGAAGTTGTGAGCTTCAGATACATTCTTAGGCAAGTTCCATTCCAAAATCTGCCTTTACCTTAGTAGGGTTTACCATAATACCATCCGCCAAGATAACATGTCCTAGGAAGTGCAACACTTTTAGGCAGAAGTTGCATTTGCTGAACTTTGTATATAACTGATGTTCACGCAGGGTCCTCAACACAATTCTTAAATGCTTCTCATGATCCCTTTCATTCCTAGAATAAACCAATATATCATTAATGAAGGCTACAACAAATTGGTCCAATTCATTAGGTCCATAAACACTACTGGGGCATTTGTCAACCAAAATGGTATTACCAAAAACACATAGTGACCATATCTAGACCAGAAGGCTGTCTTTGGAACATCATCATCCTTGATTTTTATCTAAAAATACCTTGAAATTAAATCGATCTTGTAGAAAACTGAAGCCTTGCTTAACTGATCAAACAAATCTTTAATCCTAGGTAGAGGGTACTTGTTCTTTATTGTGACCTTATTCAGCTGACGGTAATCTATACACAGGTACATAGATCCATCCTTATTTTTAACAAACAAAATTGTCGCACCCCAATGTGACATGTTAGGCACAATAAAACCCTTACTTAACAAGTCTTGCAATTCTTATTTTAATTCCTTAAGCTCTAACGACGTCATTCTATAGGGTGTGCACAATATAGGTGTTGTCCCTAGTTCCAACTCTATCGAGAACTCTATCTCTCTTTCAGTAGGCATACCAGGCAGTTCCTCGGGAAACACATCTAAGAATTCTCTTACAATAGCTACTTGGTTGATTTCACTTTTGGACTTGGGCGTATCCAAGATATACCCTAGATAGGCATTTACGCCCTGAATAATCAGTTTCCTGGTTGACATTGTAGAAATAATTTTGTTCGCCAATTTCGACTATTTACCTAACAACAATATTTCTTCACCTTCAGCACTTACAAGGCGTACCCTTCCAGTTTGACAGTTAACCATGGCATTATGCCTAGTCAACCAAATTAATTCCAGAATAGCATCAAACTCATGGAAACTCAGCAGTAACAAGTCCACCAAAAACACAAGCTCGCCAACAGATAAAGGATATTTTTGATTAACTTAGTCACTATTGTACTCTGACCAAAGGATTTGCTACAAATCTGTTCATCTCAGAATACTCTACCTAAAGAATAAGGCCCTCTATGAATTTAACACATATGTAAAAATGAGAAGACCCATGGTCAATCAAAGCATAAATATTATTGCCAAGAAAAGAAAAGTTACCAGTTATAACTTTAGGTAAGTCAACGTCTTCCTTAGCCCTCATCACATAGGTGCTAGACAAGGTGTAAGAACTTGTCTTGCTATAGTTCTTTCTTTGCGAACCTTGCACTGAGCTGGACTTGGCTTCTATCTTTGATCTACTCTCATTTTGGAACTTTTGTAGGCTTCTAATAGATTGCTCCGTACTAAACCCAGGCTTAGATGGGCAATCTTTAACCAGGTGGTCTGTAGACCCACAACAGAAATAAGCCCCCAATTTCTTTCTGTATTCACTACCATGACTCCTTCCACAGTAGTTACATTCCCCTTTTTTCCATTCTAGGACCTCCAGAACTTGCCATGGAAGTTGTTTGCTTGCTGAATCCTTCACATTTGTATCCAGTGAACTGTGAGTCTTTCTTTAAGGTTGAAAAATTTTGGTTCTATGGTTTCTTGAAACTTGATAAAGGTGGAGGACTTGATCAACCTCTTTTATTCATTTCTTTTTCAAAGTTCTTATGATGTCCTTAATAATGGATTCCATCTTGTGAGATTTCATAGTTATCTCTGCCAAAGTCTTGCATTTGGAAGCTGGCATAAGAGCACAATTTTCATCTCTAGGCCCCTATTCAAACTTGTCACACATCTTCTTCTTTGTTGCAAACATGTTCTTGGCATATCCGCCAAGTCGGAGGAATTCACTCTCACACTACAAGATAAACATCCTACCTTGTTTCATATACAAAAAGTCATTATTTATTTGTTCAACAAACATCTTATTGATATACCTTTCTTTGAACTTTTCCCGGAAGAATTCCATGTCAACTATGTGCTTAGGGGTAATACTAACCAAAGTTTCCCACCATCGGTATACTTCTCCTTCCAATAAGGACATGGCACATCTTAGGCTATCTTTTCTATTACATTTTAATTCCTTAATGACCCTACATAGACGGGACAACCACTGCTCAGCCACCGTGGGATCATCTCCCCTATCAGTAATGACCTACCACTGCTTAGACGGGACACCATATTGACACCACCCCCATGCCATGTATAATAAAGAATATTTAGAAATCTCACAGAATAGATGTCCTCTAGCGTAGTCTTCGATGAGTCATTTACTACGCCAGCTATCTTGAGAAGGAAAAGTAACTAAATAAGTTCGAAGAACAGAGTGAGTTTCAGAACATACATCTTCGTTTCTATATATTTATTACACCAATAAACCTTTCCAACTCAAAAAATCATTCAATTCGCCTGTTGGCAAATACTATTCACAAACAAACTCTACTACAGACATTATTCCTTTGGCACATACACTACACCCATACAGTCATGCAAACAGCCTTCTTTGTGCTAACCATATCCAACTCTATGATCAAGCCTTAACATTCATTTCATTTGTTCCATCATGATTTGCCAAACTGATTTGCATTAACACACGCCCTACCAGAAGTTACATGATCCCTTTTCATGTATCGCGATATGCCAGTTCAATGTTCATTTCATTGAAGGCATCGCCATGATTTAATTTTCATAACTCAATGCATATTTTTCATTCCAAAGACAATGGGTAATGGCTTAAACACGAAGAAAGGCCCTAACATAAACGAGAACATAATACACACACATGGAAGTAAGAAAGAACTCACCAGAAAATGCAGCAAGATAGGAAAGTAGGACATTTTTCCCTTATCACGAGAGTTTTCAAGAGTTTCTTGAGCTATAATATGAAGAGTTAACTTATCAAATAATTTTACCAGAAAAACTAAACTTACCAGAAAAACTAAACAAGTTAAATATGAACATTAACATGAAACCTAAAATTTTGAAGTTTCCTCCTTTACACCTTAAACTGACACTAAAGCATAAAACCCTAAGGCCCCGTTAATAGCCATGAAAATAACTTAAATTTCATCGATATTTACTAGGTACCAAACGACTATAGAGCTGGCTGAGTAAAATGAACCCAAGTCTTCAAGTAAATCATAAGTCTAGAGTTTTCCCAGAGAAGATAATTGTAGAAAGAGTTTGGAATGAAAATATGATTTCCAAAGAAAGCATAAGACTTGCTCCGAAAGACAATGTTTGCTTTATACAAATATACACCTACATCAACAATTAATTTGGTAAAACAATTGGATCTAGGCTAAAGGAACTCGCATAGTTAAAACATGGAATAAAAGAAGCCAATACATAAACTTATGAGTAGATTTAGGTTTAGTTCAAATTATTCAATTTATTTTGTTATTTCCATTATCATCTTGCTTTTAGGTTAACACTACTAATTCATGACTCAAGTAGACTAGTAGGTATTTTTGGTAATTGGCTTAATAGCAGTTTCCCTCAAACTGAAATCCCTTGTGGACATATTATAACCTAACCTATATACTTGTAGACATCGCCCCATTTCATATATTTAAGTGTAGTATTTACACTCTAGACAGTAGTACATTTGGAGGCGGTTAGGTGTTACATTACTGCTCGAATTTTTTATACTTGTATTGGTACTTTGGTTCCAAGTATCAATAAATGACCTTTTTTGTGTATTTTCGACCTCGAAAGACTTTCCAAAGTCCGTTTAAGATTTATTTCTATCCTTGGATCAGTAATAATGCTTATAGTCACTAGATATGTTGTTTTTTGCAAAAAAAAAAAAAAAACCCTCAACGTTTGGGGGCTTTTGGTTTTGTGCCCTTGACCTTTTTATTTTTTGATTGACACCTTCAACATTACGATTTTTTAATAAATTAGCCCAGTTTTAACGGTCAAAGTGAGTTGACCGTTAATCAAATTTTAGGTCAACATAATAGCCCATGTGACATGCCACATAAGCGTACGACATCATAGATGATGTCATTTATTTAACAAAATTATTTCTCTCATTTTCTCTCTTGCCAAACTCTACTTTTTTTCTTCAAAACTCATGGTTGCTGCCATTTTTTTCTCTCATTTTCTCTCTTGCCAAACACTATTTTGCTTCTTCAAAATATATGGTTGGCTCATTTCATCTACAAGAAACTCCATTACCATGATTATAATCATGCTTTTGTGTAATTTTTGTAAACCCACATCACACTTTTAACTTAAAATTATTTTTTCCCCACTATCGGCTGCCATTTTTTTCTCTCATTTTCTCTATTGTCAAAAACTATTTTGATAACAGTAAATGAATACAAAAAATCTGCTTCTTGTTTGGAAAGAAACAAAGAATATTTTAAGAGTTATAATTCAATGCTTATACTCTCTTAGATACAAAAAATCTGCTTCTTGTTTGGAAATAGAGTCTGGTGTTAGGTACAAATCCATAGAATTTGATTTGTTGGAATCGCAAATCATTAGTGGGGATTGGGATGATTGTATTGATACGTTGAATAAAATTAAAGATGTGAAGGATGATTCACGATCTTCAGTTTTGTTTCTTGTGTTCAAGCAGTGTTGTTTGGAGTATTTTAATTGAAGTGATGATTCTTTGACTTTGTTAGTTTTGCAAAAGGGGTTCCCACTTTACGTATGAGCAACGAAACAGTTCATAAATTAGCTTATAATATACTTGCATTGGAAAAGATGGAGTTGGGTAAGCTAGATGACGATGTTATTAGTGACCTGCAAAAAAGGTTAGTGATGGAGGTAGGAAACAGCTTCCTATGCCAATTGTATTGCCTAAGAGACGTTTGGAACATCTAGTTGAAACTAGTGTAACAGCCCAAATTGATTCATGTATATATCATAATTCCCAGGATGCGGTCTTGCTTTCTGAAGATGATTGCTGTGGCAGAGATCAGAGACCTACAGAAATAGTTCAGAAGAAGAAAATGGTGTTTGGCAAGAGAGAAAATGAGAGAAAAAAATGGCAGCCGACAGTGGGGAAAAAAAACAATGATTTTAAGTTGAAAGTGTGGTGTGGGTTTACAAAAATTGCACAAAAGCACGATTGTAATCATGGTAATGGAGATTCTTGTAGATGAAATGAGCCAACCATATCTTTTGAAGAAGAAAAATGGTGTTTGGCAAGAAAGAAAATAAGAGAAAAAAAATGGTAGCAACCGTATGTTTTGAAAAAAAAAAAGTGGTGCTTGGCAAGAGAGAAAATGGAAGAAAAAATTTTGTTAAATAGATGATGTCATCTATGACGTCGTGTGCTTATGCGCCATGCCACATGGGCTATTATGTTGATCTACAATTTGATTAACGGTCAACTCATGTTGACCGTTAAAACTGGGTTGATTTCATAAAAAAATTTGTAATGTTGAGGGTTTCAATCAAAAAATAAAACAATTAAGGGCACAAAACTAAAAGTATCCAAACGTGAGGGTTTTTTTTAAAGCATTACAATTGAAAGTGTCCCACAATGATTGGTAATATGTACCATGGCATATACAGCATCGGATAGTTTGGTCCACTAACGACATTTGCAAAGACTTCAACCACTTGTCCATGAATAGAGAGAACAACTTAGAAGATTTTTCATAAGTGATTCTAATGAACCCAAGAATAGTATAGTGCAGATATGTGGCTCAAGATTAAACAAGGAACTCTTCAAGTATGATACTTTTGTTGCGGTAGTTCAGGTCCGAGACAAGAATTGCCACTTGAGTGATAATGGTCCTTTGCTGCCAAGATTCATTGAAATTCGATCACTCTCTAGCCGGCAACCAGCTAACAACATAGCAGATATCAGGAACTTGTGTTGGTATGTGGCTAAAGTATTGGTGATGTGGGACAGTTGGACAAACTATACCCATGCACGTGGCCTGTCTACATGGGGAACATCTCCTATTTTCCATTAGAAGAGACATAAATATATGGGACTTCTAAAATCGGGACCCATTTTTTTATGTTGGAATCACGTGTAGTCAGGTGGCACAGTTACAACTTACAAGCAGATGCATCCACTCATATTGGAAGTTGGAAGTATCAAACCAAAACAGTTAAGAGTGGTTTGGTTTGCTTAAATTGATGTTTTTAAATAATGAGACATTTGATAGGGGTGAATTAACGATACATGCAGATTAGGTTTTAAAATTGAGAATATAGGTTGTATTTTTAAAAATTTATCGGGATAGATGATTTTTAAGACAGAAAAATAAAAACGTGTTATATAGAATACTTTTTAGAAAATATTTTGTCACATTAACTGAAAGCACATTCTACATAGCGTATTTTCTTCTTTCTCATTTTCAATCTTAATCTTAACCCGTAATAAAAAAAAATCAGAACTCGGGAATCCTGGGATGATTTTCAGATTGGGCTTCCACATTATTATTTTTTTTCAATTTTTCCCCGATTGCCTATATAAAGGAGGATTTTGCTCCCCCTACTCCATCAACTCTCTTGGCCTATGTCTTTTACAAAATAAAAAAAAGTCATCTCCTAAGTTGTTCTTTTTTTTAGTGTTGAAATTTTTAGATAGAAAGATTTATTTGTGTTTGTATTTGAGAGAGACAAAGTGATAGTTTTAAGGTGTGTTTGAGTTCACGGTGATGTGGTGGCGCTCGGAGACCCCCCACATTTCATCTGTCATGTCAGCATGGAACCATCATCTTATAAGCCCATTGCATTGCAACTCGGGCTCCAATTCACGGTGGTTATACGATTACGAGTTGAAGTATAACTACGGCTCCCGATTAACGATGGTTATATGATCATGGATTGGAGTATAACTCGAGAGCCCAGTTGGTGGTGGTTATGCAGTCAGAGGTTTAAGTTTCATGCCACCACAAAAGGATGCTTTGTAAACCTATACATAAGTTTGAAACCATAATTATAGGGAAAAACTATGAGACTTTCTAGTATAATCAGCTTATTCCTTCTTTCCATGTCCACCTAAGCAGTATCCTTAACCTTGCTGTTCGAAACCTATGACGGAATTGGGGGAAAGAGGACTTTCAAGGGGATGAGTGATTGTTATAGTGGAGAAGATCTAAAAGACTTTTCTGGCCGGTAGCGGTTGTTGTGATTAAAGAACCCATTAACAATAACCATTGTTGTTCCGACTCGAGTTTTAGCTTTCTCTCCACCATCACAATCACTCGCCTCCTGAAAGTCCTTTTGCCCCCAGCTCTGTCACAAGTTTCAGACAATTAGGTTAAGGATATTACTTTTGGTAGAGATGGAGAAAAAGAATAAGTTGATTACACTAGAAAGCCTTTTTGTTTTTCCCTATAATTATAGTCTCAAACTTATGTATGAGGTTTATAAAGCATCCTCTTCCGGTATCATGAAACTTGAACCCATTACCGCTAACTACTGGCAACTAGGAGCCGTAGTTATAATTCAACCCGTGACCGTATAAGCATTGTAAACCCAGAGCCTGAGTTGCAATGTGATGAGCTTCTAAGGTGATGGTTTCATCCCGACACAACAGATGAAATGTGTGCGTCTCTAAGCACTATCGCATCATCGGAAACTGAAATATACCTTAAAACTAGCAGAATGTCTACATCAAACACAAACACAAATAAATCTTTCTCCCCAAATTTCAAACACCCAACACACAAAAAAAAAATGAAAGAGAGAAACAAAATACGCATGGCATTTTCTTTTTCTTTCCCTAAAATTGACTTATTTCCCTAAATATTAAAAATATTAACCTAAAAACTTAATTATTTTCTAAAAACGACATATACATCAAATTTATAGTGGGGATTGCTTTCAGCCGATTGGTTTTTTTATTTCATATTACTTTTTATGATTTTAAAATATCTAATAATATTGTGACTACTTTCGATAGATTAGAGCAGCAATATTTCATATTGTTTATATTTGAATATTTTATTATGAATAAATAATATATTATTTATAAAATAAAATAAAAATTGTTTAAATCTTGTTGAAATCATTTTTAAAATTTTTATTAAAAATAAAAATAATTAAATGCATATATTCACTTGAGTTAAAATTAATAAATTTGTTGATTGAGTATTAATTTGATTGGTATAGACATTGTTGTGAATATAGGAGAACATGGGTTTAAGTACTTTGAAATGCATTATTATCCTATTTATAGATTAGAGAGGAGCTATAGATAGTTTTAGATATTATATTAGAAAGAGCGAATATAATCGAACTTATAAATAAATTATTAACTTTTGAAGCAAGCTTCAATATTTTTTTAAAGAAATCAAATACCTAAACATGTGACATGTTAGTACTTATCTCTTTTATTACATCGTAAATAAAATTAAACCACTCTTTCAGCCTTTTAGGAAACATGTATCACCCTTTCAGCCTTAAGTTATCGGAGTATAATGTATTAAATAATTTTCATGTGAACCTTACATGCTTCTATGAAATTTATGTTCATAGAAATGAACATTCGAATTTTGTTTTTACTAATCGACTTATTTCTCATCGTTGAGCTTTTAATCGAATAAACAGCTGTGTACCTAGAGAATCGTATACAAATAATAACCTGTTGGTTAAAATATATTACTAGCCCTCAATTTAAAATAAAATTGAAATTTAATTTTGGTTTAAAAAAAGTAAAAATGAGTTATTAAAATCGTAAGTATTTTCTATAAAATTTATTAAATTAAAATTTTGATTAGGCTATTCTCATATTGCATGACATATAATTGATAAAAAGTAATTTTGATAAATTGACAAATTTAACAAAAATTACCAGTAATAATAATGATTATATTAAGATTTTTAAATTGAAAAGTAAAATGATTAAGTTTTAACTTTTAAAATACATGTATTAAATCTAAAATTCTATATAAATACAAGGACTAATGACATAAAGACATAGTTTAACCTAATCTATATAAAACCAAATGTTAAATAATTATGGTTTTCAACTCATGCTTGGGGTAATTATTTTTAATTGTAACGTACAAAGTTAAAATTTAAATATTATAACATTTTTAAATTTTGGACTCTCTTTATGTTTAGAACTTAGTCTACATATTTTGATTTTAAAAATTTAGTCTTTTACTTTTTAATTTAAAAATATAGTTATTAGCACCGTTAAAATTTTTCTATTAAAATTACTGATTTGACACTATAAAATTAAAAAATATATACTCATTTAGTAGTCATGTGAAAAAATACTATAGTGAACTTGAATTTAACAAAAGAAAATATTAATAACATTAATAATTCATAATATTCGTGTCTATATCTTAACTAGAATAAATTATTTAAATTAACTAATGGTATTATAAATATTAACTTAAGAAATTATGGAAAAGATTAAAATATAAATATGAAATCTCCTATTTCAATGTAATATAGAAACCCAAATTAAAATTTAAAACAAAAGCCATGGTATAAAAGGGAAAGGCCACCACTCCACGTGTCCACAGTTAAAAACTCTGGGTCTCTAACTTTTATATAATAGTAGGTCATAGATGACGGTAAAAAGTATCTGCAATGGGAGAAAGAATTGTACGAAATTATAATTTAATGTTAATTTTATTTTGTTTAATAAAGGAATGATAAATTAGATTTTTTTTATATTTAGATGAATTTAAATTTTTTCAAGGAAAAAAAAGTTAAAAATTAAAAGAAAAATTTAATTTATCATCCTCTTATTTAAAAGGGATATCGTGGAGTACTAAAGTAATTTATCAGCAGTGTAAAAGTTTTACTATATATAGGAGAAATTGTGTCCATCCCTTCGGCATAGAATAGATCTTGAACAGACTAAGATTTTGTTCTCTCCTCGTTTCTTCTAGTCTGACTGATTTGTGGAAACTCAGGAAAAACAACAAAAAGAGTGTGTTGGTTGTAGGATCCTCAAAATAAAATTTTGGTAGCAGTGAGGAGATCATCAGGAGATGGAGAAGAAAGGGGCAGTACTGATGCAAAGGTTTGAGGTGGGACGATTACTGGGTCAAGGGACATTCGCCAAGGTTTACCAAGCCAGGAACCTAAGAACCGGCGAAAGCTGCGCCATTAAAACCATCGATAAAGAGAAGATAATGAAAGGAGGTTTGATAGATCAAATCAAGCGTGAAATCTCAGTTATGCGCCTCGTTAAACATCCCAATGTTGTTCGACTCTATGAGGTAATGGCTAGCAAATCAAAGATATATTTCGTGATGGAATATGTTAAAGGCGGTGAGCTTTTCAACAAGATCGCTAAAGGGAAGCTCAAGGAAGATGACGCCCGACGCTATTTCCAGCAATTGATTGCTGCCGTTGATTACTGCCATAGCAGAGGGGTTTATCACCGGGATTTGAAGCCCGAAAATCTCCTCCTCGATGAAAATGGGAATCTCAAGGTATCGGATTTTGGGCTGAGTGCGTTTATAGAATCAAGCAGACAAGATGGGCTTCTTCACACCACTTGCGGAACTCCAGCTTATGTTGCACCCGAAGTCATTCACCACAAAGGTTACGACGGAGCCAAGGCTGATATTTGGTCTTGTGGTGTCATTCTTTACGCTCTGTTGGCTGGTTTTCTCCCTTTTCAACACTCCAATCTCATGGAACTGTATAGAAAGATAAGTAGAGGAGAATTCAAGTGCCCACACTGGTTCTCTCCCCAAGTTCGGAAGCTTCTTTCCTGGATTCTTGAACCCAATCCAATCCAAAGAATCACTGTGGCTAAGCTAATGGAAAATTGTTGGTTTAGGAAAGGGTATAAACATATTGATATCCCACCACCATCCCCTCAACCCCGTACCTTAGACTCGTTAATTACCGACCAAAGTTCTGGTTCTTGGGAGCCGAGAAGCCCGGTTAGGCCGAGTTATTTCAATGCTTTCGACATTATATCTCTTTCACAAGGTTTAAATTTATCAGGATTGTTTGAGAAAGATTTGAACCAAAGGGATTGCTCACGGTTCACCACTAGAAAACCAGCCAGCGATATCGTTTCAAAATTTGAACAAATAGCCCAGACCGAGAGTTTTAGCATCAAGAACAAGGATGGGAAGGTGAAATTGCAAGGCAGTAAGGAAGGGAGAAAGGGACAGCTTGGTATAGATGCTGACATCTTTGAAGTTACCCCTTCGTTTTATGTGGTGGAGTTGAAGAAAACTGCTGGGGATACTTTGGAATACAAGAATTTCTGTAACAAAGAGTTGAAGCCGTCGCTCAAGGATATAGTGTGGGCTTGGCAAGGCAGCAACAATTATACCCAGAGCCTGGTTTGAGTTTTTGTATTCCAACCAAAACCTATACTGTGGTAGCAGCTAATTAGGGAGCTTCTTACCCTCTTTGAATTTCAATTTATTTTCTTTTCTCGCCTTTTGTAAATAAGCTCCAAATTTTAGTTTATGAATGTAAGAAGATGTGTAAATAATGAACAAATTAACCTTTCTACTAAAATTCTCTCAAATTTTGCAATTTTCCTTTTATTAATTAAAAATTACCTGCTAGTTAAATTTAGTTAATAAATAAATATTAGTATTAAGTTCTATAAATTTAGGGCGGGAATTAATATTAGAATTATGAGAGAGAGATATTTCCTTTCGAACATGTATGTGAGAGATGGATTGTGGTTAAACACTATAATAACACGTAACACGAGAAAAATGGTTTAGTTAGATATAAAATAGTTTCATCTTTGTTTATTAAAATTTGTATATTTTATGGTTAGTTGTTCACTTATTTGAAAAGAATTTGTAGAAAATGAATTAGTCATTATTATCGGTGATAGATATTTTAATTATGACCAATAAAATAATTAATATAGATTTAAATTGAAAATTGGAAATATGAGTAAAACTCTTGAGAAAAAAAGATATCTTCAAATTAAGAAAAAAATCCTCATTTTTAGCATAAATAAATAATGTGAATAATTAAAAATATCAATTATAAATAATTTATTACTAACTCATGTGAGTTGAGTTGTTTACAAGTGTTTTGTACCATCTCTAATCTCTAGGTAAATAGAGGACCGGTTCTGTCATCCATAGGAGTAGATATTTGAGACTTAAAAACACAATTAATTACAAATTTCTAACAACAGAAAGACGTCATGTTCTTTTCATTTTACAATAATTCAAGGGCTTCCACAGAGCAAGCTAAGACATAACGTATGCCACACATTTTGGTTCCTCCACAGTGGGTCCTTACCTTTATATTAAAGTTTATGATTGGCCCCCTAAATGGCGGAACATGTGAACATGAAGTCCAAGCAAACTTGTGATCACAACTAGAAGCTGATCGCATCCGCCAAATTCATATCAACCAAGTCCTGATTCAAGGCCCACATGCCAAAATCTTGCCCGATACAGGCAAAACAACTAGCTGGTTCCTTCGATGCCTCAAAGTACATATTATAAAATTGTTGAGTTACTTCAGGAAGCAAGGGTCTGCTCATTATACAACTAATTTATTCCATGGTTAAGGATGAAATCTAACTAAAAAAGGTGACGCCGATAAGACGATTCGTAAAGTTCAATTTATGATAGAATTGGAATTTGATTGGCCTCTTGGGACTATATCCAATTTGGAATTAAAACAAGAAGAATGAATGTATCAGAATAGTCGAATAAAATAAAACGATTAAACAGAGTTTAATTGAATCCCGACATTTGGTCCATAGACAAAAAGGTTTTCATTCCATGTGCATGTCGTGGGATTGATATATTCCTATCAGTGTGTAAATTGAATAAAAAAATTGCACTTGAATTTGGGTTTTGAGAAACCCTAGAAATCTAAATTAGGGCTGTAAAGAAAAGATGAAACTAAATCATTATAAAGAAGTGAAAATAAAAAAGAACTAAGGTCGGAAAAAGAAAACTTAATTCAGCCCAAAAGAGTTGGTTGAATCGGTTATGTGAAATTCCTTGTAAATCCAAATTAAGGCTGGAAAACAAATTAAAGATAATAAATCGTAAGAAACCCCTAATTAATATGTGCTTAAAAACGTCAATAGCGGAGAAAATAATCCTATAAATACCCTAATCAACATACAAATAAAAACGTCTATCATTGGGAATGAAAAGTTGAAAATACTACAAGTTTGAAAATTTAATAAATGAACAGCTTTAAATCTCACATTCGGTTTGGTGTTCTGAAAGTAATATTTTTGTCTTTGTACACTTTTATTTTTAAATAAATTGGTTTAATAAAATATTTATAAATTATATTATAATACATTTATATATTTTCTTCAATGATTTTTGCATACAAAATAAAATAGAAACAAATATTGACTTACTAGTTATCTAATGTTTTAGGAATATTAAGAGGTATTACCTGGTCGGATCGTAATATGAAAAGACAACTTACATTAGTCGATGAACCTAAACATATTTTTAGTCTAATTGAAAATGAGTAAACCAATTGAATGACTAATATATCGTCTATTAAGTCCAATTGGGGAGATGTTTAGTCTTAAGCATCAGAGTGGATGACTTTTAGAAGATAGAAGCATATATGTGATTGACTGGACTGACAGTACATCGGATATGACCCAAGTAGAATAAATCCTAAATCTGATTATAGATTTATTCACTTGTGATGTTCATAGTGTGACATACCTTAATCTTGAGTGGATGATTGACTATGTATGTGTGACTCATATACTTTGATGTAAGTAAAAGCATGTGTTCAAATAGATAAGAAAATGAAAACTAATGTGTTGGGTATACGATTTCTGTAGTATGTAGCATCATTCACAATAGTGAAATTCATAATCCAATAAATGGGTAAATGATATTCTATCATTGACATTACATGATAGATGAAAAGTAAATGTGGTCACTGGCCATTTTTCTTTTTGATGAATTACTTAATTATTATTTGATAGTAATTGATTTTATTGAAGAAATATGTAATGATTACCCTAAGATAAAATAGGATCATATTGGGAGAACAGACTTATCCTAAAGAGATTAAAGATATCCTATGAGGGTAACACACTTATGACAATGCCATTGGACAAGCACTAATCGAGTACCTTTCATAATGATATGTAATTAGAGAGAGTTCAGTCCTGATACTATAGTGAATGACTTCGTGATTAAATGAGTTTATAATAAATAGTTGAAATGCTAGAATTTAATTATAAATCATTTGAGCCCTAATTATATATCTCCAATTGTTCCTCTACTAGCTCGTTGAAACCATAAATGAATTGCATAAAGAATTAAATAAACATAAATGAATGAAAATAATAAATTTAGAGAAATGAGTTACACTCGAAAATGAATGTGTTTTCTTACTAAGTATGGAAATGACTTACGAATTAATTTAAGTTTTTGAATTATTATTTAATCAAATAATTGAAGTTAAAAATAGAATTAAATTAATTGGTCATTGTGAATCCATTGAATATGGAAATCAAATATATTTTCTTATAAATTCTTTTATAGTAAAGTTGTCATGACTTTAATAGAATTAAAATTGGATTGAGAAAATTATTTAATTGGAAAATTAATTTATCTAATTAAATTAATAAATAATATTTATTTTAGAAAATAAAAAAATATGTATTGAGTTGAATTAAATTATAAAGTGCTAGGTTAAAAGTCCTAAAAGCACATATAATTGAACCCAATACAGGAGAAGCCAAAAACCCCCTCATAATACATATGAGGGGCAACAACCCTAGTATATTTAATTAGGGTGTGTAGCCCCCCTCTCCTAGTTAAACTAGAAGACTAGTTTTATTATTATCAAATAAACATTATTTGTAATCTACTGATTTAACCAGGATTCTCAGATCTTTCCTTATAAATAGATGACACTAGTAGAGGTAAAAACATACAACTTTGAGATATTGTTATTCTAAGAATAGCAATTTTATAAGTTTCTATTGATAGAGAATTAATTTTCTACTGAAAGTAAGAGATTTTTTATGGTTCTGTGTTTGATTCATGATTGTTCGAGCCCGCACTCAAAGTATTCGTAGTACGAGATGTAACGCCCCAAAAATTTTAATTTTGGGTATTATGAATGTGTGACACAAATATTTGTCACCTTTAGTATTTATGTGTTCTGGGAGTGTTTGGGAGGTCCCAAGTTCAAGCCAAGACTTGGGCAAATTTTGGTATTTTTATGAATAAGCCCTATCTTTGGTCTGTAGGCTTTTAACTAAAAGTTGGCAAATAATTAACAGAATGAGTCTGCTGGTCTAGTGGCCAAGTGGAGTGTTAGTGTGAGGGATGTCATGGGTTCAAATCTTTGGGACAACAAGGGTTGTATTTTTGCTCCTAATTTCGGCAAGAGTTGTGCTGAACTAGGTTTCTGAGTGGTAGATGTGTAGTGGGAAGTGAGGGAGCGATTTTAGGAGTGAATTAGGGGATTATGGGGGAGAATATTCAAAATCTAATCACTTTTTCCTTTTTCGAGAAAAAAGAGTCGTTTTTCTCTCCATCTTTCTGACGTTTTCTCTCCCCCATCTCTACCGAAATTTTTTTCTTCCTTGCTTCTTACTCAATTATCTTTTCTTTTCTTTCCTCTACTGTCGAAATTCCCTTGTTCCTCCTAAACCTTTTTTTCCTCTTGATTTTGTAGCGTTAAGCAGCACTTGTGCAAATTCAGTAAGTTGTTGGGTATCATTTGAAGAGATTATTTTGTGTTCAATAGTCTAATTTCAGGTTGTTGGCAGCAACATTTTGCGAGGATTAAGGCTCTCCATGTGATTTTCGTAAACGTACTGATTTGAAGTTTTTGAGGTAAGTGTTCATCGTTTTATGGGTAAGTATTTTGGTTTCGAGATTTTGATTAATCACGAGGTAAGACTGATTATGGTGTTATTTGTTCAATTATAGGCTTTGGAGTGCTCAACGACTGTTTTAGCATCAAACAAAACCAGATGTGTACCCGAAACACAAAAATAAGGGATTCGACGAAAAGCCAAAATTACTTACTGTTTGGATAGCAACAGTAGGCTAATTTTGAAAAATCACCATAAATTTTGTAAATCAAATTAGATGATGAAAAAAATATGGGATTAAATATATTTGAGTCTAGTTTCTCATAAAAGAAACAAAGTAAGTAAAAGAATTTCATATTATGAGATATTTGAATTTTAGTAAGACAGGGTTAGAATGATTTTGAAATCCCTATCTTGGCTTTGGAAAATTATTAAAATTGTATAAAAATAATTATAGGTTACTATTTATATGTTTAAAATCTTAAATGAGTCTATTTTCAAGTGAAACAAATGAGAACATCATCCAAATTTTGTACGAGAAGATAATTAATTTTTAGTGAAAAAGGTTGAAACTGTCAGACAAGAGAACAAGGGAAACTTTAAAGAATAAAATGTACTTATTGGTTAAAGAAATAATTCTGAAAAATTTTTGGTAAGAAGATATATGAGTCTAATTTCAGGGAAAATTTGTAGATCTTAATTCGAAATTCTGTAGCTTAAGATAGTAATAATTTAGTAACAATGACTCAAGTAGACAACTTTGAAGGATCATATAAGTAAATAGTAGAAACACATATGAATAATTAACTAGCACGGGTTATATTAAAATGGATCACGAGGCCAAGGCCAATTTGGGTCATGTGGGCCACACAGGCGTGTGGGCCCACACTGGCAAACATCATGGGCTTGTAGTCCTATTTTCACTGTTTGACTGATAAGGTTGCACGGGTCGCCCTAGTCGACTGTGAACCTACTGTAGGGTCGGTAAGTTTACCTATACCCCTAATTGACTGAAATGACTGTAGGATTAAGCCTAATGATGTCCCACTGATTTGATACTATATGCCCTGTTTACATGCATGATATTATGTTACAGCATGTCATATCAGTATATTGCATTGCATTGGGTTGGGGGATTATAATGTTCAGAGGAAGTGTAATGAAAGGCCTCGAGCCTAATTTACTAGTAGCTTAGCTGCAAACTACTATCTAGTGCCGCATTCAGTACTACTTGGAGTGTAGGGATGGGTGGGTTGATTATATCCCCACATGGAGTGTTGGGTTGGACGGAGATGGTGTGTAGAGGCTGGATGGGTAGGATTTTTGTGATTGCATATCGGTTACTGCTACTGATACTGTGATGGGCTGAAACCCTATTGCATGACTATTTTTTTACTGAGATGGGCTAAGGCCCAAACTGGACTGATATTGATACTGAAAAGGGCTTAAGCCCAGACTGGATTATTTGTTTATTGTCTGTTCATTTCTATGGGGATTACACACTGAGTTTACGTAAACTCACCCCTTCTGTTTAATCTATACAGGTAATCCCCAGATATAGGCGGACCAGTGCAGCGGAGGACTCAGTGGTGGCCACACGACTTCTTTTACACTATTTACTACCTATTTATGATTTCACTTTTATTTGAGAGTATTTTGCTGTAATTATGGCCTTTACGAATTTTGATTTAAAATTTGGATTTTATACAGTTTTATGATTTAAATATACTAGTGTTAGGTAAAACTCGAGTTTTCAATTGAAATTAATGTTTTATCAAAAATACCACGAATAAGCAAACTGCTTAAAAGCTTCCGCAATAAAAATAAAAAAAAGTTTTGAAATTGAATAACGATTTGTAAATGAATAATATTTTGAAAACGAACGATACGATTTGAAGTTAACATAAGATTAAAAAAATGGTTAAATAGAAAAGAGGATTTAGTGACGACATATTTTTCAAAAAGCATTACCATGTGACGTCGTTAGATTCGGCCATAATGTCTAGGTCGGGTTTGGGGTGTTACATGAGAATAGCAGAGAAGGTTGTTCAGTTGAACGTCGAGAATGTCTAGGAATCATCTCGCACAAGGCAGAGGTACTTTTCAGGAAAAAAATTATTATAAATATAACAAACTAACTCGATTTTTGGATTTTTAATTTTCCACTATAATAGAAAACCATTTTTAAATAGGAGTTTTTTCAACACTCAACCTTAAGAAAAAGTAATGACTTATATTATATTAATTACAAAAAGATTTGAATAAAAAGAGTGGTTGAACTTGGGTATTTATATATCCCAAGTAAACTAGATAATCCTATAGTAATCAAACTAGCCAAAATTCAAGCACGGTGTTTTAGGTAATTTAAGTCAACCGAATTTTTACAATGTAATCCTAAGTAAAACAATACTATAAGACACCTAAGAACAAACCTAGTACAACTAATCAAGTAAAGGTGATTTGATTTATAAAATAACTTTAATAATAAACATGAACCTTTTTAAATAAATAAAGTCCTAGTTAGAAATTATATTCAAATTAAAATTCTTCTAGAATTCAATTTAAGAATGTTATTTCTTAGAGCTAGTCGAACTTTACAAATTTCAAAACTCAATTAAAATCCTAACCTTATAAAAACTCAAGGAATGAAGAGTCTTACTTCAACTAGGACTATTGAAAATCCAACTTCAAGTAAGACTCAAGAAGAATCCTACTTCAACTAGGACTTTTATCTAAACCATGTCCACGCCAATTTTAGAAGTTTGTTTACTTAGACACATCATTGTCCTCCCTTGAAGCTCCTAAATCTTCTTAAAGATGTCCATTAACAAAGATTTAAACAAATGTTTTTATTCTTACCTTTAGTTCCCTTGTTTTGAACCTTCCCATTGGATCACTTGGATAGGATATGTATTTTAGTTCATCATTTCCTTTAGAGCTTCTATCATTCAATCCCTTTATGAAAAGATTCATCCTTGAATTTACAATCCTGACAAAATGAGAAAGGTAAGAAAAAACATTAAAACTAACACTAATATCATACTCAACAAGAAAGTCAATCTTTTCACACCATAAAAATAGTAGATCTAAAAAGGCTAGTGAGGTATGCATGTTAACTATTTTGGCGCACTACAGTAGAATAATCCACCACCCTGCTAACTTGCTGGCAAGTTAAAGTATTGAAATATACTAGCATTAAAGTATCCACCCATTGGTAGTATCTAAAGATTTATTTATAGGGTACCTTCAAGCGAAGAAAGAGTACGCCTCAGAGTTTTGGTTGAGTATGAAGAGCTTACCAAGTGTATAAGAAAGCTGTAGGAGACTTAACTGTTTTAAGACCACAACATACGTGAGTCATCGCCAAGGTATAGTACGCTTGGTTTGCATGAACACTATTAAGTTGGTTCGTGTAATGAGATTAGTTGAGAGTCAATTGGATTTATTTGACCTTATGCACGTCTGGTCAAATAGTAATGTAGATATTCACCGAATTTTCTTTTACGTACCCCTAGATTTGGCAGGGAAATCAAGGAGACCGAGAGTTTCTATAAAGTGAAAGGGGAGGGGACATCCTAGATGGTTTTTCTTTCTACTCGACATTTTGGTCATTCTTTCTAACCTAAATGTTCTTTTTGTCTTCGCTAAGCTAGAGCTAAGATTTCATTTAATCACTGGATGATTCAACCTTCTGGTAAGTCTTAAAGCTCTGTATGTTACAATTTTTAAAGATTAAAGATGCTAAAAGATGTAATAATAATAGGGTGTGAGAGGAAGGCCTTGCATGGGTGTCGCATATAGTCGAAACATTAGTAAACTATCTATAATGAGAATTCTAATGGAAATTCCATGATCTTTTAAGCAGTTGCTACTACTGGTTTGGGAAGAACGATTGAAACATCAACTTAGGGCCGAGGTAAATGGTGGGTCTTTGGTGAGTCTTTAGACTCGACTCCTGTGTGATGTTTTTTGATGATTATTTGCATGGTTGATGTTCCTCTAGTTGTGCTTGAGGATTTTTTGTATGTATATATGTGTATGTGTGTGTTTTCTGTGAAGCATGTACAAGTATGTAAATAAAGTATATAATCTGTTACATGAATGTAACGATGTGTGTTAAGCCTGCATAAGAAATTTGTTGGGAAATGTGTCCATAATGTAGTAAACATGTAACTATTTTTATTTATTTGAACGATGAATAAATAAATAAAGTTAATTTTATATTTCACTATTATGCCTTTTGTATTTATGTCTTTATAATGAGTTCGTAATCCCGTAAAAGAATCAAAGTGAGCATTTGATTCAAATATTGAGAAAGATTATTATGTTGTCTACAGTTCCAATTGGGGAGATGACTAGTCTTGACTATCGGAGAAGTTGACTCCACGAGTAGAGACATAAATGTATTCATTGGTAGAATGATACATTGGACTAGACCCAAGATGAATTAATTCTAAATCCGTTTGTGAATTAATTCACTTGTGACGTTCATGGTGTGATTTACCTAAATTCTGAGTTAGTCACTAACCATACGTATGCAACTCATGTGCTTTGATATAAGCGGAGGCTTATCCTCTCATTGGCATTGTGCGGATTGATAAATATGGAACGTGGCCATAAGTTTCTCGTTCTCGAACGAGCAATTTCTTACAGTCATTTATTGACAATGATCATATTAATCATTAAGAAAACACAATGCTGACAGTGAGATAAAATAAGATTGTATTGAGTGAACAAATTTAACTTAAAGGAATCAAAGATATCATATGAGGGTAACACACACATGGCGAGCTTATTGGACAAAACAGTTGGATTAATTGCTTTTGTAAAGAGTATACAATAAGGAGTTTTCAATCATGGTACTTCTTGTGGACTGACTCCATGATTAAATAATTGCGAATTATTAGAACGATGCTTCTGGACATAATTGCAATCGCTAGAGTCTAATTGTATAAGTCCGATTGGTACCTCCGTTAGCTTAGAAAAGCTCAATCGGGCTGCATTTGAATCAGAAGAAAATTCTACGACTTTGGAAATAAGTTAATTGATTCGATGTGGAATTAAATTAGGTGGTCGTAAGAATTGTTTAACTAGAGAATTTGATCAAAAAATTTTCTTGCAAAATTAATTTGGAAAATCTAAGTGATTTTTGGAAAAATTAATTTTGATCAAATAAAATTAAATTAATCAAATTAATTAAAATTAATATGATATTTTTGAAAATTAATTTTCAAGTCAGACAATTGACCCAATGGGTAATTAAACTTGAAAATTGGACCTAAGATCGTAAATTGGGCCTAGGAGCAAAATCGAGATCGAGACCAAAACACTAGTCGAACTAGTCTCGATATGTGAAATTGGGCTGACAGTCCAACCGGTGGCTAGACTAGACTGGTTGGGTCGTCATTGACCCAGACCAAACGGGCAGCAAGCGAATAGACTTGGGGTGTCGTAAGGGCGTCACACCTACATCACTAAACATGGCGGTGCCGGTGACGGCGACGACGACATCCCAGTGGCTGGCGGCAGTTAGTGATCGATGGTTGAGTAGTAGAAGAATTACATTTCTAATGGAATTCTACTAGAGAATTTTATTTCAGATTAATTATTCCAAAAATAATATTATTTTAATAGTTTAATATTAAATTAAATTTAATACTTATATTAATAATATTTTATTAATTAAATATTACAGTGACTATCTTAATATTAAATTTAATTTAATGTTTAAACATTCTATTATTCTAATAAGATTTACTATTAAATTAATATAATATTTATCAAGATAAATATTAGATTAATTTAATATTAAAGTGATTAAGTTTAATCATAGTTAAACTGTCTAAACTCTCCTTATATAAGGAGAGTTAGAGGTCATTATTTATACACACTTGAGTTCAAAAGAAAGTTGTAGAGAGAGAATTCTATGAAGAGATTATTCCATAAAATTTCTAGAGATATTTTTTTTATTTACTACTTGACCCAAAAGTTTAGAGAAATTACAAAATTACCCTATTGGTAATTTTTCACAAAAATTTTCTGATTCGAAGTGAGCCCACACTTGACAGACGTGAGCTTGAGGATAGCGGAGAAGACTACTCAGTCAAAGCGCTCATTTAGACAAATAAAAAATGTACAATCTTGATTAAGTGTTTATTACTTTAGATATCACAACCAATATCTTATTTTGAAAAAAAAAATTAAAACTCTGGTTTTTCCCTAAATTTATTTTTTGTTGTATTTTCCAAACCAAATTTTCAACAATTGATATTAGAGTCAAGTTGTGTTTTATCTATAAGTATAAATAGATAATCAAAATAAATTTATCTTCTTCTTTAATAATTTGATTACATAGAAAGTGACATTCTTTAGATCTTATGTATGTTTTGAGTTATATATGGGAATGGATGCGATATTATATATTTGTTATATAATTGTTTTTTGTTGAGATTGTGGTTCTTAGGAAATAGACCGTGGACTATCATCTCCATATTCTATAGTTTTTTAAAATTCATAGAATTCTTCTGAGCTGAAAACAAACATATGACTTAAATGTAAATTTTCCAAAAGGAGTCCATTACGAGGAAAAGATGTGATGGCGGTTGAAGACCCAAGGAATGCCTTGTGGTGAAAAATTATGTAATTTTATTTTTTCATTTATTTTCTAGAAATAGAACCTTGGAAACCTTGGTTGGCAATTTTATTTTAATTACCTATCTCATTATATATATGTTTTATAATTGTTTATAATATTTATATTATGTAATGTTATAATTGTGATATATACATGAGATGATCCACAGTTGATCGATTAAAAATAAAAAATGTGGTAATGAGAAAATACATGTGTTGTATTATTCTATTCACTTCTTTAGGTTATTTGATAATTGTGAAAACTGCGGTAATGAGAAGGTGCATGTCTAGGATTGGCTTTGGCTAAGAAAGGCTTGGTTTTTAAGGAGTCAAATTTGACTCACCTCCCTTTCCTAGGACCCTACCTGGTGTATGGTTCTCATTCACTTCTTCGGTTTTTCCTTTAAAAGAAAAACTGTGGAGAATCAAAATTGTTTGTTTTTATGATTGATTGATTCTTGTGAATAAATGTGAATATTATAAAATTTCCATAGCGTGCCATGGATATATTGGAAGCATGCCATTTAGATTAGGTAAGAATGCCACTAAGACTATTGTATGATCATTCTTGAAATTTGGGATTAAAAAGCTTGCATTTTTTTAAAATATTAAGTGGGAGAAGGTTCTTGAACAAGACCCACGACCTCAATTAGTGGTCCCTAAGTGATAGCATGATAAAGTTTTGAGCCAATTCCTACCCTGGCCGCACCCCAAGGTAAACTTTGTCATGTGGGTTCACTAGATGAGATTCCTTTTAATGACAACTAATTATGCATGATTTTCAGAGAGATTGTCTCAAGATGACTCACAAATGAAAACATGTTCATGATGGGTGTTGAGTCAATAGTTACACACTCAACATCATCTCTTATTAAATAGTTTCCCAAGAAATGATATTTAAGCTAGAGATGATGGCCAAACATTAAATAGTCGTTAGTTCGTGTGGAGTCTTGAGAATTAAGATTCACAAACTGATTGGATGTAATCCATGTTCTTGCTAGTTAATCATGGGATCCCAAGGCAACAAATTTTTTTTCAAGGTTTTAATACAAGATGTATGCATCATACTACATTCTTGATATGTTGCTAATGAAAAATATTTGCTTAATACAAAGATAGTAATTAGTGAAATCTTTATTTTTTCAGTTCAAATATGTCTCTTACTTTTCTTATTAGCATTCTTACTGAGAATAAATTAAATGGGGATAACTTTCTAGAATGGAAACAGAGCTTGCTGATAGTTCTCAATTGTGAGAAAAATAATTTTGTTCTTGACAAAGCGTCCCTCCTGGAGCTTTGCCCAAAGTAAGAAATCGTTGGAGAGACTTTGACTCGATTGCTTAATGTTACATGTTAGTGAGCATGAGTAGTGTGTTGCAAAAGAAACACGAGAATTTTCGTACTGCCAAAGAGATCATGACAAATTTGAAGGATTTGCTTAGGGGCCAAGTCACATTGGCTCAACAATCCTCTATTACAAATTTGATGAATTCTTAGCAGAAACTCGGTACTTTGGTCAAAGAACATATGCTTAAGCTTATGAGATTCTTTGCAAAAAAGGCGGACAATGGTGTTGAATTAGATGTGAAGACTCAAATTGAAATAATGTTCAAATCCTTAACTAAAGAGTTTGATGGTTTTAAGACTGCTTACAATTTAGGAAATAAGATGCTTACCTTGAATCAGCTCATGAAGGAATTACAATCCTATGAGTTGATGCTGAATGGTGGTAAGCCAGTTCAGGAGAAACTTGAGGCAAACTTAGTTGTGGGCCCCTCGTTCTTTAAGGGGAAACAGAAAGCTAAAGGAAATAAGAAACCGACTAAGTCTTTGGTTCCACCTCGTGTGGATAGGAAGAAGGCTAAGAAGTCAAAAGATCCTAAAATGATCGAATGTTTCTTTTGCAACAGGAAATGACATTTCAAATCAAATTGCAAGGAGAATTTGGATTAGCTAGCCGAAAAGGGCAAAGGTATGAACTCTTTGTGGTTGAAGCTTGCTTAGTGGAAGAATCAATTGACAACTGGGTTATTGATTCGGGAACCAATAATCATGTGTGTGTTTCTTTACAAGGGTTCAGGGAGATAAGAAGTCTGCATAATCAGAGCCTCTTGTTATGAACCAGAGATGGGAGCTATGTTTCACGTGAATCAGTGGGAGAAGTTATTTTACACATTAATAAGTTTAGGAAGATTGTTTTAAAGAATGTGTTTTATGTACCTCATTTTAATATGAATTTAATTTATGTAGCATATTTATTTTATGACGGTTATATTGTGACATTCAATAAAGGGATTTCTATACACAGAAATCATTCGTTAATCTGTAATGGATGGATGAAAAACAATCTCTACTTTATCAAACCAAGTAACTACTCGATGCTTCAAATTGAAATCGTGAATAAAAAGCTTAAAACCTCTCACTCTAATTAGGGGTACCTATGACATTTAAGACTTGGTCATAATAACCAAGAAAGAATCACTAGACTCGTGAAACATGGTCCATTAAGTATGCTTAACGAAGTTAGTCTTTCACAATGTGAATCTTGCTTGGAAGGAAAAATGACTAAGAGGTCTTTTAATACGAAAGGTACAAGGGCCAACCAAACTTTAGAACTTGTGCACACTGATGTATGTGGTCCCATGAGCATAAGTGCCCGAGGAAGTTACGATTATTACGTGAATTTTATTGATGACTATTCTTGATACGAATATGTGTATCTAATGCATCACAAAAGCGAAACCTTGATAAATTTTGAGAGTTTCGTGTGGCAGTGGAAAAGAAATTAGATTTATCCATAAAGAATCTTCGGTCTGACCGAGGTGGGGAATATTTGCTCGATAAATTCTTAGGATACCTCATAGAGAATGTGGTTTTATCCTAATTGACTGCATCGAGCACTCTATATTAGAATGGCGTAGCTGAGAGAAGGAATAGAACCTTGCTTGACATGGTTCGTTTAGTTTTAAGTTATTCTCAACTTCCCACTTCTTTCTGGGATATATGATACAAACAACCTACTATATTCTGAATGATATGCCAACCAAGTCTTCTTGTAAGACACTTTAAAAAATGTGGCATAGAAAGAAACCCACTTTAAATCACTTTAGAATATGGGGTTGTCTAGTGATAACTCTTGAAAAGAGTTATATTTCAAACCTCTAAGCTTGATTAGATGCCTGTTACTGCACCTTATACCACTGCACCCATATCGGAGCAAGATTGTGAGCTGACTCAACTGATTGATGATCTCACAAAATCAGATGATGATGATGATGAGGAGCCAATGAATCTGCTCAAACAAAAGCAACTCTACAAGCATGCTGCCAAGAAATCCACCCGATCCAACTAAAGTAACATAAATCTTTTCCAAGCTATTGTTTTTATTTTCCATTTTCATCTATTTTTTTATTTTTATATGTATTTTTCATGGATTCATAATTGTTTTCATTGCATTTTCTACATATCTAGTTGTTTTTGCATAAGTGAACCTCAAGTTTGGGGGTGTGTTGCACATATTGCTTGCATGAGATATTTTGTTTGAACATTAGATCATTTTGTCACTTATTTTGCCATGACATACAAATGTTAAATGACTGTTAGACCATGACAAGTATATTGTTATCAATGATGTTTGATGAGGATAGTAACTCTTCAAACTGTGAAAATTGTGATAGTTGATTAGACATGTTTAGCTCAGGATAGTCGTGTGAAAATTGATGCCTAAAAATAGAATGACCTAAGTATAATTGTAATTAGTCTATAGTAGGTTTCTTTTAATACACTTAGAATTCTTGAAACTAAGATCAGTAAATTAGCTTTGTGTAATAATAAATACCATGACAATTGAGGGTAAATGAATAAATAAAATAAAATTTTAAAAAACACTATACAACACTCCAATGTTTGAAATTGTTGAGTAGGCCAGTAATAGTCTATTTGCTCCATTGTATTATTAATTAGAAAAGCAAGATCAAATAAGAGTGAATAAAAAAAAAGTTTGGGGGCACTCTACTATAGTAGTAGGCTGAGTAGCTAAAGGGGTAGTTGTTTGCTCTATCCATCCTTTTAGTGAAAAGCCTTAGCTTCATGAGTGAATTACATTTAAATAGTGACATGATGTAATACCTGGCAATCTAGTGTATGCTCCATTGAGATTGTCAAGTAAAAAAATCATGTGACAAGATGAATTCTCTAGAGAAATTCTTATATAATTCAATGACAGAATAAGTATGAGAAGAAAAAACTGAGTTTAGTAGAAAGCTAAACTAAGTACATTAGGAGGTGCTTACTACAGTCAGAATTGCATGAATATTTAGGAACTTGTATTTTTGGGTAACATTGCATAATAACGCTTGGGTTGTGCATTAAATGTCATTTCATGTTACTTTTACTGTTGGGAAGAAGAAAATTGGTTGTTGTATGCAGCAGGAGCAGGAAGGATGAAGAAAAAGAGAAAAATGAGGAAAAAAATGAAGGAAGTGAAATATTTCCACGGCAAAAGGTTGGATGGATTGCCAACACAAATGCCATGGAAATTCTAGGAAAATGTTGATGCAAGACTCTATCCTCATCATTATCAGTTAACTGGACGTGTACTAGATAAATCCACTTGAAAAAGAGGGAGAAAAGTGTATGCTAAGAGAAGGGGACCTACCTTATAAAAGAGAACAAAGAAAAGAAAGAGGGGAAAAGGATCTTGGAGGGGGATTTTGAGAGCATTTTTCTTTCGAGAAAAACTCGTGAAAACTTTTAGAGTAAAGAGAGAGGGTAGCAGCTTAAGAAGAGAGTAGAGACGCAATGAAAGGGACAAGCAATGAGCCTTGGGTCCTGCACGATTCAACAGTGTCGAATTGAAAGTTGGAGTGGCGAAAGCTTCTTACACTTCTACTTTTATTCTGCTAATTAATTTCTGTGATTTCTAAACTGATGATGTTGAATGTTATTTTGATTTAGAATGAGTGGTTTAATTCTAGCTCTTGAAAGAAGCAGAATGCAATAATTATACTCTGAATAATAATTTGGTCAAGATTTTGCCATGACATTATTATCTTATTAAGTTATAATATAAGTAATTCCAACCTTCCCATTCAATAATTTTAATCCACTCAATTTTGTCTCAAAGAATTGCCATAGCATTTTTTTCATTACTTGATTTTATACTTCATACATTAATACTTCACTTCCAATCATTATTCTATTTACTTTGCCATAAGCTTTAATTAGTATAGTTTATAGTAATAACTCAACCATATTTTTACCTATTCTGATCCCTATGGAGATGATCTCACTTATCACTTTATTACTTGATTCGACGTGTATACTTCCACATTCGCATTACATATTCACACCCGACAATTTTTTGGCGCCGTTGTCAGGGATCGACAAATTGGTGAATTTTGGTTTGTTATATCGATTTAATTTTGTTAGTTTGATCTTACTTATTTGCTTTTGATTATTTTTCAGGTTTGTTGCTAGTTTATGAGTAGAGGTATTCTCGAGAACGAAAATTATTATTTTGATCCTGAAATTGAGAGAACCTTGAGAAGAAGGAGAAAAGAATTGTGAGAAATGGCAAGGATTGGAAATGATCCAGGTAGAGAAGATCTATTACATTTGAATGGTAGGGATGTTGATATTCCTTGTGTGATAGATGATAGAGACAAACCCATTAGAGAACATGAAGTTCCAATCTTGGATGATTTGAATCCAAGGATTGTCAAGCCAGATATTCAAGCTCAACATTTTGAGTTGAAACCAGTGATGTTTCAAATGCTACAAATAGTAGGAAAGTTTAGCGGATTACCTACTGAAGATCCATGGTTGCATTTAAGAATCTTTTTGGAGGTCTTTGATTCATTCATGAAGTAGGGTGTTCCTGAAGATTCCCGGAGACTCAAGCTATTTCCTTTCTCATTGGAAGATCGTGCCAGAGCATGGTTGAATGCTTTGCCGTTAGGAATGGTGGCATCTTGGAATGAATTTTTCAAAAGGTTTTTGTTGTTATACAACCCTCCAAACATGAATGCCAAATTGAGGAATGATATTACATCTTTTTGACAATCTGAAGATGAGACATTGTATAAAGCTTAGGAGCGATTCAAGGAATTGATTAGAAAATGTCTGATGCATGGTTTCCAACATTGGATGTAAGTGGAAATGTTTTATAATAGGCTGAATGCACATATACGAATGATAGTTGATGTATCTGCTAATGAGACTTTGCTAGATAAATAGTATAATGAGGCATAGGAGATTCTGGAAAAGATAGCTAACAATGATTATCAATATCCAACTAAAAGAGTGGATACTGGTAGAAGAGTTGTTAGAGCTATGGAGCTTGATACAATCACTTCATTAATAGCTCAGGTATCATCCCTAACTAATATGATTAAAACATTGAAGAGACTAGCTATAGTGTAGGAAATGAAAGTAGGAGAATTAACATGTGTTTATTGTGGGGAAGGTCATGTTTTTGATGAACTCCCATCGAACCGAGCTTTAGTATGTTACTTAGGAGATTTCAATCGAAACAATAACCCATATTCCCATACATACAATCTAGGATGAAGACAACATCCTAATTTCAGTTGGAGTAATTAAGGAGTGGGAAATTCCAGTAAAGTTGTTCGATAGAATGCCACAAGTGCACCACCTGGATACAATCAACCTATGCCATGGAAAAATGTTCATGAAATTTCATCATCTTTATCTATGGAAGCTCTATTGAAGGAATACATGGTCAAGAATGATGCTGTAATACAGAGTCAAGCTGCATCTTTCAGGGCTCTAGAAAACCAAGTGGGGCAAATTATCAGTGCATTAAACTAATGACCACAAGGAGCATTGCCGAGTGATACTAAAAATTCAAGATCTCAAACAAAGGAACATTTCAAAGCCATTACACTCAAAAGTGGTACTCAGCTACTTGGAGTTGTTAACGATGCCGCTGTTGAAGAAGATAGCTCAAATTTCACACATAAGGCTAATTCAGAACCAGTAGTGGAACAATCTACAATCGAGAAGACCAAAAAAAAATGTTGAGGCAGTATCAACTCGTGTTGCCAATAAGAATGCCATGGAAAAACAACCTCAACAAGTTGAAAGAAGGTTATTGCCACCTTTTCCTTAGTGATTTCAGAAATCGAAGCAAGATTTTCAATTAAAAAATTCTTGGTTGTCCTGAAACAACTTCATATCAACATATCACTCGTGGAAGCATTAAAGCAAATGCCCAATTACGTAAAGTTTATGAATGACTTATTGTCAAAGAAGCTCAAACTAAGGAAGTTTGAAACTATTTCTCTCACTGAAGGTGCACAACAATGTTGATGAACAAATTGCCATCATAATTGAATGACCCAGGGAGTTTTACTATTCCTTTCTCAATTGGAAATCATTATATAGGGAATGCATTATGTGATTTAAGTGAAAGCATAAATTTAATGCATATGTCTGTTTTTAGGAAATTGGGAATTAGGAAGGTGAGACCTACAACTATCATGCTGTATCTAGCTGGTCGTTCTTATGCACATCTAGAAGGTAAAATTGAAGATGTGTTGGTAAGAGTTGACCAATTTATTTTTCGGTAGATTTTATTATTCTGGAATGTGATACTGATAAAGAGGTACCAATTATTCTTGGAAGGCATTTTCTAGTCATTAGTAGGACATTAATTGATGTACAGAAAGTTGAATTAACAATGAGAGTTAATGACCAGCAGATAACCTTTAATGTTTTTGATGATATCAAGTGTGCAGATAAAGATGAAGATTTTCACACCATTAGGATTATTGACACAGTAGTGCAGGAAGAATTGACATAATTTTGTTACAACAATTTTGGTAATGAAGCAGACTCAGTTGAGTTGAATTAAGAGGAATTGATTGAAGAACGTAGTGAACTAATGGAGGCTAAGCAACTTAAAAACGGAGCAAGAGGATTTTTGAATCTTTAAATTTATCAGAGGGTTTTTTTACACCTCCTCAACCTTCTATAGAGGACCCTCCTACTTTGGAGTTAGAGTCTTTGTCATTACATTTAAAGTACGACTTCTTGGGAGACAACAACACAATGCCAGTAGTTATCTCCATAGAATTATCATCTGATCAAGAGACTCAATTATTAGAAGTTTTGAAGAGATCTAAGAAGGCTCTGGAGTGGAAAATCATTGATATCAACGGAATTAGTCTGGCCATCTGTATACATAAGATTTTACTGAAGGATTTCCATGGCAATTCTATTGAACAACAGAGAAGACTGAATCGCATTATGAAAGAAGTCGTTAGAAAGGAGATTATCAAATGACATGATGTTGGAATAATCTTTCCTATTTTTGATAGTTTACGGGTGTTACTATGGTTAGCAATGATAACAACGAACTCATTCCAACTCGAATTGTCATAAGATGGAGAGTTTACATGGGCTATTGAAAGTTCAGAAAAGCAACCAAGAAAAACCATTTTACTTTGCCATTCATTGATCAAATGTTAGATAAATTAGCAGGAAAAGCCTTTAATGGATTTTTGGATGGTTATTCGGGGTATAACTAGATTGTCATAGCTCCTACTGACTAAGAAAAGACTACGTTCATATGTCCTTATGGAACCTTCGCATTCAAACGAATGCCCTTTGGATTGTGCAATGCCCTTGCAACATTTCAACGTTGCATGATGGCAATATTTTCAGACATAGTGGAGAAATTTTTGGAAGTTTTTATGGATGACTTCCGAGAGTCTGGTGATACTTTTGAAGGTTGTTTAAAAAAACCTGGAGCTAGTTCTTTGCCGGTGCGAAGAGACTAACCTTGTTCTAAATTGGGAAAATTGTCATTTCATGGTCTGTGAAGGCATTGTTTTGGGACATAAAATTTCACAGTAAGGGATTGCGATAGACAAAGCGATGATTAAGGTTATTGATAAATTTCCACCACTCACTATCGTTAAAGGTATTAGAAGTTTACTTGGCCATGCAAGATTTTATTGATAATTTATTAAGGATTTTTTGAAGATATCCAAACCCCTGTGTGCATTGTTAAAACATAATAAAGCTTTCATGTTTGATGAGCCTTGTGTGCAAGCATTTGGGGAATTGAAAAAGCAACTGGTAAAAGCACCGATTCTCATAGCACTGGACTGGACATTACCTTTTGAACTTATGTGTGATGCTAGTGATTTCGCTGTAGGAGTAGTGCTTGGGCAAATGAAGGATAAAGTGTTTCATGCAATCTACTATGCAAGTTAGATGCTGATAGATACGCAGTTGAACTACGCCACTACTGAGAAGGAACTATTAGTTGTGCTATTTGCATTTTACAAATTCAGATCCTATTTAGTTGACACCAAAGTTACAGTTTATACGGATCATTCTACGATTCAGTATTTGGTGACCAAGAAAGACGCAAAGCTAAGATTAATTTAGTGGATATTGCTACTACAGGAATTTAATCTAGAAATTTAAGAGAGGAAAGGCATAGAGAATGAAATGGCTGATCACTTGTCGAGACTTGAAGTAGGAAATGAAGATGACAATATTCAACTTATTAAGGAGGATTTTCTAGATGAGCAACTACTGGTTGCCACAACATTAACTTGGTATGCTGATATTGTCAATTTCTTAGTAAGTGGATTGCTGCCATCTGAGCTCAATAGTCAAAGACGTAGAAAATTTCTCCATGATGCCAAGTAATATTATCGAGATGAGTCGTTTTTATTTAAACATTTTACAAATCAAATAATTCAGATGTGTGTTCCAAATGGAGAGATTTAGAGTATTTTACACCACTATCATTTAGCACTATATGGAGGACACTTTAGGGGAATGCGAACTGCTGCAAAACTTCTTCAGTCTGGCTTTTATTGGCCAAGCATGTTTAAAGATGCACATGAATTTTTCCAAGCTTGCGGTCGTTGTCAACGAACTAGGAACTTATCTAAGAGGTATGAAATGCCATTGAAGCATATTCTAGAAGTAAAACTATTTGATGTGCGGGGAATTGACTTTATGGGTCCATTTCCACCCTCTTGGGGCAATATATACATACTTGTGGCCATAGATTACATCTCCAAGTGGGTTGAAGCTATTGCTCTCCCTACGAATGATGCTGTACTAAAGTTCCTGCATAATAATATTATCACCAGGTTTGGTACTCCTTGTGCTTTGATTAATGATGAAGGTTGTCATTTTGATTGCAAATTAGTTGCTACTACCTTGAATAGATATGGGGTTACACATAAAATTTCCATGGCATATCACCCCTAAACAAATTGATAAGCTGAGGTCTCGAATAGAGAAATTAAGCAGATTTTGAAGAAAGTGGTCAGTCCCACCCACAACGATTGGTCATCCAGATTTGATGAAGCTTTGTGGGCATATCGTATAGCCTTCAAGACACCATTGGGAATGTCGCCTTTCAAGCTCATCTACGAGAAGCCTTGCCATTTGCCTGTTGAACTTGAACATAAGGCATTTTGGGCAATTAAGAAATTGAACATAGATTGAATTAATGCTGGAAATAATCGACTACTGAAGCTGAATGAAATGGAGGAGTTCAGAGCTCAAGCTAATGAGAATGCAGAATTTGCACAAAAAAGACAAAGCAATGACATGATAAGAAAATTTTGCCACGACAATTTGAAACTAGACAACAAGTGTTGTTGTTCAATTCCAAGCTGAAATTGTTTCCTGGCAAATTGAAGTCTCGTTAGTCTGGCCTATTCGAGATAGTGCAAGTTTGCCCTCATAGAGCTGTGGAAGTCAAATATGGAAAGACTGGCTTTATTTTCAAAGTCAATGGCCAACATTTGAAACATTATTGGGGAGTTGCCATACTTCATGGTAAACATTCCTTTGCTCTTCGAACTACATAGTATTTTCTTTTACCTGGTTTTATGTAATTCATTTGCTTTTGATTTCTTTCTTTTATCAGATTAATTAATTTTTATTTCTTTCTTTTGTTGTAGGTAGATTTTAGCCCAGGCTTTTTAATACTTAGCACAGTTAGCATACTTGTGAATTTTTATATTATTTTTTCTTTTCCAGCCTAATTCTAACTTTACCGTGTAAGGCCATAATTTTAGGCTAATTTTATCCTCCATGTCACTGCTGTATTCTATCTCATTTTTACCCTGGTCGATTCATTTTTTTCTCCAAGTTATTTTTAGTTTCTTGTTTTTCACCATTTTCAATTTTTCCTCCACAACTGTAAAGAGCTTAAATTTTTCTTTTTATAGTTACTATTTCATCTCTAATGGCTCGATGTATGCTATCTCCATCAACCTCTATGCCTCCAAGAACATTTTTTAGCAAAGCCACTAAAAAAGGTACAATATGAACATATCAAAACAAACCTTTTGTATGGAAAAGGACTTTCTTTTTCAAGATACAGCCTTTATGGGATACACTGAAGCAATTTCTTCCGTGGTAGAGAAACATTGATGGCAACTCTTTTGCTTTCATCCTGATGATGTTCTCAAGAAAGTTGTAAAGGAATTTTATGCCCATTTAACCTCTCAAGATAATGCTTTCATTTATGCACGCAATGCTTCAGTGTTATTCGATGAATACTCTATCAAAGCACAATATGGTTTACCTGAAAGCCCTAATGAACATTCTCAATTTTTCAAGACAATAACAACAGAAGGACTCAATCAAGTTCTTGAGGATTTATGCATGGAAGGGACTTGTAACAGCCCGTTTTTAGAGGAATCGAAATAGTGATTTCGTGACCACAAATCCAAAGTACAAATATTTATTTATTTATTATTATTTTAATTTTTACACCATGATAGCATTACCGTATAAAAATTTCGCTAAGAAATTTTACCGTTTGCATGCTTAATTAGATGAAAATGACTAAATCGCATAAAATGCAAAAGTTGAGTCTAGTAGCTAAATGTATTAAATGACTATAGAACTTTAAAGTATGAGTCTTTATGTTGCAATTAAACCATATAAATTGCTATTGGACTTTTATGGTCATCAAAATGATATTATAAATGTTAATTAATAAGGCTAACATTGTAATTAGATAATTAAAAGATAATAAAATATAGAGAACAAAAGAAAAAGCTTTAGTGTTCATCCTTTCCAACCCAATGTTGAAGGAAGAGAAGCCATGAAAGCTTGAAAATTTTGACCATCATTCTTTTGCTTGCATGTAAGTAAATTTTGTCCTATTATTATTGATTTCTATGTTTTCGGGATCGTTGTAGCTTAATCTAACTAGACTGGGGACTAATTTTTGAAACTACTAAAATATTAGAGTTTTTCCATGAATGAATATGTATGTGTTTTGATTTTATGGAATAAAATGATTAATTATTGTTAGATAAACAACTTTTGTTAAGTGATTTTTTATGAAATTGTTAAATAAGGATTTAACTGCAAAATAGAAAATTATACAATGTGAAATTTGTGAAATAAATGAAATATAAGGCTTGCTAGGGAAATAATTGATATTTGGCTATGATGGGTTATGGTTGGATTGCATGAATTTTCATTTTTATGAGCTAGGGATTAAATTGAAGAGAAATCAAAAGTTTAGGGTCAAAAGTGTAATTTTGCAAACATGTGAATTTGGATTGAATTGAATCGAATAGTTAATAAATTGGTTAAATTTATTTATTTAGATCAAGATAAATCTCAACGAGATCTAAATCGAAGAAAGGCGAAAATCACGGATTAACCAAGCATAGTCCTACGCGATAGTTGTCGATGTAAGTTCATAGTAATTAAATTATGTCATTTGATTTACTTATGTATTTTCATTTTATAATCAAGTAGTTAATTATTACATAATTATACCCTTGATAGCACTTGCGTGCCCCTGTTGTACTTCGGTACTCTTGATAACACTTTTTTTCCGTGGTTACATTTCGGTAACATTATTTAAATAAAATTAAATTTCATGCATTTAATGTTAAGTTAATTAAATTGCTATGTACTTACTAAGCTTTACAATCTTATACGTGTTTGTTTGTTATTTCGTAGATTACTTTTGTTGCCTGGGGACGGATCGAAACTTTGGCTCACACCATCCATCATCGTTAGTAGCTTTTGAATTTTTTTGGGATTGTGGCATGCATATATGGCAATAAGTGTATATGTATATGTATCTAGTTCATTTTTGTATAAAAATGAATTACTAAGTTGTGTGTTTGGACTCTTTGATTTCTAGGTTGTATATATGTATCTTTTGACTTGATAAATTGGTATGGATGAAATCACTTATGAATGTTTTATGTTGATGAATTTAAGTTGTTATGCTAGCATTTGTATTTGGATAGGTGTTTGAATAAATAACTATTAAAGACTAGTTTGAAAATGCATGTTATAATGGTTATGTTATATGTTTTAAATGTGGATTTGGTATATTTGCTTTCAATGGCATATAAGTCTATTGGTGCTAGTAATGGAATGATACAAATGGTACCATTTTGGTGTTTGGTTGTTAGGTAATTTAAATTGCATATGTTGAAGTAAATATAGTTTAGAAGTTGGTGAATATTATTTCACCAAATTGAGTACATGGATACATGTTTATATGTTGACATTTGAGGTGCCTATGGGCATGTTGTTTGTATGTTAATATACCATATGTATTTAGCTTTATTTTCATGATTTTGGTGCCTTGTTATAGCTTGTTTATATGTGAAAATTTGGGTGTAGGTACATGCCAAAATGGGTGAGAACAATTGCTTGTAAAATAGCCTATTTTCGTCCACACGGGCAAAGGCACATGCGTGTGTCTCAATTGTGTGTGACACACGGCCAAGCGACACGGCCGTCTGTCCCTTGTAGTTTTCAAAGGGTTCAAGTCAGGCTGTTACACGGCCTAGCACACGGCCTGGCACACGGGTACGTGAGGTTACTTCGAAAGGTACACGGCTAGGCAGATGGGCGTGTGGCTTGGCCGTGTGACCCAAGTTAGTGAGTTACACGTGCACGAGCACGGGCTGGGACACGACCGTGTGTCCCTATTTTTAATGCCCACACGACCTGAGATACGGGCGTGTCTCTTGGCCGTGTGACCCCTACAGTGTAAAATTTTTTCACTATTTTCAGAATAATTCTCTGAGTTTCTAATTTAGTCCTAACTTGTTTCTAATGTGTTTTTAGGGCCTTGGAGGCTCATATAAAGAATGATATGTATGAATTGGATTTATTTTAACATGATTATTGATATGATTTTTATTCATTTGAAATTATGTTTATTTGATTTGAAAACATCGGCAATGCTCTATAACCCTGCTTTGGCGACGGATATGGGTTAGGCGTGTTATAGGACCAAATAGACGGTTTCTTGGAATGACTGCTACACCATCGACCATGTTTCTTTGAAGCCTCATTATTTGCATGAGATATTTTGTTTGAACATTAGATTATTTTGTCACTTATTTTTCCATGCATACAAATGTTAAATGACTATTAGACCATGAGAAGTATATTGTTATCTATGATGTTCGATGAGGATAATAACTCTTCAAACTGTAAAAATTGTGATAGTTGATTAGACATGTTTAGCTTAGGATAGTCTTGTGAAAATTGATGCCTAAAAATAGAATGACCTAAGTATAATTGCAAATAGTCTATAGTAGGTTTCTTTTAATACACTTAGAATTCTTGAAACTAAGATTAGTAGATTAGCTTTGTATAATAATAAATACCACGGCAAACCTAAGGGTAAATGAATAAATAAAATAAAATTTAAAAAGACATTATACAACACTCTAATGTTTTAAATTGTTGAGTAGGCCAGTAATAGTCTATTTGCTCCATTGTATTATTGATCAGAAAACCAAGATCAAATAAGAGTGAGTAAAAAAAAAGTTTGGGTGCACTCCACTAAAGTAGTAGGCTGAGTAGCTAAGGGGGTAGTTGTTTGATCCATCCGTCTTTTTAGTCAAAAGCCTTAGCTTCATGAGTGAATTACATTCAAATAGTGGCGTGATGTAATACCTAGCAATCTAGTGTATGCTCCATTGAGATTGTCAAGTAAAGAAATCAGGTGACAAGATGATTTCCCTAAAGGAAATTTTATATAATGTCATGATAGAATAAGTAAGAGAAGAAAAAAATAAGTTTAGTGGAAAGATAAACTAAGTACCTTAAGAGGTGCTTGTTATAGTCAGAATTGCATGAATATTTAGGAACTTGTATTTTTAGGTATCCTTTTGTGCACTTCGTATTGTATACAACCTATAAAATTTGAATCAATTTTTTAATATAGAAGACTGCTGAAAATGGAGGTATAAAATATGTTTCATTTGGTTTAGCAGTATAAGAGGCAATTGTGTAGTTATGGCAAATTCATGCATTCATGCATTCATACATATTCTGCTTGAGGACAGGCAAGAACTCAGGTTTGGAGGTGTGATAACTCTTGAAAAGAGTTATATTTTGAACCTTTAAGCTTTATTAAATGCATGTACTTAAGTAGATATATTTTCATTTTTAGGTTATTTTTAAAACATTGCATGATAATGCTTGGATTGTGCATTAAATGTCATTTCATGTTACTTTTACTGTTGGGAAGAAGAAAATTGGTTGTTATATGCAGCAGGAGTAGGAAGGATGAAGAAAAGGAGAAAAAGGAGGAAGAGAATAAAGGAAGTGAAATATTGCAACCTTCCCGTTCAACAGTCTCAATTCGCTCAATTTTTTTCTCGTACAATTGCCATAGCATTTTATTCATTAGTATTTTTATATTTCATACATTAATACTTCACTTCAAATTATTATTCTGTTTACTTTGCCATCAACCTAATTAGTATAGTTTATAGTAATAACTCGACCATATTTTTACCTATTTCAGTCTCAGTGGAGACGATCTCAGTTATCAGTTTATTACTTGATTCGACGTGTATACTTGCACATTCTCATTACATATTCACATGCGACATCTAGTACACGTTCTGGATAAGGATGCAAAGAAGTTGGATGCACAGACAAAATTGTGCATGTTTGTAGGATATCTAAAAGGAACAAAGAGAGGATTATTCTACAATCCTAAAGACAATACGATAAAAGTTTCTACTCATGCTACTTTCCTCAAGGAAAGCTACATGGATAACTTTAAGCCTTGAAGTAAAGTGGTACTCTTGGAACTTTCGAGAGTGGTAGAACAATCACTAAGTTTAATTCTTGAGAAAGTTGTACAAAAACTTTTAAACGATCAACAACATAGGGGAATCTGTCGTAGTGGGAGAGTTTCTAAGAAACCAAACTTTTTCATTTATGATGGTAGTATTTATAATATAGAAGCAATCATGAGGATGATGATCCACTCACTTATGAAGAGGCTATGCAGGACGTTGATTCTAAGCTTTGGAAATAGGTCATGGATGCCGGGATGGATTCTATAAAATCTAATACGGTACGGGAACTTGTGGACTTACCAATTGGGATTAAACCCATAAGGTGTAAGTGGATCTACAAGAATAAGAGAAATACGGAAGGGAAAGTGAAAACACGCAAAGCTAGACTTGTAGGGAAATGCTACACACAGAAAGAAAGCATCAATTACGATAAGACCTTTTCTGCGGTAGCCATGCTCAAGTCTATCCGCATTCTCTTATCCATTGTTGCTGCTCTCGATTACAAGATCTGGCAAATGGATGTCAAGACAACATTCATGAATGGCTATCTTAATGAAACAATTTACATGTCTCCACCCACTGGCTATGTTGTCAAAGGAAAGGAGCAAAAAGTTTGTAAACTACTAAGATCCATTTATGGACTTAAGCAGGCGTCCCGCTCATGGAATAAAAGATTTGATCAAATGATCAAGACTTTTGGATTTGAGCAAAATGTTGATGAACCTTGTATTTATAAGAATATAAAGGACAAAAAGGTGGTATTCCTCATTTTTATATCGATGATATTTTTACTTATTGGAAACAATATAGGAGAATTGTCATCTCTTAAACTGTAGTTAGATCAACATTTCAACATGAAGGACTTGGGTGAAGCTAGTTATATTCTTGGAATTGGAATCCTTAGGGATCGAAAGAATAAAACGATAGCTCTATCTCAAACTTCATACATTGATAAGGCACTGGAACGTTTTGCAATGACTGATGTGAAGCCAGGTATTAAGCCGACTGCATCAGGCTTTCATCTTTCTTTAGATGACTGTCCTAAGGCAGCGGAAGAAAGATAACATATGAATAAGGTTTCGTATTCTTAGGTAGTTGGAAGCCTTATGTATGCGATGCTTTGCACACATCCAAATATATGTTTCGTAGTAGGAATGTTTAGTCGATATCAGGCGAATCCAGGTCTCAGGAAGTGGCAAGCAGTAAAGCGTATATTAAGGTATCTTAAAAGAACTAGGGATTATATGCTTGTGTATTCTAGGAAGGACCTTACTCCTATTGGATGCATAGACTCAGACTTCCAAACCTGTAAAGATTTGAGGAAATTATCGTTCAGAAATGTATTCGTTCTAGGCTGTGGAGTTGTAGTACAGAGAAGTGTAAAACAAGATTGCACTGCTAACTCTACTATGGAGGCCGAGTATGTGGTTGCTTCTAAGGCAACAAAAGAAGCAATATGACTTGGAAAGTTCTTAACTGAACTTGAAGTTATTCTTGGTATGGAGAAAGTTATAACACTCTGTTGTGATAACAGTGCTGTAATATGTAATACCAAGGAAATGAGAAGTCACAAGAGGACAAAACACTTTGACCGGAAGTATCACTTGATACTAGAGGTAGTAACCGAAGAAATTCTAGATGTGATGAAAGTAGCTTCTGAAGATAACCTTATGAATCTGTTTACTAAGGCTCTTGTAACTAGGAGTTTTAACAAACACGTTAGGGATATGGGAATGCGAAACATGACACATTTACTCTACTAGAGCAAGTGAGAGATTGTTGGGAAATGTGCCCATATTGTAGTAAACATGTAACTATTTTCTATTTATTTGCACGATGAATAAATAAACAAAGTTAATTTCACATTTCACTGTTATGTCTTTTTTATTTTGTATGCATAGCGAAACTGTGACAAGCAAATTTTAGCGCATTGATTGTCTAAAGTTCAAACTGAAGATAAGTGGCATTGTAAAAATTGTTTACATTGCGAGAAAGATGACTTACATCAGTAGATAATCTAAATGAGTCTGTAATTCTGTAAGAGAATCAAAGTGAGCATTTGATTCAAATATGGAGAAGGATTATTATGTTGTCTACAATTCCAATTGGGAAGATGACTAGTCTAGGCTATCAGAGCTGTTGACTCCAAAAGTAGAAACATAGATGTATTCATTAGTAGAATGATACATTGGGTTCGACCCAAGATGAATTAATTTTGAATCTGTTTGTGAATTAATTCACTTGTGACATTCATGGTCTGATTTACCTCAATCCTAAGTTAGTAACTGTCCATGCGTATACAACTCATGTGCTTTAATATAAGTGGAGGCTTATGCTCTAAAGATGATCGAACCCATAATCGTTATGTTGGGTACATGACTTGTGTATGTCATGGTTTTACTAGCAATAGAGGAATTCATAGCTCAATTAAAGAGTTAATGATATCCTCTTATTGGCATTGTGTGGATTGATAAATATGGAACGTGGCCATGGGTTGCTTGTTCTCAAATGAGCAATTAATCATAGTCACTTGCTGACAGTGGTCATATTAATCATTAAGAAGAACATTGCTAACAATGAGATAAAATAGGATTGTATTAAATGAATAGATTTAACTTAAAGGAATTAAGGATATCATATGAGGGTAACACACACATGATGAGGTCATTGGATAAAACAGTTGGATGAATTGCTTTCGTAAAGAGTATACAATAAGGAGTTTTCAATCATGATACTTTTTGTGGACTGACTCTATGATTAAGTAATTACAAATTGGACTTGATATCGTAAATTGGGCACGGGAACCCAAAATTGAGATTCAAACCCAAAAACTGATCGAACCGGGTCCAATATGTTAAACCGGGTCAACAGTCCAAACGATGGCTTGACCAGGCTGGTCGGGTCGTCATTGACCTGGATCAAACCGACATCAGCTGAATCGGTTCAAGGTGCCATAAGGGTGTAACACCTGTATCATTGAACACGACAGTACTGGTGGCTGCGGCGGTGGTGTCCCGGTGGCCGACGGTGGTTGAGCAGTGGAAGAGTTACATTCCTACTAAAATTCTACAAGAGAATTTGATTTCAGATTAATTATTCCAAAAATAATATTATTATAATATTTTATTATTAAATTAAAATAAATATTTATCTTTAATATTATTTTATTAATTTAATATTAAGGTAATTATCTCAATATTAAATTTATTTTAATATTTATCTTGTAGATAAACATTCTATTATTTTAATCGATTTAATATTAATTTTAATCTAATATTTATCTTGATAAATATTATATTAATTTAATATTAAAGTGATTAAATTTAATCATAGTTGAACTCTCTAAACCCGTCCTATATAAAGAGAGCATTGGGTCATTATTTATCCACACTTGAATTCAAGAGAAAGTTGCAGAGAGAAAATTCTTTGAAGAGATTATTCCTGAAAATTTTTAGAGATTTTTTTTCGATTTATAACTTGACCTAAAAGTATAGAGAAATTGTAAAATTACCCCACTGGTAATTTTTGTGAAAAATTTTCAGATTCGAACTGAGCCCACACTTGGCAAACATGAGCTTGAGGATAGCGGAGAAAACTACTCGGTCGAAGCGCTCATCTTAGATGAATTTAAAATGTAAAATTTTGATTAAGTATTTGTTACTTTAGATATCACAACCAAGATCTTGTTTTGACAAATTTTTAAAACTCTGGTTTGTCCCAAAATTTATTTTCTGCTACGTTTTCCAAACCAGTTTTTCCAAAAAAAACATGTGTTGGAAAGTATGATTCTGTTATGAGTATGAGTGAATCTATTTTATATTTCCATTACGCTATTTGAGTGATGCATGAAAAGATGGTTGGTGATAAGGGGGTTCGGCGGAGTGTAGGGAAAATGTGATATGGTAATGGACCCCAAAGTTGTGCTTTGATAATGTTCATTGGGATAATAAACTTGGAAAAAGGTCAATGCGCCAGAGATGTGGAAAGACCATCACCATGAAACATTCTGGAAATGGCGTATGAGCCATGTTTATCTACCATGGTTTCTATGTGTCTCAGGGGTGATGATGGGCAAACCTCCGATGATACTGAGTTTAGGCAAATTCATATGTCCAAACATGACTATTTATATGGAGCCTTCGTGGCGTATTACTTGGGGAGCCGCTATGGCAAGTTGTCTGGAAAGCTTGTATGGTGAATTCTGTAACGTCTAAGTGGCGAGTTGTCAGTCCACCTTTGTGACGAGCTCTCTGTATGCCTTTGAGGCATTTTTTGAAAGAGTTCTTGGCAGTGTATCCAATTGATGAATTTTCCATAATAGCTCGACAAGGTAGGGAGCTTGGCATATTCGAAATTATGGGTAGTGTAAGTGTTCGCCAAACTTGGGCATTCTTATGCTATATATCGATGTCATCTAGGATTCTATTGGATGTTCTAAAATATTTCATTCATCAAAATAAGTTCCTTGCCTTCTAACACCCGCCAAAGTTAGTCTAAGAATTTGTATGTATATCATTCTGATAAATGTATCCAACTTCTATCTTCAAAGAGATTGTGAAATAGGATCTACAATAATGTGTGAAGTCTATGATTTGCCGATCGAGCGGAATATATATAAGGGGGTCAAGTGCAAAGGTTGGTGTATAGTTATTCGCCAGGAATTAGAAAAGTATCTGCCAAAGTCTAAATGGAAGTCCCAAATCCTTGAGTCCAGGAATTCAAAAACATCATTTAAAGGTAATATTGGTTGAGACTCACCAAGTTTCATTGATCTTATAGGCATCTATTTGTAATGCAGGTTCTTGGAATTGAACTAGTGCGCCAGAGGGACCAAGCTAAGAATGCGCCATTGTGGCGGTTCGAAGTGCGATAACTTTTAGGAATATGGAATATAGTACTCTACGCCATGATTATGTCTGGTGTGAAAAATATTTAAGTCGTAATATCTTATACTATTTTGAGAATTTGTTATAATCAATAAACGCTCCCCTTAAAATCTTGTGACTTAGAAAAGAAAATAAATAAATAAGAAGAATGTTCAGTATTATTTTTGCAAGTTGAAAATTTTTGTTAAGTTTTTAAGTTTTGTGACATCCTATACACGGGTCCGATAAATTGGGTCGGGTATAGGGTGTTACAATTTAATTAGTATCAAAGCTTTCAGTTTAGTTAATCATCTAGAAGTCAAGATATACTTAGCCCTATATGCATGATAAGCCGAACTTGGCTTAGTTCCTCAGATAAGTTAAAGAACCTAGTAATGGTGAATACTCTGGCACTTTTAGTATTGAAGAAGATGAGTTCAATTGGAAAGAAAGAAAATATTTCTATTGACAAGAGAAGGAAAATGATAAAAGTTGAACATAGAAATTTCGTACAAAAGAAAGAAAATTCTTCAAATTTCCTCCTCTAAATGATGGTCGGTAGGTTCAATAGGAACCCCTTTTGGCTTGGGGCGTTATTGAAAGACTTCTCAAGAGCATCAGACTCTTTCAAAATTTGCCTCCTCTATTTCTGACACCTTGGAGATGAAGAAGTTGGTCGATTGCCTTCATTCCCTCTAGAACTTCTCCCAATCTTTCCTCTTCAGATTATAAACGTTAAAGCCCAAGAGCTCTGCAGTGACCTTCTGTAAATAGTTGAAGTTCACCTGACTCAGATTGAGAGGACTCATAGAAACTTGGGCGTGAAGGGCCAGGTTGGATCGTAGTATGGGCAAGGCCTCTACCTAATTTTGCTTAGTGTTCTCCTGGTTTCTTTTTAGAGTTTCCTCATTGGTTTGGCATAGATGCTCCAACTCTAATAAACGTCATTGGTATTGAGATTTGAATTTCTTATAAGCCCGCCAATTTGATGTTGTTTTGATTGCAAGTCTCCTCAAGGACCCAACTTATAAGCCCTTATTCAGCTGCTAAAACTTGAAAAGACCCCACCAACACCGAGAGTGGGGGAAGATGAAGGTTTGAGGCAAGAGAAGAGAGGAAAACGTCTTTCACCTGCTAGGGCAAGCTGTTATTCTGTTGTTGTTGGATGGTGTCAAGAGAGAAGGGATATTGCAATTGCCTTATGATATCCTACCATGGGAAGATTTTACCTGTGTCACATCCCACTTTTCAATTAATTATTCAAGAGTGCTACTGTCATCTCCTACGTTTTAAATTAATTGCACAATAGTGGAAAAAAGGAAGTGCTGTGGCTTAGTGGTAGAAAGCTTATTAACTATCCTAGAGGTCCCTAGTTCAAATCCCCTTGCTCCATTGTTTTATTTTTCTATTTTTGGCACAACTCCTATGTACACAATAAAAGCCAATTGTCCATCCCCTTATTGCCTTATATGAAGGATTACTTTCCTCTTTTAGCAAGTCAAACTTGCCATAAGTTGTGAGACACATCCTCATTTTTTCTCCTTTGTTCCCTTTCCTTCCTTACACTATTTTCTTTCCAAAACAAAAGTGTTAAGGACCCTAAAAGCCTCCCAAACCGTCCACCACCCTCATTTCCTCCCATTTTCTCTTTTATTCTCTTTTCCTCCACCATTTTCTCTCTTTTTGGAAATCACCACCATTTCCCTTCATCTTTGCTTTCTTTCCTCCACCGTGAGCCTTAGTTACACCCCCACCTCACTACCGTACACACCCTTCTTGTCTCTTCCATCTCCTTTGATCGCCACGCTTCACTACTACCGTTGTTATCGTGAACTGCTGCCATTGTCACCATCGCCGACGTCGATTGTTATCGGGATTTGGCTTTTTCTCCTCTTTTCCTCTCCTTTCATCTCCTTTATGTTTGTGCAAATTACATATACGTGATATTAATATATGTGTAGATCTCATTCTCATGACATATGATGTATGGCTTTGTGTTATCGTTATGATTCTGTTATGCGAATATGAAAATATGAAAATGATCATGTGATATTTGATTCTATGTGTAAAGCATGTTTACAACATGTTAACGTGAATTGATTAAAATGAGAAAATGGGCATATCATATGCATGGGGTGGGATTTGTGAAAGGAGAGATATGTGGCAGTTTATCTACAATTATGTGGTGGCTTGTCCACAAAAGGTATTAAGTCTAATATTGGTGTGTAGCAGAGATAGGTAGGAAAATTCTTCATAATGTGTATTGTTATGTAAACATGTCTCAACATTTACGTATATGTGTAATATTGATGATATGAGTTTTCTGTAAAAATGTTATATATTTTGATTTGGATGTGTTTATTAGATATGTTGAAAAGCTTGTTATATAATATATATACACTTTATGTTTGATCTCACAATGAGCCTTTTAAAGTTAACACATATTACTAGTGTGTCTTAGGTAATCTTTGTAATTAGGACTCGAATGCGGATTCTTGGTGATGCTCTCAAAATAAATTTTAATAAAATATTAGACTTAATACCTTTTATGGATTTATATTGACTTTGATTTGAGTTTGTTTTATAACTTTTCAAGACTTTATTTTAATTGTGGACTTTGGCATGGATATTTCTTTTTAACATTTTAGAACTATTGCATGGATTGTTTATGTTGGAATTACTGTTTCAAATGATCATTAAACGATTTTAAGAAATATTATCCGCTACAAATATGTTTTCAAAACTAAGTTATAATGCAAGTATTATTTTTATAAAAGGGATTTAATAGTTTTTTAAAAAAGAACATAAAATTTTCTAAATGACATGCTTTCGAGAATAAATGGACTTTCTTATGCAAGATGTTTTAGCCATTCTTCAAGGTTCATTGGACTTTTGCATGAATTTTGATATAGATTAAACATTTTGGTGATTTCTTAATTAAATCTATTTTCTGTAAATTCAATTGACTAGACATTAACTTTTGATGATGATCAAACCAATGTTTTACAAATAATAAGTAAGTTTTCTTTCAATGTAATGTTTTTCAACATCGTATAGAAAGGAAATATTAGAACGCGTTTTCAAAGAATATGTCCATTTATTTCAAGTCAAAGTTTTCACCATTTCTATGGCCCATGTAATTGCTCAGATTGGGCTGTAACGTCTAGGCTCGGTCTGAGGTGTTACAACCCCCTTCGCTAGATGAAGTATTGATGAGTAAGGAACCAAAAGGGGTATCTGGCTGGCTTTGGTGCATTGTCTTTTACGTGATTATTACTGCAAGTGGATTTGCGACGTGGACTAGAGAGTTATAGAGTTGGCAGACTCTATTGGCGCAATAGGATCACGAGAGGGGGCAGGAGTGGGAGGAGTGATGGCTCTCAAGGGAGCAAGCCCTTTTCTAAGTTAGCGACAAGTCAACCATTGGCGGTCACTACTCTCGGTATCTTGGGTGCTTCCCTCCACCTTTGACCTTTTCTGAGTTCTACCAACCGTTTTTCTTTATGGCACAATGACAAGTCCTTCATTCTCGCACACTGTGTTTAATAATGCTAAGGTGTCCTTGTAGGCTACTGGAGTAGGAGGGGAGGTACTAGATGTACGAGAAAGTGAAAATGACCCTACAAAGGCAACATGAGACTTAGCTTGGTCAGGAGGAGTGGAAGAAGTATAATAACTAATAATATTCAAATGGATGAATGTAGTCCACATGTCTCATAGAAAAAGAAGGGAGGCTCCCTCATCCTCCTCACAAGAATCCGTGCCAAATCATCATTGGCGTTCTAAGGCCAAGCCGCCTCAGTAAAAGGAACATTATGGGAATATGCTAATAGTAAAAGGTCATTTGCCCAACGACCATTTGGACTTAACCCTTGCAGGAAATATTGACAAACATTCTGGACAGTAATGATCTCCCTCAATTATAGAATACAACCTTTCCTTAATCGCTTAAATTGCTTCCAAGCAACTTTTGAATCAACATGTTGGCTTTGTAAGAAAATGTCCTCTAAGGGTATAGATCATAAGGTGGGGAAGACAAAACTGGTTTCAAGCTTACACATGACTCTTACGAACTTATCCTTTTTGAGATGGAGGTTTGAGACCCATTTCTAGGTAATGGGCTCGTAACCCTTGTGCGTAGTAAAATGGCCCATTCTGGCCAAGGCATGCTATCTTTTAATCTTTAATTGATAGATCCTTTGGAAAATTCCAAGTATAAGCGAATCTTGGTGCAAACAACAGTCGGTGAAATAAGCCACCAATGTCCACCAGGAAAGGGTGGAGAGTTGCCCTAGTGCAGTTCCGTATTCATTAAGCACCAAACAGAAGAAAACGAGAAGAGGCAACTGGAACCAGCCTCAAGTAGGAAGAGGAGAAGAATAAAGCTCTCGGTATTGTCCATTTAGTGACACGACCTTCGGACTAAATGAAATTCGTACGTAAAATTTTGGACGAAAGATACCTTTGGCCCCTACGTATTGAGTGAGCTCGTCCTCGGTAGTGATGCATTTATACATGGGAGTGAGCATGCGCTGAGTACAATTAAGACCTCTGGGTCCGATCACAAAATGTTACTAGGGCTATCACTTTTGCTACTTTGGGCACGATCGCTTCCACGTGAAGTGGTTTTAACCATTTTGAATAATAAATAGACAAAGAGAAAGAGAGTTACCTTTGAAGAAGCAGAAAGACTTTTACAGAGAAAGAAATTATGGCTCCAATAATGTAGTGAAATATTGTGGGGAAAGTATTAAACACCTAATATCTATAAAGAAGCAAACATCTGTCAAAAGCTTCAATTTCAAAACCAATTGTTTGAATTATTTAATCACAACTCGACACTTGTCAAGGCTAAGACTATGAGTGTTTAAAAACACAGGAGTACATGCCAATTGAGATTGTATGTCTACATTCGCACTAGCTGGAATCTATAGAGTGTTTGCCACAGATGAGTGGTCTGTTCTGACTAAGTTTGGGCGTTTCGCCAAGTAGTATTCTGCGTTTGACCCAGGAAGTTAGCCACGCATCATTGGTAATGGTGTTACTAGGTTAGTAAATTTTCGAGGACGAACTTTTCGTGAAGGAGGGGAGAGTTTTCACACCCCAAAAATGGCAAATCTAAAAAGACTAGTGAGGTATGCATTTTAATTATTTTGACACACTATGGTAGTATAACCCGCCATCCCGTTAACTTGCTGACGAGTTAAAGAATTAGCACATACTAGTGTTAAAGTATCCGTCCTTTGGTAGTATCTGAGGATTTATTGACAGGGTATCTTCAGGCAAAGAAAGAGTACACCTAAGGAATAGTACACCTCAGAGTTTTAATTGAGTATGAAGAGCCTACCAAGTGTATGAGAAAGCTATAGGAGACTTAACTCTCTTTAAGACCACACCATACGAGCGTCACTACCAAGGTATAGAACGTTCAGTTTGCATGAGCATTGTTCAAGTTGGTTCGTGTAACGAAATTAGTTGGGAGTCAATTGGATTGATTTGACCCTTCTAAGGACAAGTCAAATAGTAACGTAGTTCTTCACCAGATTTTATTTTTCCTACCCCTAGATTTGATAGGGGAATCAAAAGGACCAGGATTTTATATAAAGTAAAAGGGGGGGACATCCTAGATGGTTTTTCTTTCTATTCAATGTTTTGGTTTGTCTTTTTAACCTAAATGTTCTCTTATTCTTTACTAAGCTAGAGCTCTGATTTCATTTAATTAGTGGATGATTCAACCTTTTGGTAAGTCATATAGCTCTGTATGTTACAATTGTTGAAGAGTAATGATGTTAAAAGATGTAAGAATAGTAGGGTGTGAGAGGAAGACCTTGCATGGGGGTCCCATATAGTTAAAACACTAGTAAACTATCTATAATGGGGATTCAAATGGAAATTCCATGATCTTTTAAAGAGTTTCTACTGCTGTTTTGGGAGGGACGATCAGAACAGAAGCTTAGGGACGAGGTAAAAGTTAGGTCTCTGGTGAGTCTGTCAACCCGACTCCTACGTGATAATTTATGATGATTCTTTGTATGGTTGATTTTCCTATAGTTGTGCTTAAGGATTTATTGTATGTATCTGTAAGTGTGTGTGTGTTTTCTATGAAGCATCTACAAGTATGTAAATAAAGTATGCAGTATGCTACATAAAAATGACGATTTGTGGTAAGCATGTATAAGAAATTATGTGTTGGAAAGTATGACTCTGTTATGAGTATGAGTGAAATATATGTAATTGTGTCGATTATGCTAATCGAGTGATGCAAGACAAACATGGTTGGTGATAAGGAGGTCCGGGCGGATTGTCAAAAAAAAAAAGTGATGTAATAATAGACCCGGCGGTGGTGCTTTGATGACGTCTGTTGTGCGCAAATAATGCAAATGTGCAAGTGTACACATCGATTCAAGTAATATAATGATGAGGGAGTATCGTCACCACAGGGATCAGAAGTTTATTTGAATTGGTAAGTATTACTGAAGATTTAAAGAATGAAATTGTGTAAAACGAACAAAGAATAAATTGGTGAAAGAAATTAATGAATGAACTAATAATATCAATTATAACTAAAAAATGAACAAAAAATTTAAATGTCGTGGAAATTCACAAGGAACAAGTAGAGAGTATTTCTGCTGTTGAATGATAAAGGTTGGAATTACTCAGGGAATATTTTCATAACATAATAATGCCATGGCAAAGTTATGACTAAACTACTGCCTAGATATCTACTAATGCAGTTTACTTCTTTCGAGAGTTAAACTCTAATTATTATTTGGAGTGTATGTATGTCTACAAGACTCACAAATGATAACCCACTAATGTTCTATACCTGTACAGATTGCATCTTTTATGTCTAGAGTGTTGTGAATATTCTTTCGAGTACTCATTTGTATCAATCGAACAATAATCTGATGTATTTAATCCTTTCATCTTCAAATCCAATTAAATAAACTGCAATTAGTTATGTCTAGAGTTTACATGCACTCCAAATAAACTGGAATCGAATGAAACAGTATATTTAACCACAAGCATATCATTGGCATTTCAATTAATTAAATATTCACCAAAATAACTCCAACCTGAAGATAATTACCTCACTGGTTGGGCAATGAAATCCCAAATTAAATCATTCATCAACATAGGTTGGGCAATGAAATCCCAAATTAAATCATTCATCAACATAGTATAAGTTTCACAAATCACTGAATTCAAAACCAAGAAAATAGAACAAACGCAGAACTATAGGAAGTTCTCACTGCACTCTAACTTTTTTTCCAGATTCTACACAAAACACCAGGGTAGATTTCTCTTCCCCTTTTTGGCATCTGTGATCTCCCTTTTTTTAGCTACTCCATTCTTCTTCTCTTCTAAATCACTCCACTGGATTCTATTACAGAGAGAGAAATTGCTCTCTTTCGTTTCGTTTTCTCCTCACAATTTGCGCGTATCTTTTCTTCTCTTCTCTCTCCTTCTTTTATAGGGTAGACTCATCCCTCTCAGCACATATTTTTTACTCCTCTTTTTAGGGTGATTTATCTGGTACACGTACAACTAGCTGAGAGTGACGTGGATTGAGTGTTGCATCATCTTCCTGGAATTGCCATGACATTTCTACTGGCAATCTATCTCACCATTTGCCATGGCAGTTTTTCACATCCTTTGATCTCTTTTCCTTCTTCTTGCCTCTTTCATCCTACCTTCACCAATGATCAAAGACTACCAAACCTCTTTTTAGTAATTAAAAGTAACATAAATTTACAGTTGAAACACAATCCTAGCTTTAGTATGCAATGCTCGAATTATAAGTCTAAAATGCAAACATATTTTTTTTAATTACAAGAAAATACTTCAGTTTATATGTCTGAAAAATAACTCTTTTCAAGAGTTATCAACGTCCAATGAGACAGTAAACACGAAAAAAAAAGGCCAGTGTGGCGTGGCACATTCTTGAAATGGTGGATAAGTCATATTCATCAACTAGGGTTTCTGTGTGTCCCGAGGGCGATGATGAGAAAACCTTAGGAAATGATGAGTTTAAGCAAACCCATATCGCCAAACATGTCAATTTATGTGTTGCCTTAGTGGCGTATTACTTGGGGAGTCTTTGTGGTCATATTGTAATACACAAAGATAATTGATATTAGTAGACGAGCCTAAACAGGTCATTGGTCTAATAGGAAATGAGTGAACCGATTGAAAAACTAATATGTCATCTACCAAGTCCAATTGGGGAATGCTTTGTCTTGGGCAACGGAGCAGATGACTCCCAAACGAAACATAGATGTGACAAACTAGACTGACAATACATCAGACTGGACCAAAGTAAAATAAATCCTATAACCTCCCAAATTCGGCCTAGACACTCTGGCCAAATTCTAAAGGCAACAGTGGCCACAAAAATTGCCTCGTAGATCCACTATGCTTTCGAAATGTTTATTTTTTCAGTTTTTTTAGACAAACATTGAGTAGTTGTCTTAGGGTTGCCAAAACATTGATTTATTAAGCCAAAAAATTAGAGTTCAGTTTATTAAAAATAGTATCATTTTTAGAAAATTTAATTGATTTTGTCATTTTGCCCTTTTAAAACTCCATCTCATTATTATGCAGTGGAAAAAAAGTGATGCCTTTAATTTTATATGAAAAGTTGTGTTATGCCATATTAAGCCAGTTATTAAGATTGTCCAGCTTTTAGCAAAATTCCATGCATGAAAAGCCCAAATAAAAACTATCATATGTAACAGTCTATATTTAACAAAATTACAGTCCCTAAAACCATAGTAAAATAAAGTAAAATTATGAGTACTTTATTAGACCAATCTGAGATGAGACCTCCCTATGTCGAGTCCAATTCTAACCTTGACGGTTGTTTGTAGGAAGTAAACTAAAGGGGTGAGCTTGAAAAGCTCAGTATGAGTCTTAACAGAGAAAAAGATAGTGTATATAAATACAAATAGTCAAATTACAATACAACATATAGCCAACGTCAATTCCGAGATCGCAGTAGAGCATGACATCATGAAAATAAAACAATTTTATTTTGTATGGTCATGCTCATATGAAATGATGCAAAATTTCCTACCCATCCATCCGCTACACACCATGAGTTTTCTAGAACCCATCTTCCAAATCCCAAAACAATAAGAGTTGTAGTGCAATGTGGATAAACCGCCAGAAACAATTTGCAGTTAAATCGCCAGAAACAATGTGGATAAACCACCAGTACTCCAAACAATACTCCAGGTCGCAATTAACTTTCAATATAATATTGCAGATAAACCACCAGTACTCCATAGAACTCCTCCGTCACCCATCAATCTCAATCCTCATGCAATGGGACATGTCATATCAATAATATAACAAATCATGCTCATCAATATCAATTTCATTGACGGTGGCATGCTTAACATGCATTTAGTAATACAGTGTCGACGACATGCTTTACATGCAATCACTACACGTTAACAGTTAATGGCATACTTCACATACAAGTAATATACAACGTAACAGTCAATAGCATGTTACTCATGCAATCAATTAAACAGTAAAAATTAGCATGTTACAAGACAAGTGATATCAATACAAGCCATTCAATTTCAGCAATCATACAATACGCTTAACCTTTATAGCACTTACATATTCGATTCATCAAATTTTATGTCCCTAGAACATTAGGCCATATCATTTAAACAGCATGCACATTCAGCCAATCACCAAAGTAACACTGGTAGTCATTAACACACAAAAAGTTAGGACCCACACTTGATTTTCACAAATCCGATGTACTAACCTAAATCTGCAACAACTACGACTTCAATATATATAGAAGTGAATTAGACCTAAACACAAAACACACAAAACATGAATTAGAACCAGTCTTTGACACCCCTATAGGGTTCAACTAAAATAAGGATTAATAGTGACTAATCAAATTTGATTTTTGGATGCTACTTACTCATTTAATGATAAAACATGAGATGCATATTGTCCTTCGATGCTATTGTTGATCCGAGATGTTCGGATTTGATCCATCAATCAAAATTACATGTAAAAAATCAATATGTGCAATTCGACCATGACACTAGCATTATTCGACAATTACAGAAAACAAAATAAGAGAAAACGACGTTAGATTTGATATAAAACAACACTTACACTACCTGATTTAGGTTTGTGATGAATGGGGATCACAGAACCGATTGAACACCTACCAAAAAAGCCAAAGAATGGTTTTGCAAAAGGATGAATGAGTGGAAAAAATATTAGTAGCAAAAATAAAGGAAAAAGATGAGGGAATGAATGCTTCAAGGGGCGATAATGGAAGAAAAATGGTAGCAACTATTCAACCAAAGTGATAAAATTGTTGAGCCATAAGACAAAAGAGAAAAGAGAAGAGGAGAATAGAGGGCCCGCAACAACAGTGGAAGAGATGAGTGAAAAGAAAAATTGAAGAAAAGAAAGGAAGAGAGGAGGGTGGGATGACAGAGAGGGTGAACATATGAGCAAAAGAGTCTGAACTAAAAAGAAAAATACAATATATACCTAGGGTTAGAACATGAGATGACAACAATTAGGGTTTTGGGAAAAAATACAAAAAAATATCAATGATAAATTAACTAAATCTTAACCATTAGACCAATAACTCATTTGTTTTCAATCGACAAAACATTTTCTCCTCACAAAGAAATTTTGGCCTTGAAATTTACCAGATTTCTCCTCACAAAACCTTAACCAATAGAATCATTTTCTTCCTTAGATCCTTTACATCTCGATCCAAAATCCAAATAGGTTTCTCCTCAAAGGACAAATTCAGTCTAACCTCAATCTCTTCCTTAGACATGGAATACGTAATGAACACGATCCAGCTAGGGCTAACTCAAGTTGGAAAGCCACCTGTCTGATCCTCTTAAGAATCTGGTAGGGTCCAATAAACGTAGGGCTCAAATTACCCTTCCGTCCAAATCTCAGGACTTTCCTCCATGAAGACACTTTCAAGAAAACCTGATTACAAAAACTAAACTCAATATCTTCCCTTTTCAGATCTACATAAGACTTTTGCCTATCCAAAGTCGCTTTTAATCTATTTACCATTAGTCTCATAAACTAACTCCGAACCCAAAAGCTTTCTCTCGCCCAACTCAATACAACACAAAGGGGTACGACACAAAGGTGCCATATGTATGCTACATTGAAAACTATTGCTGTATGCGAATTCAACCAACAGTAAGTGCTTCTCCCAACTACCCTGAAACTCAATTAAGTAGCTCCTTAACATATCCTACAATAGCTGAATAACCCACTCGGTCTGTCCATCTATCTGCATGAATCTTATTATCTCAGAGATGTACAACTTAGCTAGCTTCTGTAGAGAATAGTTAGTGTGAACCGGTTGGAAATGAGCCGACTTAGTCAATTTGTCCATAATGACCCAGACAAAATCTTTCTTAGTAGGTGTCAAAGGAAACCCACTAACAAAATCTATAGTGATTCGCTCTCATTTCCATAAAGGAATTCTGATTGGCTGCAACAACCTAGAAGGAAACTGGTGTTCAACCTGTACCTACAAAGAAGTCAAACACTCAGACACGAAGTCTATTACATGCCACTTCAGACCAGGCCACCAATACAATTTTTTGAAATCTCTGTACATCATATTCCCTTAAAGATGCATAGCATAAGGGATACTATACATATCCTAAAAAATAGACTTTCTTAGATATTGATCATTCGGCACACAGTATCTACCTCTGAAATATAGAATACCCTCTGAATTAAACTCAGAGTCCTTAGTTTTACCATCCTTAACCTTTTTAAACCAAGATAACCATGATTCATCCAAAGCATACTTAATTTTAATCTCACTGACCCAATTAAGATTCATTGGGAACTTAGTCAAAAGACCACCATCCTCAACCAGACTCAATCTTGCAAAAATAGCTCTTAGATCAAACATCGATCTTCTACTCAGAACATCAACAACAACATTGGGTTTCCCGGGATGATACTCGATAGTGCAATGATAGTCCTTCAATAACTCAATCCATCTTTGATGTCTCAGGTTTAACTCTTTTTGGGTGAGGAGATATTTGAGACTTTTCTGATCCGTATAGATAGTACATTTCTCATCGTACACGTAATGCCACCATATCTTAAAAACAAACACTACAACCACCAATTCCAGATCATGAATTGGATAGTTGCACTCATGCGGCTTAAGTTGTCTCAAGGCTTAGACTACAACCTTGCCCTATTGCATCAGAACACGTCTGAGACCAGTATGAGATCCATCACTGTATGCAACATAATCCTTTCTCGATTCTGACTTAATCAGAATTGGAGCTTCATTCAACATAGGTTTCAACTTCTCAAAACTAGCTCACAGATCATTCAACCACTTAAAATGAGTGTTCTTCCTCAATAGTATAGTCAATGGAGCAACGATCAAAGAAAAACCCTCAACAAACATCTGATAGTATCCCACTAAACAAAATAAGCTTTGAATCTCTAAAACACTCTTAGGCTACTTCCATTCCAGAACGACCTCAATCTTTTTCGGATCCACACAGATATCCTCAGCAGACACCACATGACCTATAAACATTACCTATTTCAGCCAGAACTCATATTTACTCAACTTAGCAAAGAGCTTCTTCTCATTAAGAATCTGGAGAACTACCCCCAGATGTTCACCATGCTCGATCCATCCCATGGCTAAACACTGAGTCTTATGAAACCCCGATTCAGAAGCTCCTAAACTTGGACCTTCAAACCTTTAAGTTCCTTAGGTGCCATGAGGTAGGGAGCAATGAACACTGGATTCGTTCCAGGCAACAACTCAATTCCAAAGTTAACCTCTCGATTCGGAGGTAACCCTGGTAGTTCATCGATAAAAACATGTGAAATTCCCAAACAGTTCGGATACTCTCTGATTTGCCATAACTCGATGTAGAAGATTAAACTAGTTTTCACACTTTAGGAGCTTGAACATAAGCATTTTAGTTATGTTTTAATTATATTTCCATAAATTTAGTTAAGTTTAATAAAATGTCTACTTGAGTCTATTATTAACCTTATAGGCCGAATAAGGCCTAAGGGTGAGCTAATATATTTTGTGAGTGTGCAGGAGACCATTAGAAAGTGTACTAAATTAATACTAGTTTCTAGGTTGCAACATAAAGCATTTGATGTCACAACACAAGAAGAAGAATAGAAGAATTCCAAGACAGCCTCCAATGCTGTAACATTTTCTGAGGATGTCACAACATACCCCTAAAGACTCCCTAAAGTTAAGCATACTACCCTCATTGTCGTGACACAAGACCTAGTGTTTGCGATATTGCCTCTGTACGAGAAATAATTACGAGCCAGGGGTGTTTTGGTCCGTACAATCAAATGTTAAGCACAAGAACGAAAACTGACCTAGGGTTAAGGACGACGACCACCCTAAAGTCTATAAATAAGCTCGCTTAGTACATGTTATACATACATTTCATACTGTATAATTCTCTTTTTAAATTTAGTCTTTAGTTTTTCTTTTTTCTTAGGTTTAGATTTTTGTTCTTGTTATTTACTTTCGTGGAGAAATCAGATTCTGAAATTATTGTCAAACTCTGTGAGGATTCTGCATTTAATTCAATACAAATCAAGCTTCTTCTAAACTCTATTCTTGAATTATTCTTTACTTTCATTTTGTTTATATTGTTTATTAGATCCATGAGGAACTAATCCTCTTTTGGGGAATTAGCGAGTGGAGGTGTACATAATTAACTATTTTGTAGGGATTTCTTAATGGATCAACTATTCAGAAAAGGAAGAATCTAACCCTAGGCTTGACAACCCTAGGAAACCATCAAGGTGGGAATTATCCCAAATTTGGTATGGCCTATCCGTGAGCACCTTAACCCTGAATCTGTTTAGACTGTGTGTAACACCCCAAACCTGGCCTAGACGTTATACGAATCTGGTGATGTCACATGGGGTGTTTTCCAAAAAAATGAGTTGTCGTCAAAAACCTCCGACCTATATAACCTCTTGACGGTATCTTATGTTAATTCCAGGACGTTATTAATTCTCTTTCAAATCGTTATTAATTCTGAAAATGTCACTTATTGCGGAAGCTTTTTAAAATAGTTGTGTATTTGAGTGAATTTTGTAAAAACATTTGGTTTTTTTTAAAAAAAATAAAAATTTGAAATTAAAAATATAAATCTAAAGAGGCCATTATTATAGTAAAATACCCCCAAAATAAATTCAAAATTATAATTAAGTACTAAGTCGAATTAAATAGGTCGTGTGGCCACTGTTGAGTCCTCCGTCATAGCGGTCTACCTATGTTTGGGGATTCCCTGTATAGTTAAATCAGAAGGGTGAGTTTATGAAAACTTAGTGTGTAATCCCATAAAAAGCAAACAGATAGAAAGTAATCACAGCCTCGACCTATACCTTTTTTAGTATCAGTGACAATATCAATTTGGGCTTTAGCCCATCTCAACACATAAGCAATCATGTGTTTGGGCCTTGGCCCATTACAGTAACAATAATTAGTACAGTAACAGATTATACAGTATACAATACCTACCCAGCCAGCCTCTACACTCCATCTCCGTCCAACCCTACACTCCATGTGGGGGGATATAATCAACCCACCCATCCCTACACTCCAAAAAGTACCGAATGCGGCACTAGACAGTAGTTTACAGCTGAGCTGCCAGAAAATTAGGCTCGAGGCCTTTCAGTACACTTCCTTCAATCAAAATAAACCCCCAACCCAATGCAATGTAGTATAAAAATATGATATACTATAACATAATATCATGCATGTAATCAGAGCATACAGTATCGAATCAGTGGATCATCATCATCCTTATTCATATCAGTCATACAGTCATTTCAGTCAATTAGGGGTCTAGGTAAGCTTACCAACACTACAATAGGTCCACAGTCGACTTGGGAGACCCGTGCAACCTTAGCAGTCAAACAGTGAAAATGGTCCCACAGGCCCATTTTGCATGCCAATGTGGGCCCACACGCTCGTGTGGCCCACACGACCAAAAATGGCCTTGATCCTGTAGATCACACAGCTTGGCCCAATACTCCCACATGCCCGTGTGGTTCACCTGTGTGGGGCCCACAGCCTGTGTGGCCCACACGACCCAATTTGACTCGGCCCATGAATCGCACATGGCCAGCTTTGTTCATCACACGCCCGTGTTCGGTCACATAGCTTACCACAGGGCAATCGCACACCCATGTGGCATCGACCTTTACCTATTTCGGCTCTTGTCAAATTCAAATTCCATGGTTGTGTTTACACACCTGGTTTCTATTTGCTGAGAAAACTGCCCCAAGTCTTTGAAACCTACAGTTGACCGAACAATCACCAATTATTCACTTAAACATTTACTCAATCGAATACACACAAGTTGACCAAGCGTTAAACTCACAACAACATTACCTTCGATCGAGTAAAGAGTGAGGTTTCGCCCACTTAAGATGTCAATCAGAGACCTCCAGCCCTTTAGTCAACTCCTAAACAACCAACAGAAAATCCCTTAAACCACTTAACCAAACAAAAGTTAAGCAAGAAGTAGAAGCATAACTTACCATACCATGAAAACCTACGCTTACTCACGGAATGAATGAACACACAGAAGTAAATATGAAAAGAAAATAGGTGAGAGGGGAAAGAACTTTCGATAGAAATTTTGGCAGCAAAGAGAATAAATTCAAAACATCAAAAGATTAGGAGCAAACGAGATTTGGGAAAAGAAACAGTTATCATTCGGTTGGGAAGAAAAAGAAAAAAAATAAAAGATGAAAACAGAGAAAAAACCAAAAGCAGAAACGACAAAACTATCAGAAAAATGAGGATGAGAGAGGGTAGCCAAGATTGCCACTACTAGTTTCGGTTCTATCCAAACTCCTCCATCCAAATATGCACAAAACACTTCCCTTAATCCCCAAATCCCTTAACAACTGAAATTCCCTCAATATCCTCTTAAAAATCAGCCATAACATCTCCATACTCCTCAAATACTCAGAATTTTACCACATTTCAAACTCCTTCATGACACATGTACAAAAAAACATCCCACTTGCAGGTACAGAGATTCAAACTGAAGACCCCTAGCACTCCAACACACCACTTAACCACCAGACTAGCAGGCCCATTTTTGACATATTTTTCCAATATTTATTTTTAAGCCCACTAGCTAGATATAGGGGTTTATTCAATTAAAAACAAAAATTTGCCCAAGTGAAGGCTCGAACTTGGGACCTCCCAAACACTTCCCAGAACATTTAACCACTGAAGCACGCATACAATTGTGTTACAAACATACGAAAAAATATATAAGATATTTTGGGGCGTTACACTATGAGGTCGGATGATAAGTAGTGGATGAATCAAAAGATGTTGTTTGGGTATTGACTAGTTGATTGAACAACAAAGCCCAAGACAATAGTTGATTATGACTACCAAAGCAAGTTAATCACCTATTTCAAGATTTGATACTTATTTGATTATTTGATTTCTTGTTTTTCATTTATTTACTTTTTAGTTATTTTATTTCTTTTCTTATTGTTTTTAGTATAGTTGATCAAAAACCCTTCTTTTTATGCTTTGTACTATTGTTCGATTAAAGTACTAATTAGATCTATCTATGTTTAGATTAGAATAAGCTTATTGCCAGCCTCTCTTGGGTACGATCCTCGGAGTTCTTACCTACTTTGTTGTAACTATATTAAACCTGACCTGTATACTTGCGAAAATCTCTTTTCACATCTTTTGTGCAGGATTTCTACTCTGAAAGTTGGTACGTCTGGAGGCGATCAAGTTGTTGGCGACATTTTCGGGGAGACAACGCCACTATATTAGTTTTACTTTTTACATTTTAATAGAATAATCAGGAAACATTCCTATTGTAGCTACGATATTTAGTTATTTTTTTACTTGTTAATAGTACTGACACATTTCTGCTATTCAAAGAACTCGAGTATACACTCTCGTCCAAGATACTCGTTGCAGTAACTACAGAAGTTGGTCTAACCTAAACAATGGACAATTTTGATTATATGTGGTTGGATGAGGACTTAGATTATGATAGTGATATTTACGAGGAATGGGTCTATGATAAATGGGAGATTTAGGAGATCTAAAAACTATTGATGCTTGAATTAAGTCAATTTTGAGAAGAAATTCCCACTCCCTTGCAATATGATGACATTAGCATCAATAGAAATATGAAGGGGTATCAATATGAGCAAGACCAAAGATCAAACAATGAGGAAAATTCAACTGTAAACACTCGTGAGGAAGGAAAGCTCTCGAACAACTGGTTAATCCTGATGAAGAATATCAAGACAGATTAGAAGAAATAACCTAAAAAGTTAAAAAACTGGTTGAAGAAATGGTTAGTGGACACAGGAATCGATCAGGAGTTAAACTAACCTGTCCAACAATGTTAGATTCTCTCGATGGAGATAGTGTGCACTATCAGTACATTATGGATCTACCCCGACAATCGGAGCTCATTATGTTCACTGCCAATCTAGTGGAAAAATGTCTGAAGTCTAGAAAACCTATGAGAAAGAGCAAGGATAAACATGCACTTTTGGGGGATCTACTCAACTTGAATTTTTTTTGCAAGACATTAATCCTTAATCAGATGCCCCAAAATTTTAACGATTCAGAAATCTTCTGGATGTTGAAATAGATCGAAAAATATACATCGATAGGACTTACGTCCACATAACAGGCATCATCTAAAGAATACCACTGGTAAGAATGGAGATAGGGCTGGAAAAACCACGAAGTACTCGACTACTATAAGAAACACCTGATAGAATGGTAATACGATCCATAGAAAAACTTGAAAGCCTCTAGAACCGAGACCCAAGTTATATGGTACGAAATGGTGCACTAATCGGAAGTTTAAGGAAATTCCTGTAATACCATTTTTGGGAGAAGAATTACCTAAGCACTTTATGCATAACAAATACGAATAGCAAGCCGAAACTTTTTCAAAACAAGGACTATAAAGGAAAGTTAGGATGGTTGCATTGTTCCTTAATTTTACAAGTGATTAATGGTTACAATCTGCGGAAAGAATTGTCGGTAATTAGTGCAGGCCAAAAAGGAAAGTTTTGCAAAGGGATAATTGAAGAAGAATAGAATGGCACAATGGGTGTTGGACTAATATGACCCGAAACAAATTGCAAAAAGTGCCCAAGTGCATACTAATCTAGCTGACAGACAACTCTAGTAGCACGACCTGACATTTTTACTTTACTTTAACTAACTATACAAAACTGTATATGTGGCTAGCCAAGTAACTAAAATTTTGTAGGAAGATTAGAAATAGGGCTCACACGCACCTGAGGGACCATGAAGATAAAAAATTTGGCAAAAATAGAGTCAGTATCGCAACACGGTAATCTTGTGTCACAACACTGTGACCAGCAGAAGAAAACCAAGAAAATTATCTCGATGTCATGACACCACTCTTTTATGTCGCGAGATAGCAGACAATTTCCCTAAAATTCTAAACTACAGGGTGTGTCATGACACGGAACCCCTATGTCAGGACATCGTCGTAATTTTTACAGGGTCAAACTGACCAGTTCGCGCAACTCGGTGGTATAAACCTTATTTCAACAAAATTTTAACCTTGTACATCTCTATTTTTAACCTAAAAACATTCTCAATCACCCTCTATACCTCTCTTAACTACTAAAAACTCTTTAAATCTCCTCCATCCTCAAACCCCTCTTTTCAATCCAAACTCTAACTACACCAATCTCTTTGTTTGATTCGAAAGGCTAAAGTTGGGTGCAAAACCATCAAACATTCAGAGAAGAAGCAAGGGGTTGAGGTTTAAGTTCCTTTTCTCACTTTTTACTATTTATTTTTGCTAAATTTTTCCTTGTTTATTTGAAAGTAAAATAGTAGAATATGCCTCCTAGGAAGAGTAAGAAAAATACAGTCCAAGAAACTCTGATAGTTACGGACCGTAAAAAATTTAAGAATCCAAATGCTGAAAATTATTTTGTCAGGTTATAGGGTAGACCTTTCATCCCATAACGAGAGTTCAATCCCTCAATTATTCAATGTAACAAAATTTGGACTTCAATTAGGTACTATCGCTGGGAGCGATTCTGTATCACTCCTAAGAAAACTGTAGTGATCTCAGTAGTGCAAGAAATTTATGCTTCCTTCAGATACCAATAAATATGAAAAAGAAAAAATTGGGATACTATAACAGTGAGAGGTAAAGAGGTATCGATTACCCCTAGGGAGATATGTGAGTTCTATGATGTACCTTACTGTAGCAAAGTCTTTCTTAATAACACTAATTTATACAAATTTAAGGATACAGATATGGAGGATGTCATTAAGTACTTAACTCAAGGCAGAGGTACATGGAACCATACGCTAGATATAGATTTGCCAATTAACTTCAATCAAGCAATAATGTTCCCGATAGGAAAAATATGGATGCAATTCATAGGCTCTAGAATTTCACCCGCATTAAATGTTTCTCACGTAAATACTTTTCGAGCTATTCTGTTGTATGGCATTTTACAGTGCAAGCATATATGTTTGTGTAGATGGATTTACCGTGAAATGAGGCATTAGACACATAGCCAAAAAGTTATAATCTTCTTTCCCCACTTGGTGACAGAACTATGTCGAAGGGCAAAAGTTGCGATGAAGGAGAATGAAAAGTTCATGAAACCAACAAGAAGCATCATCAGAGATATATTATATACACAATATGTCAAGCTTCAATGAAAACTGATCATGAACTGGAATCAGAGGAGGAAATAAAATATGGATGTCACGATTTCACTTAAATGGAAAGAGAAGTTGAAAGCTCGAAGAGGGGCAAGTGGGAGCGCAGAGGAAAGCTTGATGAGATGATTATTACCTGCCGAACATGTTTGGTCAAACGCAAACACATCATGGAGATGAAGAGGAGGAAAATTCAAAGAATTACAGTGAATAAGACCTCCCAAGAGAAGAGGATAATTATAAGGCAGCTTTTCAGTTGCAATATTCTACACCAAAAGGGCCCTTCATCCGATGCCCGACCCGTCATCCACTTTTGATGGTTGAGAGCTTTGTAACGCGTATGCTTGTGCAAGTGTACATAGTCATTATCAAGTTATAAGTAAGTAAAAGATTTATCGTCTCTACATAGACTATATTTTTTGATCAATTAATTGTAAAATTATAGTTAACAATCTTATGATGAAAACAAAATATTTTTTAGTGGTGTGATGAAAAAATAATTACTAAATGTAAGGTGATCCCTAATGCAATTTTACTATAAATGCAAAGTATGAAGTGAAATGTATAAATAAGTTTAGCAGCAAAAGCACAAAATTCAACAATCAATAACATGAATAGACTAGGATAATTATATCATTCGACATAATTCATCTTTTTTCATACTTAACAGTGTTCGAAAATTATTCCCTGGCAACTCGATCTTTCATGAGTTTTGAAACCAAATTAAGTCCTTTCAGAATCTTTTACTTAGTAAAACATGCATTTTACTGATCATATTAAATTAAGGGTTTCATAGAATTCATGTGAAGTAATAGGGATGGGTTAGGCTTGAAATAATTTAATCACATAAACCTAAAAACTATACAACATAATAGAGTTTGGTAAAGTTATTATGAACCTTCAATTTAGTCAGGTTAGGATCTAAATTAGCATGTACTTTTCAACTACTCTGTCCATTAGCCGTCATTTGGTTAGGATCTATAACACCCCTAACTCGTATTCATTATCGGAATAGGTTTACAGAGCATTATTGTAAAATCGTAACGTAAAAATACATTTCCAATCATTTCATTTAAACATATCATAATCACTTAATATTCATGAATTTCGTCCCTTAAATGAGCCCTCGAGGCTTTAGAAGCGCTTTAAAATGATTCAGGACTAAATCAAAAACATTTGGAACATCGAGAAAAAAGTTAGAAAATTCAAAATTGCAGGGGTCACATAGCCGTGTGACTCACACGGTTGAAACACACACTTGTTTCTCAGGCCGTGTAAAAATTGAAATAGGGACACACGACCCTGTCCCATCCCATGTTTAAGCTGATGTAACTCTCTACCTTGGGTAACAAGGCCAAGCCACATGCCCATGTGTCAAGTCGTGTAACTTTCGAAATGGCCTCACATGCCCGTGTGTCAAGCCATGTGCTATACCGTGTAACTGCTTGACTTGGAACCTTTAAAACCTATAGACGATCGTGTGTCACGCACGACTGAGACAGACGCCTGTTTCTTTGGCTTTGTGGATAAGATATTGGCCTAAATCAAGCCATTTATGTGACCCATTCAAAGTATATACCTACACACATTTGCACTTATGATCAAGGCATCAAAACTTACCTAAACATGCATGAAAATGACCAATTCACTACACCAGTAATCAGTACAACCAATATGCCAATAAGACAGCTTGATCACAAACTATTAAAAATACCTAAACATATGCATATTTGGTCATACATCAACTACACATATCTAACTTATTTTTATACCAAAACATACCACAAATGACCACATTTCAAACATACCATACTTGATCCATACCATATCGAAATAAAATTACCATTTGGACCATTATTTACATGTATCAAAATCTTATAAGTGACACAAAACGATAATTTTCAAATGGTAACAAACAACCAACAAATTTACACATACCAAATTCTACCCTTAGCATTCAATTTCAAACTTTAAACATAGATTCCCTATACATGCCATTATAACCCTGGCTAGAACATAAAAAACTATCAATATATCAGCTTCATAGAGTGATAGATCTTCGACGAGCTTCCAAACTAATTGTGCTTCTGATAATTTATAAAACATAAACAAATGTAACTCACTATTTCTATCCTTTTCGTAAATACATATCATGGTTCTTATTGAACACTTACCAATCATTTCCTTTTCATGCCCATTGAACCATTTAGAATATCATAGGATACACGAGATAGCTCACATGAAGTGTGCAAAACATAGAACTGTAACATTTCCTTTCCTTTACATCATTACTCACACAAGCTATGAAATGAGCTTACTCACACGAGCTGTGGTTCGAAATGTAAGCTACACAATACTGCTCATACGAGCTGTGGAGTATTCGCAAAAAATGTAGGACCTCAACCATGGGTAGGACATTTAAGACCAGCATCCGAAACATGAAAACCATAATGACATGTTATTTGTATCCTACGAATTCCTAAGGTCCAACATGTTATTTGTAAATATCGTTGGATTTACATTATTCATATACATAACAATCAACATATTACATATAGATCAAAATATAGCATCAAAATGATACACATTCATACAAACTTACCTCGATAATTAAGGCATAGAAATGGAGTCGACTAATCCGAAGCTTTAGGTTTTCCCCGATCTAACTCTATACGAGGTCTATCTTGATCTAAATAGGTAACTTCAATTCATTTCATTCCTCTCTTATTCAATTCAGTCCCAAGTTTATACTGCTGTAAAATTACACTTTTGCCCCTAATTTTTAACTTCTTTATAATTTAGTCCTTTAGCTCGTAAATGGAAATTTATGTAATTTCATCCTTAACCCATGCTATCTAAATTTATTATGAACACATCTCAACTCATACTAAGAATGCAACGGTTAAAATTTCTTAACAAAATTTTTACACGACACTACTAACACACCGTAGACACTAAAATAATAAAATAAATATTTTTACATCAGATTTGTGGTCCCGAAACCACTATTTTGATTTCACTAAAAATTGGTTGTTACGGGATCACTTAGCTAATTCTAATGCATCCAATCAGGTATGAATGAAATACATACTTGAGTTTAACCCCGTTTTTAATTATTTTTATGTTTTCGGGTTCGTTGTAGCTTCACCTAGCTATCCCAGGGATTAATTTGTAAAAATGTTAAAGAATTAGGTTTATACCATGAATGCTATTGCATAATTCATAATGTTTTATGAATGTTTATGAGTCATTTTTGATAAATAAACAAGTTTCGTAAAGTGATTTTTGATGAAAATGACATTTAGGGTCTTATTTGTAAAAGTAATAAAATTTCAAGTTAAATTCATGAAATGATGGCTTGTATGAGTTGATATAGGTCCTTAATAAAATTTGTTAGCTTGAATGAGGTTTGAAAATGTTTAAATTTCAATTTATGGGCTTAAGGACTGAATTAAATTGAAAAAGTTAAAATGTTAGGGGCAAAATAGTAATTTTGCAATAATATGAAATATGGACTAAATTGAATAGTAGAAGTATTATATGGATTGAATTTGTATATTTAGAGCAAGATAGATATCGTACGGATTTAGATCGGTGAAAAGGTAAAGCCTTGGATTTATCGACTTCGTTTTTACGCCCTAATTGTCGAGGTAAGTTCGTAGTGTTTGAATACGTAACAAATTCCTATTTTTGTATTTGTATTATGATGCTTTAATTATTACTTTATTTCAAGAATAATGATGAATTGCACAAACATGCCTCTATTTAGACTTTCGTAACTCTGAATTAAATAATATTTGAATAATATTCAATATTTTGTTAGATTAAATGGTATGCTACGTTCTTACTAAGCTCTATAAGCTTATTTGTTCTTGTGGATCATTTTGTAAATCGCTTTTCCTAACACTTTGGACGGATCAAACCTTCAGCTCACACTATCCAATGACTTTGGTAGTTTTTGTATCTCCTAGGGTAGTAGCATGTATAAACTTTGGTCATTTAATTAGAGATTGAAACATATTTAGGATGTATAAGATGGTGTTTGATGAATGCGTATATAATAACTAAATGTGCTTGTGTTTTGATGTCATGTATGCATAATAGATTATAATGACATGTATACATTGTTTTGGTATTTTTGATGCCTTACTAGTATGAGTTAATGTGGTAATGCTTCGGTGCATGTTTGAATGGCCAAAATGGTGTGTAATGAGTTGATTTCAATATGGTCAATATATGGTGTGTTTTGGGATGGTATTGAACTAAATATGAATGAATAAAATATGGTCAAGCATATATATAAGTTTAGGTACGTTTATATGTTTGCATTTAAGGTGCCTTGTTATGGCCTATTGGTTGAAGGATTTTGAACTACTAAATTGTTTATTTCATGTTGGTTTTGGTCATGTTATGATGCCTTGATATTGCGCACAAAATTTTTTTAGGTGATTGCATGAGTTGGTGTTGGAAATGGCTTGATTTTGGCCAATTTCATGTCCACACGGCCTAAGGCACGGGCGTCTGACTCAGCCATGTGTGACACACGGCCAGGTGACACAACCATGTGTGCCTTGTAGGTTTTAATGCATGCAAATCAGGCTATTACATGGCCTAGCGCACGACTTGGAACTCGGGCGTATGTGGCTATTTCAAGAGTTACACGGCTTGGAACACTGGCGTGTGACTTGGTCGTGTGACCAATCTCAAAGAGTTGCACGGGAGAGGAAACGTGCTGGGACACGACAGTGTGTCCCTATTTCGATTGTTACACGGCCTGAGACAAGGGCGTGTGTCTCAGCCGTGGGACCCTTATAGTCTAATTTTTCTATCTTTTTCTTATACTTTCAAATTATTTCCAATTCGATCTCAATTTTTTCTACGGTATTTCTAGGGCCTCGAGGGCTCGATTAAGGGACATTATGTATGTGATTGAATGTAGTTAGACTATGTTTGTAATAATGTATGAATGATATGTTTAAATGTTTTGCTTGTACGGTAATGCTACCTAACCCTATTCCAATGCCGGATACCAGTAGAGGTGTTCTATTTAGTGGTATCAAAGCTACGGTTTAGTCAATTTTAAGACTAACATAGCGGGGTAATGTTTAGTATATAGATGCCACATATACCTTGGGATAGTGTGATGATTTTGATATGTTCTATTATTATATTTTATTATAGATTCAAGCAAGTATGAACATGAATTTGTGTAGTTAAACAAGAGAGAATTTCTTCAGTTAAACAAGGAAATCAAATTGTAGCTAAGTATGACCTTGAATTTGTATAATTAAGCAAGTATGTTCATAACATTGTATCAAATGAGGAAGAAATGTGTACTAGATTTGAAGATGGGTTGAATGATGATATTCGTATAGTTGTAGCAGCATTAAAGTTATGGGAATTTGTAGAACTTTCAAGCGGGCATAGAAAGTTGAAGAAATTTGTAAAAGCAAATGACAGTCAAATTCAAAATTTCAAGATTTTAACAAAAGAGGGTCATTTAAACCTACTCAAACATCTCCATCAAAGAAATTTAGAAATGACACAAGTCGATCAGCTGCCTCATTAGAGTTTATTGGTAGAAAGAAATCGAGGCAAAGTAATTTTCAGTCAGTTAATTCTCCAGCGGCTAGTGTTAGAAGTGTAAGAAATGTTGAGAGAATCGTTCATGTGTATGATGAATGCAATAAAAGGAATTTTGGTGAGTGTCGGTCAAAGTTCGGAGCTGGTTCTTGTTGTCGGTCTACTGAACCTTTTCTTTGTAATTGTCTGAAAAAGAAAAATGATTTCGGTAACTAGTTAAACATGCCTGAAGCAACTTCTCAGAGAGATAGACGATTTGGAAACGTTAAAAATGCTACTCTCGGTTGAGGAAAGAACAACCAAATGAATGAACGGTCTGAAGTAAGAACACCAGCTAAGGCCTATGCAATCCGAGCTCGAGAAGAAGCTACTACTCCAACTGTTATTACGGGTACTTTTTCTATCTTTTATATTAATATATATGCATTGATTGGTCTTGGATCAATTCATTCGTATATGCACTACATTAGTAGACAAAAAGAAATTACCCACTGAGTTCACTAAATATACTGTCAAAGTTACAAATCCACTGGGTCAGTCTATTTTAGTTAATCAGTTATATAGATCATGTCCACTGAAATTTAGGGGTTATAATTTTCCCGCTAGTTTGATGTTATTACCTTTTGATGAGTTTGATGTGATTCTGGGTATGGGCTGGTTAACCCTGCATGATACTGTTGTGAATTGTAGGAGAAAGTATATCATCTTAAAATGTTAGAATGGTAAACGGATCTGAATTGAGTCAGATAGATTGGATGGTACATCTAATATAATCTCAGCTATGACGGCATAGAAATATGTTAAAATAGATGGGATGGTATTGAACTAGATATGAATGAATGAAATGTGGTCAATTATATATATATGTCTAGGTAAGTTTGTATATTTGCATTTGAGGTGCATTGTATGGCATATTGGTTGAAGGATTTTTTACTATTAAATTGGTTATTTCATGTTGGTTTTGGTCATGTTATGATGCCTTGATATTGTGCACAAAATGCTTTTAGGTGATTGCATGAGTTGGTGTTGGAAATGGCTTTATTTTTGTCAATTTCATGTCCACGCGGCCTGAAGCACGGGCGTATGACTTAGCCGTGTGGGACATCAGATTGTTACACGGCCTAGCACACGGCCTGGCATATGGGCGTGTGGCTTCACCGTGTGACCCAACTCACAGAATTGCATGGGTGAGGACACGGGCTGGGTCACAACCGTGTGTCCCTATTTTGATTGTTATATGGCTTGGCGACATGGCCATGTGACCGCTATAGTCCAATTTTTCTAACTTCTTCTTATACTTTCCAATTATTTCTAATTTGGTCCTGAATTGTTTCTACGGTATTTCTAGGGCCTCGAGGGCTCAATTAAGGGACGCTATGTATGTGATTGAACATATTGAGATTATGTTTGTAATGGATGTATGAAATGCATGTTTTATTGTTCCGTTTGTACAGTAATGCTTCATAACCCTATTCCAATGCCGAAGACAGGTTAAGGGTGTTACAGAAAACATGATCGACTAAGGCACAAACACTATAAACATAATTTTGACAAGCTTCATTGAATTGTTGCAATCATCCTAGCTAAACATATTTAAGCTACCATTGTTGATGATAAGTTAGCAAATCACATTGAAAACATGGTTAAAATCAAAGTACTAAGTATAGGAAGAATAAACTTTGTTCGAATTAGTAGCCTTGCAATCTCTGATTGAAGAAGTTTCCTTCCATCCTTGTGTTGCTCCTTTGCTAATGGCTCCTCAAGGTGGTCGGCTAAGAGATTATCTTATCAAGCTTTTGCTAGCTAAGAAAAGAAAGAACTATGGGATGCTATGAGTGGGAATAAAGAGAGGAAATGAGAGAATGGAAGAATGATATGAAATAAGAGATGAGAGATTGAGTAAGGGATGAAGGTTATGTGAGATAGGAGTAGGTATTTATCCTTGAGGCTAGTGGGAGAGTTTACTAAAAATGGTGAATAATATCCCTCATTTACTCCTTTACTTGGCTGGCCACAGATTATGGAAAAGAGTGGATGATGGTTTCTTGATTCAAACATGAAAGCATGCTATAATCAAGTAAGGTTGGACTGTTTCAAGGGAAAACTTCATGGGCTCCATTTTATTTAATTTCAACTGTAGCGACCTCCAATAATATCCCAAAACTAATTTTTGGAGAGCCAACATGCTTGTGCCAAATTGGGCTTGTCTTCACCTTATTTGGATGATTTTTTGACCCATTAAACAATTAGACTTGTCCACCATGTAACATCATTTTAAACTGGGTCAAAGTAACATCTCCATGACCCAATTTACATGGTTTTGTCGTCCAAGTAAGGTAGAATTGCTCATGTCCATGCAAGAATTATAATAAGCTTCATATTATATAAACTTTAGGGTCCCTCTACATAATAAAATATAACACATTAATAAATAACATGAAATAATTTAATTTATGCACTAAATTAATACAATAAAGCACATATTTGCATTTTTTATAAATCCATGCCCATCATCAGAATATAAACGAAATTCCCCTAATTCATTAAAAAATACTAGGATTTGATATTATTTTTAAGTTTAAAGCTGTTATAAACTGCTAAAAAAACCTATATAAACTAGATTTTACACACCGTTAAACTTAATCCATTGCTCATCTCGAGTAATGTTTCATGTAAAGCACAAATTTTTCAATAAGTTTAAGCAATATCCATCTTTGTACATAACCACGCATCAAAAAAAATCATGCTCACAAACTCTTTTTATTGATAAGTCGCTCATATGCAAACATTATTTCAAAATTTTATTCTAAGTGCAGAAAAATGCTAGCATAAGTCATAGATTGCATTCTTTTCAACATCATATATAACATTCACCATTCGATGAAAGTTTCCTTATCCATCAAACAAAGCAATCATAAGGTCTAATGAATGGTCCTCATATGTTGAACTTAGCAATTCCTCTCCACTAATGTAGTTGGCATAATCATCCAAATTAATAGATATTTTATAAGGTTGTAATGGGGCTGGGCTTAAGGTAGGGATAAAAAGAAATGAATTTTTAGGTTCAGTAATCTTTACCCTAAATTTCCTTGGATCTTTTTTGAGGTACATCCTTCCTACTAATGGATTCTTCATCCTCTAAACTTAATTTTGAAGCATATGCCCAATATTTCTCTATACTTTGAGTATTTATTTATTTTTTTCTTTTTTCTTGACATTTGAATAGAGGTTCTTTTTTCTTTTTTGAACATATGATAGCAAGGCTTATGATGTATAGTTAAGACAAGTATAGTTAAGATAGGTGCAAAAATAAGATAAAATTTTAAAAATATGGTAGTGTGGCTTATGATGTAGGTAAATAGCAATAAAATAGGCTTTAAGGCTCAAATTAAGGTTTCAAGGGTCAAATTCATATGGTAGACTTGAACGGCTCAAACGATCGAAAGAAAATGTGCCTAAATCATGTTTAGATTCTTATGCCTTCTAAAATTTCACCTCAAAAAAGTTACTAAGTCAATTCTAAACACTTTAACCTTCATGCATATCTATTTCAAAAGAAGTTCAATTTTCATGGAAAAAGGTTACGTAATCCCTAAGAACATACAAGCAATCCATAACTCAAGATAACATAAAAAATTTAGATAAAATTAGAAATCATACTTGCATTTTAGATAACTTATGAACAAAAAATATATCTGAACATCATTTTATTTTAGCATACTCATGTGAAAACATTAAAACATACTTTAAAATTCATGCTAATATTGCCTTACCCTCCCTTTAAAAAGAAGCAATGTCCTCATTGCGTTAGTAAAATAATGAATGAGAACTGAACATAGATAAGATAGCAAGAAAGAGCCGTGAGTCATGAAGACCGCTTAAGTACCATGTCTTTCTCAATAAGCCAATCCTAGACATGTTCAGTCACATTACGACATTACTTTGTTTTTTGTTAGAGCAAAGGCATTAAGCTTATTTTATTCATGTTTGCAATTTTATTGTGTGAAAGTAAAATACTAACTATGAAAGAAATATAAATGCCTATAAATAAATGTTAAGAAAAAGAAATTTCTCCCCTTTTTATTCATGTCATCCTCTATGTCTTTATCCTTTTTCCTTATTTTCTGCACTTTATCCTACAATCTCCTCTTGCCATGTCTCGAAGATATGATCTGGGAACTTAGGATCAAAAGTGTTAGAAAAATTCTTAAAAGTATTTCATATGGAATCATCTCTAATTTTTGCATATCTCCAGTAAGCTTGTTGTTAGTTGTGCATGAATTTCCACATATCAATCATAGTTGAAAACTCTAATTTATTCATAGCATCTGACGAGGTGGGTATTGGAATATTCAACTTAAGAGTAACACTTGGCTCGACTGGTTCAACAACATTTCGTTCCACCCTCGGTTTAGGGTTGTTTGGTTCCTCTTCAGTTTCTGCTTCTTCTATGTCATTTATTGAGTCAGCTTCTAGTTCATATTTGGATGATGACTCATCAGATTCTAGTTCGCTCAGTTCATTTGGCTCAACTTTGTTCAATAGTTCAACATTCTCCACTAACCTTTGAAGGTCATAACGGTCCTTCAAGTTTCCCTTCAATCTTACTTTGGCCCTTAAGCAATGTGAAGTAATCAATGATGGGAAGTAGGCACTTCTTGCCTTTTTTTGAGCACAATCCTGGATCTTTTTGAGAATATTCCCTTCGGCAAGAATGAATACCGTAATTTCTTATAATCCATTGGGATCCTGGATTTGTAACAATATTAAGAACTTGTTGAAGAAAATCCTAGTTGATATTTGTCATCATGGCAGAGTACTCATCTTTTTCAACATCAGGTAAGTTAAACAAATCATTAATGGACTTAAAAGTAAGGGGTACCTTTTTTTTACAAATAAGAACTTCATTAGCATCTAGCATGGTCAAATTAGCATAGAACTCTCACACTAAATCGTCATCAGGCATTTATTGTGCATCCTAGAATTGATTCCAATTTGAAGCATTAATCTCCTTTCTAATCGACAAAGGCATGACCATCTTGTCATTACTCTCCAAATTGAAACCTTTTTCTGGCATCATGGGTTGATTTTTAAAGATAAAAAAAATATTTCCCTTGCTTCCTCATCTTGAATCACAATCGAATTTTCAGCAGAAGTCTTTGAGGATTCAGTTCATTTGTGAGACATGGTATTTTTCCCAAAAAATCGGTAAAATTTCGGCAAGCTGAGAAAGAAATCGGCAAGGTGTTGTGGTAAAAGAATTTTGTGGGGGCGATAGGGTTGCTCCGACAAAAGACTAACGGCGGCAGAAAGAAGGACTTGCAACAAAGAAAGAAAATTAAGGAGAGACTTTTGGGACTTGAGGCCGACGACTAAGAGAAAAAATTTAAGGTGAAAGCTAATTGTTTAGGTGTTGTGAATTTTATGAAGGTGTGAAGGGGTTTATATAGTAGTAAATTAGGGTAAACTTGTAGCAAAAATTTAGCTACAAGAGATGCTTGGGCAGCAAGGTATTGAGGGAAGGAAAAGTGGTTGCAAAAGTAGGGTTTTTTGGGAACCCTTTGGATGGTAATTGCATGGGTAAATTTCTCATCTTCACTATTCTGGGCCTCAAACGCAAACTGCAATTATTTTGTTGTACTGAAAAATTAAACTGAATTGGAAAAATAAACTAAATAGTACTTGGGCTAAATTGACCCTCCTATTAAGCATAAATAAATATTTTAAAATTTTAAAGTTTAAAACTTTTTTTAAGCTACTTATAAAATTTCTTCTCAAAAAATTACATTAAATTAATAGTCCAAGAAAGATTGGAGGGGTCACAAGTGGTCCCAGTTAGGTTCCAATCTCCTTAGATAGAATTAATTCAATGTACTAATTCAAGAAAAATAATTTTTAACTATGTCATTTATTAAAAATAAATAAAAATATGAGAAATGAAAGGTCTATTAAATTGAACGAGGTTTCAACTTGCATAACTTCACCATCCTAATAGTGTTTGAGATGTTGACCATTAACTTTAAACATACCTCTATTATTATCGTAGAATTCTACATCTCCATACGGATAAACTCTGTGAATGGTATAAGGTCCTTTCCATCGGGATTTGAACTTTCCCAAAAATAACCTAAGCCTTGAATTAAACAACAACACTTTCTAACCTTTTTTGAATTCTTAATCTTTCCTTTGTATGTCTTGGCATTCTTGTACGAAAATAACCTCAACTCCTCAAGCTCATCAAACTATAACATTCTTCTCTCACTAGCTTGCTTAATATCCAAATTTTATTGTTTCAAACCCCAGTGAACTTTATTTTCCAACTCAAGCGATAAATGACACATCTTTTCGAAGACTAACTTTTAAAGAGTCATTTCTAAAGGAGTCTTAAAAGTAGTTTGATAGGCCCATAAAACATCATCGAGCCTTTGAGAATAATATTTTATATTAGGTCGCACCATCTTCTCAAGGATTCCTCTGGTCTCATAGTATACTCGTTCAACTTGCCCATTTGACTGTGGTTGATAGGCAGTGGCCATCTTGGGTTTCCAATTGTACTTGTCAAGCAACCACTTAAGCTATTTATTTACAAAGTGAGATCCTTCATCGATAATTATAGCTCTAGGAGTCCCAAACCGTGTAAATACATGCTTTTGTAGGAATCGCATAACAACCATAGTATCATTCATTGGGTATGTCTCAACTTCAACCCACTTGGGTACGTAATCCACAGCTACTAGGATATACTTGCTCCCATATGAAGAAGGAAATAGGCCTAAAAAATCAATGCCCCATACATCAAATAACTCTACCTCTAAAATGTTTGTTAAGGGTATCTCGTTCCTTTTTTATATGTTTCTAATCATTTGGCATCTATCATAATTTTTAACATATCCATACACATCCTTAAACACTGTAGGCCAAAAGAATACTGCTTGTAAAATCATCGCTGTAGTGCGAGAACCACCAAAATGTCCCCTGTAATACCCTATTTTGCCCGGCCCAAATCAAATAAATAAACAAAATATAAAAATAATAAAAAATAATAAAAACAAAGTTATTAAAAGTTCATGAGTCCAGCAAACCCAAAATACAAGCTAAGTCCATTTACAGATAGCCCAATAACCCAAACAGATCCTAAACTACCCAAACCATTAGCCCAATACAAGCCCAAAACAGTTTCAAAGAAACCCTAGCAGCAATGGCTCCCAGCGCCGCAGCAGTAGCGCCTCTCTGCTGTCCTTCGCACACGCACGATGCCTTCACGCGCCTCCGTACACTCCAGCTGGCCTCCGTACCTGTAACACACAGACAAAGAAATAGCAAAAGAGGAAAAAAAATGAAATAACAGAGAGAGGATTTTGTATTTTTTTCTTTTTATTTTATATTCTGTATTTTCGGCTATAAAAAGCCATTTTTCCAGAATCTGTAAGGTGACACGCATATTGTATCAAATACACAAAAAAGACATATTGAAATACAACAAAAAAAATAGAGATCAAAGATCGATTAATCCTTTTTTTCTCAAAAGGTGGTTCTTTTTTCTCTCGGTATTTGCTTCTTAGCAAGTGATCCTGTCGTTTTTTAAGTTGCATACATATAGATATAACGAAAGGGGGTTAAGGGACTAGGGGTCACCTGACTTCGCCCACTCTGTCGCCATCGGAGATTGGGTGAAGGTTGAAGGCGCTAGGGCGATATGGTCGTTGGCGGCGGCCTGCGGGACTGGGTTCAAAACCCTAGTAGAGGAAATGAGGGAAGGGTTTCTTCCGTTTTGAAACCAGGGCTGAAATGCTTTTTATTTTACTTTCCTTTTATTTGTTTGGTTTAAATGAACATGCAAAACGACGCCGTTTGGAGGTTTGCGACCCGTGCGGTGACTCGACCCGAGGAAGGATCCGTGCGTTTTTGCTCAACGGTCTATTTGCGCAATAGGCCCTTCTGTATTCAATGTCGTTTCAATTCAGTTTTCTTCTTTTTTAAAATTTATACTGTGCATTTAATTTCGATTGCATTTAAGTCCTCTGTTAAGTGACGTCATTTTCAGTGTTTGACTTGAATGCCCGAACCTTTGCGTTTAATTTCTGTTTCGGTCCCTTAGATTTGACTCAATTAATAATTTAGTTCATTTTTAATTCTAGTTTTAATTTATTTTTTATTTCTTTATTGTTAGATATATTTAATTATTATTTTGACATGGTTATTGCTAACATTATTTTGATGTTTAAATTTAATATCGTTTTTAAGCTTATTATTAGTATAATTTTAAAATATAGTACTCTTATTTAAATTATTAATTATATTATTTAAAGTTATTATACATTAGTTTTTATTCACTATCGTTCTTTTAAATTTTTTAATATAGTAGTATTTAATTTATCATTTACCAATACATATTTTTTAGATCGGAGATAGCTTATATATTGTAATGTTTTGTATTTACCTTTTAATACTTTGCATATCAAACATTTATATGGCAATACTTCTTATATAATGTTTTCCTAATATGTATTGGTTACTAAATATTCTTTTAAAACATAAGCTAATGTTGTGATATTACGTATTATTAATTTTAATGTTTTATGTATTTTCATATGTATTTTAAATATATTTTATTCCCATGTAATTTACCTCTTTTAAATTTTTACTTATTTACATAATTCCTACCTTTTATATATTTATATGGTTATGTTTTATACTATTTTGTAAAGTTAGTAAGTGTATATTATTTGTTATAGGTTCGTTTCAAAATGTTGCTTTATAACATTATTCATTCCATGTCATGTTATTGTAAATTCATGTATAATGTGAGTAAAATTATTGTTGTTACTTCATTTGAATTTATTTATCGCTTATTCGCTACTTCTTAGTTTAAGTTTGAATTATCATTGATCTTTTACATTACATGTTTCTTTTAAATTTTGTACTTTTATCATTCTATTTCATATTAAAAAAGTCTAGCGTTCATAATTCTCGAAAGAATTGTGCCCTAACTTACTGGGTTCTAATTTTTCTCGATGAATTTAGATAGCCATGTGCTTATTTTATTAAAACCGTAAAATTTTAAAACGAAGCATCTAGGATTTCAGAATGTTGGATCCTAACTTACTGAATGCGACATTCTGCTATTCCAAATTTTAAAATAAAGGCAATGTTTAATGTTTAAGAACTTCGAGAAATCGAAACCTAACTTACTGGATTCTGATTTCTCGTTTGACTTAAATGACTGAACAACCTTCTCAAAATGCATGATTTTTTAATTTGAAAATTAAAAGACATACCTAATTTTGACAATTGAATTGTTGCACTCTAACTCACTGAGTGTGGCAATTTATTTTTTTCAAAATGAGTACATCTTGCTATTCAATTTGGTTTATTCAAATTTAAATTTCAAGGGATCGTATCTTAAAATCTTTTCCAAAATTTCGACCTTAAGACATTAAACAATCAATTTGGTTCCAATTTCGGGCGTTACGAGGGTGCTAACCCTTTCTCGTACGTAATCGACTCCCGAACTTATTTTTTTAAAATTCGTAGACCTAAAATCATTTTCAAGGTGATCCGATGACACCTCATTAAAAGATCGGTGGCGACTCCCATTTTCATTTTCAAGTCGATCCCCATTTTTGTGCTTTAAAAAATGGTTTCGACAGCTTGGCGACTCCACCGGGACTATTTAGATAGTCAAGCCATAAAATTGATTATTTTCTGTCTTATTATCAAAAATTGAAAATTTGATTTGAAAAATTACAATCCTCTTTGCATTTGTTTGTATGATTACTGTAAATTGAGTTTTAATATCTTCGCATCATATTGCATAAAGTCTATTCTAGTCTTACCCTTCTAAGTGGGAGTGAGAAGCTACTCCTTCATGAGGTTTTCACCTACGTGCAGGATAGTGGATCACTTTCGGAATACATCTGTACCTATGTCTTCGTGAGATTTTCATCTCCGTGCAACCATAGGGAAATGTATTCCCCTGAACCGAACTCGGTCTGTATGAGCCTATAATGGGTGAAGATCGAGGAATCTGCTGGTTTGGGTACCTTGATTATGTAGCCAAACCGCATGTAGAAGACCTTAGGAACCCATCCTAGGTAAAGCCACTCCAAACCCCTAGTGGTCACCCGACTAGGTACTTTTGTTTTCCTTGTTTGCTTCTGTTTTGTACTAACCCATCTTGTTTTGTTTTGATTATGATTGCATTTGCATCTTAGGAAAGAGATATTGGTTCAAATCCAATTACTAAATTAGAAAGCTTGTCATGGAATATGGATTCCTTGATAAAGTGGAAAACAATACGGCTGCCTGAATATATTCTAAAAAACACAAGAAGAGCAATGGCAGAGTTCATGACCTTGCTTCGCGGCCTAAGGATTCAAGGCGATTGTCTAAGAGCCTTCGACGTTCCAATTCCCTTAAAGAAGTAGACGAGCCTTGTGAGGATGGGCAGATGATAGATCTCGTCCAAGATCAATAAAAAGAGCTAGCAGTGGCATCTATTGGAAATTATCTCAAGCATGCAGATGAAGGAAAAGATCGATGGTGTCTCTTAGAATATAAGGGTGAGGCCATACATGCATCTGCTTTATGTAAAAGATTTTGTCTTCTAGTAAAGTTTTCTAAATGTAATTGAATAGGAATCAATGTCTCTTTAGGCATTCATTTTATGCACTTGCATTACATGCATTAAAGTCCATTGAAGAAGTCTAATTGAATAAATTTATTTCAGTTAATTTGGAACTCCAACACCCTTACGGTATCCAAGCAAAGACTAGAGAAATGGAACAAAGGTTGGAAAGATTAGAGCAAATGTAGATACAGATGCAAGAGCAACTGACTAAATTTCAACAGGAAATGAGAGATCAGATACTAGAATTGCAGAGAACTATGATGAGCCAGTTCAACCGATTGCTAGCTGGAGAGTTAGAAAAAAGGAAAGACCCGGTGGTCCACTTTGGGGTTGATAATGAGGATCTTGCCTATTCCCCAGATTGTACTCTGACAAGTGTCCAGGTTCAGCCAGATGCGCGTTCACAAGGGACATTCCTTACCATCAAACCTCAATAATATCAGACTGGTACAGCAACACCAGTGAGTTGCTTGACGGGCCCAAGATCTGATTTGAGGAAAAAAATTTCCTGTTGCTCTTGATAACCCAGCAGAAATAAAGCAGTCAAGGGTGGAGTACCCAAGTATTACAAAGGCCCCAAGGTAGAAAGGGAATAAGGAGGATAATAGAAGGTCAGTCCCAAAGAAAAAGGAGAATGAAGTGAACCATGTGAGTACATACAACAAGTCAATTACAGTGAACCAACCAGGGAGGGTGGTTGCTAATCAACAATGCTCATTGAGACAAGAATCAGGAGTGAAACCAGGTACTGAGAAGCTTCAGTTCACACCAATTCCAATGTCATATAAAGAGCTGTATCAAAGCTTGTTTGATACGCATGTTGCTGCTCCTCATTACCTAAAACCCATACAACCTCCGTATCCCAAATGGTATGACATGAATGCACAATGCGACTATCATGCAGGAATTACGGGGCATTCGACAGAAAACTGCATTGCCTTTAAAAAGATAGTTGAAAGACTCATTAAAATAGGCATTGTCAAATTCGATGAGGCCTCCAGTGTAGAAAATCCGCTACCCAATTATATTGATGACGAGGCGAATGTGATGTACGAAGAAGTGTTGGGCAACGTTTACATCAATGTCGTCTATGAAGACACAAAAGAAAAAAGACCTTGTTAGATGTCCGCCCTTATAAATTTGGGAGTGTTCTAAGCGATTGGATTGTGGAAGAAGTCCCTGTAGTTTTAGAACTTATTAAGAGTAATGTTCAAAACATTTTTGTTCTTTTTAGCCTAAAAATGATAGAAATTTCCTTTGTGAAATAGGCTTATGTCTAAACATTATTATTCTAATGAAATACATCTTTGCGATCATTTTTGAGTCAATGTTCTGTCATAATTATCTTTGATTACTTCATTCTTTTGGATTTTCTTCCACATTATTCATTCATTCATAATCATATTCTGCAAATAATCATTCATGAATATATGCATTCTTTTGAATATTCTTCGGTACTTATTATGGGTCCCCAGATATCAATTTCGTGAATGACTCTACTACAGACCCAGATTTTCCTTTTGAGCGAGATATGTTTTTAGAGGGATCACATGACTTTGAAAATGACATGGATTGTAGCCTATCTCCGGACTTGTTGAGGATGGTAGCACGAGAGGATAGAGAGATCATACCTCACAAGGAATCATTAGGAATTTTGGGCTTGGTGAAGGTTAGAATTGACCTGACCACAAAAACGAAGCAACACCTTGTTGAGTGACCTCTAGAGTTCAAAGATGTCTTTGTATGATCATAACAGGATATGCCGGGTTAAACACTGATAATGAAATCTGCACAACAACACGATGACAAAAATTTACACTGTGAACGATGCAATGAAAATTCTTTGCCGGGGCAATGCCTTTCTTGTTGACTCAGTATAGCTTTACCCGTTTGAAGTCCAGTTTCCATCATTTCAAGTTTTGTTGGATTTTATCCTGATTGAAGAGGAGGATCCAAAGTTTTCTATCGTAGTTTCACCCCAGAAGGCTCTATGAAAGAAATCTGATACCAAAAGATCTTGCGCATACGAGGTGAAAGTGGAAGATCTTATGTGTAAGACTTTATTGAGATGTAGTGGTTCTCATCAAAAGAGATACCATGGACTTGCTTAATCCCATGAGTTTAGATCCTTTCAAAAAACAAAAAAAAATCAAAATCAAAATCAAAAATCAAAATAAAAAATGAGAGAAAAAGAAAGAAGAAAAGAAGAAAAAGAAAAAATCTAGATGAAAAAAATCAAAATGACAAAAAAAGGTAAAGAAGAGGCCAAAGTGAAAACCCGCAAAGGGCGTTTTGTGACCAAAGGTGGTTTTGAGTTGTAAACCCGAAAAGGGCGACTCAAATTTTGAGCGAAATAGAGTATGGACATCACCATTATCGAAGACTTCTAATGGGCATTGCTTCATTTTTGAGATCATTAGAGGCTGCTTCACACACCAATGTCATCATATGCCGATATAAACTTCCAAAGAAGATTATATTGGATAATGTGTTGAACTTGAACAATAGCACGATAGCTGAGGCCTGAAACCAATTCAGAAGCAGACACCACGATTCGTCACTGAATTGCCTAGAGATGAACATCAAGAAAATTGAGGAAAAATGACTGAGATTTGCAAGGACTGGCATGGGAAATTACCATTAGCCCTCATTGCTTGTCGAACATCTGTATTGGGGCAACACCTCTCTCTTTGGTTTACAGGATGGAGGTAGTTTTCCCCATTTAAAATCTCCTCTCTCTGAGTATTAGTTGAGCTAGAGTTGGAAAGATCAAATAGCGATGTGATCAGTTGGACCTAGGAAAAGGGTTAAAACCTATTTATCAAGGTCGGATGTACCAGAAACAAGTGATAGGAGCCCATAATAAACAGGGTCATCTTAGAGAATTTCAAGAGAGGGCTGGATGTTGGAAAAAATCCTTCCTCAACAAAAGGATTTTAGACGGAAATGAATATCAAACCGGGAATGTCCCTATGTTGTAAAGAAGTCCTATGTCAGAGATGCACTGATCCTGAGTGAGATTGCTAGTCCTATAAACTCGGATCCAGTCAAGAAACACTTCGTTTAAAGAAGAAGAAAGGACCAAGGTGAAAACCCGCAAAGGGCACTTTGAGTAAAAAAAAAGTGCGAAAAATGGAAAAATGAAAATGGAAAATCAAAAAGGAAAAAGTAAAAATGGAGAGGCTAAAGGGAAAACTCGCAAAGGGCACCTTAGGCCAAAGGGGATTTGAGTTGAAAACCCAAAAAGGGCGACTCAAATATTGATTAGAATAGGGCATGAAGTGATCAGAGCAACTCGAATCTTAATCAGATTGGGGCATGTGGTGATCTTGTTATACCTGAATCAACAGGAAAGGGTAGGCGACATCTTGGGGCATAGACAAAGCACTATAGATCTCCTAAACACATGTCAAACTCATAATGGTCTTCCGAAAGTTTGTACAGAGAAGTTCAAGCTGCGATATCTGGGGCACCCAATTTTCATATTATTTATATTGAATTTGTTGTTCTTGGAATACTTTTTTCTTTTCCAAGATATACATTCCCAATCAATTGCTTTATTATCCTTCCTTACTATTTTTGATAATTTATTCATTTTGAGCTATGCCCAGAACCAACTTTATTCTTATCCATTGTTATGCCCCTTTTGCTAGCATGTTGCATTGGAATAATGATTAATGGACTAATAAAACTTTCACAAAGGAAGTCTTGCATATTACTCTGAAAAGTTTCTAATTAATACAGGAACCTGAAACAGGACTATTGTTTAGAACAATCCAGGTTTAAAGGGTGAAATGTCTAAGAAGGAAAAGTCTAAATTAAGACTATCCTTCCGAATTGTGGTTGTCCAAGCATGGATTGAATAAAATGACAAGAATGTCATGTTGATGACAAAACCTAAATAAACAAAGCAAGCAATGATCACTAGGCAATAGGAAGAGGTTTCCTCGAAGAAGAAAGCCTTCATTTACGCATGAGCCTTTGGTACGACACCTTAGGCATGGTGTAAAGGACTAAAGAATTTTACATCATGTATCCTTGAATAGCGATAGGAGAATATTGAGGAAAAGCCATATATTTCTACCATTGGGTTGCAGTGGGAGAATAATGGTACAAATTTTGCGTCCCAATTGATTGAACTTTGAGGTTCGCAGTGGGGGCAACCTAGCTAAGTGTTTCTTCAGAAAAACTAGGCGAACAAGAAACCGTTATAGTGATTAAGCCTTAATAAACTTCGAGTAATGACAACCTAAGCGGGATCATTCTCGAAAAAATAAAATTTTGCATTCATGCAAACTCCATTCACACATGTCTAATTAGGAGCATTTGATTCATTTTGATCATGCCATCCTAATCATTAGGCATAATTAGGTGCATTTTACAGGTCATGTTCCCCAGAACAAATCGATGAAATCAAGAGCCTTATCTCCCTGAGCAGTAGTTGAGTAGTTTGAAAATTAGAGATCTTATATTCAAGAGTAAGGGAACAGATTAATGCCACAGCGGTGAATGTTGCCACCCTGACATTGCGGTTAAAAAGATTAAAGCTACAGCAGCGAATCTTACCTCCTAGGCGGTGCAGTGGAATAGATTAAAGCCACAACGGTGAATCTTGCCTCCCTGATATTGCGGTTAAAAAGATTAAAGATACAGCAGCGAATCTTAACTCCCAGGCGGTGCAGTGGAACAGATTAAAGCCACAACGGTGAATCTTGCCTCTCTGACATTGCGGTTAAAAAAAGATTAAAGCTACAGCAGTGAATCTTACCTCCCAGGCGGTGCAGTGGAACAGATTAAAGCCACAACGGTGAATCTTGCCTCCTTGACATTGCGGTTAAAAATATTAAAGCTACAACAGTGATTCTTACTTCCCAGGCGGTGCAGTGGAACAGATTAAAGCCACAGTGGTGAATCTTGCTTCCCTGACATTGCAGTTAAAAAGATTAAAGCTAAGCGGCGAATCTTATCTTCCCCAGGAGTAGGGAAACATATTTAAGCCACTAGTTCTATCTCCCTGGTCAGCAGTGGGATGGGTTGAAGATTACAGATCTTATCTCCCTAAGCAATAGTGGAGCAGATTGAAGTTGACAAATCTTATCTCACTGAAGTTACAGTGGAGCAGATTGAAGCCGATAATCCTATCTCCTTGAAGTTACAATAGAGCGGATTAAAATAAAGGATCTTATCTCTCTGAAATTACAGTAGAGTAGATCGCATCAGGTCTTATCTCCCTGAGATTACAATGGAATAGACCAAAGATTCCTAATCGAAAATGGTGAATCTTATCTCCCTAAGGTTACAGTGGAGCAGATTGAAGCCAGAAATCTTATCTCCCTGAGATTACAGTGGAGCAGATTGAAGCCTATAATCCTATCTCTTTGAAGCTACAATAGAGCGGATTAAAATAAAGGATCTTATCTCTCTGAAATTACAGTAGAGTAGATCGTATTAGGTCTTATCTCCCTAAGATTACAGTGGAGCAGATTAAAGCCGATAATCATATCTCCTTGAAGTTACAGTGGAGCGGATTAAAATAAAGGATGTTATCTCTCTAAAATTATAGTAGAGTAGATCGCATCAGGTCTTATCTCCCTGAGAATACAGTGGAATAGACCGAAGAACTCCTAATCAAAAATGGTGAATCTTATCTTCCTGAGGTTACAGTGGAGCAGATTGAAGCCAAAATTCTTATCTCCCTACGGTACAGTGGAGTTGGTCAAAGTCACAACAACGGATCTTGCTTCCCCAACATTGCAGTTAGAAAGATTAAAGCTGTAATAGTGAATCTTCTGACCAGTCGGTGCAGTGGAACGATTGAAGCTACAACAATGAATCTTGCTTCCCCGACATTGTAGTGAAATGGATAAAAGTTTTGAGTTACAAATCCTATATCTCCGACGGTGCGGTGGAGTGGATCGAAGCACCAATTCCTATACCTCTAAAGATGCAGTAGGATAGAATGATGCAACTCGAAGAAGAAGAGCACCAAGGTCCAACATGACCGGTCAAAATTGGCCATTTTAGAGTCTTTGCTCCTTTCCCGTTACCCAACAACGAGCAAAGAGGGGCAGCTATAATACCCTAATTTTGCCCAGCCCAAATCAAATAAATAAACAAAATATAAAAAATAACTAAATAATAAAAACAAAGTTATTTAAAGTCCATCAGTCTAGCAAACCCAAAATACAAGCTAAGTCCATTTACAGATAGCCCAATAACCCAAACAGATCCTAAACTACCCAAACCATTAGCCCAATACAAGCCCAAAACAGTTTAGCAGCAATGGCTCTTAGCGCCGCAGCAGTAGCACCTCTCTGCTCTCCTTCGCACACGCACGATGCCTTCACGCGCCTCCGTACACTCCAGCTAGCCTCCGTACCTGCAGTACACAGACAAAGAAATAGCAAAAGAGGAAAAAATGAAATAACAGAGAGAGGATTTTGTATTATTTTCTTTTTATTTTATAGTCTGTATTTTCGGCTATAAAAAGCCATTTTTCCAGAATCTGTAAGGTGACACGCATATTGTATCAAATACACAAAAAAAGACATATTGAAATACAAAAAAAAACAGAGATCAAAGATCGATTGATCCTTTTTTCTCAAAAGGTGGTTCCTTTTTCTCGTTTTTCTCTCGGTATTTGCTTCTTAGCAAGTGATCCTGTCGTTTTTTAAGTTGCATACATATAGATATAACGAAAGGGGGTTAAAGGAATAGGGGTCACCTGACTTCGTCCACTCTGTCGCCATCGAACATCGGGTGAAGGTTGAAGCTGCTAAGGCGATCTGGTCGTTGGCGGCGGCCTGCGGGACTGGGTTCAAAACCCTAGTAGAGGAAATGAGGGAAGGGTTTCTTCTGTTTTGAAACCAGGGCTGAAATGTTTTTATTTTACTTTCCTTTTATTTGTTTGGTTTAAATGAACATGCAATACGACACCGTTTGGAGGCTTGCGACCCACGCGGTGACCTGACCCAAGGGAAGGATTCGCGCGTTTTTGCTCGACGGTCTATTTGCGCAATAGGCCCTTCTGTATTCGGTGTCGTTTCAATTCAATTTTCTTCTTTTTTAAAATTTATACTGTGCATTTAATTTCGATTGCATTTAAGTCCTCTGTTAAGTGACGTTGTATTCAGTGTTTGGACTTGAATGTCCGAACCTTTGCGTTTAATTTCTGTTTCGGTCCCTTAGATTTGAGTCAATTAATAATTTAGTTCGTTTTTAATTCTAGTTGTAGTTTATTTTTATTTATTTATTGTTAGATATATTTAATTATTATTTGGACATGGTTATTTCTAACATTATTTTGATGTTTAAATTTAATATCATTTTTAAGCTTATTATTAGTATAATTTTAAAATATAGTACTCTTATTTAAATTATTAATTATATTATTTAAAGTTATTATACATTATTTTTTATTCACTATACGTTCTTTTAAAATTTTTTAATATAGTAGTATTTAATTTCTCATTTATCAATACATATTTTTGTAGATCAAAGATAGTTTATATATTGTAATGTTTTGTATTTACCTTTTAATACTTTGCATATCAAACATTTATATGGCAATACTTCTTATATAATGTTTTCCTAATATGTATTGGTTAGTAATATTCTTTTAAAAATAAGCTAATGTTGTGATATTACGTCTTATTAATTTTAATGTTTTTATGTATTTTCATATGTATTTTAAATATATTTTATTCCCATGTAATTTACCTCTTTTAAATTTTTTACTTATTTACATAATTCCTACCTTTTTATATATTTATATGGTTATGTTTTATACTATTTTGTAAAGTTAGTAAGTGTATATTATTTGTTATAGGTTCGTTTCAAAATGTTGCTTTATAACATTATTCATTCCATGTCATGTTATTGTAAATTAGTGTATAATGTGAGTAAAATTATTGTTGTTACTTCATTTGAATTTATTTATTGCTTATTCACTACTTCTTAGTTTAAGTTTGAATTAGCATTGATCTTTTACATTACATGTTTCTTTTAAATTTTGTACTTTTATCATTCTATTTCATTTTAAAAAAGCCTAGCGTTCATAATTCTCGAAAGAATTGTGCCCTAACTTACTGGGTTCTAATCTTTCTCGATGTATTTAGATAGCCATGTGCTTATTTTATTAAAATCGTACAATTTTAAAAAGAAGCATCAAGGATTTCAGAATGTTGGATCCTAACTTACTGAATGCGACATTCTGCTATCCCAAATTTTAAAATAAAGGCCATGTTTAATGTTTAAGAACTTCGAGAAATCGAAACCTAACTTACTAGATTCTGATTTCTCGTTTGACTTAAATGACTAAACTACCTTCTCAAAATCCATGATTTTTTAATTTGAAAATTAAAAGACATACCTAATTTTAACAATTGAATTGTTGCACTCTAACTCACTGAGTGTGGCAATTTATTTTTTTTCAAAATGAGTACATCTTGCTATTCAATTTGGTTTATTCAAATTTAAATTTCAATGGATAGTATCTTAAAATGTTTTTCCAAAATTTTGACCTTAAGACATTAAACAATCAATTCGGTATCAATTTTGGGTGTTACGAGTGTGCTAACCCTTTCTCGTACTTAATCGAGTCCCAAACTTCTTTTCTCAAAATTCGTAGACCTAAAATCATTTTCAAGGTGATCCGATGACACCTCATTAAAAGATCGGTGGCGACTCCCATTTTCATTTTCAATTCGATCCCCATTTTTGTGCTTTTAAAAAATCACTTGCGTCACACATCAACTCAAAAGGTGAGTTCCAATCAAGTATAACAATTATTGGAGTTGAGATTAACCAAATTTTTAATTCCTCAAAAGCTTCCAAACATGTTTTGTTAAACTCAAAAATTGTATCTTTTTTCTTACAGCGTGCATAAAGGCTTGAAAATTTTGAAAAAAATCTTTAATAAACCTTCAGTAAATCGGCAAGGCCTAAGAAAATTCAAACTTCTTTAACACTAACTGGTGGTAAAAAACTTTTAATTACATCCACCTTCGTATTGTCAAATTCAATCTCATTTCTGGAAATTTCATGTCCTAAGACAATTCCTTCCTTAACGATAAAGTGACATTTCTCCCAGTTAAGGACAAGATTTGTATCCTCACATCTTTTCAGTACCTTAGTCAAATTATCAAACAAATATCATAAGTATTATCAAAAATAGAAAATTCATCCATGAAAATCTTAACAAAATTTTTTACCATATCAGTAAATATTGTCATCATGTATCGCTGAAATGTGGCAGGTGCATTACATAAACCAAAAGGTATTTGCGTAAAGGCCAATGTACCGTACAGGCAAGTAAAAGTCATTTTATGTTGATCTTCTAGGGCTACAACTATTTGGTTATATCCCAAATATTCATCTAAGAAACAATAAAATTCGTTTCTTGCCAGTCAATCTAACATCTGATCCATAAAAGGCAACAGGAAATGTTCCTTCTAAATGGCTTTGTTCAATTTTCTATAGTCTATACAGATTCTTCAACCCGTGATAGTTCTGGTCGAGATTAACTCATTACATTCATTCTCAACAATCATGATTCTGTTTTTCTTCAGTACACATTGTACCGGACTTACCCATTAACTATCTAAGATTGGGTTGATAATCCCCCCATTCGCACAACATTTTTCATGATAGGGTTGAGTCTCCCTTGCCCATCAATTCTAACTCTTTCATCCTCCTCTAAAATAATCTTATGCATACAAAATAAAGGGTGTATTCCTCGAATATCAGTTATGGTTCAACCAATTTCCCTTTTAAATGTCTTTAAAATAACAATTAGTTGCTCCTCTTGGTGTTCTGTCAGATTGCTGAAATAATCACAAGAAAAGTAGAATTGCTCCCTACATAAACATATTCCAAATGGGAAGGAAGTACCTTAAGTTCAAGTTTGGTCAATTCCTCAATTGACAACTTGGGTTGCGTGTATTCACAAGCTTCCAACTCCAATGGTTCAAACCGTGCTGGTTGAACATAGTCTTCCATCAAATCCATATTTTCATTACCTTTTTCATAGTCTAGTGGCTCAGACCCTAAAGTGTTATCCAATGGGTCCTTTACAAAGTTGTTCTCCCATTCTATAGAAACTAAGGTTTCTAGCTCCTCCATCACTGAACATTCATTCGTCGAATAAAAAAACTTCATTTTTTAAAAAACATTAAATATTACCTAATCATCTTGAACTCTCATGGTGAGTTCACCTTTTGCATGTCTATTAATTATTTCCGTGGCTAGGAAGGATGATCGACACTTCTTTATCTGCTTCAAAATCTAAGACTGTCACGCCCTAATTTTTATTTATTATTATGCGCAAGTTTATGACATAATGGAGTTAGTAGCCTAATAGTTAATTGTGTTAGTTGTTTCCATAATGTCCCAAGTTCAAGCCCCCACATGCACAACCATTTAATTAAAAATTTGACAAATTTGAGCTAGTGTGAACACGCTTGCCATCCTCCACTTGTTGTCATATAAGGGGAGAGTTCTTTCCGTGATTACAGTTCAACATTCCCAAAGTTCTCTCCTTTTTCACTCCCATGATCCACTTTTGGTGCCATTGTCCCCTCAACTTGCCAAAACTTCCCCCTTACCTTACTTTGGTCGGCCATGTATCTAGACATAATTCTTACTTTTTAATTTTTTTTCATTTTTTCTCTCCTCTCCTCTCTTGCCATCCACCACCTTGCTCCTCCCCCTTTTCTCTCATATTTTTCCATTTAACCATCTAAGAAACCCATTTCCTCATTTCTCTTCCACTCCTGCACCACACAAGGCCACCGCACCATCGTCGCACCACCACCTCTTCCCGTTGTCGCTGTCGCTATCGCCATTGTGTCACCGTCGCTGGTTATCACCCAAAACTCTGATTTTCTTCTTTTCTTTTCCTCTTCTTGTAATCCATTACTCTTTATCCCAAATATGATTTTTCGTATTTGTTTTAGGGATTATTCCAAACCGATATTTCTGACTTTTATTTATTATTTTAGTGTTGAATCCTCCACTCTAGTCGAATTTTAGGGATTTATTATCAATCCCTTTTTTTTTGTTAATACGTAAGTATGGAAAATCCTTCATTCATAACTCTCTCTTTTGTATTATTATTTCGATTAAGATGATTCCAATGATATGTTTATTGTACCTTCATGAAGTGTTACTCAAAATCCTGGAATCGCGTTCAAATTTTTAGAAGGGTCCATTCTAACGAATAATAATGTATGTATTTTACCGAATTGTTAAATCAAGGATTATTGATTTATTAATCTATACTAAGACATGCATTGGTTGAAACCGTAGTGAGTCAAGAATCAAACTCTCCCCTTGCGAAGTGGAATCAAGATTTGTGCAATCAGATCTATAAGGTGTGGAGACCTAATTGTTTTAAATAAATAATAATATAATTAATCATAAAATGTTTATATTTTGCAAATATTTAAATGATGGTTAATTAAGATTCCGAAATGTGATATTGGGTGAATACATTATGTTTTCATAATGATTGATAAAATTCGATAAAAAAGATTCCAAGTAAGTGTTTCGAAACTTCATATCTGTGTTGATTGATATGTGATTTGGTTATTTTATATTAAATGTGATAATATGAGATTCCTAATACTCATGATACGTGATATATGACGATCTAATTACGTATGACCAATAAACATGATATTGAGTTACCAATATTCTAATTCGCATATTAAATATGTTAATATTTTTTATTCTAATTCGTATGTTAAGCATGGTATTATTTTGATTTTGACTCACATGCTAAGCATGTCATTATTTCTAATTCTGATTCACATGTTAAGCATGCCATTATGTGTAATGAGATCTAATTCGCATCTAAAGCATGCCTACAAAAAATCTGTTCCATATGTCATATCACATGCATAGGATTGGGATAATGTGTACGAAGGAAGTACCTGGCAGCTTAACTTATTTTAGTAAGCCATCGTTACCGGGCAACCCAAGGTGGCTGGTCATCGTTGTCAGTCAACCCAAGATGACTTAATTGGTTGTATAGCCATAATATTCTGTATTTGGTAGTATATCTACAATTACTTCGTGGCTCGACCACAATATTCTCTTTTTAGCAGCTCAACTGCACTATCTGGTGCCTTGTCCACATTATTGGTGTGTTATTGGATGGACGAGTTCTGGTTGAAAATCTACATTAATTTTGAAAAAAAAATGGTTCCAGTGACTTCGTTATTATGCATTCTGATATATGTGATTATGTGACTAAATATTTTGTATCTTTCTGATATGCTTAAACTGATGTTATATGATAAATTATGTTATTATGATTTGTAACCCATGGTGAACTTTTTAAGCTCACTCCTTCAAATTTTGATTTTTTAGATAATCGTGGTTAGGATGGGCTTAGCTACAGGGGTACTCTCGGTTATTTTTCAAAAAAATTTACTACTATTGGTATTTGATATTTTGGATGTGTTTATTTACCGTGGACTTTGATTTTGGACTTTTTTTGGTTTTTGGAATTTGGATTTTGATTTGAGAATTATTTTGTATGATTTAGAAATTAAAATTTTTCATTTAAATGATTTGAGAAAATAATAAATTTTACGATGGATTTTTCATAATAATGCACCCAGGAGCAAAACTTAAGTGGAATTGTATCATTGCTTAGAGACGATGCTCACCATTGGTGGTAAGCCGTCATGGGACGTACTCAAACAGAGAGACTGTCATAGGAGTAATTTCTAGATGCTTTTCAAAATAAATATGTGGGTTGTCACATCCCCTTTTTTTAACTAATTTAATTTAGTAAAGAGGACGAATCTACTAGCTCTTATGTCTTAAAGTTATTCGTGCATTATTGGAAACAAGGAAGTGTTGTGGCTTAGTGGTAGAAAGCTCTTTAGCTATCTTTGAGGCCTCTAGCCCTTTGTGCATATTTTTTTACTTAATATTTGTTCATTTTTAGCATGTGCTAGCTAGCCTCGTAGTCCACCTATGTTACCATTTAAGGAGGATTCCTTTCCTCCATTAGCAAGTCAAACTTTCCTTTATAAAATGAAACACATCCCCCTTTTCCCTCCTTATCTCACTCCCTTCACACAAGCTCTTCTCTTGCCATAAGCTTGTGGTGCATTGAACCTGGTCATGGTTGACCAAGATACACCACCCCTTGTATCCTCCATCGCCCCAATTTGCACCCTAGTTTCCATCTTTTTCATTTGCCTCCCCTACTTTTTCTCTCTTTTTGGCTACAACAACCACGACCCATTTCTTTCCACCACCATGAGTTTATTTGCACCACCACCTCACCACCATCCTCATCCAACTCTCCCTCTCTTTTTCCCTTCGGGTTTCCTTCCCCTCTTCCACCATTCATCATCGTGAGTCATCATCTCCACCGCCGCAACCACCACGAGTCACCTTCTCTTCCACCAATTTTCTTCTCTTCCCTTTTTTCTCCTCTCTTTCAATTAAAAGTCACCAAACCCTCCTCCCTAGTTGTATTTCGCACCACCATCACACAACCACACCCCCGTAGCTAGACCATTGTCGCAGCCACCGTTGTCACCGTCAAACCATTATCACCGTCGCTACCAGTGACCGATTTCTTCCTTTTTATTTTCTCTTTCTCTTATTGATTACCCTAGTGATTAAAACACATATTTTATTTGATTATTTTAGATTATCCAACCATCGATTTTTCTCAATTTTCATTCTTTCGATCATCTTGTAACAAAACAAGTGTAAGTGATGTTTTGGGATTAAAAATCCTTTGTCTTAAGATTTTCTGACATCGCCAAATGGTTTAGGGCCTAAATATTTAGTATTTTATTTTTTATTATTTTAAAAATCATTAGTACTAATACAATCTTGTGTTAACATGAAGGACAGATTAACAATCCTACTAGAAATCAATAGTGAACATCGCGAGAGTGACGAATCCGAGCATTCAAATTGAAGGTAAGTATTGGTGAGATTTTCACATTAAATATCGTAATCAAAATCGTGTTATTCAAATAGAACATGACTTAAATGGGTTAATCGTGTGTTTAGATTTACGATCACGACTAGACCTAAATGAAACTTCTACAAGGGAGCAAACAACTTAGGTCTACATTAAGGTGTGGGATTTAACTCTCGTTTTAAGTGAAGCTTAATTTAAATATTTAATTAAAATGTTATTTAATTAATTAACATGTGAGTAGCTTACGTACTCGTGTGGATTTGGAAAACTCAATCGAAGAGGAAACCAAGTAAGTGATCTAAACTATTAAGTTTTATGAAAATCCATAATTTGTGATATGAGATGTATGTAGTGTTGATCTCAACTCTATGTTATGTGATTTACGGCTAGATTGATATATAATGATCTAAACATGTGATATATGTGTATGTGTATGTTAAGATCCATGTTTTAATATAATTACATATATTAAAGCATGCTAAAGTGAAAACTATGTGATATGTGAAAATGTGAGCATGATACATGCATGTGTAAAAATGATAATATGAGTTATGAACATGAATATGTGAAAAATGTGAAAAGCGAAACATATGTGTTTAAATGGCCATATCACATGCGTGGGGTGGGATTGTGAAAGGAGGAAGCTATGTGGCAATTTAACTACAATTATGTAGTCGTTATCAGCAATTATGTGGTAGTTTATCCACAATGTGCTATGTGACCATTAATCGATATCTAAGTGGTGGTTTATCCATGATGTGCTATGTGATTATTCATTGGTATCTATGTGGTGGTTTGTACACAAACTGGTGTGTTATTGGATCGAAAAGTTCTAGGGAACTCGATATTGGTATGTGGCAGAGATGGGTAGCAAATCCTATATTTGTGCATTATTCATAAGCATTCCATGTTTGATTCAATAAATGAGATAATATGTGAATTCTGTGAAAAATGCCTTGTGATATTTTTATTTGTTATGTTTTAAAATAAGTGTTTGTTTTGATCTCGCACTAAGCCTTTTAAAGCTCATCCATAGTATTTTTGTGTCTCAGGTAATCCTCGTACTTAAGGCTCAGGGTTGGATATTCGAAGAGACTTTCGGTATAATATGTTTTCATGGTTAAGAATTTTGGAAAATGGTTTAGTGTTTTTTTATGGGCTTTTTGGAACTTCTTTTGGACTTTTACTATGGACTTTAAATTAGGTTTGTTTAAATGGTTTTGGGACTTTAAATTTTATATTATGAACTGTGGTAAGGAACACTATTTTGATATAATAAGGTATTATGCATGAATTTTTTTATGTAATTTCTAAAACGATCAAAGAATTGTTTTAGTGATTATTAGCCACTGCAAATATGTGTTTTAAAAACTAATTTACATTTCAAAGATATTTAATTATAAAGGAACAAATAACTCTATAATGAAAGGTACAAGATGTTTTAAAAATCAAATGTTTTCAAAAGGTAAGTGAATTTTCTGTTAAGAATCATTTTGGCCATCTTCAAGGCCCATGTAATCGCTCAGATTGTGCCATAGCGTCTAGGCCCGTTTTTAGGGGTTGCATTTAGTGGTATCAAAGCTCAACTCAAAACTCAGACTTTGGGTAAAAATGCTTTCGAAAAACTTCATGCATAAAAAAGAGGGTATTTTTGGGGAAAATTGCTACATGTGATTTTGTTATAATGAAATCCAAGACCTCCCGAAGACCGATACGAGGTAAGTGCTCTTTAGATGTGAAACTATAGACCTTGAAACTATAGTAATGTGAAAGTTATGGATTGTGAAACTCTAGGAAACTATAGAAAACTTTTGACTCAGACAAAACTTTAGATTGTGAGAGTGATAAATAGTTAAACTCATATAAAAGTGATAAAACGAAAATTTTGATTGAAAAAAATATTCAAGTGATAACGATAAAACTTATCTCTTTTGACAGCATAAAATTTTAAAATGATTACTCACGGTGTTAGAACTAGCGAAATGAGAACACATAGGGAACCGGGTCAAGGAACCCAAATTGACTCATTTGTATCTCGAATGCGAACCCCTGAACCTATTGTAAAGAATGTGGAATGAGCACCTATTATTAAGGAGAGTCAACAAGAGCCTACAAATGAGGCTGTACGAAAAGCCATGTTATGAGTTTTTTAAAAAGTAGCGGGTGTCCAATCTAGTGTTAACATTTGTGACACTATTGCTAAGAGGTTCTGATTGAGTAGGGCTGAACTGTTTAGGGGCATTGCTGGGACGACCCCCACTATAGCCGACTATTGGTTGGAGACTACAGAGAAGATTCTCCATGATATGGAGTCCACCCCTGAACAAAAGTTTAAGAGGACAATAGTGCATGATGAGGCTAACCACTGGTGGCAAGCTATTGTGAGAGGCACCCAAGCTGATTGCTTAATGTGGGATTACTTTCTAGAGGCTTTCTAGAGGCTTTCCAGAAGAAATATGTGGGAGTGAGATATGTGGAGGCCAAGAGGCTTGAGTTCATTAAGCTGAGGGAAGGTAATATGTCTGTGGTCGACTATGAGGTGGAGTTCTTAAGGCTTATTCACTATGCCCAGGAATGGTTGCTGATGAGCAAGATAAGTGTTCCCAAATTGAATTTGGGCTTAAATCGGATTTGATGATGCAAGTGGCTACATTGCAAGAGAGAGTCTTCGAAGCTTTGGTAGAGAAGACCAAGATCTATGAGGAGGTCAAATGCATTGAACGTGAATAGAAGGAGCAAGTGTGAGCTCCAACTGAGAGAGATTTTGGTGCTAATGGAAAGGCTTAGCATCTAGTTAAGTGTGCCAGAGATTTTTGTGTTGAAGAGGCATGGGTGCATGCCTGAAATGTGGGTCACTGGACCAGAAGATTCGAGAATGTCCTCGGCTGAATGAGTAGGTGCAAGCACAAGGCCAGAATTGTGCACCAAATCAGAGTGTTGGTCAAGAAGCACAGCGAGCTCAAGGATAGAAGAAAGGAGGTAATAGGGTTCAGAGACAGGGAGCACCGGGTCAAGGTGCTAATCGAGTTGATGCTAGGCAGCCAGCACGTGTGTATATGGCCAGCTACCGAGAGGATCGTGATGCTACCGAATTGATAGCAGGTACCTTTACTATTAATGGCATTTCTTACTTTGCATTAATAGGTAATAGTTCTAGTCATTTGTATATATCACGTATGATGGCTGAGAAACTGGGTATTCAAGTAGCGGAAAGAGTTCGTGATGTGACAGTACTCAGTCTCTTAGGACAATCTGTACAAGTAAACAAAATCTATAAGTGATGCCCAGTGCAAATGCAAGGTGAGATGTTTTGTACCGACCTTATGGAACTACCCTTTGGAAATTTAATCTCATATTGGAATGGATTAGTTGAGTGAGCATCGAGTCATCTTAGATTGTGATGCTAAACGAATTACTTTGAGGACTACTTCTTAAAAAAAGATTATTGTGATTGGAGATCATCGGAATTATCTTACAAATGTGATTTCTACCTTGGTAACAGAGAAGTTGGTCCATAAGGGGTGTCATGCCTACCTCGCATATATCTTGGACAAGAATGTGGATAGTGCTTTATTGCAAAACATTCGAGTAGTAAAGGAATTTTGTGATGTTTTTCCTAAGGAGTTGTCTGGTCTACCTTCTGAACGTGAGGTCGAGTTTGGAATTGAGTTGCTGCTTGGGACAGCATTGGTGTCCATTGCACACTATCGCATGGCATTGTTGGATCGTGGCATCATAAGGCAAAGTGTGTCGTTGTAGGGAGCTTCGGTCCTTTTTGTGAAAAAAAGGATGGATCTATGAGGCTATGCATCGATTACCGTTAGCTAAACAAGTTGACTATGAAAAATAAGTACCCATTACTGAGGACCGATCACATATTCGATCAATTTTGAGGTGCTACGATTTTCTCTAAAATTTATATGAGGCTGGGATACTATCGGTTACAAGTAAAAGAGGTTGATGTACCGAAGACTACTTTCAGGACTCAGTATGGGCACTACGGGTTCTTAGTGATGCCCTTCGGTCTTACGAATGCTCCTACTGCGTTCATGGACTTAATGAATAGGGTCTTTCAACCCTATCTTGATCGACTTTTTGTATTCTTCATAGACTATATCTTGATCTACTCCGAGTCTAAGTTGGAACATGACGAGCACTTAAGGTTGGTCCTTCAAACCTTACGTGAGAAAAAGTTGTATGTGAAGCTTAGTAACTACAAATTTTGGCTCCGAGAGGTGATTTTTTTGGGACATGAAGTATTTGCTGAGTGTATTCGCGTGGATCCAAAAAAAATCCAGGCTATCTTAGATTGGAAGCAACCTAAGAATGTTAGTGAGATTCAAAGTTTTCTCAGACTTGTTGGCTATTATAGGAGGTTTATGGAAGAATTTTCGCTGAATGAGGCTTCGATGACTAAGCTGTTGAGAAAAACTACACCGTTTAAGTAGACCGGTGAGAAGCAATCTATTTTTGAGAAACTTAAGGGAGTTTTGACTCAAGCACCAGTGTTATTAAGCCTAATTTCGGGAAAGATAACATGGTCTATAGTGATGTGTCCCATTCTGGTCTTAGATGCTTCATGATGCAAGATGGGAAGGTTATAGCATACGTTTCAAGGCAACACAAGCCACATGAGCACAACTATCCGATGCATGATTTGGATATGACTGCTGTGGTATTCACACTTAAGATTTGGAGGCACTATTTTTATGGGGAGATATGTGTCATCTATACAAATCATAAGAGTCTTAAGTATCTCCTAACCCAAAATGACTTGAACTTAAGACAGAGGCGTTGGATCGAGCTTTTGAAAGATTATGATTGTACCATTGAGTACCATCCAGGTAGGGCTAATGATGTGGCAGATGCATTGAGTAGGAAGTCTATGTCTATGTTAGAGTTGAGGGCAATGTTTGCTAAGTTGAGTTTATCTAGTAACGGTGGTTTGCTTGTGAAGTTACAAGTGCGACCAACTTTGATTGAGGAGATTAAACTGAAGCAGATTTCAGATCCGTCATTAGAACCCCATGTGAAGCTTTGTAATAAGGGTAAGACTTCAGATTTTGCTTATAATTCTAAAGGAATCTTGTGTTATCGTGGAAGATCTTGTGTGCCTTTTGATTTGGATTTGAAGCAATCTATACTTCGGGAAGTGCATAGTAGTTCCTATGTTATGCATCTTGGAGCTACTAAGATGTATAGAGATCTTCATGAGCAGTATTGGTTGTCGGGATTGAAACGTGATATGACAGACCTTGTGGCTAGATGCTTGGCGTGCCAACAAGTCAAGACTGAACACCAATTTCCTCCAGGTTTCCTCCAGCCTATCCAAGTTCCTCAGTGGAAGTAGGAGCGTATCACCGTAGATTTTATTAGTGGATTACTGTTGACGACTCATTAGCATGCAAGGAAATTTTAAAGGTTAACTGTGAATTTAATCATCATAGTCCAAAATTGATGAGTTATACACAAATCCACAAGTTTTCCTTCCTTCTTCTACACTCTTAAGGTAACACATTAGTTCTTCCTTACATGCAAATTGTTCATTAACCTCTTTTCTCCTTTTTTTTTCTTTTTTTGCTCTCAAAACGAATCAGAGAAGAAGATGGAAGAAAAAAATTGAATACTAGAATGAGAGAATGATAAAAAATGAGAATGTCGATTTTTCTTTGTATATATATATGTATCCCTCCCGCATAAGATTACAAAAATCAATTCAGTCAGTCTAACATTTAGTACCCATAATCATAATGTTTCCCATTCAATAACGTTTTAAATCTAATGCAATAAAACTAAAATTGAAGTTTAACTATCTACCATTTAGCCTGCAAAACCCACTTAACCACACTAGTGTCACGGGGCTAGACCTTTCGTCTCGCAATCCGTGCGGCCTTAAGCGATCTGTTCGTCCAAAATTGCCTAATTCAACCTTAACTCAAGTGAGGATTCCTTAAGAACTCCTCCAAGGTACCAAATTGAAGAGCGGAAATGATTTATGCCAAAAGAAGCTAAACCAAAGAACAACAGAAAGAGCGCTCGCAAAGTGTTTGAGTAAATGCTCTCTATTCTCTTATACATAAAGAATAATGAAACAATGAATGGAGTGAGTACAACTGAAGGGGAGGCTCTCTATTTATAGTTGAGCTCCCCCAAAACCAACGATCAAGATACATTTACATCGACATACGATATTAGCCATATCCTTTTATTTTGGGGATTAACAAGATAGGTCATATAAAATCTAATCTAATCTTTACAAGATATGATTCCCTCTATCTTCTAATATTAGTTACCATATTAGCCTAAGTTGTCATTTCTTCCTTATCGGGCCAACCAGGCTTCAATCTGACAGGCTTCTCCAATAGTTCTTTGAATCGGGCCAGTTCTCGTGGGCCAAATAATCCCCATCTGAGCAGTAGACCTCCATTGGATGCATTTGGTGCGATGGTCACTGGCTTTGAACTGCGGCCCGTGACATTCTCCCCCACCCATTCTCGCAACGTCCTCGTTGCGACTCCCGAATGGCACTGACTTGATTTACCTCGGTCTCGCCTCGACGCCTTAGCTTTTCCCTTCCTTCGGGACTTTTGCTTTGGCTTACGTCGCTTCTTCACTCGAACCGTCCTACTTGTTTGTACATCTTGATGACAAGAAGTTATGTCACTCTCTTGTCCACATTCTAACTTTGCTCGAATAGAATCCTCGTGATTCACCACCCTTGGCTTTGCTTTGCCCACAGTCTCTCAGCCTCTTTGCTCAAGAACTTCGAAAGAGCCCTTATGTTCTTACCAAGTCAACAAGTTAGAATGCGAAACACTATCACAGTGTTCGGAATGTACCTTTGCATTTACTCTGATCAACTGTCCCACATGCATCACTTCTTTTTCCGATGCACCACCCACCTCTCCCATAAGTGGAAGCCTTGTCGATGACTAGGCCAATTCCGACACTTCACTCAACTTAAGCCTCATTGGTCCCAGCTTCACTGTTTTCATCGCAACTCTTTCCTCTAAGTCCGATGACAAACTCACCTCTTCCTTGGGTAGAAGCCCCTCCGATAACTAACCAAGCTCAGACGTTGCCTTTCTTTTGGCTCCGACTTGCTTTGGACAGTTCCGCAACTCATGCAGACCAAGCACAAGAAGCACTTTACTCGCTTCTTTTTGCTCCTCTTTGCCCTCTTGGCTACGGTCCCTTGCTCGAACCAAGCTTCTTGGGCTCCTTGTCTGCTCCATCGTTCCCCTCAATGACAGACTTCCTCAGACACTTCCGTAACCTATGCGAACCATGACATAAGAAGCACTCCACTAACTTCTTCTCGCTTTCGGCCTTCTTGGCTTCGACACCCCTCGCGCTCGAACCAAGTACCAAGGCCTTACCCACCGGCTTTTCCTTAAGCGCGGATTTCTTTGGACATTTCTTCAACATGTGTGGACCGTCGCAGAGAAAGCATTTCAGCTTGTCCCTTTTCCTCTTGGGTTTCTTCTTCCCAACTCGTGGTTTCCCATTACCACCATTGTCGCTATTGCCATTGCCATCAAAAATATCTTCCTTGTGATCCATTTCACATACGCCCCTTTCCTCAGACTTGGAAGACCCAAGCTTGTCTTTCCCTAGACCAAGCTTGACCACGGACTCAACTACCGTCATGGCTTCCGACAGTTTTTTGACACCTCTTTGTTCCACCTTCTGTCTAACCCACGGCTTCAACCCATTCTAAAAAACAAGTAATTTTTCTTTCTCGGTCATATCTGGTACTTGGAGCATGAGTTCCTTGAACTCTCGAACATACTCTCCCACTGTGCCCCGTTGCATTATCCCTTGTAACTTTGCCTGAGCTTCTTCCTTGGAAAATTTTGGGTAAAACTGTCCCTTCAATTCGCATTGGAACTCTTGCCACGTCCCAATCTCTCCTTGCCTTTTATATGTGGTCCTGCCTCGCCACCATAAAAGCGTAATGTTAGTAAGAAACATTGAAGTAGTGTTTACCTTAATCACATCATCCACGATGCCTTTGGCACGGAAGTAGTTTTCCATTCTCCATAAGAAATTGTCCACATCGCATGCAGACCTTGTCCCCAAAAACTCTTTCGGCTTCGGGACATCCTCGTTACTGAGTGTTGCACTTGACACTCCTTTCCCCACGGCTGCTCGGCACAAGGCCAGCTCTCCCTCGAGCTCTTCTATTCTTGTGCTCAAAGCCCTCATCATGGCCATTGTTTCCTCCTTCAAAGCCATCATCATGGCCATGAGAGCATCGTTCCTCTCCGTCAGCTTCTTCCTTTGGGAATCTAGCAACTCTTGCACGCTATCCCTTTGGGAAGTGAGACACACGTTCAAACAATCCTTGGACTGCTCCCTCAAGTCTTCAATACTTTCCCCAAGTGCATTGTCTGACTCTTTTGCATCCTCCATGGACTCCTTAAGTTTACCCACGCATTCCTCAACAGCTGACAACATCTCCCTCAAAGACTTTCTCGCCCACCTTTGTTCAGACTCTTCTCTTGACATCCCAACGGTGCCTTCGAACCAAAACTCAAATATCACTTGGTTCGAACCAACAGCTCGGATACCACTTGTCACAGGGCTAGACCTTTTGTCTCACAATCCGTGCGGCCTTAGGCGATCCGTTCATCCAAACTCGCCTAAGTCAGCCTTAACTTAAGTGAGGATTCCTTAAGAACTCCTACAAGGCACCAAATTGAAGAGCGGAAGCGATTTATGCCAAAAGAAGCTAAACCAAAGAACAACAGAAAGAGCTCTCGCAAAGTGTTTGAGTAAATGCTCTCTATTCTCTTATTCACAAAGAATAATGAAACAATGAATGGAGTGAGTACAACTGAGGGGGAGGCTCTCTATTTATAGTTGAGCTCCTCCAAAACCAACGGTCAAGATACATTTACATCGACGGATGAGATTAGCCATATCCATTTATTTTAGGGATTTACAAAATATGTCATATCAAATCTAATCTAATCTTTACAAGATATGATTCCCTCTATCTTCTAAGATTAGTTACCATATTAGCCTAAGTTGCCATTTCTTCATTATCGGGCAAATCAGGCTTCAATCTGACAGGCTTCTCCAATAGCTCTTTGAATCGGGCTAGTTCTCGTGAGCCAAATGATCCCCATCTGAGCAATAGACCTCCATTGGATGCATTTGATGCGATGGTTACGGGCTTTGAACTGCGGCCCGTGACACTAGAGCCCGGCTAAACTAAAAGTTTTCTAATTAGGTACCTAGAATTGCGATTGCTTAAGATTTGAAATTTATTTAACCCGTAACTTTTCTTTCAAAAGTGACACCACACAACTATTAACATTACTAGGTGTGACAATGTCAAGACCACTTCCTCAAGAATCCACTTCACAACTTTATTAGGTAGCTTGTGTTTTCTTTGTGTGTGTTTTTTAATTGTTTCCTCGCTTCGCCTCTTTTGAATTCACTTTTCTTTTCTTGCACTCAATACATTACCTATAAGAAGGCTTTGAAAAAGCTTATTTATTCAAAAACATTAAAAATTATTCAAATTAACATAAAAATATTAAAATAACCTAAAACTCATATCACAAAGAATGAATTGTAAAATGAATCTATTAACTTAAAACTAACTAAAATTACTAAAAATCATGCAAATGTGAGTGAATAAAGCCTAAAATATATAACTAATATTCACTCATCACTATCTCAAATAACCTATCAAGTGTTTAACATGTCATTTAACAATGATAAAACTTTCCCAAGTCAAGCTCCTCAATGAATAGATTCTTTTAGAAAATACCCTCTCTTCCTCAATTAATTTTTCAAGCTATTCTTAGTATAAGATATATGTGTTTTATATTAAGGGTGCATTTATTTCATGAAAAATGACTTATGAAAATATTTTCGCATTTTCCTATGTTTCATGGAAAACAACTTTGATAATAGAAACTGACTTGCAAGTCAATAGAAAATAAGCTCTTGACTTTCTCTTTTGAAAAACATAAGTTATTTTTGGGAAAAGAGTTGTTTTACGAGTATTTTTATTTTTATTTGAAAATTAATTTGAATCGAACCTAATATTATTATATTTATAATAATTTTGAAATTTCATTTTAAAATATTTAAAAATATTAAAATATCTATAATCAAATATTATAATATGTAATATTATTAAACATACGTTTTAATTATTTACATTTAATAATATAATAAATTATTAATATAATTTATTATTTTAATAATTTTCTAATATTATAATTTTATTTTAATAATAAATTTTAAAAATAATATTATATTTTATATACTATTCTTAATATATTATTGAAAAGATTTATATTAATATTTTAATAATAAATACATATTACAATTTATAAATATTTATTAATAAATGTTTTATACTAAAATATGAATATTCTAATTATATAAATATGAGAATTTGTTTAAATCATGGTTAAATAAAATTGAATTTAAATTAAGTTTTAGTTAGGCATTTTATTATTAAATTTATATATGATATTAATTATTATAAAAATCTTATTATAAAATAAATTTTGATTGTTAAAAAGAAATGCTACAATAATTTTTTGTAATAAATATATTTATGTTATGTTTGTTTCACTAAAAATAATTTTTAAAGCAGATTGAGTACTAGCTCGGTTGATATTAATATTGTTATTTATGCAGGAGAACCTTGGTTCGAGCACATTAAAATGCATTTATCCTCCTATCGAAGGGTTGAGAAAGGACTATGGGTAGTTCTAGTAATTTGTATAGAAAAAATAACTTTGAAAAAATGATTTCAAAAAAGTTTGTCAAACAACAGACAATATTTTACATAAAATCACCCAAACATTAAAAAATAAATTCATTTTCTGATAAAAAATTTAATAAAACAAACGCAGCCTAATTTTATGCTCAATTTCAAAAGTGAGGCTATCTCCCCCATTCAAATTGTCTTTCTTTATTCCTTATCTTTTTTTTGATATAAGGCCCAATTTTTTTAAAAATCATAGAACTCTTTTTCTAACATTTATCATTTGAATGAAACACTCTTCTTTATCGATCTTTGAGGAGGTTTCACATGTTTATGTGCCTAAGTTTAAACTTAATGCATTGACAATAGCTTTTCTCACATTCAACCCTTAAATACTTCCACACTTGAACCTTGGCCCCAGAAGAAAGAGAGCATGAAAGAAACTAAAATGGGAGAAAATGATAAATAGATTTGACAGTCCAATTTTTGGCCACCGTAAGTGGTGCTCTGTCTTCGGAAACCAGAGACCCTTGGGTTCTCCGATGGTGAAGCCGACAGAGATAAAATCCAAAAAATTAGAAAAAAAAAAGGAGAAATGAAATTCTAAGAAAAAGAAAATGAAGAAAACTTGGAAAATTGACTCGGGTTAGTGGCTTTTATAGTCAGAGGGATGGGAAAGTTACTACCTGATCCTCACATATCATCGTATGTTGCTGATACAACCTGGAAAATCTGAATAGAACAATAAAAAAAATAGAAAGAGAAGATAGAGCACAGAGAGAGAATCTACTGTAATTTTTCAGTGTGTTCATCCATAACCAAGTCCCTTTACATCCAATGCTTAAATGAAGAAGAAAATAAAAAACAAATATGGTAAAGTTAGTTACAATGCCAACTAATTCGTTACTGCTACTCATCATTTAACTAAGGACATTACACACCGTTCTACTTAAAACCAAACTCACCATTTAAGACCCTTACTTCTACGCATCGTTTTAAACATAAAATTCCATCCCTTATCAATTACTACCCTCCAAAAAATAATCATTGTCGTCAAGGATTGAAGTTAGGAAATTTTGCTTGAAGCTGTAGCTAGGATTCCCAGGTAGCATCTTCAAGAAAAGAATCGATCCATTCCACCAGAACTTCGGTAATTGTCTGGTGTCCTTTCTTCACCATCCTCCTGTCTAAAAACCACACCGGTCCTATCCTCAAGGCCCCATGATCATCTACCAAAGGAAGTGACAACTGAACTAGAGCTGACCCTATATGCTTCTTCAACTGAGATACATGGAAAATTGGGAGAATACGGGAACCTGAGGGTAATTGGAGCATGTAGGTTACCTGTATCACTTTCTTAATCACAGGAAAGAGACAATAATAATTAGGAGATAATTTCAACCGAAGGACCCTTCTAATCGTTTGTTGTCTATATGGTTACAGCCTTGAGTAAACTAGATCACCAACATGAAAACTTCTATCAGTACAATGTTTGTGAGCCAACTATTTTGTGTGAGTCTGAGCTCTTTTTAGGTGAAATTACAACAGTTTCCTAGCATCATCCCTAGCTTGTAGGCTTTTGTCGACCAATGCCACAAGTGAAACTCCCGTCAAATAAGGCATATGTGAGCGTGGTGGTTTTCCATACAAAGCCTCATATGGAGTGAGCTAAATGGAATAATAAAAAGAAGAGTTATACCACCACTCTACCAGGGGTACCTAACTGTACCAGTTTTCAGGCGACTCTCCAGTCATACACCTCAAATAATTCTCGAGGAAACAATTAAGTACTTCAATTTGACCATCCATTTGAGGATGATATGCTGTGGACAAGACGAGTTTTGTTCCAGCCCTTTGAAATAACTTTTGCCAAAACCCACTGATAAAGATTCTATCTGTGTCTGAAATGATCGAGTCAGGCATCCAATGCAACTTGTATATATGGTTCAAGTATTCTTGAGTTACGTCCTTAGCAGTAAAAGGGTGAGAACGAGCTAGAAAATGGCCATACTTAGTCAAGTGGTCTACTACAACTAAGATAGAGTTCTTCCTTTTGGAACTTGGCAGACCCTGAATCAAATCTAAGCTGATAATAGACCAAGCTTGATTAGGAACAGGCAAAGGCTACAAACGACCTGGTGAAGCTACTGTCTCATTCTTATATATTTGACAAATTAAGCATTCCCTAACCCAATGCTTAACATCTGGTGTTAATGTAACACCCTTAACCCCTCTCTGTCGTCAGATTAGGGTCACGAGCATTACTATCCAATGAAAACAATTAAGTACATCATACGTGAAAATACAAACCGACTGTTAACATTACATAATACAGAGAACAGATCATGTCAATCGAATACTACCTTATAAATGTCTTATACATTCGAGTAAAGTGTCATGCTATGCAATGCTAAACTTGGTCTTCCAGTGTCTACACTCTTATCTCTATTTATCCCCATTTGAAAGCTCATAACAAGACTACTCCAATTAATAGCATCAGAGTATTGAACCATACTCCGACTACTACTAATGCTACTACCTTCGATGATATTAGTATAATGACCTACTTAACCTAATTAAGGTTTGCTATTTCATTCAAAATCAAAGTAAAACTACTCTTTTAGTCCTTAATACAAGTCTACAAGTCCCTAAAAATATCCTATAAACAAATAGGGACTAATTTGAAACAATTCTGAAAGTTTAGGGAAAATCTCAAAGATACCTAGAAACAGGGGTTACATGGCCGTGTGGCCAGGCCATGTGAAATATCCCCAACCGTGTAACTTACGAAGTTGGGACACACGGCCGTGTCCCAGCCAGTGTCTCTACCCATGTAACTCACTGACTTAGGTCATACGGCCATGTTGAAGGCTGTATGCCAAATCGTGTGGCTCTTGACATGGGCGTGTGACTATCCTACATGCTCGTGTGCTATTTCACACACCCGTGTGCCTGAGCCGTGTACCTCTCAAATTAATCTCACACAGCCTTGTCACGAGCAGTGTGGAAACTGCTCCTATACTACTTTACAACACGTTCAGGGCACACGCCCGTGTGTGTTGCCCGTGTGTGACACACGACTGTGTGACAGACCGTGTCCTAAGTCGTGTGTACCTAAATGTACCTTAAAACTCAAGTTTACCAAATTATGTTTACTTGGACACTAAGCAACCAACCCACCAGTCATTTAACCTATTCAAAACACAATTAAATATGCTCAAAATAAGCCAAAACACCCATCCTAAGTGCCTAACCAATGTACCCTCATTGGTACCACATTTTATATCATAAAACATATTAACAAAGCATCAACCGTCAAAACCTTCATTCATACCAAATTTGCCAAAATTGGACTAACATTTAGCTACTTAGGCTACCAACCTTAAAGCTAAAACATATAGCAACACATTAAGCTAAGCTATCATACCAAAACATAGCCTCAACCACAACTAGATATAAAAATAACCATTCATTTCACTTGAAAAAAAAATATCATAACATTATCAACAACATCAACCAAAAGACCTCCTAGGTACATGCCATTACAAAATAGAACATCACCACTCTTGAGTCCGGGATCATTGTTAGATGCTGAGTCGACAATAAGCTAAAAAGTACCTAATCTGGCGCCCGGAAAATAAAATCGTACGCTAAGTATAATCAGTGGTATTTCTATAATCCGAACAATTTAAACTTGATGTGAGTAATTAAAATGTAAGAATGCAAAAAATAATGCTGTGAACATATGTTTCAATTCAATAATATAAATTTTCTCATTCTTTATTCACATCCACTAGATTCCACATGTTCTAGTACATGACAATGGCATTTCATAAAACATTTGACAATTTCAACCCATGCAATAGCATGATTTATCTCTTTGTTCAATACATGAATTCATTTCAATATTCATATCCCATTTCATCATTTCATATTCCATTTCCCAACTCATATCCATTTCTCATACTTGTCATCTCAATATCAACACATAAATTTTATCATTTAATTTCCTTCATTAACATGAATCGAACTCGAACGGATACACAGATCCAACAAACACAACAGTTTGGCACCCAGTACCTCATCAGATAAATTCAATGTAATAACTGTGCCCAGCGTTATATAAATTGACACCGAGTGTCTCATCAGTTAAACCGAAGCAAACTGACACCCAGTGCCTTATCAACTCGAGGTCGAAGGAATCCTTGAACTCTTCCTATCCTATTGCATGCCATCTATATCTGACTTTAACCAAAATAGTTAATAGGGTTTCAATGCACTTTACAATACAACCAATGTCCCAATTTCATATATGTACAAGATTACATATAAACATGTATTCAATTTGGTAGCAATCACAATTTCTCAGTAACACATATTTATTTCAATATTTATAAAAGCATCACATTTCATGATATTCATAATCATTAATTGATTCAATTTAACCTAAAATACAAGAGTACTCACCTCAATTACTTACCATATGCAAACAATTTAATATGCCACAATTTGTAAATTATTTCGGATTATAGAAACACAAATCGTATATTCCGAGCTACTCGACGTCGACCTTGCCTTTCCCCTTCTTACTTGAGGATTCCGGAACGACGTTTGCTACGGAATAAAATAATTTAAATAAATTAATATGATACCATTCAATTCACAATAATTTCAATTTTTCTATTATATTTTATTTATTCTTATATTTAGTCCCTAAATCAAGACTAATTTTAATCTCCACATTTAACTTTATATTTTTATACTAATTCCACTCTAAGCTCAATTTAGTTCCCTATTTTTCAATTTCGCCCAACAATTTCAAAATTTTCACAATCTAGTCCCTATTATTCAAAATCAACAATTAATTCTATAATTTAATCCTTTTCCACTTCTAACTTAAAAGTCTATCAATTTAATCCCTAATACTTAAACTATTCAACAATGGCAAGATCTAAAATCTTAAATAATACTAAAATTTATAACATGGGTCGAGCAACTCTAAGTACCGATTCCAAAAACATAAAAATTACAAGAAAAGGGACTAAATTGACTAACCAATTGAGTTTGAATGTTTTAAGCCTTTAGTGTCATCGGCCTCTTCTTCTAATCTTTCCTTTCTATGTTTCAATTTGTTTGCATGTTAAAAATAAAAGAAAATGGTTTTGGTTTTGTTATAAAGCACTATCTATTATTACATAACTTATATATATTAGATTCATTTTATTTATTCTTATTAATATCATACTTATAACATATATATAATAAACATTCATTAATGATCGTCCACTACCAAGTAAATAAATACATATTTGCTACTTTAGTCATTTTAGTTTATTTCAATTTATATTTCAACTTGTAAATTTAATGCAATACAGTCCCATTACCTAAACAACTCTTAATAAAAATATTTATGAGTTCGTTTTACGGGAATGGAGACCTGAAACTCACTTTTCGTCACCCCTAACTATCGGGTCGTTACAGTTAACCCCTTCCAATACACCAAACTAGATAAACATTTTCTTTATGCATGAATCTCTGAATGACCCCCAACAACACTATCATGAAAGTGCTGAAATAGTACTTTCCTCAACTCCTCATCCTTCCTTACTACAATTTTCCCCTTCCTCCTCAAAAAACGACCATCTTTGAACTTTTGGTGCAGTGGATTTTGCTACTGGACCCCCTATATGATTCGATTCAACTTGCCATTAGATTCATAGGATTGTTGAACCCGAGCCAAAAGGTTGGAAATAACAAAGCTACTAGATAACTGAAATAATTGTCCCTGTTCAAGTTAAGGTTGCCTAGAGACAGCATCAGTCACCCTGTTGTTAATTCCCTTTCTATAAGATACCTCAAAATCATACCCCAACATTTTGGCTACCCACCAATCTGGAAAGGGTTTATGGCCACTTAATTCAATAGGAATCGTAAACTTTGATGGTCAGTCCTAATCTTGAAATGTCTCCCAACCAGGTAAGCATGCCACTTCCGAACAGCTAAGAGCATTACCAACATCTCCTTCTCATAAATCGATAGTGATTGGTGTCTGACTCATAATGTTGTACTAAAGAAAGCCACTGGTCTACCTTGTTGTTGCAAAACTACCCCAACCCCAAAGCCACTTGCATCTGTGTCCACTGTAAATTCCAACTAAAAATCTGGTAATACCAAAACTGGTGCAGAGCATAATGCTTCCTTTCAATCCTGAAATGCCTATGTGGCCTAGTCAGACCAACTCCATCCATTCTTCTTCAGCAAATTTGTTAGAGGTTTGGCCAACGACCCATACTGATAGGGAGCAATGGACACCAGAGCTACACCCAATAGAATCTCGATACAAAATTTGACATCCTAATCCAGAGGCAAACCCGAAAACTCATCGAGAAAGACATCCAGAAACTCCTTAATAGTTCGAATTGCCTCAATAAACAAATTCACAAAAGTTGAATCACATATAAGCCAGAAATACCTTACATCCTTTACGAACCAACTTTTTAGCCATAAGAGCAAAAATTACATTGGATAAGTAATCCCGATGCTCGCCAATAATAACCACATCCAAATCATCCATCGACCTTAAGAATACTCTCTTAGTTGTACAATTCAAGCTGACTTGATGCTCCACGAGCCAGTCTTTTCCAAGAATTAAATCAAGTTCTCTGAATGACAGTTCCATTAAATTAGCCAAAAATACAACCTCGTGTATCTCCAGCAGTACTCTCCTATAGATCTGATTAACCCAAACATACTGACCAAGTTGACTAATTACAGTAACCTCTCCAGAAGTGCTCTCAATAGACATACCCAGATTCACAGAAGCAGAATTAGCTATATAGGAGTGTGTTGATCATATATCTATCAAAGCAAAATATAGAGCAGTATTAATGAAAAATATACCAGTGATAACATCTACGGTGTCTCTGTCCTCATGACGTCAAGCTGCATAAACCAGTGTCGATTGCCTAGCCTCAATTTGAGTAGCACCTCTGCCCAGTGCTCTCTGACCACTACCCATAACGTTACCACCCCTAGCAAGATCACGACCCCTAGGTGGCTGTTGTACTGCTATTTATGGCTGAACCAAACCCGGAGCTAGAGCCTCCATCTTATTAGAACGTTGTGAACAATCCTTGATACGATGCCCCATCGACTTGAATCACAAACAAGCTCTTAACCTCCTCCAACATTTGCCCAGATGGCGTCTACCACAATCTCTACACTGTTGAACCACAGTAGAAGTAATAGGAACCTTAAATTTCGGAGTCCCATCAGATCTGACCTGTTTCTTAGGCCTTAAAACAAAACTGAACGGCTCCAAATCCCTCTTATTCTTACCTTTCTCACGGTCCCTATTTTTGCGCTCAATGCGCTTGACCTCCTTAGCAATTCCCGCATTGTCCACCAAGATGACAAAAACTCGCTCCCTCTATGGAGCTATCAGAACCCTGAGACTATCCCTAAACTCTTCCTTGAAGTGGATACACTTATCATAGTCGTTCGATACCATCCCATGAGCAAATCTGCTCAGTCTCAAGAATTTGACCTCATACTCAGTCGCAGTCCTATCTCCCTGAGTAAGACTCATAAACTAGCGTCTACAAGCATCCACATAACTCGCCCCCTACATATTTACTCTAGAAGACACTCTTACAAATAATCCCACGTAACCTGATTCGGCTGAGTACCCTTCTCAACCTTCAACCACCATTGATGCGTCTCATCACAAAGCAGAGATACTGCACCCTTCAATTTTTGTGCAGGGGTGATGTCGATATCATTCATAATTCTCTTTGTAGCCTCCAACCAATATTTGGCCACAGTCGGGGTGACTCTAATGAAACTCCTAAATAATTCAGTACCATTGGACCGGAGTCGTTCAATTATCAACCCACGAATCCCAGAACCAGAATAGGGCCCAGCGACCCTCTAAAAACCCTCAACATAGCTTGGGACAATGCGTCATCCCCAACTGAATGACTTTCAAAGACGATCTCAATAGTAGGTGTAGTCGATGTCTCACTTGTATCCAAATTGGGCATACTACCTATTAAGAAGGACTCAGCTTGAATCCCTCTTTGGCACCCGTCGAGCCCACAGGTTCTACGTCCACGTGTTCCATGAGTACTCATCGTATATATTATCTACATTATGAATTTTATGTATCAATTCCAATATTTATTGGCAGATATTTTATGCTCAAAAAGTTATCAAAAGAATTTACAGAGATGTTTCAATCTCTAACAATCACAGTATAGTTCTAATCATTTTAGAATTTTCTTCTAACTAAAGTTTATCTATGGCAGAAGTACTTACAAACTCGGTGTCGGAGACTCGGTATTCCAAAAAATTATTTTTCAGATTAATGCAAAAATAAACTTTACTCGGAAAATAATTTTGACAAAATTTTGAACCTAAAATTTCGTAGCCCAAGTTTTGCAACCTGACTCTGATACCACTAAATGTAACACTCCAAACCCGGCCTAGACATTATTGCCAAATCTAAAGTAGTTACATAAAACAATTGTAAATCTAGTTTTCGTAATCTTTGGAAATTGTCAAAAATTTTATTACCTGAAAACTCGATTTATTTGAAAACATAGCTTACTTAGCTATTTAAGTGAAAGCATTGTTTGTTTACTTTCTCTAAATTCGTATACTTTGTAATGGGAATTCTTAGGTCAATAATTTTTGGAAAATCCAGTTTGTTGTTTCGAAATAAATTATTTTGCGAGAAAACTAACATTTTTGATAAAACGTTTAATCAATTATCATACAGAAATCGTAAATAAAGTTCAGAAACAAAAACAGCCCAAAATTACAAAATTCTTAAATACAGATTTAAACAAATTAAATTTACGTAAACATTGTTAAAATCGAGCTCCCGTCGTACCGACCCGCTAAGCTTGAGGGTTACCTAAAAGTGACAAATAAACAAAAAGTGAGTTTTAGAAACTCAGTATGTAACAATAACTTCAACAGTTAATTTATAACAGATAGATTTAGCAAAAACAGAATCATAACAGAGCAGTACAGATATAGACATATTTTTCTACCCCCATTAGCTACATACCATCTCCAACCATCTCAACACTCCATATAGAGTATGAAACACTCATCCAACCTTACACACCACTTAGTGTAATAGACGAGTTATCACCACTCACAGAAATACTTCCTCCACATAACATAGCTCATCCTAGATGCAAATACAGATCAGAGCATAAATCAGACATGTTACAGTTATACATGCATGACATAATGATAAAAAGCATATATAGCATTCTTCGGGTTACTCATAACCTATTATAAGGTTTATTTATCATATGACATCTCAAATATACACAGATATCAGAATTTATACTAGCAGATGACCGAATTTCATATTTTACAATCTATTTGATCATATAAAGACCCCACAGAAGGCCTACAATCGACCAAAATGATGTGTACGACCCAAGGAAAAAATTTAGTATTTTGAGCCCACAGGCCCTTGTGGCCCAAACGACCTCACACACGCCTGTGTCATCCACGCGATCCAAATAGCCCAGACCCTGTGCCACACAAGGTCCAGTACATGACCAGTCGTACGGCCGTGCGACGTCGACAGTGCCCGATTTCAGCTTTCGTGGTTTGCTAATTTTTGGGTTTCTCGTTACACACCTGGTCAAAAATTTGATGCATGCTCAAAATTGAATATTCCAGTACCTAAATTGATGAAATAACATAAATGAACAATATCAATTCCCAATAGAAATTCCCAACCTAAACGATTAATTTAACAAATCCTCAAACGAACGAATCAAAAAATCGAAATGAACAAACCCCACAATAGCAGAACACTCACCTCCTACCGAGACAGCAACTTAGCGAATTCAGTTCGATGGAGCACCCACAATCATACGATTCTCTCCTAATCATAACATACATAAAAATCAAAATTCCAAACTAATTCCTTCTCATCAAACATCAAAATAAAACCACCAATTCCCACAATACAAGTCTAAAAGTAGCACTTACCTTACCCAACGCCACTAAATCAAATAGGAGTGAAATAACAGTACAGAAAAAGAAAGAATTGAAGAACAGAGGCTACGAGTTGCCTCAACTTGGCACTTGGTAAAGGAAAAATCAAAATCAAAGAACATCAAATTGTTAAGTCCAGAAGATTAATGACGGCGTGAAAAAAAATTGGGAAATAAAGAACAAAAGTGGAAAAAAAAATTGGTAACATATTTGCTTGGAAATTGAAAATCAAATAATCAAAATAGAAGGGGAACAAAACGTGGCCATAGACTAGGAACAACCAACCACTAACATGGGGATAAAGTTTAAAGAAAATAAATTAATTTATTAATAAACTTTAAAAAGATTTCAAAACTTATCCTACTTTTAACTAACCAGATTTTTAAGAGTTCAATTCCATTCCAAATTCTACTAGTTGAACTACTCATAAAGCCATTAACAAAAATAAAAAATAATAATTCTAACTACTCAAGCTGAGACTCAAACCCATGGCCAAAGAGCGCAAGTCGCTTAACCACTGGGACAAATCAATTACTACTTCAAAATTTAACAAATTAAAAACTTAGATTCTTGGGGCGTTACATAATTGCTTTTTCTAAAAAAGTTTGAAGGCATTTTACACCCTCAAGCCTAAATTATATATTAGATTTTAGATCTCTTAGATTTTTAAGCTTTAAATATTAAAGTAGGTATTAGATTTGTAGATGTCCAGGTTTTAAATATTATATTTTAATATTTTACATGTTTGACTATTTTAAATATTAAGTTAGATATTAGATTTTTAGATTTTAGATATTTAAATTAGATTTTTAGACTTTAGGTTTTAAAGTTTGAATATTGAGTTGGATTTTTCAATTAGGTTTTAGAGCTTAAACTTTAACATTAAGTTTTAATTTAGACTTAGATTTTAGTGTTTTAGGATTTAAGCTTAGTTATGGTATTATAGATTTCATTATTTTAATTTAAAAATTTTCTTAATTCTATTTTTTGGAATCATTTTTATGCACGAAATTTTAACTATCAAATCTTGTAATTGTTATAGAACAAACGTCAAAGGGGAGCTATGACCTTCCCTATGCGTAACCATACTCCTAAACCCTTATTTGGTAAAGAGATTAAGTCTTAGTTTTTACAATTTTTCTTTAGCATTAATCTTTTACCGACCTAGCCCAAATCTAGTTAGTGACGACTCTACTTTGATTTTTAGGATTCCTTGTGTTTTACATGTTAGAGTCTTGTACTTTAGCAAAACAATTACGACACTTACCAAATTTCAATGGCTAAGATAAGTGTTAGCAAAAGTAATGGAAATCCAAGGGATAGAAAAATTATTCTCATTTATAAACATTTTCCTTAAAACTTAATTCTTAAGATCAATTGGTAATTTATTACTCCTTATCTAGTAATTACCTTGTAAGACCCTCACAATTTCCAGCTAAAGCTAGGTTATTCAACAATCAAGTCCCTCTACTAATTCCAATATTAAATCTATTACTTTCAAGGTGTATAATTAAACATAATTTCTTTAAAATTTATTATTCAAGTCTCAATTTGGAATCATTCTAGCACCGAGAATGTTGGGACGTTATAACTCTCTCCCTATCAACAAATAATGTTCTCGAAATTTACCTGAATTAAATAGCTGTAGATGTTGTTGAACTTACATGCTCACTTGGCTTCCTTAACCTTGTTATTCCTTCATAACAATTTCAACAACAAAGTTCTCTTTTTGTGCAATCCTTTAATTTTTCAAGCAAGAATCTTTATCAATTCCTCCTCATAGGTTAAATTAGGTTAATCTCAATTGCTTTAGTATCTCCTCAAAATTAGAACATAGTAGACAGTATGGATCTTCTCTAGCTTCGAAGATAGAGCTAAATAGTAAGCTATTAGGATGATACATTCAAGGATCTCACATTAGTTCTTCGTCTTACCTTTCCTTTCTTGCCAAATTTAAGAACTTTTTTTCCATTAGGATATCTTTAGAAATACTTCCTCACTGAAATTATACTCAACATCCTTTCATTTAAAATTAGAATAAGATTTATGTTTTTCTAAAGCAACATTCAATATTTCTTTTGTTAATCTCACTTTCTCCTTGGTCTCTTGAACTAGATCAGGTCCAACAAGCTTGTTTCAACTTAATTTTGTCCACCATAGAGGAGTTCAGCATTTTCTGCCATAAAGTGCTCCATATAATGTCATTTGAATGCTCGTGTAATCACTATTGTTGTATAAAAACTCAACTAACAATAAATATCTCTCTCAACTTCCTTTGAATTCAACCACACAACCATGCAACATATCTTCCAACACCTTAATTCATTAAGCTAATTCAATTTGGGTTATTAAGTTAATCATTTTACGAAATTCACAAGGTTTTACCTAAATGACTCTTTCAGACCAGCCATCTGTTTGAGAATAAAAGGCAATATGAAATTTAGGTTAGTACTCAATGCCTTATGCAATTTATCCCAAACGCGGTCTCTATTAGAGATAATGGAGATAGAAACACTATACAATCTAACAATCTCATTAATGTACAATTCAACATACCTTCTAAGGTATAATCTGTTTGAAATGGTAGAAAGTGAGTTGACTTCGTTAGCCGATGTAGAGTTACCCAAATTGCATTATTTTCCTCGGTTTCAAATGTAAACCAACTTCAAACTACATGGATATTCAACCCATTTTCACTCGGTTATTATGATGGGTTGTATTAAACCTAGCGAAACTTAATGTTCAGCCTTGACTTGTTAACAAATTACCAAGAAGCATAGTACAACAAATCATGGAAAGGGCAAAATTATACTAAATAATGAACTAGAAGGATTAAAAAACAATAAATCCAATTTCTGAAAATTAATAATCAGGAAAACAAGGTGGTTGATTAATATCTATGTCAACGGTTAATTATTGGTTTAGGGAGCTAGAATGTCTAATTTTCCTAATTGCTCAATTTTACCTCTCAATCACCTTTTTACCCAATTAAGAAATTTAATCTAGTTTATATTTTGACCTCACTAAATTAAATCAGATAATTGAATTAATGCTCAATAAAATCTCCTTTTAGTCTCACTAATCAAGATAATTCCTTAAATTTGTCAGTTCTAGGTTTTCAATCTCATTCGATTAAATCAAAATTTTATGATCTAGTCTCTAAACCTTAAATCAACCAATGAACCTTTCAATTAATCAATCACAAGAAAAATTAGTTCCTACCCATTATCAATTCACAAAATTAATCATTTTCATGCTAGATTAAACAATAAAATAACATAAAATAGATAAGGTTGAGAAGTGCTTAGTAAAATTGATGAAACCCTTAAATTTATTAGTGGAAAATACGTTGAATCCTCGTTTGCACAAAGACAAATCATTAATCCAAAAAACTAGATAGAGAAAATACTATGATTTTATTGAAATAATAAAATATTGCAAAGAGTACAAGAAGGTCCTTATACTTTCTGCTAAAAAAAGCAAAGTGCAGAAAAAACTAGAAGGAATTTTCTAAAAAGTCTAACCTAAAGAAGAAAAGTACTAAGAATCTAATGATAAGTCCTTTCAAAATGTGCCATAAGGTGACTTATATAGTCTGACACATATTAAACTACAATTGACAATTATGTTCTCTTTTAATATTTGAATTATGCTTGGTTGGACTTAAAATTTTCTAACCTTTGGTGTCGTAACACGATCGATAGTTGACTTCCTTGGGTGCTTGGAAGCTTTAATGTTGCGATATCGATCCTCTGGTGTCACGACATTTCCCTCAGGAAATATGGCTTCCTCAACTTTGGCGACTATGCTCAATGTTGCCACCTTGATAGCTTGGAGCTATGACTACATAGGTTGGTGTTGCGACATCACTCCCTTGATGTCGCGGCATCGAAGACAAGTCACTTAAGACTGCAATTCGATGAATTTCAAACCCTCAATTAGTGATGGAGGTGTTGGTGTCACAACACCAAGATAATAGTGTCGAGACATTAGCATCAATGGAAGCTAATCTTCTTGATTTCACCTTAACCACATTCCTAAAACAAGCTTAATTCAAAATTTAAACCCCTAATGACATAAAATTTTCATTTTATTTCAAAAAGTATAAAAATGTCTTACAAACTAACATTATACATGAAATCTAACAATTAACAAAAAGCGATAAAAAGTATCATAAAATACTCAAGACTAAGAAGAATCTTCAAGTTGTGGAATTCAACAATAAATGTTCAAAGGTAACCTGGATTAAAATTCACTAAGTTCATTTGAACTTACAAGCGTCTATTTGTGATGCAGGATCTGATTAAATAGTTGGTACGCCAGGAGAGACCAAGCCAATAATGCGCCAAGGCGGTAGACCAAGGCAATAATATGCATACAGAGGGACATTATAGAAACATATTTTTCAAATGATAAATAGTATTACTCGCTAAAAATATGTCTGTTTGTTTAAGCAATGTGTTGTAAGGTTTTATTTTACCTTCGAATGTTTTGTGACATACAATAAATGTATTATCCAAACCTATTTTCTTATAAAAGAATTTAAATAAATAAGAGGTATGTTCAGTATAGTTTTCGTAGATTGAAAAACTTAGTTAAGTGTATAAATAGTGTAGCATCTTATACTCGGATCTAGTAATTCGGGTTGGGTATAGGGTGATACAATTTAATTAATATTTTTTAAACATTTTAACTGTAAAAAAATTAGCTGAAACAAATTACTTAATTAACATTTCTGTATAAAAAAGTTTTGCATTTCCTACATCAGATTACAAACCCTAATCCCTTTAACATTAACCTTAATCTTGTACAAGATCTTAGCCATTGACTTTACTCACCCACACTAGTATAGAATCTATAAAATCTTTCAATAATTCGTTAAGGACCAAATTCCTCATCCAAGGAAATCTCGGAGTTTCGCAAATGGTTTTGCGAATATTATTGCTTCTAACAAGTTGAGCAATTTGTTAGAATAATAAATTAATATATGATATAAAAATTTAATAAATCATAAATCAGGATCTTGTCATGTCAAATCATCAAGAACAAAATAAGAATAAAACAAGATGCTGAAGCATACCTGAATCCATGAATTCCTTGAAAATCTATGGATCTTAGGGATTTGATCTTCCAAATTTGCACATAAAGATTCAGAGAATATTTGCTCTCTTTCCTAAGGATGGGATATTATAAAATATATCTTGTGTGTAATTTGGGGACCATAACCCTAATATTTATAACCTTGGCATATTAGTTCTAATTCCTAATTATCCCATCGTTAATTAGAATTTGATTAGAACTCAATTACTAGAGTATCTACACATATTTTACCCATACTTTATTTAATAATTAAAGCCCAATAAAACTATAACCAAATTAGATCACTTTTAATTTGGGTTAACCTATCATGATAGTAAATAATATGTAATTACCTTTATTATATATGTGGTGCCCATATTTTTCAACAATCTCCCACTTGGACCACTCATATATATACTAATTTCTTTATAATTACATGCCATTATATAACCTTATGAGCTCAAAATTTTACTATCATATCCACAAGGTATTTTGAACAGTCTCGTCCATTAATTATGCTAACATAGAACAAAGGCGACTTTCATTACATATATTGTAACTAAATCCATCCTTGATCACGTATATTAACACAAAAAAATGACATAGATCAAATATGGATGTGTAGCATGGAAATTACATGCAATGTGATCTAAACATGTCTATTTCCAACCGGTCCTCTTTAAACTTAAGTGAGGTCAGTATCAAAAGAATAAACAGAGTGAATAAACTGAATACTTTATTTCTGAGCAGAAAATAACCAAATACATAAATGTCTGAAAACATACATAAAACAAATAAAATATAAACTCCCACTAAATCATGATATCCTCAAACAATGTAACACCTATGTGAACAGTGTGGTCATGAAAGACCTTGGGTGGTACACCTTTTGTGAGCAAATCCGCTATCATGGAGTTTGTCCCAATGTGCTCTATGGATATTTGACCATTTTTGCACTCTTTCTTTCACAACTAGGAACTTATGTCAATATACTTTGACTTAGATGAACTCCTGTTGTTATTAGAATACAGCATTGCTGACTTATTGTCACAAAATAATTTGAATGGTTTTTCTACAAAATAATTTGAATGGTTTTTCTACATTTTCCAAAATGCGCAGCCCTATGACAAAGTTCCACAACCATATTCCATGGTTTGATTCTTCATAGCATGCTATTCTACTACCATAGTGGACGAAGCTACAAGTGTTTGTTTGACACTTTTCCAAGATATAGCTCCTCTAGCTAACAGGTAAATATAGCCTAATGTAGATTTCCTACTATCTTAGCACCCAACGAAATCAGAATCAGAACACCCTATGACCTCCAAAAGATATGATCTCTTATAAGTAAGCATGTAATCTTTTGTTCTCTGAAGATGTCTCATAACCCTTTTAGTTGTTATCCAATGGTCTATACCAGGGTTGCTTAAATATCTGCCTACCATCCCAACAATGTATGCAATATCTGGACGCATACATACTTGAGCATACATTAAACTCCCAACAGCTGATGCATAGGGAATCTTTTGTATTTCCTAAATTTCAAGGTTACTTTTAAGGTATTGAGTAAGACTAAATTTGTCTCCTTTAGCAACAGGGGTGTCACCTGGTCTACAACTTTGCATGCAAAACCTTTTGAGTACTTTATAATATAGCTCTTTTTTGATAATTCAAGAATACCTTGAGATCGATCTCGATGTATCTAAATTCCTAAAACAAAAGAGGCGTCCCCAAGATCTTTCATCTCAAAATGCTTAAATAAAAACCTATTGGTTTCATGCAATAAGCCTATATCATTAATGGCAAGCAAAATGTCATCGACATATAGAACCAGAAATATGTACCTACTCCCATTAAATTTGTGATACACACAATCATCAACAATATTCATCTCAAAATCGAATGAAATAATTATTTGATGAAACTTGTGGTACCATTGACGAGAAGCTTGTTTGAGTCCATAGATGGATTTTGTCAATTTGCAAACCATATTCTTTGAGTCTTTTGACTCAAAATTTTTTGGTTGTACCATATAATTTGTTTCTTCAATGTCGTCATTAAGAAATGCAGTATTAACATCCATCTAATGTAACTCAAGATCAAAATGAGCAATAAGCGCCATGATTATCCTGAAAGAGTCTTTCAATGAAACTAAAGAGAGTCTCTGTAAAATCAATACCTTCTTTCTGAGTATATTCTTTAGCTACAAAACACGCCTTATACCTCTCCACATTACCATTCACATCCCTCTTGGTTTCAAATATCCATTTACAACCAATTGACTTTGCACCTTCAGGTAACGGGACAAGTTCCCAAACTTTATTGTCTTGCATAGACTTATACTCATCTTTCATGGCATCAATCCACTTTTGAGAATTATAACTTTTCATGGAATGATGAAAGCTGATTGGATCATCTTCCATCATTCCATTATCATCCTCATGTTCTTGGAGAAATACAACATAATCATCTGGAGTAGCATTTCTCTTTTCTCTTGGGGACCTCATTAATGGCACTTGTTCTTGAGGTTGTTGAGTTTGTTCTTCTGGAACAATTATCTCATCTTGAATGGGGAGTTGTTCAACATTGTCTTGTTGAGGTTTTGGATTCACTTCTTGATCAATGATAGGTATGAGAACTTGAACATTGTTAAAAGTGATAGTAGGAACTAAGTTAGAATCCAATTCCTCCTCAAAAGCAATGTCTCTAACCTTATTTCTCCCCCAAACTCAACATCCTCAAAAAATGTTGTAGTTTCCGTCTCAAAAATATTTCTTATTATGGGATCATAAAACTTATAGCCCCTAGATTGCTCAGAATAACCAATAAAGTAGTTTCTTACTGTTTTGGAGTCCAATTTCTTTTCATGTGACCTATAAGGCCTTGCCTTAGCTAGACATCCCCAAATGTGAAAGTGCTTTAGACTAGGCTTTTAACCAATCCAAAGCTCATAAGGTGTTTTTGCAACTGCTTTATTGGGTACTCTATTCAGAATGTAAGCTGCTGTCTTTAATGCTTCTCCCCAAAGGGACTCAGGTAAGGTAGAATGAGCAATCATGCTCCTTACCATATCCTTAAGAGTTTTGTTTCATCTTCCAACTACACCATTCATACTAGGTGATCCTGGCATGGTGTACTATGGAACAATACTGCATTCATCTAGGAATTTCGCAAATGGTCCTAGACATTGTGCACTTGAGCCATCATATCTATCGTATTACTTACCACCATGATTAGATCTGACATTTTTAATCCTTTTGTTGAGTTGATTCCCAACTTCAGCTTTCTAAGCTTTGAACACGTCCAAAGACTGAGATTTCTCATGAATGAGATATAGGTACTCATAACGTCAGTAATCATCTATGAATGTTATGAAATATTGTTGACCATTCTAGCGTGCCAAAGAGAATGGCCCACAAATATCTTTATGAATTAATTCTAAAACGTCTAAAGATATGTTGGCACTCTCTTGGTTTTGGTCTATTTTCCCATTCTAGGGTTGTTGACCATTCTAGGGTGCCGTAGGTAATGGCCCACAAATATCTTTATGAATTAATTCTAACACGTTTAAAGATATGTTGGCAATTGACATAGACATCAAAGTATATGAATTTAAGGGACTCTAAAATACCATCAGACACATGGCGTTCAACTCTACCTTTTGAGATATGACCTAAGCGCTTATGCCATAACGATGCTAAATTTTCCACATGCAAGGTTTCATTATAGGATGCAACTATTTCTAGCAAATAAAGATTGTCATAAGTATTTAAATAACCAGTTCCAATAACATTTGAATTTAAAGACAAACTAAATTGATTGTTTTTGAATAAACAATAATATCCAAATTTGTCCAACGAAGAAACAAAAACTAAATTACATCTAAATGACGGTACAATAAAAGTTTCTTTTAAATCCAAATAAAAACTAGTTCCTAATAACAATCTAAAATGCACAATCACTTCCACTTCTACTTATTTTCCATCACCCACGAAGATGTGTCTTTCACCATCACTTGGCTTTCGGTAACTCAGGCAACCCTGCATAGAAACACTTATGTAAGTAGTAGCACCAGAATCTATCCACCAAGTGTTTTTAGGTACTGAAGCTAAATTAATCTCAAAACAGACCAAATTAAGAATTATACCTTTCTTTGTACGCCAAGCATGCTATTTGGTACAATCTTTCTTTACATGTCCAGACTTGTTACAAAAGAAACAACTCTCTATAGCTTGCTATTGTTTCTTTTAAGCTAGACCCTTAGCAGCTTCATTCTAATATTTTCTTTTCTTGCCCTTGTCTTTAGGGGCATTGGCCAAATGAGCAATTTTAAACTTATCACACTTCAACCTTTCTTCCTCTTGCACACAATGAGAAATGAGCTCGTTTAGAGTCCATTTCTCTTTTTGACAGTTATAACTAATTTTAAATTGATTAATCTGTGCAGGAAAGGATACCAAAACCATAAGAATAAGCAATTCCTCAGAAAGTTCGATCCTAAGTGCCTTAAATCTTGAAGTAGTATGGAGCATCTCCATAATGTACTCCCTTAGGTTTCCTTGACCATTATACTTCATAGACATCAAAGAAGTCAGAAGTGATGTCATCTCAACCTTATTGTTTTTAGCAAAACGTTTTTCAATTTCATCAAGGAAACCCTGAGCCTGAGTAATCTCTTCAAATTTTATGCCCTTAAAGGCTTCTAGAATGTTGTGTTTCATGATCATTAGACTCGTGCGGTTTGAACGATCCCACCTCTCAAAATCCCTCTTAACATCAGGGGTGTTTTCCGTAGTAAGAGGTGTAGGTTGTTCTTCCCTTAATGCAAGGTCTATGTCCATACAGCCAAGCACTATAAGTAAGTGTCTTTTTCATTTCTTAAAATTAGTCTCATTAAGTATGGTATAGAATTTATATTAGCAGATATTGTGGCAGCAGAAGATGAATTAGTTGAATATAGAACAAATAAAAACAAGCTTACATTAATATTCATAAGTAAACAATAAATTCAAGATAATGGCTAATCTCATCTCAAGATACCAAGCACATCATTAATATCAAGTATTTGGATAGTAATATTAACGAGAAGCAATACTCTTGTTGTAGCAATCAAACATTGACAATAAATAATGTCAAACAATTAATTAATCTTTGGACTAACTTATTGCTCACATAAAATACCTTATAATTATCACACATTTATCACCACAGATATCGTTGAAATTCTGTCAAATATTAACTTTGTGTCAATCAATAAACGCATGAATCACAAAAACATATAATCATCTTGATATTTGAATAAACTAATCTACACAAAAGAGGTCACTTTGGCGACATTTTGTGTCAACTAATCTATTTAAATTATTAGACATCCTTAATTAAAAGCCAAAATCTGAATTTATTTATTTCAAAATATTTCCTTAATCTTATCTTTCAATCAAATTAAAAGATAAACATATATATTTATATAATTTTCTAAAACAACATATATAAAACCAATCAAAACATGCCTATAGTATATATTTATATATAAAATCTAAACATACCAAACATATATATATGAATCAATTTCTATACTTTGATTTTTTTAAAATGCCTTATATTATTTAAAATATTAATAATAATAACCACATGATTTGCAAATATATATGCATATATACATACAGCAAATCGAAGCCTAAATTAGAAAAATAACAAAACAAAACTTGGATGATACATATAGCAAAAGCACCAACTTTAATCTTCATGCGACTATCGAATTAAAATATAGCACAATCACCAAAATCACCCAAATTAAAAAATTAAGACAAAACCCTAAAAATTTTAATATGAATTCAAGATAATCAAGATTTAAAAAATACTTTAATATAAATATTCAAAGATCAACATATATATCCGAAATATAAAACCCATGAAATTTCATGAATCAATCATTCAAATGAAGAACCTTAATCAATTTTCAAAGATTCGATATGAAGGCTCGAATGCCACTTGTTAGAATAATAAATTAATATATGATATAAAACTTTAATAAATCATAAATCATAAATCAGGATCTTGTCATGTCAAATTATCAAGAACAAAACAAGAATAAAACTAGATACGGAAGCGTACCTGAATCCATGAATTCCTTGAAAATCTACGAATCTTGGGGATTTGATCTTCCAAATTTCTAATTAGCCCATCATTAATTAGAATTTGATTAGAACTCAATTACTAGAGTATCTACATATATTTGACCCATACTTTATTTAATAATTAAAGCCCAATAAAACTCTAACCAAATTAGATTACTTTTAATTTGGACTAACTTGTCATGATAGTAAATAATAACATGTAATTACTCTTATTTTATATATGATGTCCATAATTTCCAACACAATTCTCTTTGCTCCTTCTCGTGCAATACTCATAACAAAATATTTAATTAACATTCCGTATCAAACCTCTTTATGATGCCTCGTTACAAAATGTCATAATCTAGCTAACTAAACTTTATGCTCTACATAGATACTTGTTTCCCTTAAAATATTATATTACTATCTTTCTAGCCTAAGACAGGATAACACATAGTTTCTACATCAACTAGTTTATAGCAATTATGTGTCCAGCAACACGTGTTGTTAGGGTTCATTCTATAATTAAGTAATTGCGTCTCAAAATTAGCCCACACTTCTCTTTGCGCTTGAGTCCTAACACAAGTTGTAGTATGATAAGTCGAGACCATTTTCATTGCACCAATTATACCGGTAGATACTATTACTATTATCACTTACATATTTTATTAAACATATAATTTAATCACCATATTTATCAATAATAAGCGTTCACCTATAAATGTTTAAAAATTTTAAATAACAGTCACATGTGTACATAATATTTAAAAAATCAAGTCAAGTTGCTTACAATGATTTATTGAGAAATATAGTTTAATATTCCAACTTTATACATCACAAAAATATGGATAATTATTTAAAATAATGTAACTAATTTAATTTATGAATAATATTATTACAAAATATTTTAATATTATCTTATTAGTGTCTAAAATATCTTTACATTAACCATCAAAACATACATAATATTTTAAATATATATTTTATAATAAATATTTATTATTCATTTAAATATTAATTATTTATAAAGATGAAAATGAAAAAAAAAACCTTATAAATTTACCTCGTTAACTCGGCGTTTTGGAATTGAAATTGATCAATACGTATTTTTGTAGTGTTTGTTGGATTATTTTGATGGTTTATGTTGACACCATTTTTTTGATGGAAAACGGGGTCGACTTGGGTTTTTGAAAATGAAAATGAAAATGGGAGTCGCCACCGATCCTTTTTGATGAGGTGTGATCGGATCACCTCGAAAAAAGGTTGTTTTTAATAAACGAATTAATTTTATTAAAACAACGATTTTAGTCCACGAAATTTAAAAAAATGGGTTCGGGAGTCGGGTACGCACGAGGAAGGATTAGCACCCTCGATACGCCCAAAAATTGGTACCTAGTTGATTATTTAATGTCTTAATGTCAAAAAGCTGAAAATTTTAAAGAAATTTAAAATACAATCCTTAAAAAAACTCGAATGGCGTGGATTAAAATTCAAGAGAATATTTTGGCAATTTGTTTAAATGAGAAAAATCGACACACAGCGCATTAGGGCACGTTTCCTTAAATTTCCAAACGCAAAATATTATCTTACTTCGAAATTTTTAAAAGGATATTTAGTCATTTGGTTGAACGAGAAAAATCAACACCCAGCACCTTAGGGCATGTTTTCTCGAATTTCCAAACGCAAAACATTGCCTTATTTTGAAAATTTTTTTAAAGGATATTAAGCCATTTGGTTGAACAAGAAAAATCGACACCCAGCACCTTAGAGCATGTTTTCTCGAATATCCAAACGCAAAACATTGTTTTATTTTGAAAATTTTTCTTTTTTTGAAATATGGTATTTATGTGCATAATGGAATAATAAATAAAGTAATGTGACTAAAAATAATATGAGCAAAAAACGAACAGTAAATAAAAAGAACAAATCCATCATGTATATGCAACAACAAATAAATAAATAAATAAACTAAAACATAAAAAATGGACATATAAATAAATAAATGAACATAAAGTATAAATAAATAAATAAATAAACGAACATAAAGTATAAATAAATAAATAAATAAAATAACAATAAAGGAAAATAGATAAAATCGTAAAATATGAAAATATGCTTATACATATAAGGAAATATATATGTATGTATATACATAAAATTATAAAAATATGAAAAATATATATATGTTGTAAAGTTATTAGATATAAAAGTTTATGTAAGTATATATATGTATATTTATGAAAATGAAAATATATATAAACATATATGCGGTATGTGAAAATACTATATAATAAATATATATATGTACAAGCATAATACCTATATGTATATATATATATATGAAATAAAATTAAAACTAAAAATAGTATAAAACTAATTAATATTATCACAATAATAACGAATAAATAAAAGAAAAATAAAACTAATAATAATAGTAATAATATGAAATTTATTAAGAAAACAAACAAAATAACAAAAGGACTAAATTAAACATTAAAACAAGATTCGGGGCTCAAAACGTAAATAAACAAAAGTGGGGGGACTACTCTGAACATTCATAAAACATGGAGGGACCAATAAAGCAAATTTCCCTTCCATTAAAATGACGTAGTCTGGGTAAGGATTAAATTGAAAACGAAAAAATTTTCCGGGTAAAATTCAAAAAATTAAAAGAACCTAATTTTAAAAGCATGGAAAAGCGGAAGGGCTAAACGTGCAATTAGACCTTCCGTCAAAAACACGCAGATCCCCCTGGAGCTGGTCGGGTCGACCAACTAATCGTCGATCAAACGGCGCTGCTTTTGGTGTTCGAGAATCGCCCAAAACGATGTCGTTTTGGAAGCCTATTTAAACTAATTTTTTCAAAATTTTCATTCTTCCTTCTTCTCGAAAAAACCAAAAATTTCTCTCAAGTCTCTCTCTCTTTCCGGATGCTTGGTCGAGATCCCGTGACCACCACCATGCCGCTTGCAGTCGGTCACCATGACAGTCTTGCCGTCCATGATGGTCGGGAAGTTGAAAAGGTGCATTTTTTTCTTTTTTCTTTTTGTAAATCTTTTTCAATGTATATGTATAATAGTTAAAAGAGAAAACTAAAGAAATATATGTATGTATATAAACAGTTTCAGAAAGGAAGGAAAAAAATAAAAATAAAAAAAAGGAATTAGATCTTGTACCGAAAACAAAGAATCCTTGAATCTGTTTTTTTACTTTTTATTTCTTGAAATCGTGAAGAAGAGAGAGCCCTTTTACAATACATATTCTTGGCTTTATAGCCGATTTACATGAGATTTCTAGTCTATTTCCTATGCTTGTCATGTCTGCCTTAATTTGTTTGCAGGGATCAGCGCACGTGGATGGAGATGACAGTGGCAGTTGGCGGTGGTTGCTGGCAGAGCAGGTGAGCAGAAGACCAAGGGTGGTTGCGGCGCTAGGCTAGGGAGAGCGGCTAGGTTTTTTTTTGTTTTTGGCTGAAAATAGTTTAGGTTTGGGGCTTGTTAGGCCATTAGGGTTTTAATTTATTTGGGCTGATGTTTGGGTCATGGGTGTTGGGTTAGTGTTTAGGTGGGTTGAGGTTTGGGTGTATGTATTTTATTTGTTTGTAATGGGCCCGGGTGAAATTGGGCTTCTACAGCTGCCCCTCTTTGCTCTTTGTCGTGTAACGAGAACAGAACAAAGACCAAGAAAGGCCAATTTTGCCCGGTCTTGCCAAATCTTGACTTCATCTAGTGCTTCTTTTCTTCAAATAGCCTCCTTCCAGTCCACTGTGTCTTGTTGCTTCGATCCACTCCACTGCACTTCAGGGAGTTCTGACTTGTAGCTTCAATCTTCTTCGCAACAACTTCAGGAGAATGATGTTTGTAATTTTAGTCTGCTCCACTGATATGTCAGGGAGATAAGACTCGATGCGGTCTTGCTCTGCTGTAACTTCAGAGAGACAAGATCCTTTATTTAATCTGCTCCACTGTAACTTCAGGGAGATAGAATTATGTCTTTGATCTGCTCCGCTGTAATCTCAGGGAGATAAGATCTGAAATTCTTCGGTCTACTCCACTGTAACCTCAGGGAGATAAGACCTGATGCGATCTACTCTACTGTAACTTCAGAGAGATAAGATCCTTTATTTTAATCCGCTCCACTGTAACTTCAGAGAGATAGGATTAGTAGCTTTAGTTTGCTCCGCTGTAATCTCAGGAAGATAAGGTCTGAAATTCTTCGGTCTGTTCCACTGTAATCTCAAGGAGATAAGACCTGATGCGATCTACTCTACTATAACTTTAGAGAGATAAGATCCTTTATTTTAATCTGCTCCACTGTAATCTCAGGGAGATAGGATTGCTAGCTTCAATCTGCTCCGCTGTAATCTCAGGGAGATAAGATCTAAAATTCTTCGGTCTGTTCCACTGTAATCTCAGAAAGATAAGACCTGATGCGATCTACTCTACTGCAACTTCAGAGGGATAAGATCCTTTATTTTAATTCGTTCCACTGCAATCTCAGGGAAATAGGAATGCTGGCTCGTAACCTTTGGAAAGTAAGATTCGCCATTGTGGCTTTAATCTTTTTAACTGCACCGCCTGAGAAGTAGGATTCACCGCTGTGGCTTTAATCTTTTTAACTGCAATGTCGGGGAAACAAGATTCACCGATGTGACTTTAATCTATTCCACTACACCGCCAGGGAAGTAGGATTCGCCACTGTGGCTTTAATCAAGATTCACCGATGTGGCTTTAATCTTTTTGACTGCAATGCCGGGGAAACAAGATTCACCGATGTGGCTTTAATCTGTTCCATTGCACCGCCTGAGAGGTAAGATTCGCTGCTGTAGCTTTAATCAAGATTCACCGATGTGGCTTTAATCTTTTTAACTGCAATGTAGGGGAAGCAAGATTCACCGATGTGCTTTTAATTTGTTCCACTGCACCGCTTGGGAGGTAAGATTCGCTGCTGTAGCTTTAATCTTTTTAATCGTAATGTCAGGGAAAGCTAGATTCACCGTTGTGGCTTTAATATGCTCCACTGCACTGCCTGGGAAGTAAGGCTTTGTTTTCGATCTACTTCGCTGTCAATGCAGGAAGGCCAGATCTGCTATCTTTACTGATCTATTCTCTGGGGAAGATGACCTGTATAATGAACTTAATTATGCCTAATGATTAGGATGGCATGATCAAAATGAATCAACTGCTCCTAACCCAACATGTGTGAATGGTGTTTGCATGAATGTAGAATTTTATTTTTTTCAAGAATGATCCTGCTTAGGTTGTCATTACTTGAAGTTATTAAGGTTTTGTGACTGACGTGTTACATCACATTCTTGCTTGACTGGCTTTTCTGAAGAAACGCTTAGTCAAATTGCCCCCACTGCGAACCTCAAAGTTCAATCCACTGGGACGCCAAAATTTGTACCATCATTCTCCCACTGCAACCCAATGGTAGAAATATGTGGCTTTTCCTAAATCCTTCTATCACCATTCAAGGATACAGGAACTGAATCGTTCTGGTTTCTTACACCATTCTCGGGGTGTCATACCAAAGACTCATGCGCAAATAAAGGCTCTCTTCTCTGAGGTAACCTCTTCCTATTGCTTGATGATCATTGCTTGCTCGTTTATTTAAGCTTTGTCATTAACACGACATCTTGTCATTTTGTTCAATCAATGCATTTGACAACAAAATCCAAAAAGAAAGTCCAAATTTAGACCCTTCCTTCTCAAATTTCCAACATTTAAATTTGGTGTGCTCTAAACAACAATCCTGTTTCAGGTTCCTATATTATTTAGAAACTTTTCAGAGTAATATGCAAAACTTCCTTTGTGAAAGTTTTACTAGTCCATTAATCATTATTTCAATGCAACATGTTTGCAAAAAAGGTCATAACAATGGATAAGAATAAAGTTGGTTTTGAGCATAGCTCGAAAAAGCAAATTATCGAAAATAGTAAAGGAGGATGAGAAAGGAATTAATTGGGAATGTATATCTTGGAAAAGAAAAAAGTATTCCAAGAACAACAAATTTAATATAGATAATATAAGAATTGGGTGCCCCAGATATCGCAGCTTGAACTTCTCTGTACGAACTTTCTGAAGACCATTTTAAGTTGGACATGTGCTTAGGAGATCTACAGCACTCTGTCGATGCCCCAAGATGTCGCCTATCCTTTCTTGTTGATTCAGGCATAGCAAGATCACCACATGCCCCAATATGATCAAAATTCGAATCGCTCTGATCGCCTCATGCCCCATTCTGAATAAATATTTGAGCCGCCATTTTCGGGTTTTCAACTCAAATCCCCTTTGGCCTAAGGCGCCCTTTCCGGGTTTTCCCCTTAGCCTCTCCATTTTTCACTTTTCATTTTTCATTTTCATTTTTCATTTTTCATTTTCATTTTTCATTTATTTTTTTGACTTAGAGTGCCCTTTGCGGGTTTTCACCTTGGTCCTTTCTTCTTATTTAAACGAAGTATTTCTTGACTGGATCCGAGTTTATAGGACTAGCAATCTCACTCAGGATCAGTGCTCTTCTGAAAAATGTCTTTTTTACAACGTAGGGACATTCTCGGTTTGGCATTCATTTCCCTCTGGAATCCTTTTGGAGAGGAATGATCTTTTTCGACATCCAACCCTCTCGTGGAATTCTCTGAGATGACACTGTTCATTATGGGCTCGTATCATTTAGTTCTAGTACATCCGACCCTGAAGAATAGCTTTTAACCTTTTTCCTAGGTTCAACTGATCGCATCGCGATTGGATCCATTCTGATTTATCCAATTCTAGCTCAACTAATACCCAGAGAGAAAGGATTTCAATAGGTAAAACTACCTAAACCCCGCAAACCAAAGAGAAAGGTATTGCCCCGGTACAGATGTTCGACAAGCAAGGAAGGAAAATAGTAATTTCTCATGCCAATCCTTGTAGTCTCAGTCATTTTCCTTCAATTTTTGATGTTCAACTCTAGGCCATTCAGTGACGAATCGTGGTGTCCACTTCTGAGTTAATTTGAGACCTCAGCGATCGTGCTATTGTTTAAGCTCAATGCATTCTCTAATACCCTCTTCTCTGAAATTCTGTATCGGTATACGATGACTTTGGCTCATGAAGTAGCCTCTCAAAATAAAGCAATGCCCATTAGAAGTCTTCGATAATGGTGATGTCTATGCCTCATTGTGCTCGAAATTTGAGTCACCCTTTTCGGGTTTTCAACTCAAAACCTTATTTGGTCACAATGCGCCTTTTGCGGGTTTTCGCTTTGGCCTCTCCTTTTCTTTTTCTTTTCTTTTTCATTCTGATTTTTCATCTAAATTTCTCTTTTTCATTCTTCTTTCTTTTTCTCATTTTCATTTTGATCTTGATTTTGATTTTTTCTTCTTTCTTCTTTTTGTTTTTTTTTATTTTGATTTTTGATTTTTGATTTTTTTTTCATTTTCATTTTGACTTTGATTTTGATTTTGATTTTTCTTTTTCTTCCCTTTTTTGATCTGAGCCTTTTGGGGCGCAACTATGACAGAAAACTTTGGATCTTCCTCTTTAATCAGGATGGACCCAACAACAACTTGAAGAGGTAGAAATTCAACTTCAAATGGGCAAAGCTATGCTGACTCCACGAGAAAAGCATTGCCCCGGCAAAGAATTACATCGTTCATACTGCAAATTTCTAACATCGTGCTGTTGTGCAGATTTCATTATTGGCGTTTAACCCGGGGCATATCCTGGTATGATCATACGAAGACATCTTTAAACCCTAGAGGTCACTCAATAAGGTGTTGTTTCGTCTCTGCGGTCAGGTCAATTCTAATCTTTACCACGCTCACAATTTCTAATGATTCTTTGTGAGGTAGGATCTATCTATCCTCTTATTCAACCATCCTTAACAAGTCAGGAGATAAACTACAATCTTTGTCATTTTCAAAGCCCTGAGATCCCTCTGAACACATGCCTCGCTCAAAAGGAAAATATGGGTCTGTAGCAGAGTCATTCACGTCATTGATATCCAGGGACTCATAATAAGTACCAAAGAATATACAAAAGAAAGTATAAATTTATGAATAATTATTTATACAATATGATTATGAATGAATGATGTGGAAGAAAATCTAAAAGAATGAAATAATCAGAAATAATTATTCAAAAAGAATGAAAGAATATTGGCTCAAAAAGGAATGCAAAGATGTATTTTATTAGAATAATGACGTTCAGACATTAGCCTATTTCACAAAGGAAGTTCTATCGCTTTAGGCTAAAAACAACAAAAATGTTCTGAACATTACTCTAAATAAGCCCTGATAACTACTGGGATTTCTTCCGCAGTCTAATTGTTTAGAACACTCCAGAATTCATAAGGGCTGACATCTAATAAGGTCCCTTCCCAATTGTGTCTTTAGACACGTCATTGATGTGAACATTTCCCAACACTTCTTCATACACCTCATTCGCCTCGTCATTAATATGATTGGGCAGTGTATTTTCTGCACTAGAGGAATCATCAAATTTAACAACCCCCATACTGATAAGCCTTTCAATCAGTTTTTTAAAGGCAATGCAATTCTCTACTGAGTGCCCTAAAATTCTTGCATGATAATCACATTGCGCGTTCATATCGTACCATTTGGGATAAAGAGGTTGTAAAGGGGTCAAGTAACGAGGAGCAACAACATGCGCATCGAACAAGCTTTGATACAGCTCCTTATATGACATCGGAATTGGTGTGAACTGGAGCTTCTCAGTACCTGGTTTCACTCCAGATTCTTTCTTTAAAGGGCTCTGATGGTTGGTGGTCTCCGTCTTTGGCCTGCCCACAGTGATTGGTTTTGAGTGGCCCTTGTTATATCTGCCTACATTAGTATCTGGGTACTCTACCCTCATATGCTTTATTTCGGCTAGATTAGCAACAGGATTAGCTAAATCGTTCCTTAAATTGGATCCTAAGCCTGTCAGGCAATTCACTAGTGTCGTTGTACCAGTCTGATAATATCGGGATCCGATAGTAAAAAGTGCTCCTTGTGGGCGCCCATCTGGCTGGACCTGGACACTTGTCGGAGTACAATCTAAGGAATAAACAAGATCCTCATTATCAACCCCAAAGTAAACCACCGGGTCTTTCACTTCTTTTGACTTTCCAGCTAGCAATTGGTTGAACTGGTTTTTCATAGTTCTCCGTAATTCTAGCATCTGATCTCTCATCTCCTGTTGAAATTCAGTCAATTGCTACTGCATCTGAATCTGCATTCGCTCTAGTTTTTCCAACCTTCGTTTCATTTCTCTAGTCTTTGCTTGGATATCGTAAGGGTGTTTGGTTGGTCGATTTTCCAGGTTAGCTGAAATAAATTTACTCGTTTAGACTCTTTCAATGGATTTTAATGCATGTAATGCAATGTATGAAATGCATGCCTAAAGAGATGTTGATTTCGATTCAATTACATTTAGGAAACTTTTCTAGAAAGCAAATTCCTTTACATAAAATGGATACATGTACGGCCTCACCCTCATATTCCAAGAAACAACATCTATCCTTTTCTTTATCTGCATGCTTCAGGTAATCTCGCCAATAGATGTCATTGCCAGCTCCTTCTCTTGATCTTGGTTGCAATCTATCACCTGCCCGTCCTCATAAGGCTCGTCCGCCTCTTTAAGGGGTTGGTATGTTGAAGGCTCTTAGACAATTACCTTGAATCCTCAAGCCATGAAGTAGGGTCACGAACTCTTCCATCGCCATTCTTGTGTTTCTCAAAATATATTCAGGAAGTCGTATTGTTTTCCATTTTATCAAGGAATCCGTATTCCATTACAAGCTTTCTAATTTAGTAATCGAACTTGAATCAATATCTCTTTCCTAAGATGCAAATGCAATGTAATGTAATCATAATCAAAACACAACAATAGGGGTTAGAACAAAACATAAGCAAGCACGGAAAACAAAAAATACCTAATCAGGTAAATACTAGGGATTTGGAGTGGCTCTACCTAGGTTAAGTTCCTAAGTTTACTATATGAGGGTTGGTTCTAAAGATAAGGTACCCGAACCAACAAATTCATCGATCTTCACCCATTATAGGCTCATACAGACCGAGTTCGGTTCAGGAGAATATATTTCCCTATGGCTGCACGGAGATAAAAATCTCACGAAGACATAGGTACGGATGTATCCCGAAAGCGATCCACTATCCTGCACGGAGGTGAAAACCTCACAAAGGAGTAGCTTCTCACACCCACTTAAAAGGCGTGACCAACGGTCATGCAATGCAATGTGCAGAAAGATATAAAAATTTAAAATACAAAACATGATGAAAACTATAACTCAAAACAAATGAAATGCAATGAGAAGATCGTATATTTAAATCACATTTTCAACTTTCGACAAAAAGACAAGAAATAATCAACTCGTGGCTTGACTCTCTTATTTTATGTCCTCAGTGGAGTCGCCAAGCTGTTGACACCATTTTTTTGATGGAAAACGGGGTCGACTTGGGTTTTGGAAAATGAAAACGAAAATGGGAGTCGCCACCGATCCTTTTTGATGAGGTGTGATCGGATCACCTCGAAAAAATGTTGTTTTTAATAAACGATTTAATTTTATTAAAACAACGATTTTAGTCCACGAAATTCAGAAAAACGGGTTCGGGAGTCGGTTACGCACGAGGAAGGATTAGCACCTTCGATACGCCCAAAAATTGGTACCTAGTTTATTATTTAATGTCTTAATGTCGAAAAGCTGAAAACTTTAAAGAAATTTAAAATACAATCCTTAAAAAAACTCGAATGGCATGGATTAAAATTCAAGAGAATATTTTGGCAATTTGTTTAAATGAGAAAAATCGACACCCAGCGCATTAGGGCACGTTTCCTTAAATTTCCAGACGCAAAATATTATCTTACTTCGAAATTTTTAAAAGGATATTTAGCCATTTGGTTGAATGAGAAAAATCGACACCCAGCACCTTAGGGCATGTTTTCTCGAATTTCCAAACGCAAAACATTACCTTATTTTGAAATTTTTTTTAAAGGATATTAAGTCATTTGGTTGAACGAGAAAAATCGACACCCAGTACCTTAGGGCATGTTTTCTCGAATATCCAAACGCAAAACATTGCCTTATTTTGAAATTTTTTTTTTTGAAAATGGTATTTATGTGCATAATGGAATAATAAATAAAGTAATGTGACTAAAAATAATATGAGCAAAAAAAATGAACAATAAATAAAAAAGAACAAATCCATCATGTATATACAACAACAAATAAATAAATAAATAAACTAAAACATAAAAAATGGACATATAAATAAATAAATAAATAAATAAATAAATAAAATAATAATAACAATAAAGGAAAGTAGATAAAATCATAAAATATGAAAATATGTTTATACATATAAGGAAATATATATGTATGTATATACATAAAATTATAAAAATATGAAAAATATATATGTTGTATAGATATAAAAGTTTATGTAAGTATATATATGTATATTTATGAAAATGAAAATATATATAAACATATATGCGTGTATGTGAAAATACTATATAATAAATATATATATATATATATATACCGACATAATACCTATATGTATATATATATATATATATGAAATAAAATTAAAACTAAAAATAGTATAAAACCAATTAATATTATCACAATAATAACGAATAAATAAAAGAAAAATAAAACTAATAATAATAATAGTAATAATATGAAATTTATTAAGAAAACAAACAAAATAACAAAAGGACTAAATTAAACATGAAAACAAGATTCGGGGCTCAAAACGCAAATAAACAAAAGCGGGGGGACTACTCTGAACATTCATAAAACATGGAGGGACCAGTAAAGAAAATTGCCCTTCCATTAAAATGACGTAGTCCGGGTAAGGATTAAATTGAAAACGAAAAAATTTTCCGGGTAAAATTCAAAAAATTAAAAGAACCTAATTTTAAAAGCATGAAAAAGCGGAAGGGCTAAACGTGCAATTAGCCCTTCCGTCAAAAAAGCGGATCCCCTTGGAGCGGGTTGGGTCGGCCAACGGGTCAGATCAAAACGGCGCCGTTTTGGTGCCTGAGAAGGTTGCCCAAAACGACGTCGTTTTGAAAGCCTATTTAAACTAATTTTTTTTCAAAATTTTCATTCTTCCCTTCTTCTCCAAAAAAAAACCAAAAATTTTCTCTCAAGTCTCTCTCCCTTTTCCAGATGTTGGTCGAGATCCGCCGACCACCACGCCAGCTTGCCGGGTCACGGCATGCAGCGCCGCCGTCATGATGGCACGGAAGTTGAAAAGGTGCGTTTTTTTTCTTTTTTCTTTTGTAAATCTTTTCAATGTATATGTATAATAGTTAAAAGAGAAAACTAAAGAAATATATGTATGTATATAAACAGTTTCAAAAAGGAAGGAAAAAAATAAAAATAAAAATAAAAATAAAAGGAATTAGATCTTGTACCGAAAACAAAGAATCCTTGAATCTGTTTTTTTACTTTTTATTTCTTGAAATCGTGAAGAAGAGAGAGCCCTTTTACAATACATATTCTTGGCTTTATAGCCGATTTACATGAGATTTCTAGTCTATTTCCTATGCTTGTCATGTCTGCCTTGATTTGTTTGCAGGGATCAACGCACGTGGATGGAGATGACAGTGGCAGTTGGCGGTGGTTGCTGGCAAAGCAGGTGAGCAGAAGACCAAGTGTGGTTGCGGTGCTACGCTAGGAAGGGCGGCTAGGTTTTTTTTTGTTTCTTTCTTTTTTGTTTTTTGGCTGAAAATAGTTTAGGTTTTGGGCTTGTTAGGCCATTAGGGTTTTAATTTATTTGGGCTGATGTTTGGGTCATGGGTGTTGGGTTACTGTTTAGGTGGGTTGAGGTTTGGGTGTATGTATTTTGTTTGTTTGTAATGGGCCCGGGTGAAATTGGGCTTCTACAGTTTAGGATTGGGAGAAATAAGGGGTTTAGCAATGTTTTTTTTGGTCTTTTAGGATTTCTTTTTCCGTGTTTTGATTTTTTTTATTCTGTTGTGAATTTCTTTTGGGAGGGGCCTTTAGAGGTTTATTTAGTGGGATCAAATGTTTAAATTTTTACGTGTGCTCATATTGTCTTGTGGAGCGAAAAATCTATCCAAACAAAAAATGAGTGTGCCTAAATTGACATTTCCTTTTTTTATTCAGACAAAGATTCCACCTTAAACCCTTCCTACCACCTTATGCTACAGTAAAAATGATTGATAGAGAGATCAAGGCCTAAGTCCGCACCTTCTCTGTCGATTTGAGTCTCTACACCGATCCTTTTTACCATATCAAGCGTATCATTTGAATAAATAATTTTGAACTCATATTATTTTAATAAAATTTCCCTTATTTTCATTTAATGTCAAAAACATATTCAACTCCATCAATAAAAATGGAATCCTATGGAAAGTCTAGACTCTGACATAACATACGTTTCCTTAATAAACATGATTACTTAAATTTCACATCTTAGGGTCTGTTTGATTGCGGTAAAATATTTTCCGTAAAATAATTTACGGAAAATGTTTTACTTTTTCGTAAAATGATTTCTTGGAAAATATTTTACAGTGTTTGATTGAATCAGTATAAAATATTTTCTCTTGCTTGCGATTTTTTGAAAATATTTTTCGGAAAAGTTGTTTTACATATATTAATATATATTAATAAATTTTATATTTTAAATTATTTTTACATATATTGTAATGATTTATTTATAATAATACTCAATTATTAAGCTACAATATTAATCGTTATAAATTGAAAAAAACTAATATCAAATAAATTATTTGTAATTGTGTTAAAAAAACAAGTATTGAATAATTAAAAAAAATTACTGGAACATCGATAAACAGAAGCAGTTTTCTACCGAAAATGAAGGAAGGAATGAAGGAGGCGATAGAGAGGAGAGCACGGAAAATATCTTACGGAAATTGAAAGGGTAAGACATTTTCCCTAAAATGTAACCCATTTTCCCTTGTTTTGGAGTTCATTTTCCAAATGAAAAATGTTTTCCGCCAATCAAACGCTGGAAAAGTTAGAAATGATTTTTCAGAAAATCAATTCCGTCAATCAATCATACCTTTAGTTTGAAAAATGCTTACAAAGGATGAGTCGAGAAAATGAAAGAAGAAAGTTAAAATTTTCAATCAATTTTCAATAAGTGACGCAGGCTTTCACCCATTTAAAATCCACTTGTCTCTCGATCATTCAACTCATCGGAAGAAAATGACAAAATAGAAAGTCAGTTACGCGTTTCAAGTTATATGTACGTGTCATCACTAGGTGTGGTAATGAATAATTGAAAGTGATACAGCTAAAAGCTTCCTATATAAAAAAAAGTCAATACTATAAAAACAAACCTAAAACCTACCCTCACTTAACTAAATTTATTGTCACGGTAAAGTGCACCAACCCTCAAGTTTAACAATAAAATACAGATTAACTCTATCAGATTATCATTCAATTTTTAATTTAGTTTTAAACTTCAAAACATTTTAAATAAATTTTAAAATATAAGTATTATATCAACTAAGTTTTTGTGTTGATTTATTTATCAATTTAGATGTTAAAGTCTAATCCCATTAATCTATCTTTATTTCAAACATATAAGCCACATTGTAGATATTTGTTTACTTTATGTATAGATAATTTGAATTTGACAAGTAAAAAATAAAAAAATATTAAAATTTAAGAGGGTTATTGTTTTTAACACGTTTGATCAAAATATAGTTTTTTATGTGATAAGTATACATCGTTTAAAATTTAACCCACATGCTTTAAATATACTCCTCATTAAATTTGAGTTAGTACTGAATGCCTATATTAATGCTAGAATGGCAAAAAAACCTAATTGTAGAATCTCAAGTTGTGGCCTATTAGTCGGGTATTCATTTTCTCCAAAAATAGTCTAAATTTGAATCATCGTTGTACTAAAAAAAACCTAATTGTAACAATATTGATAATTTAATGATTTAATCAAAACATTCTAAAATTTAGAATGAATTTAGAATCAGGATCACACCAAGTGCAATTAATCCAAAAATACACTTGTAGTTTGTGAAAGACTAAAAGATTTGATGGAAATCAAAATAACCCCTTAAGTTTCGAAAAATATATTATAAAGATTATAAAAGCATATAGAAATTATTAAAATATTTTCAAAATAATATATTGTAAATATACTAGAATTAAAATGTCACACACATTATTGAAACTAAATTGAAATTTGGCACAATTCATTGTCTAAACTATCCCACACTCCACTGTGGACAACCAGTCCAATGGACTTAATTATTCTATGCATTAAAATATCTGATTTTTACTAAATTATTTATTCCAATGCATTGTTTTTAAATAGTTAGGTTTAGACATTTTTGCCATACAATACAAATCAATAAATTATACAACTTTCTTTTATTGTTCATGTACACTCTTGATTTAATAATATGAAATGATACCAAAGACTAACTATAATTAAAAACAATATTTATTTAAAAATATAAGTATGTACAACATCGATACAATAAAAATATTTGATATTTATTGAAATGTTTATATGAAAAGTACAATAATAAAGTAAACCAATCCAAACTCATGTTAGAATGTGTGTCACATTGGGGTGGTCGATGGTTGCGAGCCAAATTTCTTTTCGGTTCAACCTCTGGTACAAGTTGTGATATAGGCTGTGGTGCAAGTTGTGGTCTCGGCCTCTCATCTTCTTTGCCTTCGTTCGTAGTTGATTGCGATTGGTTGCCATCGTGCATCCTCCTATCTGAAATTTATTGAAAAATCAGATCAAACTAAGATAAAAAAAAGCGAAAAAATTAATAACTAATATTTCATCGTTGTCGAGTAATCCGATTTTTAATTATGAATTAAACTGAATTTTCCAATTCGAATATATGATTAGTGTAAATACGATGTTTTTAAATTTCAAATTAAATAATTATTATTTAACATCTCAAAAATTATTAAAATAAATAATATATAATAAACTTAAAAAAGTTAAAAAAACCCTAAACCTATAAAATATAAATAATCCTACTTAAAAAAAATCTAACCCTGAAAAAAATCAAGGAAAAACACTTTCAGCAGGAAGTTTTTTCATGTGATTTGTAGGAAAAAAAAACTTCCAATTGATAGCCTTTTTTAGTTGATTTGGCAGAAAATACTTGCAAAAATTAACCTAGTCCCAATTTCCCTAAAATAGTCTATTCATGTAATTTTTCTTTTTAGCATTTTTAAGTAAATTAATCTGCACACGAAAAAGTGAAAGAAACTCAGAAAGCTTAAAAATGAAAAAAAAAATACCAAATGGAAGAGGAAAAGACTAAGAAAATAAATGTTTAAGAAGAATGCCAAAAAGACCCAACACTAGAAAATTATTATTTTAATTTATTTATTTTTTATGGTCTTTCCTTATTAATCTATGCTTTAAGTCTCTAGCTTGCTTCATCAAAATCCCACTTATATTTAAAGATGTTGATTCGATCAATTCAGTTGATTCGATTTTTATATAAATATAATAGAATAAATCGATTAATCTATCTAAATTGATTAAACTGAACCAAATTGTAACCGAATTAATTGAACCTCCTTGTCGGTTTTTGGCTTTTTTTTTTGCTTGGCTTAGTTCTTCAGCTTTTACTTTTAGATTTTAATTTTAATTTTTTAAACAAAAGCCTAAAGCATGCAAATAAAAAATAACCTTCTGGCTTAAGTTGAACCAGAGATGGCTAATTGGCAACAACAACGCAAAATTACAAAGTTTTAAGAGCTAAAAATAAAAATACCTCCTCAACGTCTCAAAATAATTTTACACTGTGAAAAAATGGAAAATAAATGCTCAACAAGGTAGCTACCAACAGCTGAAATTGTATGACATGTTATTGGTGTTGCTTGCATTTCAGCAATGTTGAAGCAAACCACACACGTGCAGTTCTTGCAAGACAGTGTAACCATTTCCGCCACTTGCTGTCAGATTTTGACATATAACTGTTCTCGTGCCGATACTTAAGGATACTACGTACTTATATGTGTCCAACAAAATATAGATATTCAACTTTTTTTTCTTCAAGATTTTAGCATTTTAAAAAATATAAGTGTCGGTCACAAATTCTTCGAAAAAATAGATAGGATTTTTAAGGTTTTAATTCGGGTTTAGTTCTAAAAATGATTATTTCAAAATTTTTTTGAATGATTTTATTATAGGTTTTACTAATATCTATTTTTTTTATACAATGCATAAAATTATTCATAGTCCATTCTCAACTCGTAAATAGGATGATAATGCGTTTTTAACGTACTTAAACTCACCTCCTCTACATTGGCAACAATATCCATGTCAATCGAGCTAAAACTCAATCAACATGATTATTTCAATTATTTGATTAGCTAGAGTTTAAGGCACTTTTGAATATAGGAAGAGGTAAAAGTACCATAGAAGTTTTTCTATTAGGAGTTGGATTGTTTGTCTTTTCTACTAAAAAAAGGCAAATCAGTACATGTATATGTACTTTATATTAAAGAGAAACATGGTCCTTTTATTAAATATTTCATGAATTTGTATAGTTAAAACCGATGTATCTAATGGAATAATCGAACAATGATAAATGTACCTCATGTTTATGTATGGTGACCTTATCTATAGGATGGATGAAATTTTAACAAAAAGACTAATTTATTTTTTATCTAATGTACGATAATTAATTTACTTGTTTTTAAATAAAAGATAGGCTTTTAACCTTAAAAGCCAAGATGCCAAAGTTGCAAAATCAGTAAAGATGAAGGGAAAAAAGTGAAAGAAATCAATATAGATGCTAATGCAAAGTATTGAACTAATGTAACACTAAACAATCAAATTATTTATATATAAATTAATTCATTTCTGGATGGAATTAATGGGAATATACAAGGCACCTCACAAATCAAATTGCCAACATTAGTAGAAATTTGTATTCAATTCTGTGCAACCAAATCAAATCTATCCTTCTTGGATGCAAGAATAGATCATACACATAACATTAAGTCATCTAAAGGGGAGAAAAAAGAATATTAGCTTGTTTTGTTTTTTATGATACAAAAATAGAGAAAAAGCTTACCCTTTTTACTTCAAAAATCATTCTCACTCTCTATTCCGAATCCGGAGGTAAACAAGAATCAGCGGCAGCAGCGGCAGCAGCGGCGGCAGCGGCGGCGGAAGCAGTAGATTGTGACTCCTCCTCCATCAAATTCTCCAACCCAGGTTTTAATTCCCTGTTATAGAACTCCTCAAACTCGCCTCTGTCCCCTCCTTTCTTCTTAATTTCCACAACAACCAAGGATGGCGTTAGCTCGAATATCTCAGCTGCAATGGTCAATGGGCCTTTCTCCCCTTCCCTAGAACCCTCCAAACTCACTCTACAGTCCTTTTTCCTCACCGTAAAACGGACCACCTTGGCTATCTCTTCCAATTTCGATAGAATTTTGGAAACCGGTGCCTCTGTCACAAACCTTGACCCTTCCCCCCCTTCCTCAAACAATCCTGATAGATTGAACCCAGGGGAAAAGGATATTAGATCAAACGCATTTAAACTAGCTGGCCTCGGCAATGAACCAGCTCCTCTCCTAGTATCCAACTCCGACTCCGACTCTGACATTGATGAATGGTCCGTAGCATATGACCCGACGTCATCATCGGCCTCTTCAACGCTGCAAAACTTATCATCTTCAATGTAAAATCTAATATGTTTAAATCCTTTTTTAAACCAACGGTTCTCCATGATTTCCGGAATCGTTATCCTCGTTTCCGGGTTGGTATCCAGAAGCTTCATGAGTAACCGAACTAACTCGGATGAAAACCATCTCGGACACCTGAACTCACCTCTGTAAATCTTCTTATACATGGCCATAATGTTTTGATCGTTAAACGGCAAATACCCCGCCATCAAAACAAACAAAATTACACCACAGGACCAGATATCGACTTTCACCGCATCATATCCTTTCCTCCCTAAAACTTCCGGTGCCACGTAAGCCGGGGTCCCACAAAAAGTATGGAACAAACCGTCTTGCCGGATCTGATCCGACACCGCGCTCAACCCGAAATCCGAGACTTTCAAATCCCCGTTGTCGTCGAGGAGTAGGTTCTCGGGCTTCAAGTCACGATGGTATACGCCGCGGGCGTGACAGAAATTCACGGCGGAGATTAATTGCTGGAAGTATTTTCTAGCGACGGATTCTTTTAATCGGCCTTTGGAAACTTTGTTGAAAAGTTCACCACCACGTACGTATTCCATGACGAAGTAAATCTTGGTTTTGGTGGCCATGACTTCGAAGAGTTGGACAATGTTGGGGTGGCGGACCCGGCGGAGGATGGAGATTTCGCGCTTGATGTGAGCGATTAAGCCACCTTTGAGGATTTTTTCCTTGTCGAGTACTTTGATGGCTACGCTGTCACCGGATTTAACATTGTAGGCTTGGTAAACTTTAGCAAAAGCGCCGTGGCCGAGGAGTTTGCCCAGCTCGTAGCGCCCTAAGATAAGACCTTGGCCACCGCTGGTGTCTTTCTTCATTGCAGTGGGGACGGAGGTGAATGCCATTGTAATGTGGTGGATTAAAAGTTTGGTTATATGATAAAATGAAATTTGAATGGTTAATGGATGACCATTTGAAGGAGGAAAACTGTGGGTGTTTTTGGTTGAGACTAATTTTGTAATGCTTTTAAAGAAAGAAGATGCTTTTAAATAGGAAGAGAACTCTCTTCCTTCCTTTCTTTCTTTGTTTTAGAGAACAATTTATTGTATAAAAAAAATTATTATTATTTTTTAATCTGTCCTTCTAATATTAGTATACATGTAATGTAAGGTTGCTTTCAAGAATTTCTCAATAAACTAGATTTTATTCTTTAAAAGATAATTATTTTCCAACTATAAATGGCTCATATAAGAAAATTATTATTATTTTCATTATAAGAATATTATTGTGGTTGTTTAAAAGTATTTATTTAATATTTTGAAAATTTAATTTTATTTGAGTAAGATCAATTGAAGTCTTCTCAACAAATTAGATTTGAATTTGGTTTAAATATTTCTCAAACAAAATCGCTTGGACTTCTTTTGGCACAATGACAAAATATTTTTATATTTCATAAGTAATTTTAAAAAGTGCTACCTGTTTTGTTTTTAAATTCTTTTGATATTTTATTATATATGTTCTTATCTAACCCTCTCACATTAGTTGTGAAGTCTAAAAATTCTAATAACAAGATACCAAATATTATTAAATTTTTAAATACCATAAAAATTATTTTTAAGGAAGTTTTTGTTTAATGGCTTTATGTTTAAATCTCATATTTTGGATTCTATACTAACATATTTTAATTATCAGTCAAATTATTTATAATTATTTAAATATTATATTGTAATTATAGTTATATTTGTAACTTAAAAGAAATTATAGAAAATCATTATTTTATATAGTGAGGAAGACACCGGAGAAGGACATTTTGCATGTACTTAAAATGACAAAAGAAATCAAACCTTAATATAATGTAAACGTATCTTTTAAAACAAATTCAAAATCACTAATCATTAGGATGTAACGATAAAACGACTCAGAAGTAGGCGTTTTTCATTCAAAAACATAACATAATAAGAGAAGATTTGTAACAGTCGTATTCTTTATTTAATGCAATCTAGGAGATGCGATCCAAATATAATAGGTGGACCCAAATTCAATTAAGGTTTTTTTTTTTTGAAGTTTCAGTTTAAAATAAAGACTTGATTTCTCCAATAATGAAAATGAGTTCAATTTTCATGTTTATTTTTAGGTTTATTTATTTATTTATATTTGGGTTTGAATTTAAAACTTTCAATACCGATTGAAATAACAAAAAAAAAAAACTCAAACTTAGTGAAGCTAAATTATTTATTATTCGCTTGAGTTGCTCAAAATAATAACCAAACTAAATTTGAGCCTTTCTTTTCTTTTTGAAAATGAAGTATTTTATTTACCAAAAACACCCACAGCTTCATCTATGATTTCCGCTTTATTTTTATCCTTAAAAGTAGATATTTAGTGTTATTATTTGCGAAAATCATACTGTGCATTATTCTAAAGAACTGAACTAACTATAAAATAATTAAAAATATTTATTATTTAGTTTTAAAATATACCATGGATATTTGTATTCTTCATAAATTTGGAATTTAGTTCTTAAACTTTTATTTTAGAAATTTTGTTTCTCTACTTTCCAATTTCAAAATTCAGGTTCAATTGTTAATACTATTTTTTGCTAAATTTATTGGTGTCACATTTGAAAAAAAACAATTACTTGGTAGTAATGTAACTAAATGTAACATTGTAATTAACATAAATTTAACAAAATAATCTTAACAATTGGACTTGAATTTTAAAATTTGAAAAGTAGAGGACTAAATTTTAAAAATAAAAGTACAAAGACTAAATTCTAAATTCTGAAGAATACAAAGACCTATAGCATATTTTACCTATCACTTAATATAATAAATAATTTAAAATGATTATATAACTAATTAAAATATTTATAAAATATTATTATACATATTAATATTTTATTAAATAAAATTACATATTACATATTTTAATAATTTCATAAAAATAAAATAATTTAAAAACTTCTATTACATATTATATAATTGAGATTGTTTTTGTGTTCATTTTTGTTAAGTGTCATTAAATCTCTGATGGGAAGGTAACGTTCCAATTAAAAAAAATGATATAATAGTAAATTTAGCCATCACATTTACATATTATATCGATTTAGTCATAATTTTAAAAAATTAACCCTCAAAATTTACAAATGGTATCAATTTGATCCTCAAAATTTACCTTCCTCTTTCACTTCCCCATCGCCACCACAATCATTGCCTCCACCTCCACCTCCTCCTATTTGGTTCAACCATGGTTGTCAAATATTCATTTTTTTCATCTTCTATTTTTGAATCAAATGAGTTTTGCATCTTTTATTAAATCTCATTTATTTCGTGTTACAATGCAGGAAGAACAAGAGGATTTCCAAAAGAAAAAAAAGTGATGAAAGAATAGGGCGTGAGTATATGTATATGTGTGTGTTATATCCCTCCGCTACCTAAACACATGTCAACAAGGCAGAAGGGGATGACTTTCCCTTTGACTTCACCTAAGGTAGTGTCCTAGTTAACCACCTGCCTAGAGTAGATGAGCGACACCCTTCTATTATCTAGACCATCCACCAATAAACACCCTTGACAAGCCCTCTTACTTCTCGATAATAAGAGATTGCCTGCTTTTAGGTGTGAGCGCTCCTTAAGTGTGAACAACCACTTTTAAGTGTGAGCGCTTCTAAGCCGTTGCTTTAGTACCACTATTAGTAGGTCATTTTTCAGTCTTTTGTCGATTAGTTGGATCAGGTTTTGTAACACCCCATACTTGACCTGATCATCGAGTCTAAGTTATAGGACGTCACATTTGTTGCAGTAGCAACTATAATAAAATATAATCAATTATTCATATTTTCTAATCAATAATACATAATGCATGCTTATTATGTAATGAATAATCATTTCGGGTCAAATACGAGCTTACGAAAGCTTAGTACTATCCTAGGATTTAATAAGAACCAAATTGTAAGGTTTTCAAAACACCTTGGATGAATGTCGTGACTTCCAGGGCTTGGTGTCATAACATTGAAAACACTAGCCAACTTTCTAACATGAGGACCATTGTGTAAAGTTTTCAAAACAAAATAGGGTCGACGTCGCGACCTCAAGCATGTGATATCATGACGGGCAGTACAATGTCAGAACATTCAGGTTTCAATGTCGTGACATTGAAAACAAACCACTAATCCCCTGTTTCCAATGATTTCCAACAATCATAAACAACTATATTTGTCCCCTAAGGCAATTAGCCAATCGTTCCCTACCCGTAAACATGCAAAAACATCATTACCAAACTCATAGCTTCATTTAAAAACATGTTTATAACTAAACATAAGTGACCACAATATATACACCAACCAACTAGGCCATTTCCAACATGTAGTCTTCATTCCTAAGTACATGCCATGTTACAAAATGAAAAAGGATTTACAAACTTTGATTGATTCAATTACCGTAGCCTGGATGCCGACTTCTCTTTCCCAAGGCTTCGAGAATACCAATACCTACGCACAGAACAAACAAATCGCACACTGAGCAATGAGGCTTAGTGGTACATTTATAATTCAAAGCATAAGAACACAAGCATCAATAACACATTTCAAGCCAATACATGTATATAATTGTACACATAATATCTAGCCAACCTATGTCTCAATTGTCAAACTTGTCATCTTTAATCCAAATATATAAGTGTGCACATATCACATACTAAAATCATCCTACTCCAACCACAACATGTATGATCACTTCAATTTACTTATAAATAGTTAACTATTCATAAATGACACCAATTCAATATCATCCAACATCAAGCATAAAAATATAAATCTTTTTCCACATATTACTTATAGTATACCATTTAAGTTATACATATAATTCATTTTCTGTTATCACATTTTCAACTCATTTTTGGAGTCTAATGACTCATTCGTGTTCGTGTCAGCCCTCAAGGCTCGATTTCAATTGATTTATGTAATTAACAACATGCTTCCAATCATTCCAATTCACGTATATCCATAATTGGTTCAATAGCATCAAATATCACCATATTCATATAATTTATAAAACTTATAATTTGCAACCCCTATTAACCTGACTCAGACTCAGACGGATACTCGAATCGTCTAACCATCACATCAGACTGGCACCATAGTGCATTATTGGATAAATTGAAGTAGGGTAACTGTCACGTAATGTGCATACTGGCGCACAAAGCATGTACTGGAACACGAGGTGCATCTTGGCACATAAGCACATAACTCGTACACAAAACAATCTTATGGCATGCCAACTATAGCCGACTCAGCCCAACTAGTTAATAGGCTATTAATATTCACTTCCATCTACAATTTAGTACACATAACAATTCTCAATCATAATCATTATCACAATCTAATTTACTAATACATCACATATATTTCCTATCTATTCAGTACATTTTCATCCAAATTCTACAACCCAAATCATATTTAGAGCAATTTATGTTATTTTACATTTTATTCAATTTAGTCATCTTTTTCGAATATTCACATTCAACCTCAATCTAGTAGCTTATATCATCACTATATACTCACCTTGACACTTCCATATGCAGGTAACATGAAAACATAATCAATAAATATGACCTTAGATTATAAACGTATTAATTGAAATTTTTCGGCTACTTGTCAACCATTTTTTATTTTCCTTTCTATTTCGATGGTTCCGTGTCAACATTAGCTACAAATAGTCATAAAACATAACATACTATCAAATTCCAGCATAGTCATAACCAAATACCAATTTACACATACTTTACAATTTATTCAATTTAATCCCAAAAACCAGGACTAGCATAACTTTCAATATTAATCTTCAGATTAAAATCCGTTTTCATATTTATTCATTAAGGATCTTATGATTTTGTTCCTACTAACATTTCATAACAATTTTACATTTTATTGAATTTGATCCATAATGTATGAAACTCATTATTAAGCTTTATAATTTAGTCATCTTCTTAAACTAAGCTTAATTTCTATCAATTTAACACCTAAATCATTCAATTCTCAACAATAACATCTTATAAAAACTTCACCAATTGATCAAATTGATCCTTGTATTAGCTTACTCAAGTTTCCATGATAAAAAAAATCTATAAAAAATCAAAGAAAATGGCTAGAGATTTATTCGCAATTAAGGTCAAATGATAAAACTAGGTTTTTCAAGCTCCCATAAATGGTTGACAGTATAAGACGCTAAAGAAGAAGATGTTTCATCTTTTTCCACTATCATTTTATATATACTATGCTTAATTATAATTAAGCTTCATTAATTAACTTAATCATGTTTATCTTTAATTAAATTAAACTAATGACATTTAACATCACATCTCACTATCATCTATTTAAAGTAAGTTTATTTGCCATTTTAATCCTTTAGATAATTGTTATCTACGTCCCCAAACCTTATTCTAATTAAAAATTCATAGCAATTAAACTTTTACAATTTAGTTTCTAAGCCTTAATTAGACACAATTTTAGCTAAATCATTTAACCATTTTTCAATTATGCAATATAATAACTCTGTAAATACCCTTATTTAATATTTACAGACCCAATTTACGTAAATGAGGTCCTGAAACTGCATTTTCTAACACCACTGAAAATCGAGCTATTATAAGTTTGCTTTGTCTCGTTCAATTCTAGATGCGTATCGATTCTCGATCAAGTTTGTTTTTGGCTCACATGAATTTTTCTAAATTAAATAAAATAAAACCTACATAGAGATGATAATTCACGATCTAATTACATATCCCAAAAATTTAATAAAATTTGAATTTATGACCAATCGAATTTTAGGAATCACAATATTGGAAAAATTATTTTATCATAAATATATAATAAAATACTTGCTTTCACATACATAACTCCAAACATGCATTTAAAGAATGTCATATCTTATAAAAAAAATAATCGAGCATGAAGAAGAGAGAAAATTGGTATCAGTTTATACTGTAAACATAACACACCTTGACTCTAATACCAATTGTTGAAAAAAATGGTTTAAAAATGATTTTCTATCACAGTAAAAAATTAAAATTTTGAAAACCGTGCTAGTTTGTGATATTTATAGCAACAAACATTTTCCCGAAAAAGTACATGTGGTTTGTGCAAGACGAATCTTAGGCGCTTTCAGCTTTCAACTGAATGATTTTCTTTGCTATTCTTGTACCACGAATTGCTTCGAGTGTGGGCTTGAACAATCACGAACCAAACACAAAACTTAAAATGATTTGTTTTTTTTGCATTAGGAAAGTAATTCTTTCAATAGAAACGGTAGAATTAAACTCCTAGAAAAGAAAATTTATTGGAAGAATAACAATATTGAAAACTTATGAGAACTCTAGTAAATAGCTCAACCAGTGCAATCTATTTATAGGGGGAGATAGAGAATCTTGGTTGAATTAGTAGAACATAAATAATACTTATTTACAAGAAAAAAACTAGTCTTCTAGTTTAACTAGAAGAAAGGGGCGACACTCCCTAATTAAATACACTAGGGATGCTGACCATGAGGAGAGTTTGAGTCTCTCCTGTATTGGGTCCAATTATAAGTGCTTCCCGGACTTTTAACCCAACACTTTACAATTTAATCCAACCTAATACATGTTTTTCTATTTCACAAAATAAATATTCTTTACAAATTAATTTAATCAGATAAGTCAATTTTCCAATTAAATAATATTCTCAACCCAATTCTAATACCGTTAAAGTGATGACACCTTTAACGTAAAAGAATATATAAGAAAATCTATTTAATCTCTATATTCAACGGATTCACAATGACTAATTGATTTAATTTCATTTTTGAACTTCAATTATTTAATTAAATAAAAATTTGAAAAACTTAAGTTAGTTCTAAAGTCATTTCTATACTTAGTGAAAAAACACATTCATTTCCGAATGTGACCCATTTTTCTAACTTTATCATTTTCATCTAGTTCCGTTCATTTGATTCTTTATGCCATTCATATTCGGTTTCAATGAGCTAGTGGAGGGATCAATTAAACATATATAATTAGGGCTTAAATTATTTATAATAAGTTTTAGCTTTTCGTATATTAATTATAAACTAATTTAGTCATAAAGCCATTCCACTATAGTATCATGATTGAGCTCTCCCTAATTATATACCATTACAAAAGATACTCAATCAGTGTTCGTCCAATGACCTTGTCATAAGTGTGTTACCCTCATAGGATAACCATAATCTCATTAGGATAAATCCGCTCTCCCAATATGATCCTATTTTATCTCATGGTAACCATTACATTTCTTTCATGAAAAGTCAATTACTATAAAGTAGAAATTAAGCCATTTGTCACAAAGACAAATAACCCGTGCCCGCGTTTACTTTTCATCTATCATGTAATGTCAAGGATATATTTTACTCATTTCTTAGGTTATGAATTCCACTATTGTGAAAGATGTTACATACTACAAAGGTCGTATACCCAACGCACTAACTTTCAGTTCCTTATCTATTTGAACTCGAGCTTTTACTTATATCAAAGTATATGAGTCATGCATACATACTCCATCATCCACTTAGGATTAAGATATGCTAAACTATGAACGTCATAAGTGAACAAATCCAAAAACGGATTTGGGATTTATTTTACTTAGGTCCTATCCGATAAATTGTAAGACTTGTAACACCCTTTACCCGACCCGATTACTAAGTCCGGGTAGCAAATGTCACAATCAAACCGATTATCTTAACAGAATTTATAAAACTAGTTCATTCACACACTTAAATAAAATTAAATCTAATCTCATGACTCACGAGAAATAAATCCTTACAAATTTAATACCATATTAAACCTAGAAGTTATTTACAATTTTAAAGGAAAAATTATATCTCTCACGACGACATCATCTTTAGTTACATATGATAAGTCAATGATAAAAACATTATTAGATTACATTCCATTCCCATCCAAATACATTGCTACTCATATTTTATATTTTATTAGATATAGCTTTTGTCTTTGGGGATATGCATATTTTTTATATTTAACATCGATCAAAATCGATTTCACATTCTTTCATTAGGAACCCTATACTTTCTATTTATAGATATTCTAATAACAAGTTTTATTTATTCAATTTAGTCCCGATGTTACAAAGTTATCTAACAAGTTCAATTTACTTTCCAATTTATTCCTTATCATGATCTAAGCTTATTAAATATCAAATTCAAGACAAATTCATCAATTTCTTTATTATAACAACTTTCTAAAAACTTAATAATTAAAAAAATTGATAAATTGGCTAGCTAAATCAAGTTTTCATGATCATAAATCTATAAGAATTTCAAGAAATGGACTTGGTTACCTTCTCTAATTTATGGCCGAATGTATAAAGAAATTTTTTAAGCTTTCTTTCTTTTTCATCTATGGTGGATGGTGCAACTGAGGAAGATGAGAATTCTTGTCATCTTTCTTTCCACTATCTAATGTATATATATATCCCAATTAAGTTTTAATTAGCCTTGTTTAATTAATTATTTAAGACTTTATTATACATATTTTAATTATAAACTAAGGTTAGTGGACTTAATCATCAACTTCCACTAATTCCCGCTGAATAATGTTTAAATAACCATTTTGGCCATTTGGATAATTTCTATTTAGTTCCTCAAGCACTTTCTACTTTTAAAACTCAATAAGGATTGGACTTTAACAATTTAGCCGTTGAGCTTTTGTCACATCCAAAAAACCAAGTTAGTAGAAATTGGGTTAATGAACCAAAAGTGGTCACGCCCAAATTTTTTTTAAGAGGACCTTTGCACATTGAATAATAAATAAGTATCAAGTCTACTAATTTAGTAGTGGTGGAGTTGTCCTTGAAGACATTAGTTCGAATCTTTTCCTCCACATTATTTTCTAATTGACAATTTTGCTTCAAACCTCAGTAAACGTCACACCATGTTTTTAAATAAATGTTGTTGGACTATTAACAAGTAAGTAAGACCATTAGGTCCCATGTTCAATTCCTCACATCCCCAATATTTTTATTTATTTTGGCTCATAAAACCTTGATCAAAGTTTCCATTACCGTCCACTCCAAGTTACCATGCAAGGGTAGATTCTTTCCTCTTTTAATTAGTCAATTTTCCTCCATAAACCCCCTTTTCACTCCACATATTCCCCATGATCAAATTTCATCTAATTGTCCCCCAAAGCTTCCATTTTCTCCCATTTACCAACCTTGAATCGTCTATCCCACCTAAGGTAGCCACCAGTCACATTTTTCTTTCATATTGTTTTCTTCTCCTCCCATTTTGGCCGTTCCTCCTCTTTGCTCCTCCCTTTCCACTTTTTGTTTTATTTTAGCCTCTAAACCTTATCCTTTGCACCACTAATTTCCATTCTTTTCACCACCACTTGATATCATTCTCTACCACCAAACCACCATTTCACTACCGTTGAACCACCATTGCACCACTGTCGTTAGTCACCGTTTTTCACTGATTTTCATTTTCTCTTCACTTCTTTAGTTATAATTGATCTACTAATCCTCCTCTCTTAAGTTCATAAATTATTTATATGTTCTAATAAATTCTTTTCTTTTATTTGGATGTTGAACTCCTCCTTAGATAAATCTCTTCTATCGAAAGATTATTCCGGCGATTGTTGATCTCTCCAACTTAATCTTAGTAATGTAAGTATCTATGGGGAAAAATCCATATCAATTTCTCCTTTACTTATAACCGTGTATAGGGGTTGATTTTTACGTGATCATTTTTGAAGGGTTGATTTTGTGACCTCCCTAACCCAGCTTAGACGTTATGGCTAGATTGAGAAGGCTACATTAGCCACCGAAATGGCTAAGCTAACTTACGTTACTTTTGAAGACCTTAAATAAACTCATTTTAGAGAAAACTATACTTGTACTTTAGTTAGCTTAAAAGCATTCATTCATTAGGTCGTGTATACTTAGGATTCATTTAATTTTTGATAATGTTGTTTTAGAAAAACTGTTTGCTTATCGCTCTTCTTTAAAAAAAAACTCAATGTTAAACTAACGCAGCGGAAAAATCATTTTTCAAGTCATTTTGGAAACTTAGTTGCCTTATCAAATTGTTTTTCAAAAATGATTTATTTGCAATGCAGTGGAAATTAGGGAGCAATGTCAAATTTTACATAAGCCCAATATCATGCATTTTCTGGTTATTATGCTTGAGTAATCCATGCATGCAAAATCCCCAAATAAAAAGTTACCAAGCCACAGACCAGAAATAATTAAAAATTACAAACCAAAACAATTAGATGTTGATTAATACTTCATAAAAGTATAATTCAAGGTCTAAGGTGATTGTCTGAATGTCGAGTCTGGTCCTAATTTCGAGGTTTACCTGAAAAGTTAAACACTATTGGGGGGTAAGCTTATAAAAAGCTCAGTGTGAGTCGAACAGTTATTTAAACAAACATAAATATCGAATACAATGAAACGGATTAGCTTTAATAGAAGAAAATAGAACCATCATAGGAATTTCATATCATTACAAAGTCATTATCAATATCGATGTCAAACGGTGTATGAGCATGGGTCATCATTCATTCGAGTAACAATCATTAATTTCGATACCATTCAATACAACAAAATACAATACGTAGCATAAATCAATAACATTTGACTATGTCGTGCACATGATGCAATGCAAAAACGTTTCTACCCATACCACCCGCTACACACCACGAGTTCCCTAGAACCCATCATCCAAACTTGTAACATCCCGAATTTTGGGCCTAGAAGAAATAGGTTTTGAACAAGGGAACAGTTAGGAGACTGCACATAAATATTTAGTTGTTCAAGGAAGTGACACAAATTTCTTGTTTGCTTTGATGGCTAAGTGATTTGGGTGTGTATGAGAGTATTTAAGAACATGACCTAGATTTAATTTGTTCATATACATATATACGGCAATAATAATTTTAAAAAATGACCAAACATATTGTATACCATATTTAACTACAATAGCTATAATAATAATATACATAATCTACTAAAGTATTGAATAATAAATATCTTTATTATACACCCTTTATAATTAATAGTACACCTACTTTTAATAAAATTTTACTGAAACTTAATACAAGGCTTATTAACTATGATCATATATAACATATGCAAAGCATGAATACTTCCAATTACAAGCTTACTTACATATATAATTATATAATATTTAAAAGCAAGCTAATGTATATTCGATTTTGTATCATAACAAATAACATATACATTCCTTTGATGTTTTAATTATCTTTATAAAGCTAAACATTACCTAATCGGTTGAAACATGCCATTTCAACTTGATAACAAAACTACAAATTTCAATTCAATACCCAACCGAACACATATAGACACTCTTTTATCCCATTAATTAACCGAATATAAATAGCTACTAAACTCTATAAGCATTCTTCATTTTATAAACCATAACTGCTACTTATATAACTACTAAGTTCAAATATATCATTCATATCACATATATATATCCCAAAACAACGTCATTTAAACCAAACATTATTCACCTTAAAATCTATTAAACAAAGACAAATAAAACACAAAGTAAGCTAACTTAGCTTAGTAAGCTTTAAGCAAATGTATATATAACATATAATTTCATAAGAAATTTTATCAAAATCGAATACCTACATATATAATCATTAATAATACAATTACAAATTTCAAGTTATCCTTGACATGGTTATTCATTTATACACAATTTTCCATTCATATACCTACATTTTTACTTAAGGTCGAACCTACCTATTATATACATATATAAACTTATAATAGCATTATATATCATTTTTGTTATATATAATCCACCAACTTACTTACCTATTTATCCAATAGGTAATTTAACAGTACATACCTGATCATTTAAGCTTATTAATCTTACTCGATACCACTTCGGCATAAAGCCTACCAAGCACAAATCTTAACATGATACACTGGCATGAAGCCTACTAGGCTTAAAGCCTGATATGGTACACCGGCATTAAGCCTGCTAAGCGTAAAGCCTGAAATAATTCACCGGCATAAAGCCTGCTAGGCTGAAAGCCTGATTATCACTGATACAAAATCAATTTCACACATAATTCATATATATATAGAAAGTTCTAATCATTCTTTAAAATTCATACTAAACGTTTTAAACATCGTATCTCAATAAAATCGAAATTTTACTCAAATTTCATAAACCATTATACATTCGGCTAACATATGAAAATCCATACCAATATATTCAGCATATAGATTTCACATACATTCTAATTTAAAGACGTTTATTTCCTAAAAGACTTACCTCAGACGATGAAAATCGGAATAGGACGATTAATCGACGACTTTGGTTTTTCCTCGATCCAACTCCGATTTCTTTGGTTCTTGATCTAAATGTATTAAAAATAAAATAATTTAAATATAATTCAATTCAATTAAGTCCAAAAACACATAAATGGGTAAATTACCATTTTGCCCCTAACATTTTACAATTTTTACAATTTAGTCCCTAGTGCATAAAACACAAAATACACAAAATTTGTACACACCATGCTAAGGCCGAATATTTCTTGTATTAATACAAGTCCACACATTTCATTTATTTCACATTTTAGTCCCTCAAAGTTTTATTTTCACAATTTAGCCCCAACTACTCAAATTCACTAAAAATTCAAAAACAAAACATGTTAATCTAACACACATAATTCATAATTCACCAACTAACATCATAAAACTCAAACATTCATCAATGGAACATTTCAAAATCATCATCAATTCACAAAATTAAGATATGGGTTTTGAAGTATTCAAAGCAACGATCTCAAAAACGTAAAACTTATCAAAAACCGAAGCAAAACATACCTTTAATCAAGCTAGTTTAATGCTGAAACCTAAACAAGCACGAACGGATTTCTTCTTTGCTATATTCAGCCAAGAAAGATGATGATAATGGCCATTTTTCATGTTTTAATTTAACATATATGAACCATTTATTATATTACTAAAATAACCTTTAATAAATAATATACAAAACATATATAATAAGGTCATATTAGTCCTTTGACGCCCACTAGCTATGTATTGGTCTTATTTCATCATAATTCCTCCATTTTATAAAGACAACAACAAATAGGTACTTTTAAATTTAACCCCTAAATTTTCATTTTACACGATTTTGCCATTTTCTTTAATCGGTCACTCAAACAACAAAATTAAAACACGAAAATTTCACTCAATCAAATTCACACATAATAAACACATAAAACAATATTAAAATATTTTTTGACTCAGATTTGTGGTCTCGAAACCACTATGTCCAATTAGGGTCGAAATTGGGTTGTTACAACTCTCCCCTTTAGGGATTTTCATCCACGAAAATCTTACCGGTGAATAGGTTCGAGTAACGCTCTTTCATTGCATCCTCTGGCTCCCAAGTTGCCTCCTCAACTCCATGGTTATGCCATAGTACTTTAACTAACAGAATTTTCTTATTTTGTAATTCTTTAACCTCATGAGCCAGAATGCGAATCAGTTCTTCTTCATATGAGATATCAGACTTAATCTCAACCTCTGTCAGATTAGTCATATGTGAAGGATCAGATTGGTATCTACGAAGCATCGAAACATGAAATACATTGTGAATCTTTTCTAGTTCAGGTGGCAACAGCAATCTATAAGCAACTGGCCCGATACGCTCTATAATGTCATATGGTCCAATGAATCTCGGACTCAATTTGCCTTTACGACCAAATCTGAGTATTTTCTTCCATGGTGATACTTTTAAAAAGACTTTATCTCCAATCTGAAACTCTGTATCTTTTCTTTTCAAGTCTGCATATGGTTTTTGACGATTCGATGTTGTTTTCAAACTATCCCGAATCACTTTCACTTTCTGTTCAGTCACTTTAATCAAATCGACCCCGTGTATCTTATTCTCACAAAGCTCGGTCTAATACAATGGTGTACGACATTTACGACTGTACAAAGCCGCGTAAGGTGCCATTTTGATGCTAGACTGGAAGCTATTATTATATGTAAATTTAATTAAAGGTAAGTATCATTCCCACGTACCTTCAAACTCAAGATTGCAACATCTCAACATATCCTTAAGTATCTGAATGATTCATTCGGACTGAAATTAGGCTGTGCTAAAGTGTAGTTTCATACCGCGATGTAAACCTTGGGTCTCTATCCGAAATAATGGAATTAGGCACACCATGTAACCTCACAATCTGAGAAACATATAATTCAACTAGCTTATCAAGCGAATAATCTATGCAAACCGGAAGAAAATGTCCTGATTTAGTCAATCTATCCACTACAACCCAAATTGCATCTTTCTTACTCGGTGTCAACGGTAAACCAGATACAAAATCCATCGTGACTCGGTCCCATTTCCATTCAGGTATCATGATCGGTTATTTGGTAGTATAAACTAAGGACTCTTCTTTAAAAATATTAGAGGGCATTGTGGCACTCAATTGGGATAACTTGATATACTTCTAATGGACATTTGGGACTTTTATTTGGATTTTAATTTTGAGATGTTATACTTGTTTTTTAATGATTAATTTAATGGTTAAATGTTGTGTGGATTATGTTATGTTGCTAAGTGATATTATGGTGATTAAAGCATGAATTTTCACTAATACATTTTAATTGTAGCTTGTCAATGAGTGGATAGCTTTGTGGCTAAGGTAAGTCCATTATATGATTTAATTATTTTTTGTTAAGCATGATTTTGAATGTTTAAATTATGAAAATGTGTTGTTTATTGGTTGTAATTACATTAATTAAAATTGTATATATATGATTAAAGTGATAAAACTTAGCTAATATAGCCTTAATTAGTAAATGGATTAAGGAGAAATGGTTAATTAAAATGAATTTTAGGCGGTCTCCCAAAATTGATTAAAAGAAAGTTAGTAATCATTTAGAATTAAAATCGGGATCGTTTAGTTTTAAGTGGTAAAATAACTAAAATACCCTTAGGGTTAAATCCTTAAAAATAGTTTTAAAATGGTTCACAAACGCTTCCGCCATAAGATTAGACAATTATTAGTTATAATTGAGGTGTTATAAGGTTGATGTGTGTTTTGGGCTGGTTTTGTGTTAGAGAGTCACTTCGGTGGCTAATGTATTTCTTTGGATTCGGGTCAGTCTGTTCCAGTCAGGTTTGTGGTGTCACAATGGTTAAGTGCTTTAAGTGTTTTTCTAGATTTTCAAAAAAAAAATTAGCACATCATCAATGTATACTATTGTAAATCGAGAATATGGATAAAAAAAACGTCATTCATAATTCTTTAAAATTCAAATGAAGTAAATTTTTTTATTTGGTATAGTAAATGTCGTTTTGTATATTTCTTCTTCTTTTATTTGGATTTGACGAAATCCGATTTCATGTCAAATTTTGAGAAAATTTTGGTATTACAAAATTTTTGCAATAATTTTTTATTTGGGATTGGGTATATAATCTTTTAGAGCCTAATTGAAAATTTTATAATTAATTACTAATCATGGAGTTCCTCTTTAGAGTTCTTCATTTTCATCACATAGAATGCGAAAAGACTCCAAGGATAGCTACTTTTCTAATTAATTTTCTACATAATTCTTTCATTTCTTTGTTCATCTATATTGGCCTTACTTTTGTTGAAATTTGTCTTTCATTGAAATCTTTTCATAGGCTAGTGTTACTTCATGTTTTTTCTATTCCAAAAGCATTAGGGATGTTAGAAAATATGTTTGATTCTATTTCTTCTTTAATTTGGTTTATTCATTTTGGACTTCTCTTTTGCTAATTGTTCAATTAATTTTTTTAAAACATATTTCTTCTTTTAGAAAATAAATTTGCTTCTGTTTATAATTAATCAACTTGTTGATTTTCCCATTATGGATGGACAGAGATTTTAACAGGTTGAGATTTATTATTTTGGGCTTTTCCACAAAAGGGAATTCTACCTTAGTATTTAAAACTTTGGTGGATATTGAATGATTTGTTACCTTATAGGGTTTGAGTAAAGATACGAATGAGGTTCCTAATACGACATCTTGGGTAATATCTTTTACCATTAAGAAACATGTTTGATATTTGATACCTTTATTACAAATTTTAGCTTAGGAATTTTATAGGTAATTTTGAGTTCTTTACCATTTGCAACCTTAAGAGATTCTGATGTTTTGTCATGGTATTTTGTTGGAATTATCCCTTTCCTAATACAATTTTGATCTTCTCCTGTGTCGAAAAGGGGTATTGTTTCTTATTGAAATTCATTTTTTATAATAATATTTATTTTTTTCAAATATCTTTGGATGGACACTTTAGTAAGAATCATCATGTATTCTTGTGTGTTATATTCTGGCTCAGGTTTAGTCTCTAAAGAACTATTTCTGGGATTTAATGTTTTAGAGTTTACATTTGTTTCTTCATCCCTTGTTGTTTAGTTTTAAGTTGGGAAAGCTCTAACTTAATTTGCTTTATTCCCAATTGTAATTTAGAATTTATGATTCGTCTAGGTTTTGTTTTCTCATATTTATTGAATACTTTATCTTGTATATTTTACATTTGTTATTGGCTATGAATAATTTCTTTTTCTTTTTATTTGTTTTGGTTTGTCTTTTAATGAGAATTTTAATTTTAAAAGATATTCTTTTTAAGTTCTAGGTCTTAGATTTTATCAATAACTTCAATAATGAATTATTGTTCTTTGGTTAATATATTTATTAAAGGTTCATTTTCATTAGAGGATTCGAATGTTGTATGTAATTCATCTATTTGCAATCTATCTAATTTGGTAGATGTATCATTTTCGTGAGTGTCATATTATTTCCTTGAAGCTTATGGAAGACAGGTGGTTCTCCCTCCTTCTCCTCCCTCTAGTTGTAAACACATGTAGCAGAGTTCACCAGTTGGGGTGAATTTAATTGGCAGTACAACTTTGGACATGGAATGTTTTGGAAGCAAGATCTAAGGCCAACCTTTCAAAAGTTGAAGCAACAAAACTCATAAATTCATTGTCCTTGTGTACAATAGACCTAAAGAAGGTCACCAAGATGGCCATTACCCTCTCGCTTACAGAAAAAGAAGTGTTGAGTTCTTTTGTAGTTGAATGAAAAGATATTTTTACTTGGTTTGTTACTGACATGCCAAGCATTCACCCCTCTATTGTTCAACATTCTTTGGAGGTGAATCCATGCGCTTTGCTAGTAAAGTTGAAGAATAGGCATTTTTCCCTAAAAATAGTAACAACGGTAAGGCAAGACGTGAATAAGCTGCTAAGTGCTAGGTTCGTTCACGAAATCACTTACTTGGAATGGATGTCAAATATAATAATGGTACCCAAGTCCAAAAATAAATTTTGGATGTGTAAATTTCACGAATTTGAATAAAGTTTGCCTGAAAGATAGTCGCTGCCCTCGATTGATTGATTAGTTGATGCCTCGGTAGGCCATGATTTCATGAGCTTCATGGATGCCTTCTCCCGGTACAATAAGATTTTCATGGATCCAGATGACCAAGAAAAAATGATGCTTATTATGGAAGATGGGTTTTTTTTATAAGATGATGTCGTTTGGCTTGAAGAATGTTGGGGCCACATCAACAGCTAGTGAATAAGTTGTTCAGCAACCAAATCAGGAGATGTATATGGATGACATGTTGGTCAAGAGAACCACCATGGAACAACATGTGAATGATCTATAGGAGGTGTTTATAGTTTTCAGAAGGTACAATATGAAAATCCTACCAAGTGTGCCTTTTGAATCTGAAATGGCAAATTCCTGGGATTCATGATTTTTAGCAAAGGATTATATTTGATAAGATGTGGCATTCTCATAATTGTATGCAAGTTTAGGGGAATGCATGTGAATGAATGTATTTTATTATTATGGATGATAAAGTAATTCTGCCAAAGTTGTGATTCCTATAAATTTAAATGTAATTTTGTACTATCTCAGGCATGTATATTTTAGATCATGGACTTATTACCTCTACGCATGGTTTTATTTTACCATTTATTTAAAATAAAATATGTGAACTAGAAATGGAAATAGGAATTTGTAACCTAATTTTCCTCAGCGAAACCCAAAAAATCGAGACGCATTCAAACTGATTAAGACGACGCAAACTTGACCCAGCCAAACTAGGAAGTGGCCGACGGTGGCCCGAAAGTGGTAGCTAATAGTGGTTCAACGACGATGGTTCGATAGTGGTTGATAGTGGTCCATGGTTGCCAGCGGTGGTGACACGAAAATGGTGGCAAAAAGACAACAATGATAGAATCGTGAACTGATGCCGCAACAAAAGTCCGTAGTGGCAAAATTGAAAACCCAAAGTATGCTTACGGGTGAATTTTGTAATTTTTTAATTTTGTGCTTTTTTTTACCGTAAGAAAAGGCACTTCGAGGCAAACTATAAAGAGTGGAAGGAATATCTATGTAACAGCCTGATTTTGGGCCTAGTCGGAACAATGGTTTTGGGACCACAAATTTGACGAGGATAAAATTTATTTTTATTATATTTTTACGATATAGAAATTTGAAAAATGATTTCGTGAAAATTTCGTTCGAAAATTTCGATGTTTGGGTACTCAATTTAGTCAAAAGGACTAAATTGTAAAAAGTGTAAAAGTTGAGTTTTACATGTTAGAGGTGTCCAATTGTTGTAAAATTTTAAATTGGAGGTCCTTATATGGTAATTAGACCATTGGTCAAGTTGGTGGACAAAAATGGACATGAGATAAGTGAAATAGGATATTTTTAAGTTAAGGGCATTTTGGTTATTTGGTAATTAAAATGAATTAAAAAGACAAAATAGGCCAAAATTTCATCATCTTCAACCCCATGGCCGAATTTTACAAAGGGAGAAGCCATAGTTAGGGTTTTCAAGCTTCCAAGCTCCATAGTAAGTGATTCCAAGCTCCGTTTTTAATGTTCTTTACGTTTTTAGAGTCCCGGTAACTTGATTTAGCTTATTCTAGCAATAATTTAACCTAGGGATTATATTTGGAAAAATAACCATAGGTGAAATGTGTTTATTTTGATGTTTTATGGTAGGATATGAAGCTAGAAATTATGTTAAACAACTTTTGCTAAGTGATTTTAAGTGAAAACGAGAAAAACGACATAATCGGTAAAAATACTTAATGTTCATAAGTAAGTGTTAGAGTGGGAATTTGATTATTCCATAGAAGGGAAAAATGTTCAGCATGTCATAAAAAATTAGAATAAGAGATGAAAATTAATTTCCGAGCTTTGGGGCAAAAGTGTAAATATGCAAAAGTTTAGGGGCAAAATCATAATTTTGCCAAAGTTCGAGTCAAGGACTGTTTTGATGAATGTGAGTGTTAAATAAGTTAAATGTATTGTTATAAATCAAGAAAGACGAGAAATTGAAATTGATCGATAAAAGGAAAAGTGAGAAAAAGTGAAAAATTCCCGAATGAACCTTTAGAATAAAAAGGGATACAAATGAAGTGACAGAAATGATCACATGTGTGGCACGGACTGTGTGTAGGGCACTATGTAAAAGTGAAAGTGATGGTCACGTGTGTAGTACTAAGTGCAGGCTACTACGTGTATCGGAATGATAGGTCGCATGTGTAGTACTATGTGCAGGGTACTATTCGTACCGGATAGTTTTGATCACGTATGTAGTATTATGTGCAGGACACTACGTGTATCGAATGGTAATGGTCACATGTGTAGTACTATGTGCAGGCTACTATGTGAAACGAACATCATTGATTAGTAAGGTGGTTGCTATTTGCTGATTCCACCGGACATCATTGATTAATAAGGTGGTTGCTATGTTGATAAGGGGTTGCGCGCGGACCAAGATCGAGTTGTGAAGTCACGAAAAAAGTCCTGCGAAAACTATAGACACTTGGATCTGAAACAGAAACAGAAAATTAACATTAGCAGCAAAAGATCTATAAAGAGACACCCCAAAACAAGAAAGAATCTGCCAAGAGTCAAAACACTTATTAATAGGGTTTCTTGGAAGTAAAGAAACCGAAATTTAACTCAGAAAGACTCTCAAAAACTGAATGTTTATTGACACCAAAGACTGTTGTCAAAATAGATTCTTGAAGCTTGGAATGGCTGAAAACGCAACAAGAACAATCACACCAAGTTAATCAACAATTCGACACAAATAAAAATAATTAAAGAAGAACAAATAGCAAGAAAGATAATTAAGTCCTAAGAAGCCTTGAAATCAAGAAAGATTTCACAAATCCCTTCAAACGGCTCGAATCTACCCTCCAATGTAAAAACACGGCAAGAAGAACACTGAAGATGGTTCCCACAATCAGAAAGATTGTTAAAACTACTTCTAAAGAAAACTCAAAAGAGAATTCTTGGAGAAACTCAAAGAGAATTTTCATTAAAAAAAAATCTGAATTCAATGTAATATGCTTAAGGGTGGCCGGCCAAGCCATATATATAGGCCTCCTAACTACTTTCCTAGCCCTACTAGGAAAACTAAAAAAATCCCTAATTGTTGACTTTCAAGGGGAATTTTGTCCAAGGCCTTTAAATGGGCCTCTTGGATTGAATTTTTACATAGAAATTTATTCATAAAGTCTAAAAATTAAAACTAAGTATTTAACGAATTAAAATTTTACAAATTGGGCCACTTTGACAATTTGGCTTGATTTTTCAACTAAATCTAATTTAAACTTCTTGGTTGGGCTTGGAACATCTTATTAGGTCGTATCTTCAAGAACTTGGGCTTGTAATCCGCTCTCTCCCGAAATTGGTTCGTTGATGCTCGTAACTGAGATCCAATGCGCCTTAGCTACAAGATTCAGTTTCTTGGACCAAGATTTCCAAGATTTGAAATCTTGATTTTCTTGATTCTTGAAATCGCCTAAAACAGCAAGATTGAACCAAGATTCGGTTTCTTGATTTTCTTGAAAACAAGAAAGTGAATCTTGATTTTCTTTTTCCTTTGTATACGCATCTAATGCCTTGTTAATGAAGTCTTGAATGGTTCCATTTAGTTTCATACGCATTTGCTTGGCCTTTGACCTCGCTATTGGGCCTTATGGAATTTGAGCCCATCATGTTCTTGAGCTTGAGTTGGTCCTTTGTGACTCGTATCATTCCCCCATTCCTCAAAAATATTCGTCCTCGAATCTAAAAAATCAAACGGAGATAAGTCAGCTACATTGAAAGTAGAACTTACATTGTACTCACCAGGTAGATCAATTTTGTATGCATTATCATTGATCTGCTCGAGTACTTGGAAAGGCCCATCGCCTCTTGGGTCCAACATGGTCTTTCTTTTTGTAGGAAATCATTCTTTCCTCATATGGACCCAAACCCAATCTCCGGGTTCAAGGACAACTTGTTTGCGCCCTTTATTTGTTTTGTTGGTGTTGATGTCATTTGTTTTGGCTATTCGTTGCCTAGCCTTCTCGTGTAAGGATTTCACCAGCTCAGCTTTCTGTTCGCCATCTAAATTAACAATATGTTCTAGTGGTAATGGCGCAAGGTCAAGTATTGTTAGTGGGTTAAAACCATAAACAAGTTCAAATGGTGAATAGCTAGTTGTAGAATGAATAGATATATTATATGCAAATTCAACAAATGGAAAACATTCTTTCCAATTTTTAATGTTCTTTCACACAACAGATCGTAATAAGGCTCCTAAAATTCGATTGACTACCTCAGTTTGTCCATCGGTTTGGGGTGACAAGTAGTTGAATACAGTAATTTTGTACCAAGCGTACCCCACAATACCTTCCAAAAGTGGCTAAGGAATTTGACATCTCTGTCGGAAACAATTGTTTTAGAGATGCCATGAAGTCTTACCACATCTTTAAAAAATAAGTCTGCCACATGTGTAACATCATCTATTGCGTGACAAGGAATAAAATGTGCCATCTTGAAAAACCTGTCAAAAACAACAAATATACTATCTCTTCTTTTCTTAGTTCGTGGCAAACCTAGAATAAAATCCATGGATAAGTCTACGCATGGTGAAGTAGGAATCGGCAAAGGAGTGTAAAGGTCATGAGGCATTACCTTAGATTTTGCTTGTTTACATGTGATGCACTTAGAACATACCTTTTCGACATCCTTCTTCAGATGTGGCCAATGGAAGTGTTCTTGCAAGATGTCTAGTGTTTTGGTCACTCCAAAATTTCCCATTAAACCCCCACTATGGGCCTCATGAATCAATAAGTCTAGTATGGAACAATTTGGTATGCACAATCTGTTTACACGAAAAAGAAATCCATCTACAAGGTAAAACTTCTCAAAAGTAGTATTTCCACAATTACTATAGATATGGCCGAAATCAGCATCATCATTATATAACTCTTTAATATGTTCAAACCCTAATACTTTAGCATTTAATGTAGTTATTAAAGCATATCGTCTAGACAAAGCATCCGCAACTACATTATCTTTACCTGTTTTATATTTTATCACATAAGGAAATGTTTCAATGAATTCCACCCATCGGGCATGCCGTTTACTTAACTTACCTTATCCCTTTAACCATTTAAGGGATTCATGGTCTGTATGTATTACAAATTCATTAGGCAGCAAGTAATGTTGCCATACTTGAAGTGCATGAACCAATGCCAAAAGTTCTTTATCATAAGTTGAGTAATTTCATTGTGCACCATTCAAATTTTCACTAAAATAAGCAATTGGTTGCTTATCTTGCATTAAAACGGCGCCAATGCCAATTCCTGAAGCATCACACTCAAGTTCAAAAGTGTTAGTAAAATCAGGTAATCTAAGAAGAGGAGCAGAACATAACTTAGCTTTTAGGGTTTGAAAAGCCTTTTCTTGAGTTTCACCCCATTTGAAACCCACGATTTTTTTAATAACTTCTGTTAATGGGGCAGCAATAGTGGAGAAATCTTTCACAAATCGTCTATAAAAACTAGCTAAACCATGGAAGGATCTCACCTCAGTTATCGATTTAGGAGTTGGCCACTCCTTGATTGCCTTAACTTTGTCCTCATCGACATGAATACCTTGAGCACTAACTATGAAACCTAAAAATATTAGCTTATCACAACAAAATGTGCATTTATCAAGGTTGGCAAACAATTTTTCAGCTCTTAGAATGTCTAAAACCGTTCTAACATGGAAAACATGATCATTTAATGTTTTTGAGTAAATTAAAATGTCATCGAAGTAAGCTACTACAAATTTACCCAAGTGAGGCCTTAAAACGTGATTCATTAATCTCATAAATGTACTCGGTGCATTAGTAAGGCCGAAAGGCATAACTAACCATTCATATAATCCAAATTTTGTTTTAAATGCTATTTTCCATTCATCCCCTTCCTTCATTCGAATTTAATGATAACCGTTTTTTCAATCAATTTTAGTAAATATAGTTGAATCATGTAATTCATCAAACATGTCATCAAGATGAGGGATTGGATGTCTATACTTTATCGTTATTTTATTGATTGGACGACAATCAACACACATTCTATACATACCATCTTTCTTAGGTACCAATAAGACAGGAACGGCACAAGAGCTTAAGCTTTCACGAATGTACCCTTTGTCTAATAAATCCTCAACTTGCCTTTGCAATTCCTTTGTCTCCTCGGGATTGCTTCTATAGCCTGGTCGATTTGGTATTGAAGCTCTGGGTACTAATTCAATCTGGTGTTCTATCCCATGTAAAGGTGGTAAACCTTTAGGGGCCTCACTAAAAACATCCTCATAATCCTGCAAAAGGCATTGAAACACACTAGACAAATTTTCACTAATGTTAGATAGAGATAAATAGTTTTGCCTAAACCTCACAAGGATACAAGGCTATTTATTGAGTAGGGCTCTCCACACATCTTTTTTTGTTGCAATTAAAATTTTCACTCTAGTTTTGCCACTTGCGGATTCACTCACCTTTGGGCCATTTAAATTTTGACTTTTTTCACTATTAGCCTCTTTTCTCTCTGTCTTTTTTATTTGTCCTTTCTCCCTCACCGCCTCACAAAATTTCATCATTTTTAATTGATCTTTATATACACCATTGGGATTTAAAGGAGAAAAAGTGAATTTTCAGCCTTTAAACACAAGAGGGTACCTATTGAGCTTGCCTTGGTGTGTAACATCACGATCAAATTGCCAAGGTCATCCAAGGAGCAAGTCTGCCGCATGCATTGGGACCACATCACACCATACCTCATCCTCGTAATTCCTGAGCTTAAAAGTGATCAAGGACTATTTTGTAACTTTAACTTCTAAGCATTAATTAAGCCACTAAAGGTGATACGACTTAGGGTGCTTGGTACAAGGTAACTTTAATGAATCCACCAAATAACTGCTAACTACATTCGAACAACTCCCACTATCAATAATAAGTGAACATAAGTTTCCTTTTATAAAACACCTAGAATGGAAAATATTGGTCCTTTGGTTCTCAAAATCGCCTCTCATTTGGATGTTAAGGGTGTGGCGGACTACAAGGTATTGAAAGTCGGTGAAGTCCCCTTCTTTTGGTGGTTCAACCAACTCTTCTTCATCATCACTATCATCCACAAGTTCGGGCATTTCCGGATCTATTTTATCGGAGTCGAAAGTGTACTCACCATTATCTTTCATAAGAAGAAATCTCGTGTTAGGGCATTCTCTACTATAATGACCACGCCCTTTGCACTTAAAACATTCAATCTCACGAGTCCTCTTTACATTCGAATCACTTAAATTGGGCTGCTGAGAAGGTGTTTGCGTTTTAATAGGAGCCCCTTTCTTCTAGTCCGATTGTTTACTACCACTACTCAAAGAAGACTTATTAGTAACAAAAGGTGGTTTCAAACTTTTAAAATCAGAATTGGAAGTGCTACCTCTATAATAATACTGTGAAGTAGAGAAGGAACTAGACCTTTGTTCCTTTAATTGTTGCTCGATCTCAATGGCTTTATGAACTGCTTCTTCTAAATCAATGTATGTTTGTAGCCTTAATGTATTAGCTATTGGCCTATTTAAACCATCAATAAATCGAACCATAGTTGTTTCATCCTCCTCCTCTACATTAGCTCTCTGAATGAGCATTTCCATCTCCTTAAAGTATTCATCTACCGACTACTACCTTGAACAAGTCGTCGAAGTTTTGTTTTAACCTCTCTATAGTAATGAGGCAGAATAAATCTTTTTCGCATGACTTGTTTCAACTCATCCCATGTCGTAATCTCACGTTCATAATACCTATGACGATTTACCCCAAGTTGAGTCCACCAACATATTGCATAATCTGAAAATTCCAGTGTTGCTAACGATACTATTTCATCATCCGAACATTTATAATAGTGAAACATAAGTTCAATTTTAGATTCTCATTCACAATAAGCTTCTGGATCATTCTTACCTCGAAATTGAGGAATTGTGAATTTTGGTTTTGCCAAAGAGGGTTGTTCGCGATCATGAATGTCATAGTCAGTTCTAGGGACATGTCTAGGAGCGTGCCTATGAGCACGAGGCTGGTTATCCACACCATCTTTAATTGGACCCCGATACTGAGGCTCTTGTTCCAATCGCATCTCATTGATAGTAGCACTCAATGTTCGAAGTATGGCATTTGTTTGTTTGAGTGCAGCAGCCTGTTCGTGTAACTGTTGTTGGAACTCTATAAATTTATCATGGACATCATTATGGTCAGTATTCTCATCATCGACTTGACCAATTCTATGCATCTTATTTTTTTCTTTTGGAATACCTGCAAAACAAACACTCAACACTCGAAAAAAAATTAACAAACCTCATTGTTAATCACTCAAAATGGAAAATCAAATTCTCAAAGAGGTAGAATTCAGTCTTGTGAGTTCTTTAGTAGAGTCTATATCAATCAATTAGAAAGTGTATGAACCGTAACTACCAAATAATCCTAATTGCACTAGGAGTCCAAAAAGTGACGAGACTCCAATTGATTTGTGTCGCACCGAGGAAGAATTGAGCACACTTTTAAATCCTACTAACACAAGAAACAAGAAGGTGTTAGATAGTGTAAAGGAAGAATAAAAGCAAAACAAATGAAAACCTACAGCTAAGAATCAATAAAAATTGTTGACACCAGAAAACCCGAAAAAACTGCGGAGTAACTTTACAACTTCGTTCAAGGTGTTCCCGATCTCCAAAAATCACAAAAATTTAAACTGGAATGTCCTTAAAAATTTTATATTTGATCTGGAAAGTTTCGGCACTAAACTCAACCCGCTGAATTTTTTTTAATTTTTATTTGATTTCATCTTTTTCTATTTTTTTGACTTTTTCTACTGATTTTTTTGCGGGAGATATTTTTTAATATTCTATCACAGTACCACAAATATGCATATAAAATTTTAGACCACTCGGACAACGTTTACCCACTCAAATGAATTTTTTTCAAAAAATTTTCTGGGTAAAAATTGGTATATGCTATTTTTTACAGGAAATCAGTTTACAAATCAACCAAGAACACCCAAAACGCCCAAAATCTGATACCAAATGATAGTGGGTTGCGCTCGGGCCAAGATCAAGTTGTCAAGTCACGGGAAAAATCCTACGAAAACTATAGACACTTGGATCTGAAATGGAAACAGAAAATTAACATTAGCAGCAAAAGATCTATAAAGAAACACCCCAAAACAAGAAAGAATCAGCCAAGAGTCAAAACACTTATTAATAGGGTTTCTTGGAAGCAAAGAAACCAAAATTTAACTCAGAAAGACTCCCAAAAACTGAATGTTTATTGACGCCAAAAAATGTTGTCAAAACAGATTCTTGAAGCTTGGAATGGCTGAAAACACAACAAGAACAATCACGCCAAGTTAATCAACAATTTGGCACAAATAAAAAAAATTAAAGAATAACAAACAACAAGAAAGATAATTAAGTCCTAAGAAGCCTTGAAATCAAGACAGATTTCACAACTCCCTTCAAACTGCTCGAATCTACCCTCCAATGTAAAAAAAATGGCAAGAAGAACACTGAAGATGGTTCCCACAATCAGAAAGATTGTTAAAACTACTTCTACAGAAAACTCAAGAGAGAATTCTTGGAGAAACTCAAAGAGAATTTTCACTCAAAAAAAATCTAAATTCAATGTAATGTGCTTAAGGGTGGCCGGCCAAGCCATATATAGGCCTCCTAACTACTTTCCTAGCCCTACTAGGAAAACTAAAAAAAATCCCTAATTATTGACTTTGAAGGGGAATTTCGTCTGAGGCCTTTAAATGGGCCTCTTGGACTGAATTCTTACATTGAAATTTATTCATAAAGTCTAAAAATTAAAACTAAGTATCTAACGAATTAAAATTTTACAAACTGGGCCACTTTGACAATTTGGCCTGATTTTTCAACTAAGTCTAATTTAAACTTCTTGGTTGGGCTTGGAACATCTTATTGGGTCGTATCTTCAAGAACTTGGGCTTATAATCCGCTTTCTCCCGAAATTTGTTCGTTGCTGCTCGTAACTGAGATCCAATGCGCCTTAGCTGCAAGATTCAGTTTCTTGGACCAAGATTTCCAAGATTTGAAATCTTGATTTTCTTGCTTCTTGAAATCGCTCAAAACAGCAAGATTGGACCAAGATTCGGTTTCTTGATTTTCTTGAAAACAAGAAAGTGAATCTTGATTTTCTTTTTCCTTTGTATACGCATCTAAGGCCTTGCAAATGAAGTCTTGAACGGTTCCATTTAGTTTCATACGCATTTGCTTGGCCTTTGACCTCGTTATTGGGTCTTGTGGTAATTTGAGCCCATCATGTTCTTGAGCTTGAGTTGGGCCTTTGTGACTCGTATCATATGTGCTGAATCCACTGAGTATCTGTTATTATTCCGAAGTGTTCATCGGGAAATTGACTAAGTGTAATTGAATAATGAACATAGGTGTGAAACTAAATTGAATATCGACTTAGAAATGGAAAAGTGAATTTTGAATTGAATTCTGATTGAAAGTGAAAAAGTGAAATTATGAAATAGTACATTGAGCAACAAAACAGTTTAGACAGCAACAGTTGTCTGACTTTGAAAAATCACCAAAAATGGTGGAAAATGAATTAGAGGTTGAATAATATATGAAATTGAAGCTGAATGAGTATATTTTCACCTAAAAGAAATAAAGCAAGCAAAAGAGTTATATATTTTGAGATATTTAAGTTTAGTTAGATAGAGTCAGAATGAGTTCAGAATCTCCTATTTTGAATTTGGAAAATTTTTAAAAAATTTTATATATTTTAAAAATTTATGAGTTATAATTTAAATTTTTAGAATCCTTAATGAGTCTATTTTCAAAAGAAACAAACCGAAACATCATCTGAATTCTGTACAATGAGATAATTAATTTTTAGTGAAGAGAGGCCGAACTGTCGAGCAGTGAAATAGGGGAACTTTAAAGAATAAACTGTACTACTTGGCTACATCAAAAATTTTGAAAATTTTATGGTAAGAAGATATGTGAATCTAGTTTCAGGGAAAATTAACATTTCTTAATTTGGAGCTCTGTAGCTCCAGGTAAAAATAATTTAGTGACTCTGACTCGGAGAGATAGTTTTAAGTATACATGTAAGTGAATAGTGAAACTATAGAAAATGTTATTTCTAATAGTGTTATGTACATTAAGGATGTGGAATGGAGAGGAGGAGGAAAATTGGAAGAACATATGAATGATTTTTGTATAATTGGCCATATGCTCGATTATAATCGATAAACGATTGAAAAGAAATGATGTTTATAATTGTGCATTATTAGTTATGGTTAAAGTTCATGTGAGAAAATAAAGTTTCATAGTATGTGTATGTGGTATACTTGGTATATAATTTGGTATGTAGCAATGTCAGAAATGGTTTATGAATTAACTCATGTTGATAAGTTTGGTACATAAATAAATGTGGTGCTTATCCATGCTTATAATGCTTATACTATATGTTTATTTGGCTAGCATATTTGGTGTGTATGCTTAGGCTTTGGCCAAGTTGTGGCTGGATTTCGACACATTAGATTTATAAAATTATACATTGAGATGGTAAATACCTAGATGGAAATATGTTTGTGATCATAAAAGGGTGGTAAGGTTTAAAGTTTGTAATCTTTATTAAAATGGTTTACATGTGGTTAGTCTTCAAAAAGATCTAGCTTGCGACTATGATTGAGTGTAATGTTTATATCTTGTGTGATATGCATAGGAAACGGGAGTGTAAAGGAAATGAAATACTAAGTTCATGCTTGAAGTGTAAAATGACATAAAAAGGGGACTTTAAGTTAAACGATAAATATGTATTAGTATTGAACTTAATGAAATTGAACTGTACGTGAATTAAATGGAAATTGCAAATAATATAATTTGAATTAAATGAATTATTGTGGTATTGAAATGTATATTGAATTGAGAAATTGAATCGAATCGTGAACACGAGAATCGTGAATTAAATGAAATGAAATAAAGTATTGAATTGCATGAGTACATATTGGGTTTCAAAAGTCATATTTGTTACAAATATAGTATTTTGAAGTTATAACGTGAAGATTTATAAAAGCATGTTAAAAATTTGAAGAGTTTAAATTTGAATGAAATTTTATAACTCGATTTAACATGCTTATAAGTGTATGTGTTCTGGTAATGCATCGTACCCTATTCCAGTGTTGAATACGGGTAAGGGGTGTTACAATCTACCCACCAAAGACAAATGTATGAAACTCTTTGTGATAGAAGCTTGTTTACTGGAGGATTCAATACACCACTGGATCATTAATTTGGGAGCCATTGATTATGTTTGTGTTTATTTACAAGGATTCGAGGAGACAAAAGATATTTGTAACACCTCAAAATAGGGTCTAGGAGTTTTAGGGGTATTTTAGCTCTAGAGTGCTCAGAATTTCATATCATGGTAAACCAGAGTTATATTCGACTATGGCATTATAACTATTACATCAATTTTTGAAAAAAGTGTTCTAGAAACCCCTAATTTACGAAAAATGATTGAATTGCACTATAGTCGAAATAGTAAGTATTTATGCTGCAATTTTACCGGTTTTTAAAATTGAGCTTAAAAACCCCATTCCTAGGTTTATTTTCACGATAGGTTTTCTCCAAACACCAAGCTTGTCGTCCCTTCCTTTTCCCTTGCTATTTCAATTGATTTATTATTCTAAAACCATAATACTTTGATTTCCTATCATTCCCAAGTCAATTACCTTCATAAATCTTCAAGAAAAACACTCAAAAACTTCCTAGATTTCATCATCTTCTCTAAACATAGGTTTTTCGGGTTTGCATCAAAACTCATCTAATCTTCCATCAAAGGTAATATTTTGAACTGTTATGAGTTTTTCATGATATCTAGTCCTTAAAATTGAAGTATTAGCCATTAAATCACAAGTTTTTAATAAAATCTGAAAATAGAGTCATTAATGGTGGATTTCGAGATTTTGGGTAAAACTATGATTTTAGAGTGTTTTTATATTAGTTTCAATGTGATTAAAAGGTTTTTAGACTTACATTGAATTTTTGTTAATGATTTCGTATGTTTTAATAAATTTTGTGAAAATTGCCTAAAAGATGTCAAAAAATGTTGATACCTTGAATTGAGCATTCTAGTGTAATTTAAAGGATGGGAATTAGGTGTAGATGGTTAATAAGATGAACATAATTCATTTTAGGCGAAAAGGTTAAGCGTAGACCGAATTGTGAGCATTTTAAGTTTGTTACGTTAATGGTTTTGAGCTACTTGAGAACTCAACTTAGGCTTGTGTTTTGGTTGGTTTGAGTGAATCCTTGGTCATTATTTGACTATGTTTATCGTATAATTTTTGTACGTGTGAAGCCTTGGACTCATTAAGGCCTTCAACCAGTTAAAGAAAGAGCTAGAATTAGCTTTCGACTTCTCAGTGAAAGCATTATTGGTGAGTGTTTGGAACCGCTACTCATAGACTTGATTCATGCGTATTTGTGAATTTAGTTGTAGCCTAAACCCCTACTCTAAATTCCAAGTGTAAGTTTTCTTGTATTTATGTTATTGTGTGGTTTATGTGATTACATTATTATGAACTTGTGCATAGTAGTGAGAAGTTCAAATGCGATATGTGGATATGATAATTGTTGTAAAAAGTGCAAATGTATACATGATATATATGTTATATTAAAGTGATAGTGTTTTGCAAAAAGAATCTAACATGCAGTGATAGTGCTTAGATAATCAGTAAGTTATATGTGTGTTAAATTGGATATTTTGGCTTTGTGATTCTTGAAACCGTTGGATATAGTTGGCATGCCATAGGATTGTCAGTACTCACCTATATGTATAGTGATTTTGGGTGTTAAGGCCTTGGGACATGTTTAGAGGGATAAAGGAATGTGAGCTAAGGTCCATTCAATGGATGGGACATGTGAGGGGAAATAATGAAAGTATTAGTTATACGCTTCACTTCTGGGACATGTCTGACAGTACGAGTCTATGTGGTGTGAAGGAGATTCGTGTATCTGATGTATGATGATAGAGCTCACTATAAGTTTCATAACTTAAGTGCCAAATTATCTTGTATTATATATATGTGTGTGTTGTGTGATGAATGCCTTAATAAATATGTGGTCGCTATGCAAATTATCCTTATAAATGTTATGCAAATGAACTGTTAGACAATGCATGTTAAAGTGTTACGCATTACTAAACATAAGACTCTAGTATTATATATATATGTGGTTATTATGGATGAATGACAGAATGTTTGCGTTGTGGTTATTCCACTTATTCACTGAGCTTGTTAAGCTCACCCACTCTTTTCAACATTTGGAGATTAGTAACGGTTTAGTATGGGTGGTGTGGTTGTCCTAGGGAGTGATCCAAGGAAGACTCATTTATTCTTATAGGTGTTCTTTCATTTATATTCGTATTGGGAAATAAAGCAATGTGGTAGACTTGTTTAGTTCCATGATATGTTTGGATTATTTACAGACTCTGTTGTGTTTCGATTTTGGAAGTTTATGAGTTTATTTGTTTGCTTATGTTCATGAACCTTAAATGATGACTCAATGTATCTTGCTCGAACATGTTTTGATTACTGGAATAGTTAAATTTAGCCGTTGGATGATTATTTATCGAAGTAAGTGATGCATGATGCTTAGAAACTATTTTGGAATGAGTTAATTGCATATGTATGCTGCATTTTTATTCCAAGGGTAGAGGTATCAATATTCAAGATTTAAAATTGATACCTCTGTGTTTCAAAATGTGCAAGAAGTCAGAATAGGGAGTTGGTATCGATACCTTTGCTCGGGTATCGATACTCGGGGTTAAAGTATTGATATTTCATAACAAGTACCGGTTGTTTTTGAGTTTTGGGTTTCTAAACAAGAAACAAAATGCAAGTTTTGTATCATTTTTCCAAGTGCTATCGATACCACTTAGAGAAAATAACGATACCCTAGTGTCAGTGTCGATACCTACGGACATGATTTGAAATTTTTTTATGACTAATTATTGTGAGATTTGCATGAAACAATGATAACTATCAAGTTGAGTGGTTTAAAACCTTTGCGAATAATGGAACGATGGATAATTTGTTCGAATGAGATTTTGCTTGATTTACATGAGACGGTGGTGTGACATTCCGTATTTAGGCTTAACGATCATGCCAGGTATAGGGTGTTACAATCTTAAAGATAAAAGTCTATCATTGCAGACCAGAATCGACACAACTGTGGAAACTAAAGTAGTGGGAGATGTACATATTTATTTTGATAATTCTAGGAAGATTATTTTGAAAGATGTTTTTTATATACCAAGTTTCAAGAAAACTTAATTTCAATTGCATGCTTATGTTAGAGTATGCCCAAAGACCAATCATGAGATGATTGTAATAATATACTTATTTTACCTCATTTACTAATATAAGGCATAGCCATATTCAGTTTGTTTTTTATGTATATAAATAAACAATTTTATAATAATGCCTTGAGAATAATATGATTATTCTTAAAAGGTCCTTAGTCGATTATTATTGTGGGCTTGGACAACAATAATGCATTAAGACTAACATGTAGTTGATTGATGACAAAGTGTTGTCATTGACATGAGATTACAAAATCAATACATGAGCATGTGTGTTAGAGAACAACATATTGGACTGACCCGCTATGAGTATGTTTCTTGGATTATTATGTAATAGTCACAACATTACTCATAGTGATTACTATGTATACGATCCTCAGACTTGAGATCATCATTATCCCAACATCATGAGTCGTATACTTTGATACAGTTAAACGTCCACTGTAATTGGTTGTTCTATAAAAGTTGATGTTGGATATACTGCAATCTATGTTGCGGGATATGGTTGATCAATATAGAATTTGTCCCTCCTACATAATGGGAGCAATATCTTAGGTCACTTAATTGAGTGAGACTAGAAATGCATGGCCATGCACGAATAAGCTGATATGAAACATCATACTTATTTGTTTTTCATAGTCTACTCATGATATCAAGAAACATTAGATGGGCTATGCAAGTGTGACTATTCCATGACTTGTGTCCATTGTAGATATAAAGGAAAAAATGATTTAATACATGAAGGGTTAATCATAGAGAGGTTATGTTGAATCATGACTTCTTGTAATATAGGTAGCAATGATGCATTGCTAGATGTCACTCATTGTTTGTAATATTAGAATCGTTCTAGTATTACTGCTAACGTTACAAAAACCTATAGGGTCACACCCTATGGTTGAAATGAATGGAATCCAAACATAGTTGGTATTGAGTTTAGTTGTCACATGAATTAAATTGATTATAGAATTAATTCAATTGGGCAGTTAAATAGCGAAGGAATCATATGTACAAGTATGTTGTACACACAATAAAAAATATGGTTAAATTAATATATGAATTTGATTCGTATAAAATTTAACTAAAAATTATTTACCGAAATCCTTGTTATAATTATTGTAACTATAATTTAGGATCAAACATTATTATAATTACTAAAATTATATTTTTTTTGGTCAAACATTGTTATAATTATGGTAATTATAATTATTATATTCAGTTAATTATTATGACTTGATTGATATAAAAAATATCAATTATTCCCAAATTAGGTATATACCCGAAAAGTAAAGTTTGTGAGGCCTAGCAGCCGTTAAGATATTTTTCTCTCTCTAAAAAAGTTTTAGAGAGTGTTTACCCTTCATTATCACACTGGGTGGCTGAAACTTCTTGTAGCAGCTTGGAATTGGCATATAATAGCGTAATTTGTTTATTCAATTTTTTAGATGATTAAAGGTAATTGTTCATACCCTTTTCAACGCGATTCGTTCCTTGCACATGGATCCCTAGATGTGATTGCCGGGTTTATTTTTTCACTGCGCCATGGGATGTACCGGTGATTCTACAGTTTATATAAACACGAATTGACCATGACTCTTATTAACGAAATTGCAATATTTAGAAATCACAATGTTCTATATAATGGATGGATGTCAAATAATCTATATTTTATCAAACCAAAGATGTACACACTGCTTGAGACTGAAATATTGAATAAAAAACTTAAAACTTATCACTCTAATGAGGCGTACCTTTAGCATTTGAGACTTGGTCATATTAACCAAGAAAGAGTCATTAGACTTGTGAAAAGCGGCATCTTAAGTTTTTTTAAAGAAATCGATCTAATACAATATGAATCCTGCTTTGAAGGTAAGATGACCAAGCGATCTTTTAATGCAAAAGGGAAGAAGGTCGTAAAACCCCTAGAACTTGTGTACATTGACATATCTGGCCCCATGAACGTCAATGCAAGAGATGGTTACAAGTATTATGTAACATTTATTGATGATTATTCCAAATATGGGTATGTATACCTTATGGACTGAGAGAGTGAAACATTTGATAAATTCAAATAGTTTCGTGCAGAAGTGGAGAAACAACTAGGTTTACCTATAAAGACACTTCAGTCTAGTCGAGGTAGGGAAGATTTATCTAATGAGTTCTTAAGGTACCTCATAGAGAATGGGATTCTATTTGTAACATCCTGCCCGAAGAAACCCTAGTGTTCAAACGATGTTTATGAAAGTAAGGCATAAAGAGTAAGTTTCGAGTGCGTGTAAAGTATAAGAATTTTACTAAGTATAAAAATTCTTTGAGCAAGCCTATAACACCCCGATTTTGGAAGGCACAAGGTCTAGTGTAATCTTTGAAAAAAATACAATTGGTGAATTGGTACTTGCCCAAGTGCACTTTCTAGCGTATAATGAAGGAAGACACGGTTGTGTGTTCAAGATGTTGAGAGTTCCATGCCAGATAAATGTGATTTAATAGAAGAAGGATGTGGCCAGGTAAATAGAAACTGAAAGTATGAGCCCCGTCAGAAGTAGTACACCCTTTTCCCTGTGATATTGTACAGGTTAAGTTAGGGTAAGCTGGTTAGGAACTAATCGAACGAGAACCAGGATAGTTAAAAGAGAAAGGGGAAGTACTCAATTAGTTTCCTCGAAAGTTGTAGACCTTTAATAAGACAAGTCAGTAGTGATGTGACATTTTCCAAGTTCCTGTAAAGACTTGGAATATTTTAATAGGTCTTCAAGTTGAAATAAAGAGAGTTCTCTTCTTCTATTTTGAAAATATTGAAATCTAAGGCAGAATGAGAAGAAGAAGCATTTTTCTTTAAGCTGGATCTGAAACTCTAGATTCTTCTAAAAATTTCTCCATGTCAATGTGAGTTTTATGACTCTAAAAAGTAGATCTACATGAATACCTGAAGAAGTAAGGCTTTGTTTATGGGATATTTGTGTTTAAGATGATAGAAAGGTTATCCGAACGGATTTTTATAGTGTTCTTTTGTTTTAAGAGGCAATGGTTGTTGCAACTCTTGAAACGATCTTGGAACTAGAGCTCAGGCTACTATACATTCTAGTCAAGTGGGTCCCTAAGTCGACTATTATAAGTAAGGTAGTATTTGCATTATTTCTATAGATAATGGTAAGACTATTATATGTAAGGTAGTATATCCATTCAATCAAATGATATTAAGCATGTTTCCCATCTCTTCTCGAGAGGCAAGTGGGCTATTTCTTTGCAAAATTGTGCCCAATTTCATATGTGGCAATTCCACCAAGATCTCTTCGTTAGTTGGGGGAAGAATCCACACGAACTGGATTTTTTGAGGAACATATCGAGAGAGAATTGGATTTGGTTAGGTAATGTATGGTTTGTAAACAGGGATCGATTTTTTAGCAAGGTACGGAATGTATCGTCAAATATTCAATATGAGTCCACAAGATCTAGTTTCGTTCAAGGAATGGATTCTCGCCAATTGAAAGGATCTTCTGATCAATCCAGAGATCGTTTCGATTCCATTAGTAATGAGGATTCGGAATATCACACATTGATCATTCAAAGAAAGATTCAACAAAGCTGTCAAAAACCATTTTTTTAATTGAAAATAAGGATAGACTTTTTTTTTAAATGGAGTCGCCACCCATCTTTATTGGAAGTGTGATCGGCTCACCTTGAAAATGATTTTGATCTGCGAATTTTTAAGAAAATAAGTTTGGGAGTCGATTACGTACGAGGAAGGGTTAGCACCCTCGTAACGCCCAAAATTGGTACCGAATTGATTGTTTAATGTCTTAGCGTCGAAACTTGAAAAGATCTTTTAAATACGATCCCATGAAATAAAACCTAAACAATTGAATCGTATGATAAAACGAACCATTTCAAAGAAAATAACCGCCACACTCAGTGAGTTAGAGTGCAACCGTTCAATTTTTGAAGTTAGATTTTTTAATTTTAAAAATTCATATGTTTTGAGGAGGATATTTGGTTATTTAGGCCAATCACGAAATTAGAATCCAATAAGTTAGGGTTCAATTTCTTGAGATTTCTAAACACCAAATATGGCCTTTATTTTAAAATCGAGATAACAAAATGTCATATCCAGTAAGTTAGGATCCAACATCACGAAATCTCAAAAGTTTTATTTTGAAATTATATGGTTTTAACAAAATAAGTACTTGGCCATCTAAATTCATCGAAAAGAATTGAAACCCAGTAAGTTAGGGCATAATCCAATCAAGAACGATGAACACCAAACCTTTCTTTTGAAAATTGTGAAATAAAATGATTGTAGTGCTTTAATAAAATACAATTTTTTTTACAAATGAAACATGATTGAGTAGCAATACATAATGTAAAAGATACAATTAAGTAATCAAAATACATATTGAGGAATAATAAACAAATGATGAATTCAAACAAAAATGGCTACCACAACATTTATTAATAACAACGTTTTAAGTTGAAATATTTACACATGAACTCAAAATGAACTTGAAACAAAAGAATAACAATATGGAATAATAATATGTAAAATAAATTTGAAACAAGTAATACATTTATTAATTTACCTTAAATAACACATAAAAAATAACCATGTAAAAGTCTTAATACATATATAATAAAAGATAATCACCTAGATAGGTTTTGAAAGAAGTAAATTATATATAAATAAAATTGACTTAAAATACATATATAGATATAAAATACTTCAAATTTATAAACATAATAATATCAAACATCAAAACAATTATATATATTTTCTCTGAGAAGAACAATTTAATAACACATATAATGGCATTTAAAAATATTATATTAAAGAATTTAAGTTATAACACAAAATAAATCATTAAAATATGTACAAAGTATGCCAAATTCTTATACAATATCTATATATATTAAAAGATGATGAAACATATAATAATATAGAATTTAAAATAAAAGTAATAAATTTTAAAACAATGTATGATAAATTGAAACATGTTAATAATAATTTGAAATAATAATATATCACATTTTAAAATTATACTAATAATAAGTTTAAAGAGCATGTCAAACTAAATATTAAAATATGTTATGAATAAAGATATTAAAATAAGTACTAAATTAGATCTAAAACTATACTATTAAAAATCAAGTTAAAGTTAAGACATGATTTAAAATATAAAGAAGGAATAATAATAATAATAATAATAATAATAATAATAATAATAATAATAATAATAATAATAATAATAATAATAATAATAATAATAGGATTAAAAAATGATTTTGGAATTCAAATAAAAATAAAAATAAAACATTACAAATAGAAATATAAATGAAAAATAAAGATAAACTAAATTGGTAATCAACTACAAAAATAAGGGACTAAAATTGCAATTAACCGCAAAATCTGAACATTCAAAACCACCCATAGAAAACGGTGCCGTTTATTAGAGGATTAAAATGAAAACTAAATCAAATGTACAGCACAAATTAAGAAAATTGAAGAATATCAAATTGCAATTACGCCAAACACAGAGGGACCGATTGTGCAAAAAGACCAACAAACGAAAGTACGAGGCTCCTGCCCTCGGGTCGGGTCATCGCGCGGGTCACAGGCTTTTAAACAACGCCGTTTCTTTCGTTATATACAAACAAAAATAAACCCTAAAATAGCAGCCAATTTGATTTTTTTAAAAAGAAACCTAAAAAAACTAAGAATATCTACCCCCCAGCGCCGCTTCAGCATCGGAGCCCCCAACCGACTGGTTTCGATCGGAACCAACGAGGGATTTGACGGCGGACTTCACCAGGTACGGGTTCTGACTCCCTCTCTTTCTTTTTTTATTCTATATATATGCTTCTATGCATATGGTTAATAGCAAAACAGAAAAAGAAAGAAAAGCAATCGGAAAAGAAAATAGAACTGAATCGAAAAAAAGGAAAAAAGAAAACCTTTTCTTTTGTATTGATTTCGTTTTTTGATATAGTATGAGTGGGTCCCCCCTTTTGAAACTATTTGCTATCGATTTATATACCGAAAGAAAAATATTAAATAAAAAAACAAAATCTATCCTTTGCTATTTTCTTTTCTTCCTTTTTATGTTTCTTTGTGTGCTGCGTTGTCCTTGTTTCATTTGCAGGTACAGTCGTACGGAGGCGCGTGGCGTGGAGGCGTGGTGTGTGACAGTGGCGCGCATCCGAGGGCAGAGGCTGATTGCGGCTTGATGGCTTTCTGGAGCGGCGGCTGATATCTCAGAAACCCTAGGGTTTCTGTTTGTTTCAGTTTTGGGCTAGGGATATTCGGGCTCGGGTTGTATTTGGGTTTGATTTTGGGCTAGTAATTTGGGTTTAGGTTTGGGCCGTGTTGATTTGGTCTGTATGATTTTGGGCTTGTAACTATGGACTTGTGTTATTTGTAAATAGACTTTTAATATTTTTTTGCTTTTATGTTGGTTTTATTTATTTTTTAGTGAGCCCGGGTCAAAATTGGGCATTACATTTGCATTATTTCTATAGATAATGGTCAGACTTTGAAAGCTAAATGAGTCGTACATGTATAGTTTGTGTATGAGAGTGATGTTCTAATGATGAAATAAACTGCATGAGTGCTCTTGGAATGCATGAGATGATGAGAAATGAAATGTAAGTTAGTTCCTGTATGGTGTCAGAGTATGAAAGATCTATTAAGTAGGTCTAGGTCTGTCTCTGCAGAGTCATCTAAAAGAGTCCGTAAGGACTTTAAACAGGATTCTTTGAAAAGAAAAGTCCATGGCACCATATTATGTAAGACCATAGCTGGTGGGCTGTAGCGTCATATGGAATGACTATATCGTATAAAACCATAACTGGCGGGTTATGGCATCATATGGAAAGAATTAAAGGAAGGTTATTACCTAGTCGAGTTCTCTGTGTGACCCAAGACAATGAGGGGCAGACCTCACGTAATGTGAGTATAGGCAAATCCCTATCGTGAACACTCCGGAGAAATGAAAGTCTTTGTGGCAATTTATGAAATGGAAGCCTTTATGGCGATCTATGAAAAGGAATGTCTTCATGGCGCTTTCTAAAGGAATGACCTTGTGGCAAACATCTGAAAGAAACACTCTTGTGGTTGACCTTGAAAGAGAAGAAGAAATTAGCATTCTTTCTATAAAAATTAATTTGAATCGGACTCAAACAATTTTTATATAGTAAAAATAATATTTTATTTAAATAATATAATATAATATAATATGACTTTTAATATAAAAATATTTTTATTATATTTTTTGTAAGTTTTATAATTTTTTATAATTTTTTACATGATATCATTCTGATATCATCATAAGACATATGGTGAAACACAATTGGTTGGATGATTCAATCTTTATTTTTTTTCACTGCATAAGGACTAAACTAGGAACATTAATAACATTAGGTCTTGAGTTGGGAAAATAATCTTTGAAGGACCAAAGTAAAACAGATGATATACTTTAGGGACTAAATTATGCATTAAGCCAAAAATAAACCTTTTAAATATGGTAACATAAATGGAAATGTGGAGCTGAAAATTGTAGTTGTTGGTGTTGCCTTCTTTGACCATTGGAGTCATACTTATTTGTTAAAACTACCCATCTCTACGTTTCATCTTTTTATGATCCGATTTCAAATGGGCTCTGGTTAGAAGCCGTAAACTACATTATGTTTTTTGAAGTCCAAAATGTTAGGCTATAACCCAAATAAGCTAGCAGTCTAACCTTGCCATTTTATGACCCTAGTCCCCCACAAACAAGGGCTCATGTTAAGGCTAATTAACTAGTCAACAATTTCAGAATAGAGATGGATTTCTAACTCAAGTCTTGCTCTTTGATGAACAGAATTTGGAGGCCTTGTAATCTTCTCTTTTTTTTCTTCTTTTTTTTCTGGTTTTTTTTTTTTTTGCATTTTGCATTTTGGGATATGGATTTCTAATTCAATATTTAAAATTTTGGAATGGCTTAAAACTCAATAATATTAAGTTGCGTTCGGTTTTCGGGAATTCCTTTTTTTGTGTTTTTAGGAAATGAAAACATTCAACGAAATGTGTTTAGTTGAAATTTTTAAAATGTTTTTGGAAAATGAAAATATGTGGAAATTAGAAAGTAATAAAAAGTATTTTCATTGTTTTTACTAAAATTTTTGTAAAAGTAAAAATGATAAAAATAAGAGTTTTTAACTTTATATAATTGGTCTGATTCAAACTTATATAAACATAAAAATATTCTTTTTTTCTAATATTAAATATGATATCTTGGTTTGAATCCATATAAATGAAAGATTTTTATTTTATTTTTGTTAGAAAAAATTGTTACTAAATATATTTACGTGTTTTCATTATTAAAATAGTTTTTATTTCATTTTATCAAACGAGTTTTTAAATTTTTAAAAATTATTTAAAAAAAGAACTTCAGAAAACAGTGGAGCTTATATTTTCAAGTGAATTTTAACAATTTACTTGCTAAAAGAGTTTTTCTAAGTATTAACATTTTTTTTATGATGATCTCGTGCTAAATGATTTTGAAATCACACACTATTCATCAATCAAAAGGATCAACACATTAGTAGTAACAATTCATGAATTTACGTGCAAGATTAGGTTTCTATTGAAAGTGAACACGTTTGGTTGTTAGTTGTTGGGCATAGTACTAGAAAAAAAAAAAAAAGCTCATTTCCTAAATTATTTACGGAAATGGGTCAGTAAAAAGTTATTTATTGGAATGGTCTGAAATCAATAAAACGCTTCGACGTGGACTCGTTTTCAGGGGAAAACATAGAAAAGTATACTGACGGGGACATGCTTTACCCTGTGTCAACAAAAACATGTTGACGTGGACGCACTTTAGTAAAGAGCGCTGACGAGGGCGCGTTTCAGTAAAAAGCGCTGACGAGGACGCGTTTTTCCCCGTGTTTGATTAGGGTTTTTGGGTTATTTGCATATTAGGGCTTAGGGTTAGGGTTAGGGTTTTGGAAAAAAATAAATTAAGGTTTAGGATTTTAAAAAATTAAATTAGTGTTTAGGGTTTATGGTCTAGGGTTTTAGGATTTAATTTTTTTAATTGGTAAGTATTGTTCTAGAAGAAATAAATTTGACAATATAGGATATGAAAAAATAAATTTGACGTGATGTGTTCTGAAAAAATTATTTTGACGAGATAGATTTTATTTTTTTGTACAGTCAGTAATTTTACAGAAAAAGCTTCCAACTGGACACTTTTATTGTACCGTTGATTCTAAAAAAATAATTTTGAAAAGATGGTTCTGAAAACATATCTCGGAATCCTCAAGAAATCTGATAGTTGGGGTTAAAAAAATAATTCTGAAAAAATAATTTTTAGAAGATGGTTTTGAAAAAAATCCTGGGATTCACGAGAAATCTGATAGTTGGGGTTGAAAAACGCTTCAAGTAGGATGCACTATCAACAAAAGTACTGAAAAAGCTCCCAGTTGGATGCTTTTTTCAGTAGTGCTAGTGACAGTGCATCCCACTATCCCTTGGGCTATAAATGAGTCAAATTTCATTCTCTTGTTGCATAAGTTACAGCAAGAGAAATAGAAGAAGTTCAGAAGAATAGAACTTGAAGAAGTTCAGAAGGTATAAGTTGATTTATCGTATTAATATTTAAACGAATATTTATATTTTGCATAATGTTTTTTGTTTTGAATTTCTTTCGACAAATAATTTGGTTGAAAATGAGTGAATGTATTAATATTGTTATTTACTACGACGATGAGGTCCGTGACAACGAGAACAGCATTTTTTTTATCGGAGAACACAACGTGTCTAGTTTTTAACCAAAACATAGAATTGACAGAACTTCGAAACAGAATTAAATGCAGAATCTTCAAAACGACGCTAATGAGAGTTTCGTCTATTAAGTATAAATTTTGTGCTTCGACTGATCCCATGAAATATGATTTATTTGATATCAGAGGTGCTCGTGGCTTGGAGGAGATGATGCAGACTCACCTCGCTAGTGGATCACCCTATCTTGAGTTATATTTGGAATTTTCAACTCCAAATGAAGCACTTGCAACTTGAACATCTACTACTGTTCGAGAGAAATACACGACCCCTACCCGACACTCCATTAGTGGGAGGCAGAACACAAAATCGTCTATTTTTTATGGCAAGATAGAATCCACGACCCCTGCACGACACTCCGTCAGTGGATGGGACATGCACCTCGGTGGGTCAATGTTCAATGTTGGAAATACTTACTGGGAATGCCATCAACTTCTAGTGGTCGGCAATCCACATCTGATTGGGGATGTTATGAAACGTACATAAGAAGGAATGATGTACTCCCTACGATGTCCACCGGCGAAGGGTCCTCCTGCATTGCAGATGGTGGTGGGTCAGATGATGAGTCCGATGTGGATCCACCCCGAGAGTCCGGTCCCAATGATGCAAAAGTTGCATTATTTTTTGAACTGGAGGCTGTTCCAACCGAACTCAAAGACGGTGAAGGGGGTTTAGATAAAGAAGAAGATCCACAATTCACAACGTACTTGCCTCTAGCCCACATGCATAATGTCGATCTATCGTTAAATGATGCGTTGGAGTTTTCAGATCTACCATACAGGAGGCGTGGCCATACAAGTTCGTCGTTGGGTTTCGGTGAATTGGAAGTGGTAAGGAGTTTTCTAGCAATGATGGTTTTCTCGATGCATTGAAGTAATATAACATCATGAACGAGGTTAAATACCATGTGTTTAAATCTAAATCTGAGAAGTTTGAGGTCAAGTGTGCAGTGCAAGATGGTGCATGTTCATGAAAAATCATGGCTTCGGTTAAGAAGAGAACATGGTTATGGGAGATAAAGAAGTTTAAAGGTCTGCATACGCGTATTGCCTCTGGTACAGTATCACTGGGTGTTTAGGGTTTTTGAATATTACTGTTATTATTTAATGTTACATTATTTAACGTACTTATGGGTTGACAGGTGTTTCACAAGATCATCCCAAGCTATATTCAGAGATGATAGCGGGCTTAATACTACCGATGGTGAAAGTGGATCCCAATACTACTGTGTCGGTCTTAATTTCCAATATTCGTAACCAATTCAAGTACACGCCTTCTTACAGCAAGGTCTGGATAGCTAAGTAGAGGGTGTTGGAGAAGATGCACAGTGGGTGGGACGCTTCAAACAATGAGGTGTGGTAGTGGTGTTAGGTGCTGGAGAGGTATGTCCCAGGTTACGTAACAAACCTTGAAATAGTTCCTGCGTATTACAATGGTCTTTTGCTCCATGGATGTCAAGCGTTCAAGAGTCTATTTTGGAGCTTTAAGTAATGACAGGACGCATTTCAATACTACAAGCTATTGGTACAAACTGACGGTACCTTTATGTATGGTAGATATAGCCAACGGCTATTGCTAACTGTGGCACAAGATGGTGATGGGGGATCCTTCCAATTGCATTTGCAATAACATTGAGAGAGTCAAGTGACGACTGAGATTTCTTTCTTTCTTGGTTGATGAGGCATGTCTGCCCCCAACCTAATATTTGTGTTACATCTAATCGGGGCGCTGGAATACTAGTCACAATTAAGTGACAAGAAACCCTCTGGGATCACACACACCATCGGTATTGTCTAAGGCACGTTGCATCCAACTACTACGGGCAATATCGATTTACCACTGAATGACGACAAGTGACTAACATGGGTATTTAATCGCCACCAATATTATTTGGTATGTAATATTCAATTTGTTTTGAATGGAAGAGTGGTATGTAAATATCGCTATCCACTTATATTCACAATATACGAGATCAATAAGAACCATTTTCAAGATGTTGGTGATTTTGTAGTCAATTAACGATCAAGGCGTAAACTACCTTTGTAACATACCTTTCGATCAATGGACACAATCATACGACTGTGGCTTACAATATGATCAGATGGCTTCAAATCTGGTTGAATGCATCAATTCTGTTTTAAAAGAAATGCGTCATTTGTCGATAATCTTGGTTGTGTGGGAGACATACTACCATTTGATGACACTGTTTTCAAAGCAAACAGTGAGTTATAAAGACCAAATACAGGGAGGCCATGTATGGTGTCGGAAGGTAGTGCAAGAAATTAATAAGGCCAATGCGCAGGCCAACTCCATGAGCACAGTGTGTCATGATCGTGACAACCTATGGTTTTGTGTAACGGCGTTCGACAGACCGAACCAAGGTATTCTTGGTGGACAATATCGTGTACACGTGAGAAATAGAACTTGTAACTATGGGAGGTTTGACGCACATCGTTATCCATGCGCTCATGTAATTGTAGCTTGTCAGAATCTCTATTTGGATGCCATGAGCTATGTCGATGAAGTGTACAAATTAGAATACATATACAACGTCTGGAAACACATATTCCCACCATCTCAGATGAACATAAGTGGTCGTCTGTATCGTTTGCTCCATTTAAGTTGTTATCGGATAAAGAATTACGTTGCAAACTAAAAGGTCGATCGTGCTCAACTAGAATACATGATAATATGGATATTTGGGAAATAACAAACCAACCAAAGTTATGCAGGTGATGTAGGAACCCGAGTCATACAATGCCAACATATCCATATCGAAATAACTCCTAATTTATTAAATGAAACAATGAAAAAATAATTTGTACGAACATATTTAAAAGAACTTCTATTTTATTAAATGAAACAATTTAAAAATAATTTATACAAAAATATTCAAAAGAACTTCTGTTTCATCAAATGAAACAATATAAAAACAGTTTGTACAAATATATTCAAAAATAAATCAATGCATGTGTCGTCGGAATTAGTGCCACATAGGGTGGTCGACGGTTATGCATTGGATTAGTTCTTGGTTCAGCTTTCGGTCGGGTTGTGGTTGTTCGGGATTAACTTATGATTGTGGTGTTGGAAGGATGAAACATCTTGATCGAACAAAGATTGCGGAGGTATTTGCAACACCCACAATAGAGGTGTTTGAATCCCATAAGGCGATGGGGATAGAAATGAGATGAGCTCCCCGACAGTGCCTCGAGCGGTCCCTCCTGCGTCAATGGCTTATATATCGTCGGTTGAGTCGGAGTCATCGAGAAATGATATGCACTAGGCCATGCATTCCAACCTTGCATAGGAGTGGAAAAAGGAAACATATAAGGGTTAGGATACATATAAGGGTTCAGATCCACATCTGGCATAATCTGAAGGGGCTGTGGTATGGGCATTGTCTCTTACTCAATTGGGGTCAGTGATTGCGTGGGCATTGTTGATGGGCCCGCCCCGCTAGCCCTTTTGCTTGGATTCAAAGGGGCCCGTCATTCCCTTTTGACACAAAAATTCCGACGCATCTGTTGTTTCGAGAGAAAATATATCTTGTCATGGATCCTAAACCATGGCATGTAATTCGAATCGCACGCTAACTCCGGAATGATAATTAGTTCGCGAGTAAGTATATTATCATACCAATTTTCCCACATTTTGATTTACTTTAAGTAGAAGACCGACAAATGCATATTCGGTCACCGTAAGTCAATTTTGTACTCATTATTGAGCACCTCAAGTGCCATGGGAATCAGTTTTTAGAATCTAAATTTCCGCAACACTTTATCTTTTTGGTGCATCTCGACGGTAGCGTAGTTGACCAATAGAACCTTAGTGTGCCAGATGCTCGGATTCTATAGGAATTTATAATTGTCGGATCCTCGTATGGTGTCCATTGAAACTATATGAACGTGATAAAAATATTAGTTATACACATAATACTAAATAAGAAATACAAAATCGACTATTTTATGTATATATAGTTTAAAATGAAATAAATACTTACATGAGCTTCCGACCATTGGTCTAATAAAAGTCGTATATCTTCAAAAGAGGTAGGTATTCCCCCGAAATTAGTGAATAGTTCCACATATTTAAGTAAAATTTTAGCATAAAATTATATTTCAAATCTATGTTATAATTGTAAAATCTAATATAAATTTTACCTTGTTAAGAGTGAGAATGTATACGGGTGGTTCACTCGTTGATGTAAAAATAAAAAGCGAAATTGAGCCCATGATTGTAGTAATGAGAGGCAACCTCTGATTTTGATTTTATTTGGTTTTGTCTCCGGAAAAATCTTTCGGTACAATGTCGACAACACGATAGACCCCTAACTAAGTTCGCCAGCTACTCTAAAATCGCTGAGTTTCAGTAGCCACCTCAAATGTACTAGGTTTCGTGACTTGTCTGGCATCAAATAACCTATGAAGATCTAAAAGATGTATGCCTGAGCGTATCATACTCTTTGTACTTCAACCGAATCATCCCCAGACTCTAAGAATGTGTCTCGTAACCAGCCCATATCGATCCGACCTCCGTAAGTAATATCTGGAATCACACCCAAAAGATCGTAGCATATGGCTCCCCAATCAGTAGATTGAGCGAACCCAATGAGTACTGCCCCATCCACCGGTAACCCCAATTGTAATTATACATCCTCCAAAGTCATGGTACACTCCCCACATGGAAGATGGAATGTGTGCGTCTCGGGTCTCCACCTCTCCACAAATGCGCTAATGAGTTTTAGGTCCAACTTACACCCCAAGCCTATATTGGCCACATGCCAAAAACCTACTTCCCTCAAGTAATTTTCAATCAACAGTGATGGATGACCAAGTATATTACGAATAAAACATTGTAACACTCGACTTATCGACTATTATAAAAAATTATAAAAAATATTAATTAAATTACAAAAATAAAATAAAAATATTAAAAATTTAAAATGGACCTTTACCATTTTCATTTGGTCGACGGAGATATATTTATCATCGAAACGAATTAATTGTCGAGCCATTGCTAACACGATCAAATTTCTTAGAAATTATTAAAAATAATAATAATACTAATTTAGACAAAAATTAAAACTTTAGAGAGCTTTGAGAGGTTTTTTGAGAAATTTAAAGAGAAATTTGGAAGAATTATAATTTGGAAGAAATTTTGTGTGAAAAAAATGGGTGGGGGTTTTATATTTTCTTTCCTGACCGTTGGGTCCAACAGTCAAATTTTTAAATGGCCATTGGATGTGATCGTTGAGGTAAAACACAGGGTAAAGAACGTCCACATCAACGCGCTTTTGCTGACATGGGGTAAAGCCCACCGCTTTTGCTGACAAGGGGTAAAGCGCGTCCCTGTCAATGTGTTTTTTGTATTTTCCCCTAAAAATGCGGCCACATAAGAGTGTTTTACTGATTTCAGACTATTCCAGTAAATAATTTTTTGAGTGGCCTATTTCCGTAAATAATTTAGGAAATGGGTCTTTTCTGGTACTATGCTCGTTAATTGCTCTCACATGTAATAATATGTGTTTGTCAAGTTGTTATGATGCAAGTTGCAACTATGCTAGTAACAAGTATAAAATTAAACAACAAAATAAAAAAATACAGTTAATGATATTATTATGGGATATTATCCTTTTGGAATATTTCAGTATATTATTGTATATCTTTTAGGCATATATTTAGGAATATATTATATATCTTTCCTATTCCTACGCAACAACTGATGTATACGTATTATGTATACTCTTGATGTCTATGAATAAAATTGAAAGAGATTACTTTATTCTTGTCATTGCATCTGAGCCAAGTGTTTACCATTTTTTTTCCTCAATGGCTAGCGACGATTCTACTTCTCCACTAGCACCACCGCCACTTACTGGTTTTACCACTGAGCTTTGGCAGTTTCTTTTGGCTATGTTCGGTAATACACAATCTACTACCAACCGGTTGAATGGTAAGTCCAAGAATAATTGGATTATTGACATGGGTTGTTCAAATCATATTACGCCTGATTTTATGTGTTTGACGAATTTTCGAGAAGTTGTAGCATGTTCTGTAAGGCTTCCTGATGGCCAAAAATGGTGACTACCCAAGAAGGAATGGTTAAATTGTCGGACAAAATTCATTTAAAACATGTTCTTAATGTTCCTAAATTAAACCACAATTTAATTTCAGTTTCATAGTTGAATGATGATATGAACTGTTTTGTCCAATTTTCCACTAACATATGTACTATTCAGGACATTCATTCGACGGAGCTAATTAAAATGGATGAGAGACGGGATGGACTTTACTACTTCTGGCAGGTATCAATTGTTAAAGAGGTTTTGATTGAAGCTTCATCCTCTTTAGAATTTTGGCATAGAAGATTGGGTCACCCTTTCGAGAAAGTAATGAAGTTACTTCCCTATGTTAGTAACTCTAGAGATAATTTGAATAAAGCTTGCGAAGTTTGTCATCATGCTAAACAAAACTAGAAATAGCTTTCCAATTAGTGAACATAAAGTCACTCATATTTTTTAATTAGTTCGTTGTGATTTATGGGGTTCTTATTACACTCCTCTTGTGGATCTCATTATTTTTTACATTGGTTGATGATTTCTCTCGTGTTGTTTGGGTATATCTATTTGTTAATAAAAAGGAGGTTTTCAAGATTTTCATGTCATTTATTGCTATTATTGATCGTCAATTTTCTCAACAGATAAAGTTTATTAAAATTGCTAATGGGACAGAATTTAATTGTCTCTAGGATTATTTTCTTACAAATGATATTATTTTTCAAACATCTTGTGTTGGTACTCCTCAACAAAATAAGAGAGTCAAGAAGAAACATCAACATATTTTAAATGTGGCTCATCCTTTGCGTTTTCAAGGAAATTTTCCTATATCTTTTTGGAAGGAGTTTGTTTTGGCTACTTTTCATCTTATCAATTGAACTCCTTCACCTCTTCTCAATGGTAAACACTCTATGAAATATTGTTTGGTAGATCTCTTTTGTTTGATGATCTTCGTGTGTTTAGTTGCTTATGTTTTGCTCATAATCAATGTTTTAAGGGTGGTAAGTTAGCTAGTCAAAGTTGAAAGTGTGTTTTTGTTGGGTATCATTTTGGCAAAAAGGTTTGGTATTTATATGATATGGATTCTGGGAAGTTTTTTTTGTCTTGTGATATGAAATTTTTTTAGGATGTTTTTTCGTATTTAGATGGGAATCTTGCAACCATGGAGCTTGACAATGTTACTCTGCCATATGAGAGTCAAATATAATTTTTTATACATATTTTGGTGAGTCAGAGGTGTTGTAGCCCGTGATAGTTCCCATGTTTGTCACTCCACAGCTTATGAGTTCACCACCTGTAGATTCTTTGCCACCTATGGTGTATTCTTCTTCTTTCAATGACACAGTGGTATAAGGGGCTTTGGGTAATCATACGTCCGAATAAGGACGAGGGAATAGGGAAAATTTTCTCTCAAAGAAGCTTCAAGATTTTGTCACTCATACTATCATAAAGAAAAGTCCATCTCTCGCATCACTTGCTTCAGAGCCATCCTCAGGTACTCCATTTCCTATAGTGTATTATGTTAATTGTGATAAATTTACTGTAAAACACCAAAATTTTCTTGAAGCTATTACTGAATGGATCGAGCCCCAGTATTTTAAAGAGGTTGTGAAGGATGTGGGATGACATAATGCTATGAAAAAGAAGACTCGTGCTCTAAAGGATAATGGCACTTGGTCTATGAAGACATTTCCTCCCGAAAAGAAATCTTTTAGTTGTAAGTGGGTATACAAGGTTAAATATAACTTTGATGGAAGTATTGAGAGACTTAAAGCTCGTCTTGTCATTTTTGGTAATCGCCAAGTAGAAGGTATTTACTATAATGAAACTTTTGTTCTTATGGCAAAAATGGTGATTGATCGTGATTTCTTAGCTATTGGTAGTTACATCAGATGGATGTACATAATGCATTTTTGCATGGTGATCTTGATGAAGAGGTTTACATGAAGCTTCGTTCAGGTTTTTCCCTGAAAAGCATCAATTGGTCTGTTGTTTGCGCAAGTCTTTGTATAGGTTAAAACATGTTCCTTAATGTTGGTTTGCTAAGTTGGTTACTACACTAAAAAGGTATGGGTTTCTTCAATCATATTCTAATTATTCTCTCTTTGCATAAACTAAGAGATATGTACACATTAATGTGCTAGCTTATGTTGATGATTTGATTATTTCTGGGAACGATTCCACTGCTTTAAAAACTTTTAAGGGGTATCTCAGTTCTTACTTCTATATGAAATATTGTGGTGTTTTGTAATATTTTTTAGGGATAGAGGTAGCTTATAGTTTTTTGGATATATTTCTTTGTCAAAATAAATACGCACTTGATATTATTTCGGAGACGAGTTTTTTGGGAGCAAAGCACACAGGAGTTCCAATAGAGCAAAATCATAGATTGCCGCATGCTACATGGGCGGTTTTGAATGATCTTGAGTCGTATAGACGGTTAATAGGTCATTTGATCTATTTGGCAGTGACCACACCTGATTTAACATACTCGGTTCATTCTTATCTCAATTTAAGCATTAGTCGAGGTACGAGCATTGTGACGTGGTTCTGCGGGTTGTTCGATACTTAAAAGGCTCTCCTAGCTAAGGAATTCTATTAAGATCCGATAGTGATTTGTCCTTAAAGGGGTCATGTGATTCAGATTGGGCTACTTTTTGTTAACTCGACATTCGCTAATTGGGTAGCTTGTCGTTATGGGACAATCTCCTATTTCTTGGAAAATTAAGAAACAACATATTGTTTCTCGTTCTTCCACTGAGGCTGAGTATAGTTCTATGGCTTTCGCCACTTATGAGCTCAAGTGGCTGAAGGCCTTGCTATTGAACTTAGGTGTTCATCATCCTAAAGCTATTCCTTTATTTTGTGATAGTCAATTTGTATTGCATATTGCATAGAATCTTGTATTTCATGAGTGTACTAAACATATTGATGTGGATTGACACTTTGTTAGGGATACAATCTCAGATGGGTTGATTGCACCTTTTTATGCTCCAACCTCAGTTCAGTTGGCTGGCATTTTTACAAAAGCGCTTGGTAAACCACAATTTGAGTATCTTCTCATCAAGTTCGACATTTATGATCTGCATGCTCCAACTTGAGAGGGGTGTTTGGACATTATTATGGGATATTATCTTTTAAGAATATTTAAATATATTATATATTATTGTATATCATTTAGGCATATATTTAGAAATATATTATATATTTTTCTATTCCTATGCAACAACTGTTGTATAAATATTATTATACTTTTGAGGTCTATGAATAAGAGTTTGTGTAATTTGGTATCACCTATTTTTTTGCCATCTTATCCTAGAAAATTTTACTATTAAACACATAGTATAAGTAGTGATTTAAATTTATTTTACTCAAACTCAAAAAGTAATTGTAACTTCACCCTCCCTATGCTACCCCAAACAACTTTTTCTATTAAAGACAAATACTATTTACTATGAAAGAGACAACCCCATAATGCATCTGAGCATAAAACTCCTTAATGAGCAAATTTTGTGCCTCTCAAACCCATAAAAACTTCTTAATGAGTAGATTTAATGCTCTAAGTACGTGACCCTTATAGAAGACTGTAATTATGTCCCTTTTTTTAATTCTCTATACGAGATTCTTTCAAGAATTCTGTCTATAAATCTTATAGGAAAAATTAATTTTGATGGACTTAATAATTTTGGGATGTTGAAAAGCCAATATTAAATTATTTTTAGAGTTTTGTGTTTAATCAAATAAAAATATGAGTTGAGAGACAAAATGGTAATTTTATCATCGGAAGTATTTTAATCACTTGGGACCTAAATATGAAAGTGTGTAATGAGAAAAATTTTGGATATATATAAACCCTTTTTTACATTGAAAATTTTATCATGGTCGTGAATTTTTCTTTCTTTTGACTTTTTGACCAACCTTTTGCATTTTAAATACAATAAATCTAACAAAAGGGGAAAAGAACCCCATACCAACATATAGAAGCCGACCATTGAAAGAAAGAATAAAAAGCTTCCATTTTTTCTCTTTTCTTCTTTTCTACTCATTCTCTTCAAATTCCCACCATTTATCTTCTTTATCTTGTAAACAATCTTCATACAAACCATATTTGAGCCTTATCTCGTCATCATCACCATCACCCTTTCACCTAGAGTTTATGAGATTAGAGTGAAAAACTAGTCATGTTTTAAATAAGTTGTTGAGCCATTAAGTGGCCATTAAATATAACAATTTATTAACCTTTAGGCTTTTATCGCTTTCTCCTCACATAAATCACAAATAGTAAGTTAGAAGGAGTAAAAAACATTATCACCAACCATCATGAAGCTTTTTCTCTCTAACTCCATGAAAACCCTTACTGAAATTCGAGGAAATGATGATGAAAAACTAACATGGAGGTTGTTTTTTTTAAGTGATTCTATCAAAATACCAAATTTTGAGCGTTGAGTTTTGGAGAAATCTCATGAAAAAAGAATGAAAAATGAATGAAAGAAAGAAACCTTCATGAGAGGGGTTGGTCAGCTGGAGAAGATGAAAGGCTGATGGGAAGTTTTTTCCTCCGTTCTTATCCTTTTAAGAATAACCAAACTAGTTAAAAGACCCAAATCCACATCCAAACCCACTATTTAAAACAATTTGTGATCCAAAATGTTATTTCCTTGGCCCAATGGTCTAAAGTTCTTTTCAATTATCCAATATCTAATCCAAGTAATATTTCTAAAATTTAAATCTTGAGAAATGGCCAAAAAGCCTTTAAATGGAAAATTAGTATTTTGCCTCATTTTACCTCAAGGCTCAACTTCTTCGCAACAAATAGTTATAAATCAACTCAAAATTTCATAATACTCATTTATTGCTTAATAAACATCCTTGGGTGATGAAAATTACATCGTTACACTTTTTTTGTATAATTGAAAATGTTACAATTTAGTCTTTATACTTTCCAAACTATCACATTTAGTCCCAAAAGTGATTTTCAACTCACCAATAATAACTCATTTTTCTCATTTTATTCATATTTTCACTTTAGTCTCTAAACTTTTTAGATTTTGCAATTTCCTTGTAAAATTATTTTCAAAATTATCCATCCTAGATATCAACTTACTTTCACAAAAATCCTTTATCTAACTAATTTTCTTGATTTTCTCAAAAATTCTCGTGTTCAATACCAGAATAGTGCCACTTATTAAATAAAAAAATTTCGGATGTTACACCTACCTTCAAAAAGCCTCTAAAAGAATGAAGAAATGGGCAAATAAGGGTTGAAGACCATGCTAGTTCAATGTAGGAGACAAGGTGTTGGTTATATTGGTGCGTAAATAACTTCGATTTTTTAGGAAACAAGACCGCAGACTAGTGAGAAAGTATGAAGGGGAACTAATAATCCTATCCAGAGTGGGGAATGTAGCTTACAAGATTGAAAAGTGGATGAAGGTGCACCTTAAATTCCATATAAGCAACTTAAAGACCTTGCAGATTAAGGTCATAATTAATCCACCAGAACAACTATGAATACCAAACTACCATAAAAATTACAAGTTGAAGAGATCCTAACCAGTAGAGTCATCATAGTATCAAGAATGAATCATAAAGAGTATTTGGTCAAATGAGAGGGTTTAGGTCACGATGAAACTAGTTGGGAGAAAGAGCATAACCTCAAAGGCTTCGAGTAGAAGATTGAAAAAGCTTTCGTAACAAAGTCAACTAGGACGTCAGCAGATTGAGTTAGGGAAGGTGTCATGATCCAACCTTGTAGGGCCATGATAAGGTGTGATGCCAAGGGACCACTCACATGCAAGGACATGGCGAAAGGTAGAGGAACCTAGGGAGGGTAGTTATTCTATAATTAGAAAAGTGTCTCCGTTTCAAATATTTTACTGTCTCTTGAAAGCATTTCTATAAAAAAAATCTTAGCATCTTTGTGAAGGGTGGATTGTCGACAATTATTGCATTGAGCCATCGATTAAGGTATGTGCTAGGTCACCATTGTAGCACCCCTCACTCGTCTCTATCATCGGATTAGGGTTACAGGATGCTACCGCACATAACAGAACAAAATCATGCTATATCAATTCAAATTTCTCTAAACGAACTTTAATCAACAATCATATAGTCAAAAACATTTTATTCATACATTATCGAGGCTTAATTGAGCTTAAGGAAGCTCTAAAACAATTCAGAACAAAATATGGACTAATTTGAAACATTTCAAAAAAGCATGGTAAAAATGCAAAATAAGGGTGACACGACCATGTGACCAGGCTGTGTGGAGCTGAACCACATAGTCGTCTCCCCAGACCGTGTAACAGACTGATGTCGTGTACTTTAGGATCACACGACCTTGTTGCCAAGCCATGTAACTAACTATGGTCGTGTGAACCAATTATCACATAAATCATACAGACCACATGATAGTACCAAATGCCCTTGTACAACACAAAGTCGTGTGTCAAACCATGTGTACTTATAAGTGTCTTTTCAAACAAGTTACAAAACATTAAGTTCACTTACTCTATAAGCAAACATTGAATCATTCTTCAACCTATTCAAATCAATCAAAATATGCCAAAACATAACTTAAATTATCCATCCTAAGTGCCTAACAATGTACCATTATGGCACCATCACAACCAATTCAAAATACACAACCTAACCATTCATACTATTATATATAAAAACGCTAATGTGCATTTTACCATAAGTGCATTCCAAACCATACTTTTTTATCAACCTAAAACATGCCTAGCTTTTACCAAAGTAAATCATACCCAAATCTCAATCATACCATTTCTTTGATACATATTCAAAGCTTGCCATATCCATGAAACAACTTGATACCGTAATTGCATATATCATAACTATCAACTAACACATTAATCAAGCATTTCATCCAAGTTTAATCATTTCTCAATCATCTCATAATCTAATATCAAGCATAGCAATTCTAAACATGCATTCATCATTTACCAAATGCACACCATAGAAACCATCAAAATGAAACTTTACACATGTCAATCATTACAACATATTACAACATCAACTTATAGTTTTAACTAATAATCCAAAATAACATATATATACATGCCACAAAATCGAAAATTTATGAGCCAAAATCTACCAAGATTGAAGCTTGATAGTGTGAGCCTTGAAATTGATCCAATTTCCTAGTTCCGCAAAACGTCAACTATAGAAAACAAGAAATAAAACAGAGTAAGCTTATAATAGCTTAGTAAGTTCATAGATATTTAAGAAAAACTCTTACCTCCGGTTATAAATAAGTAAACAAATATAACTAATCTAATACAATTTCCTGTTAAGAGATTTACAACAACTAGATGAGCATTTCAACTATCAATTGTATAATCTCTCAATCAATTAGTACGACATATTTCCGTATCATTCAATAGGAAAGATCCAACATATGAATCATATTAACCAATTGATCATGTCAATTCATATTCCCAATCATATACCATTCCTTTTAAACATATAGCTCTGTCACCACATATCACATATACAAAGTGAGCATTTCATACATATAAACTATAACTTTTCAATCATTTTGATATCATTCCAAAACAACTTTCAAACACATACTCATTATTTATGCAATTTCATTATTTAACATTTCAATAATTGTATAAACATATCATTTCCAAGAAACTTATGAAGACAATCAATTTACTTTCTTTTAATAGTATCCCGATGAAATATAGCAAAATAATTCGGATACTCAGGTAGCTACACCACACCAATGACCATTGTAATACTATACAGAAGCACCGTAGTGCAAGTAGAGGCATGATTGTGCAATCAGAGGCACCAGAGTGCAAATAGAGACACCAAAGTGCTAACCCATACAAGCGCGCATTCTAACCCTATTGTCATGCCACTTGTATCCTAATCGTTTACTACGTTCAACGAGACATTTAAACAGGATTCTAGTAACATTTAATAATCAAAGGCACTTTCATGCCATCGGTTCACATGCTATAACAATTCATGTTCATTCAAAAATCCATATAAATCATATTTCCCAATATTCATCAATTCTCAATTTTGTCCTTACTCACCTTAGGATTTGATTATAATAATTCAATTCCATCACGCAACATTAACAATCTATATTATCAAGATTCAACAACAAATAATATGTATAAACATATTTTAATACACTATGAACTTACCTAATACAACCAAGAAGCAAATTTGTTCATAGGGACTATTCTACAATTTTTGCCCGATTTTCTTTAAATGCGATTCAATCCTTGATCTATATAATAATTCATTTCACATTAACAATTTTATCACTTTAAACCATTTAATTTCATGAATATAACATCTTTTATTCATTTTACACAATTTCCTTAAAGTTTTGCATTTCATTCAATTTAGTCCCTAAAGCCAAAACTATTATATCTTTCAAATTCAAGATTTTATTTTCAATAAAATTACAAATTCATCATTGTAAAGCCCCAAAAACATGATTTTGAGAAATTTCATGACAAATTTTGTATTATTGTGATTTGGTCATTATACACAAAACTAACAAAATTTAGTTAACAAATTAATCCCTATTCACAACTAAGCTCATAAACATACCATTAAACATCAAAAGTTTCAATTTTCATCAATCAAAACAATTTTAAACTTTGACAGTTTTAAAAATAGAGATACGAGTTAGCTAGATCTAGTTGCAGCGATCACAAAAACATAAAAATTATAAGAAATAAAATTAATTTTCTTACCATACAAGAAGAAAATGATTTTGCCGATTATGGTTTTTCGGTTGCAAAAATGAAATGGGGGAAGAAGATTATCACTTTTTCCTTTTTTTTTGTTAATTAATTATTAATTATCAATTTACCCTTTTATTTAATTCATAATTTCCACCCAAAATCATGCTTAAACCGTCCAATATTATACATTAGGGTCTAATTACCATTTATATCCTTAAATAAACATTAATCAAGCACTTTAGCTAATAAAAATCAATAGTGATTAACTTTTACGCCTTTTACGATTTAGTCATTTTTCCTAATTAACCATCTAATCATCACAATTTCCGAACCAAACTTCAATTCACTTATACAATAACTCCGTAAATATTCTGTAATAATATTTATGATGTCAGTTTATGAAAACAAGGTCTCAATACCTCATTTATCAAAATCACCTACTTTTGGTACGTACCACTTGTACCTTGACTACTTGGCCAAATAATAAAATCTATTAAATCATGATTCACTATTATAATATATTTAACTCAAAAATATTATTTAATAATATTTTTAAACTCACTCATCAAAATTATAGTTTCGAAATCATTATTTTCCACACCACTAAAAAACGGGTTGTTACAACTGTGGAGGATTGTCTCTACAGCCCATCGATAGTGTGGGTAAATGAGTCCTTTTGTAAGTATTTTATAAATGCCTTCAATATAAGAAAACATTTTTCCCTTCGGGAAAAGGTAAGGTGTATTGGATGCATTAACTATGCCGTACGGGATCGCAATGTGGCTTGAGGTTAACTTTGTGACTTGCTTATCTTTGAATAGGTGTTGGGTAACTTGAGTGGAAGAGGCCATCCAATTGCCGCACAAGACTGTAACCGATTGATCAAAGTTTATCAAAGTTGAGTCTGTGACATAATGAAAGGGAAGAAAATATTCAATTGATTGTTTTGGACATTTGACCCTTACATTAGGGTCTTTCCACATTTTAAATCCATTGTTTAGCTTAATGAGTCTTAGGGTCCGTTTGTTTGGTGTAAAATGTTTTCCGGAAAACATTTTCTGAAATTTCCGGTGTTTGTTTTGTGTAAAATGAATTCCCATAGGAAAACATTTTACAAACACGGGTAAAATCAAAAGCAAATTTTAGAAATTGTCTTACCGATTTCTAATCCGTAAGACATTTTCCCTCTTCTCTTCTAAGTAGTGGTTCTCCCTCTTCCTCTGACTCCTCATCTCCGTTCGTTGGCCTCACCGCACTATCTTTGCATCGTCGTCTCTGTCGGTCGACTGTCGGTCGACTGTCGGCCTTGCCTCTGTATTCTGAAGAAACCCTAAAACATTAGGGTCCACAGTCGAGAAAAATTCATCTCTGATCTCCTCGAGGTATCTGTATATTTCTCTAATGTCTCATCTTTGATCGATTACTCTTATGTTTTCCTTCCTTTTCTCTCTAATTTTTGTTTCATGTAATACATAATTTTTTTTAAATAATAAAAAAGAAAAATCGAAGCCCTTCGTTTTTCAACTTTGTCTTACCCGATCAATTTGAGCTACAGTTTTGTGTTATGATGTGGATATTGAGTGTTGGGTTTAAATGATTGCTTGATCTTAGCTTGGACTCACACTAACTTTAGACTCAACTGTTAGTATTTTCTGGTTTACTGGTTTCAGGTAAAGCATGGTTGTCTACTAAACAAGAATTATGATGCTTATAGGTATATTTAACTTGTGCATCAGTGACCGTAACTTCTACAGATTTCTTGCCTTCACTTGACTGAGTAGCTACAATGGAATCTAAAAATCAGTATAGGTATTGTGCTCCCAGGATTCTGGTTTGCTAGTAGTCCTTTTTTATCCATTAACTCCAAAATTCTAGTGATATGTTCTTGATTTTCCACAAAGTTAGCATATTACTGGTTGTTAGATTCATTAAGTGTGTCCAGTTGAATCTAGAATGGGTATTGAGTCTAGTTCCTTCTGCCATTTCTTTGTATTTCTTGTGCTTTTCCAGCTTCTATGGCTGAATCTTGACTAGCTCTAAAACCAAATTTTTACTTAATCAAGAATTGAGAAGAGAGGCCAGAGAAGAAAAAGGAATTTGAGTCTGTATAGTCATAATCTCTTAATATAGAAACTATACATATATAATATCTAACAATAATTCCTTGCTAATAGTTGCCTGATTTCTGATTTTGCTTGATGAGCTTGCCTGCACAATTTTGCCACAGGTATTTGACTTTGTTGAGTTGGCATTTGTTGCAAGGTTAATAGTGTGCTTCAGAAATTGTCATTCAATGCTATGTTTATACATTAGGGATCTGCTAGTTTTTCTATGTACGTCCTCTGTCCTAGCAATAGAATTGCTCTTCCTTCTTAGAGAGTTAAGAGCAGGTGACTTACATGTGATGAAGGACAAGATCATGCTAGTTCTATTGGAAGTGTCAATAAAAGTTTGGATATATGTTGCTGGCATTTTGTACAAGGATATGTTGGTCATTTCTTTTACTTCAATACTTTAACATTTGATCCTGCATTTTCTCATATTAAGGGGATAATGATGTGGAATTTATCATGCTTATTGAAGGATTATATTTTGGACATGTTTCATTAATTTCATATTATGTTTTATTGGGTTCAATTGTAAATTTCAAATATCAAGGAAACTTTTGTCATTTTGATTGAGTGAAATTTGAGTTTCAACTGTTGTTTGATGAAAATTTTCAAATTTTTTATGCCCTTTTGTTTTCCTTGGATAACTAAGAAATCACCCAAATAAATGTTCTGAATAAGATGTTTTGTAATGTCATGGAACTACTACTAGGATTATGTTGAACTTGAACATGTAGCAAAACTGGAAACTTCTTACATAGGTCGGCTTCTAGCGATGCTTTGTGATAAACCATTTGCATGATCTCATTGTATTTTATTACATACATCTGAATAAGATGTTTTGTAATGTCATGGAACTACTACAAAAATGTCTTGGTTCTTCTTGAGCAAGTATAAAATTTTAATTGTTCTTTTATGCTTGTAATCAGGTACTTGAATTTGCAATTACTTTTGTGATAAAATCATCAATGTTCCATCGTGTAAAATGAATTTGCAATTCTATCCATTTGGTTTTTTAATTTGTGATACTAGGAGTGATTTTTTTAAATTTGTAGAGAGTTAAGGCATTGCATATTCGGGACATGGATGTTGTAGTTGAGCCCGGAATTGGATGGATGGAACTTAATGAATACTTGGAGCCTTATGGTTTATTTTTCCCTCTTGATCCAGGTCAGTTTGTTAGAGTTATCCTTGCAACATATCATTTTCTTAATGAAAAATAACTTATTGCAACATTCAGCTACACTCCTTGATGAAAGGACCATATATATATATATATATATATATTATATTATATTATATATTATTTATTGGCTTGAGTGTAACATTATCATCTTAAACCATGTTGACCTGCAGGGCCTGGTGCAACAATAGGAGGCATGTGCGCAACACGCTGCTCTGGATCTTTAGCCATGATGTAGTTGCTACTCTACTACTGTCTTTCTTTGCATTCCCTAGTTGTCCCCTTAGTCTGTTGAAAAATTACATCTGAAATCTCTCTTACTGAGGTTTGTAGAATTTTCATTTCAGCAATTTTGTACCAAACAAGTGTATTCAGATATGAAATGATGGATGTTTTTTCTCTGGAAAATGTATATCTCTGTTTAAACTTCGAAAGAATGCATAGGTGTTGATTCCTCACTGAAAACATTTTATGCGATTAGGGCACTTATATCTTCAATGCCTATATAGTCCATGTTTTAGTTCACCATGGGTTAAACAATGGTCTACGGGCTTTTGTGTCCTTTGATAAATAATAAACATTAAAAACATTTAAATGCCTCACATCTTGAGGAGTCGACTTGTGCCATTAGTGACCTTTTTTGAGCATTAGTTATTTTCGGAAAATATATGTAAAACAACTTTTAGGAAAATATTTTGAAATCGCCAAATAGCGAAAATATTTTACACAGATTCATCCAAACACTAGAAAATATTTTCTGTAAATCATTTGACAGAAAAGTAAAACATTTTCCAGAAATCATTTTACGAAAAATATTTTACTGACAAACAAACAGACTCTTAGTTTATGGTAAATACATGCAAGTCCTTATTGCAAGTACAAAAGACTAGAATCGGAATATTATACCAATAACCTTTGCCATTATGGTCAAAGAGAACACAAAGTCATGATAGTTTTCCTTGAGTAATTTACGCCAGCATATTGTTAAACAAGCAACTTCATGAAAAGTACCGAAAAGTATTGCATTTACCATGGATGACGACTTACCGGCTAGAGACGATAAGGAATTTTTGTGCCTCTAACGTTGACAAGACACCATGAATGGGACTTTTTACCATCCGAGAGAAAACAATAAATCGCCAATTATTATAATGATTTAGTGTGAGACTCCAATGACACTATTTATTTCATATCATTTTGGCATATAATTTTAAAGCCAATAATTAATTATTTTATTCTATTACTTAAAATTAGAAAACCACTTTATTATCTCGAACTATTAAAACATCGTTTGTACAAAAATGGAAGACAGATTCCAATGTTTTGAGATAGTAAAGATTTCCAATGTTTTACTAGGCTGTCACCCACTAGTCACTATTAAACGGATTCAAATAAAGAAATGTATTTACCTGTCAAGGCGTACTAGGTAGACAGATAGCTATACTTCCATTTATTATAATCTTCATAAACATATAATAAGGATTGTTAACATTCTGTCCCTTAACTTTTAGGTAGGATCATCTCAGGGCTTAGAATTATTTAATTACAAACTTTTTTTAATTTTTTGGTTTCTCAAACTTAGTTGTCATTCTCTTTGGAATGTTGGGTTGGAATTTTGTGGATTAGGTGAATCCAATCCAACCATCAAACTTACCAGGCGATTCTAAGGGCTGGCCCCTTTAAAATAAAAATTTTACTGTTTAGATCTTTTAAATTTTTTTAAAATTTTAAATTAATAAAAATAAAATTACATTTTAGCCTTTCTTAAAATTATAAAAAATTTAATTTAATACTTTAAAAATTATAAAAATTATAAAATATAAAAAATTAAAATTTCATTCAACCCCTAAAAAATTGTTCTGGTTTTACCAGTCTCCAAACAATTCAAATATAATATATATATATATATATATGCAGGGCAGTTGTAGTAGTTTTTATACTATGAAAGTAGTAGGAATATATTGTTTTTATAAACGATGATAAAAGAAAAACGACGGGAGTAATTCAGCCAAAAATCATGTGAGGCAGGTGAGATTTGCAGACCACAACCACGCCGCATGCCCTGCCTGCCTCTTTCCCAACCCACCTTACTATGTGCCTATTTAGTGTCACCCTTAAAAAATGTGACTGCTCAACTTTCCAAGTGTTTTTGTATTATTGTAGTAAGTTTTAAAATTATATGTTTATAATAATAATTAAGAGATGCAAAGTCAATAAAATCATTTTATTCAAAATCCGACTTTTGGTTTTATTAGTTTAAGATGCAAATCATGATTTTAAATGGTAAAAACTTGAAACCTTTTACCTCTTTAGCATTACATTTGGCTTTTAACCTCAATTAATGTACTCAAGCCGCTTATTTTTACTAACGGTATGATCTGCTCACGAAAAGTTGAACTTCTGTTTAGTTTTTCTGTACATAGGGATAGCAGCAACTAAGGCTTAGATTGGATGGGGTGAGATTAGCTTCGATAAAATTAAAAATAGTGTTAGTGGTGAGATTAGTTATTATAACAGGGTAAAAAATATGTTTGGATTCAATCAGAAGGTGATAACATGAATGATAATAGAAATATAAAACGACCATTAAAGACATCAAATTAAACATTTTATATAATTGAACTAATTACTTACTTAAAATTTCAATAAATTATAAAGACGGACACTTATTCAATATATTGATTAAAACATTTTCCTTGAGTACTATATAATTTGTTGATACATTATACAATAGGGGAGGAAGACAATGAGGAGATTACGGTGGTGCAAAGGAGGCATGTTCACCTAAAAAGGTCGAGAGCCAAAGCAAGGACAAGAGAACAGGCTGATTCAGAAGACACTTGCTCAAAGTAACTTTAGAGTGCTAGAAGATCGATCCCTTCTTCATCGTTTGTCAAGGGCATTATTGCCAATGCAGGAGAACGTGAGTTTGAGTATGCTGAAGCACATTATAGAAGATCGATCCCTTCTTCATCGTTTGTCAATGGCATTATTGCCAATGCAGGATAACGTGAGTTTGAGTATGCTGAAGCATATTATCCTCCTATTTATGAGATTGTTCAAAAAAAAGTATAAAAGAAAATAAAAGGGAAAATAATAATAAGCAAGAAGGCTTGATGGTAATAAGTAAAAGAATAAGGGTATAAGTGTAAAAAACCCATCGTAGAGATGTAGAATTTTCATTGGAGAACTCTAGTAACCATCGGTGCGTTGGTAAAAGATTTCACTTCACTAGACCTAGCAACTTAAAAGAATTGCAGCAATGCAATTGAGCCAAAAAAAAAAAAAAAGACTCTAAACCTGTTGCACTGGAGGTAAAAGTGCATCTCAAAACAGCCTAAATTCGAACTCTTAATTTTCTCAGCGCCAACAAAAAATTATCGACTTATGTTTTTTGACAAAGTTGTGTTAAATTAAGCCAAAAGGATCGACAAATATAATGTGGTAATCATCAGAGCTCTCCAATTTGAAGCATAAAAATCACTTTTTTCTTTAATAATTTTTTCACTCAGTGTTTTATGATTTAGCTTTAATTATTTTATTAATCATACAAATGGAATTATCCAGAAGTAAGGATTTATTAAAAATAGTAGTTGAAATGTGAAGAAGCATAAGCTGAATTTGTGCAAATGTTGAACAAAAATTAAGGTGGATGATGTGGTTAATTAGAGAGAATGGTTACATGAAGTGTGATTGTTTTGAAAGTTTGAGTCAAGGTGTTTGAATGAATCATCTCTCATTTAATTGATAAAAGTTTATTGGCTTTTGTTTGTCAAAAAGTTACAGAATAATGGTAGTGGAGCCGCTCCCATCACTAACATACAATAATTCCTTAATTATTTATTTGTCCATTGCTTCTGGATGGCGATGTGGTTGGGGTTCGTTAAGGATCTTTTAAATTTCCTCAAACAACAAATATTCTTCATCATTAGTTTTCACACACATTCTTTGGGACTCTTAAAATTAGTTTTTTTAATTGGATGTTAAAGGTTGTAATTCCAATAGGCACGTAGCACGATAGCTGAAACCAGTCATTAACAAATATATTCCAGTTTGTGCGCAGTCGATAAATTCATGTTAAAAATATCTGATAATAAACATATTAGATTGGAAACGAAATCTCGAAACTTATAATTGAAATAATTGGGTTTTGCTCATTCTTGTCGGCTCATCCCTTGAAGGTTTTCTAAAGTGAGAAAACAAGCATGAATCTTGTGCACAAAATGAGGCCATTAGTGACGGAAGAGGTAAATACAGACTAACTTCAATGGATTGCAAGTTAGAAGCAAAATTTATGAATTGAGGGTCGAAGGCCCTTTTTTGGTAGCAAAATAGAACAACGGATGCTTTAAGACCATATACTTATATATATGTCCAAAATGGAACACTGAAATAGAATAATGACCCAAATATGGATCGTACGCGTGAGGGTTTCATCTAAAGGGCACCATTGTTTGCCCGTATTGACGAGGAATTGAACTCTTTTTATTTTTTATTTTAATTTCTCAGACAGCTAGACCCTCACATTTGAACAGAGTCAAACACCCAGCATTTGCATTGATCCGGTCAAACAAAATAGCACCCATGAGGTGTAGTGTAATGATTTTGTAGTTCATCCTTTAATTATGTGATTGGGAGTTTGATTTCCGCTCATAAAAATAGAGCATATTTTATGACCAATCATTTAACTCTAACTCCTTAAAAAGTGTCTAAAAACTTAATCACTACTATCAACAATAAATACTCTAATGACTAAAAAAACAAAACTACATCTCCCCTCATAAAGAAAGTATTGCAACTGCTGAAGCATGCTTCCCCACCCATGATACCTTCTGTCTTTTATCACATCTTCGTACTCATCTACTGCTTCTTCATCAGTTCAATCATCCAAAAAGGGGAATCCACTCATACATTTCATATATAGAGAGAGAGTTTATTTTCTAGTGCCTTTTGATCAAGTATATAGCATATATCACATATACATGTAAATATATGTACCAATAACATATTTATATTGATATGAGAATAAAAAATTTAGTATTAATTAATTTATACAAATTAATTATCTTATTTTATTTTTAAATATATTTTATGAAGAAAAAATATTAAGATAAAAAAGTAAATGAAATTTAAATAATCAATACTGATACTATTACAAACTAATGTAAATCAATAATGATATTGAGCTAACCGAAGTAAATTAGAAGATGAAGAGAATAGTGGTTCACACAATAAAGAGGCGAGTTACTGGTGGAAGTTTGGGTAAAGTATTGGTTTTCTTTTTTTTGAAGATCTTCTCATTAAGCTGATAATGTCTCCTCATTATGTCGTTAAGGTGATTTGGTGTGATGAAAGTATAAAATATATTAGTGATGGATGATATTTATCTCCTCAGACAAAACTTATCCAATGAAGTGACTTGGTCTGGTGTAGCCATGCTTACAGACGAGACATTGGTCTTAACAAAGCGGTCTCTGAATAATGTATGCACAATAAAAATCAATTTATACAATTATTTTTTCTCTTAAAATTTCAACATGTTAATTCTTTTTCCTTGATGTAAAGTTCTAAATGCATATTTTGTTTTGGTTGGAAAAGTATATACTAAGTCCATTTTACTTTTATGGTTAATAAAGAAAAATTTACGAGAGAATTCTAATTATCCTTCCGAGGTGAAGCAAGAAGTTTTTTAGGATCAAAACTTAATTATATATTTTTATTAGAATTGAAATGTAATTTTATTACTATATTGATATATATTTATAATTTTTAAAATGGTTAAATCAAAATTTTATTTTATTTTTAGTAGCAAATTATATTTTATCTTTTATGAATTTTCAAGGTTGAAATGTATAATTTTTCATTTTAAAGGATCAAACCGTTGAGGTAAAAGTACTATTAAACTTCATTATTATATTTTAGGTTGCATTTTAGCTTCTTTAATGAAAAAATAGATAAATTAGTCTCTATATCGCTAAATAAATGAGCAAAACAATCCTTCCATTAAAATTTGGTGTTTATATCTAAGGTATAATGAAAATTTTAACCCTTAATCTTTACACATTTATTTAATTTGACTCCTACTCTTTTATTGAAGTAAATTAAAATTGTTGAAATTAATAAGGCTAAATGGTAAAAAGGTATTAGTAACAATTTAAAAAAATCAATTAAACTCTTTTAAAATTAAAAAATATGAAAATTACAAACAAAATTTATATAAAAAACTTATAAAAATTAAAAAAAACAATTCCAACATATTAAAAATATATTATAAACATTAGATTTCAATGCATTGGTATTGTTATTTTTAATAAAAAATTATAATTTTAAAATATTTATAATTTTAATAATTTTATGATTTTTAATAATTTTAAATTTTAAAAGGGCTTAATTGATTTTTAAAAAATTTTGTTATTAAAGCCTTTTTGACATTTTAGTCTTATTAGTTTCATTTTTCTAATTTACTTCTGGTAAAAGATAAAAGGTTAAATTGAATAAATATATAAAATTAATGAATAAATTTATTATTATACCTTATATATAAATACTAAATTAAAAAAAAAGTTGTATTTTTCACTCATTTAACATGCACAAGACTAATTTATTCAATAAAAGAACTAAAATGTAGTCTAGAGAGGATGTTGTGGTACTTCCCGTAAAATCGTATAATCAGAGGAATGGGCGCATCAACTACTGGTGATATTTGTGACCGTATGAGTGGGGTGTGAGTCACTATCGAAGAATGTACAGTCAACCCCATCAACAGTCTAATACATTAGACACCGTTAACTGTTCCCTCCTCTCTTTATAGTATACCCACTGCCGTTAACTTTTGCATCTCCTCCTACTTCACTAACTTTTGTTTGCCTCCCTCTAAACCATAAAGATAAAAGTCAAGTAGTATAAGACAATCTATTCCATATAATTATTCACTTCCTCTTCTTCTACCTTTGTGTGAGCGTGGAAATGCGAAAAACTGCGGCCAAAGCTCGAAGCTTGAAGTGAAGAAATGGAAGTTGTGGCCAGATTTATACTTGTCCTTTCCCTGGTGGTAGCGGCCCAATCTACATGCAACAGTACAGACTACGCACTGGTTTCTAAAGCTTTTAGATCAGTCTCTGGGTTCAGCATCTCTTGGTTGAAATCCCACGACCCCAACTGCTCTTATCCTCCAATAAAGGTACTCGACTTTTCTTCAAAGAATTTAACTGGTACCATTTCATGGAAATTTCTCCGCAAGGTTTCACAGTTGCGCACCATTGATCTCTCCAACAATTCTCTTCAAGGTTCTGTTCCAGGTTGGTTTTGGTCTATGCCCACACTCGTTGAGGCTAGTCTGGCGAGAAATAAGTTTGGAGGGAGTATTGGGTTCGAACCTACCTTGGGAAATGGTTCGTCTTCATCGATGCAGGTGCTGAACCTTTCGGATAACAGGTTCACCAACTTGGTTAAACTCTCTGGCTTTCCCAACCTTCAATTTCTTGATCTTTCCCACAATCATCTTGGTGTTCTTCCTTCTGGGTTCACCAAACTTACCAAGCTCCAGCACCTGGATATTTCTAGTTGCAAGATTTCAGGCAGTGTAAAGCCCATTTCAGCTCTTCGTTCCTTGAATTACTTGGATGTATCAAACAACTCCCTGAATGGTACTTTCCCTTCTGATTTCCCTTTAGTCAATAGCCTAAACTTCCTAAACATTTCGCTCAACCACTTCATCGGTTCAGTTGGGTTTGACAAGTTCCAAAGATTTGGCAAATCTGCTTTTATTCATGGTGGGGATTTCGTTCTCAATACTTCAAAAAGAGCACCAAACCATCGCATTAAAACCCATTCCTTGACCCCAGCTCACAAAGTCTTTCAAAAACATGTACCCCTCAAAAGACATAAACCCAAATCAAAGACCAAAGCTTTGGTCATTGGTTTGTCATCTTCATCAGGGTTTCTACTGGCTTCCCTTGTGTTTTGCTTCTTCTTCACATATAGAAGAAAGAAACTTGCGAAGAGAAACAAATGGGCAATCTCCAACCCGGTCCAACCAAATTTCAAGATCGAAAAATCAGGACCCTTCTCTTTCGAGACTGAATCGGGCTCATCCTGGGTCGCGGACATCAAAGAACCGACATCAGCACCAGTAATCATGTCCGCTAAGCCATTGATGAACTTCACCTTCAAGGACCTGATTGCAGCCACGTCACATTTTGGCAAGGAATCTCTACTTGCAGAAGGCCGATGTGGGCCCCTTTACAGAGCCGTCCTTCCAGGGGACCTCCACGTGGCGATCAAAGTCTTAGAACACGCCAGAGACATTGATCATGATGAAGCCGTGGCCATGTTTGAACATCTTTCTAGGCTTAAACACCCTAACTTGCTACCTCTCTCCGGTTACTGCATTGCAGGTAACTTGTACCCAAACTGTTATTATTACATCTCAGATCTCTGGTTTTTTTGACTAAACGAAATGTTATCGTATTAAATAGTCTCACGGGTTTGTTTGAAAATATGGAAACTTCAATCGGGATGTCGTGATCTTGTCCTGTCGAAAGACATGCCATCATTTCGTACTTTGACATTCGTGAATTTTGGCGCTTCTTTTCAATTCTATCCATGCATTACATTTTTTCAGCTTCCACGTTAGTTATATAAATATTTATAATGTTTTTAGGTAAGGAGAAGCTGGTGTTGTATGAATTTATGGCAAACGGGGATTTACACCGTTGGTTACACGAACTTCCAACGGGGCCGCCCAACGTGGAGGATTGGAGCACCGACACTTGGGATATGCACAACGGAATCGGGTCCCATACATCTTCGCCGGATAAAACGAATTGGCTGACCCGCCACCGCATCGCGGTTGGAGTTGCTCGTGGGGTGGCATACCTGCATCACGTAGGGTCGAGGCATGGCCACCTGGTGGCTTCCAATATTCTCCTCTCTGACAACCTGGAACCTCGGATATCCGATTTCGGGATAAGAAACATTGGGTGTAGAAAAGAGAAGGATAAGAAGGATGAAAGCGACGCTGAAATTGATGTTTATTGTTTTGGTGTTGTTTTATTGGAGCTTTTAACGGGGAAGCAAGGGACGGAGGAGAATGTGAGGCGGGTGAGGAGGTTAGTGAAGGAAAGGAAAGGAGTTGAGGCGCTTGACTCCAGGTTGAGACTCGCCGGTGAATCGGAGGCTGAAATGGTGGAGAGCCTCCGAGTTGGATACTTGTGTACGGCGGAGTCAGCTGAGAAAAGGCCCACGATGCAGCAAGTTCTGGGATTACTCAAAGACATACATCCGACAGTAGACGATTTCAACCGATTTCATGGGTAAAACTATAAAGTAAAACGCACGCTCATACACTCTTCGGCGGTGTTAATCACGCGCTGTAAAATTATTTGATAATGAAATCGAGACATTGCCTTGTTGTCTCTCAAATTTTAGATTCTCTTTCTTTTTTCTTTTTTGTTTGTTTGTGGTGTACATATAGAGACAAAAATTTTATGAGTTAAAAAAAAAGATAAAGAAAAAAAAGAAAAGAAAGTGAGCCAAAAACAAAAGGCAAAAAAATATAAATTAAAAATTAAAAAAGAAAAGAAAAGAAAATAAAGTAGAGAAAAGGGTGTGGGGTTAATTTTTTGATGAAGCAGATGTGGTTGTTAGGAAAGAAGGCAGAGAATCCCACTAATTACTTGTCCCTTCTATTCCCATGGAGACCATCATCATCCCCCTTCAATTCCATGCTTCTCTTTGTTTTCTTCAATCTTTATTTTTCTTACGTCTTTTAATTTTTCTTTTCAGTTTTTCGCTTTATTCCTTCTATTTCCCTTTTGCCATTGAATTCCAAAATATATTATAAATATTAGGTCTTACTTAACTGTGGGACATTGAGAAAAGATCAAAGATTATTATTTTTATAAATAAATAACAAATTATTTTTATATAATATTATAAAATGTCTTTTAATTTTATTTGTATAATATATTTTTAAAATGTTAACTTTTGTTAATCTTTTTTCATAACTTGTGTTAGAATTGTTACTTAGAATCTTTTCACCGGTATATGATTTAACGTAATCTCATGAACCATCTAAATATCGGAGGCCCAAACAAAAATCGCTTAAACTTTAAACTGTCTTTTCAATTATTAATCGCGTAAATATGTGCTCAAGCTATTATATTTTAATTTTGAGATATTAATTTTTATAGTTTGTTTTTATCTAAAAGTTTTAGTTTTCCATTCATTTTGCCATTAGAATTATTATTGCGATTGCTATAAAAGGATAAAATAATCTTTTTAGTCTTCAATATTTATATTTTTATTAATTTAGTTTTTATTCTTTAAAAGTATATAAATAATTACAAAAAATCTTTTAAATTTTATTTTTTATATTTTAATAAAATTATTATAAAATTATAAATTCTTGTGAAAAAAATAAAAACTCTTTAAATTAACAAATAAAATAGTTTTGAAAAATTCATTTTAAATAATTTTAAAAATATGAAAATATAAATATTTTCAAATATTATATTATTTACTCCTTAAATTATAATAAAGTCTCTCCAAACTTTAAATTATTCGTTCAGTCCATATTATTTTATTTTATTTTAAATCAAATTAACTATATATAAAAAATATTTCTAATGTAAATTTAACTATAAAGTATATAGAATATTAGTATAAAATGATTTTAAATAATAATACAAACTCTGAATTGATTTAGATTAAATTTAATATATATTTTTGTTCAAAATGCACTATATTAAAAAATTATATAAAATGGAACCCACTTTGGCAAAATACAAAGGTAATAAATTAAGTCTTGAAATTTTTAGATAGTGTATTTTGAACAAAATATTTACACAAAATATTTAAATTTAATTCAAATCGATTTAGAGTTTGTATACTATTTAAAAAAATTAATAATATTTTATATGCTTTGTAATTTAATTTAATTAAAAAATTATATATAAAAATTATATGAATTGAATTACAAATACTTACTTAAATATGGTTTAATATGAACTAAACAACAGCTCAAATTTTGAAGAGACTTTATTACTATTAAATTTGTTTATGGGTGAAGCCAGGCCAAGACCCATTCTAAGGCTTCCTTTAGTTTGCTTCAGTACATCAGTGAGGTGCAGTTGAGGGTACCAACCTCACTGCCATGGTGTTTGGAAAAGCAGATCAATCCAGTGAGAATTCAATTCCACCTTCGATGACTAAATTTCTCTTGGAGGTTTCAAAGAGAATTGGAACCCTTAGTGCTGTTGGTATTTTTAAGAGACAAAAATACCATTACTTTTATTTATTATTTTACCATTTTATCCTTGAAAGTTAAACTAATTTCTTTCCCAAATTTGATCCAAGTCTAATGTTACTATTTGTGAAAATAATATTTATCATTGTTATAAAAAATGTTTAACTATAAAAATAAAAATAATTATCATTTTATCTAATAAATAATTTAAATTAATTATATAAATCATTAAAATCTTTGGAAGATACATTTTAATATTTTATTAAATGAATTTATAAATTCACATATTTTAATAATTTTAAAAAGTAAAATAATTTAAAAAACTTCTATTATATATCAATTCTAATTTGATGTTTTTAATAGTCATTTTTTATTCTTATCTCACCGCTATAGCTGCGTTTGAATCCAAACACACACTCCACCATTGTTCTAATCTCACCGCCACAGTAACTAATCTCACTGCCACCGCTGTTTTTAACCTCACCGGAGGTAAACACACCGCCCATCCAAACTAGCCCTAAAAAAAATTCCAGCTTCGAGTTGTTTTGCCCAAATAGACCGTTTCATTGTTTAAAAAAATCAATAACAAATTATTTTACATTTAAATTTAATTATAAAAATTAATATTAATACAATTTGTTATTATTATTTTAAAATGAATAAATTGTATTTACATGAAAAAAGAGATAACATCCATCTTCATTTGATTGTATTTTTATTTTAAAAAAGAAGAAGAAATATACGATGAGATGTAACAAGAAAGAATCCTTCCAATCCCCACCATCAAAATTGGACGTTCCAGCCGCCTACAAGTTCAAATCAGTTCGTTGGCTTTGGTCAATTTATCACCCAACTAGTTTTATGGCTTCAAATCTACAGACGGCATGGAAGAGTAGTTTGAGTCCAAATTTGTGGGCTGAATGGTTCCCTGGCAGTGACATATGGTTTAGTGGGAGGAACACGTTCTCTATTGCTAACCAAAAAAACGAGGATTTAAAGCTTTAATCAATAATTGAAATGTTTTTGATCATTGTGGTAGAAGAAAACGGTCTAAAGACAACCAAAGTGCTAACATAAAAACAAGCCGATATGGTCATATCATATGATTCATACAAGTACTACATTCAGTTGTGGGTCATTGCCGTTTTTTTTTTTTAAAATTTCATGATAGTAAGTGCAAAGCTTTTCATTGATAAATATTAAAGAAGAGCAATGCTAACAATGGATTCAAATGTCGCTGTCTTAACACTCTTTCCTCACCTTAACCTATTCCATTTTTAATTCATATATATATATATGAATATGTTTTCTAGCGGTCCATGCCATGGTGTGTCCATCTCTCATAGACTCACTTCACTCTTATTTTTTGTTACATGATATAAAGTTGTTTTGGAATTACATGATATGATATGCAGAAGCAAAAAGCAAAGGAGGCTTCATTCGGAATTTTCTTTATTGTTTCCACTTCCTTTTTTTTTTTTTTTTTTTTTATCTCGAAGATTGGAAAAGGGTTAAACAGTGATGGCTGTTTTTTAGTAATATGTAGTTTATCCTCTTAATTTGTCTAAAATATTTAGTTGATACTTGAATTTATATTTGGTCACTTATATTGATATCTCCGTATTAACATCATTAATTTGTACCAACATAACACCGATTGCTAACCCTATAGTGACACGTAGATGCTTTTTAGTATGACATGTGGCAAATATAAATTAAAAAATTAAAATCTTTTTAAAAATAAATTAATTTAAAGAGTATAATTTTTGGACAAGTTCAGATACCAACTAGGTATTTTTTGAACAATTTTAGGGGGACAAACTACATATTAACCCTTAAAGAATTAATGTTGTTAACAAATTGGGACAATATATGTGATGAAATATAATGTCAAGTACCAACTAGGTATAAAAGAAGGTTCAAATACCAACTAGATACTTTTGGACAAATTCAAGAGGTAAACTACATATTAACCTTTTTTTTTACACCCATACCCCTAAGCCCATAAATCAAAAGATAATACGTGATTAAGTGCGCTCAAGCCTACATCTTCCTTATTATTACTATAGCAACGATGCAAATTGAGCTAAGGTCCAATCGACCATTTTTTTTAAATGCAATAATAATGAAAATGTTATATTATTAGGTGCTAGGGTATTTTCAATGAATTTTTCGTGGTACATATCCTAATCCTAGACTATATACGAGTAGTTTTTTTTATACAAAATCTACTTTTATCCATAGTCTCTCAAACTATTAAATCAGAGGAAAAATGTGTTCCATTGTGTTCCCACCCACATTTTTTTTGTTATTGCAATAACAATAATACCATACAAACAATTTACAGATGCAAATAAATTAGATAATGCATATACTGCTGAGGTGAAATTTATTAAAATATGATTAGTATATATAATGGGAATCATATGGGGTTAAAAGTTAAAAAGCATGCAATTTAGGGCCAGTTCTTCGTTGCTTTTGAAAAGTACTTTTTGAAAAGTGCTTTTTGAAAAGTGCTGTGGAAAAGTGCTTTTGAGAAGTTTTTTGAAAAGTTTGGTTTAAAATTTGAGTGTTTAGTATTGCTGTCAAAAAGTGGTTTTGAGAAATAAAATGTCCATTTTAGGCATGTTATTATCAAGTAACAAATATGCATTTAAATAATATTTAAATTAGTTAATATTATTATATTTTAGTAGGAATATAAAAAAATCATTATAACTTGTTGTTAATATTTTAATATATGAAATATAAATTTTAAATATTTTTAAGTAATAAATATTAATTATTTATAAAATTTAATTAGAATATATAAACTATATTTTAAATATTTAAATATAACCATTAAATATTTATAATTAATAATTAAAAAAAATATTTTTTTATTTTTAATTAATGGTTTTAACACAATTGTAATTAAACACCAAGAAAAAAAAATAAAAATACCTTGTTATTGGAGGGGTGAAAAAGTAATTAAGCACCAAAAGTGTTTTTGGGAGAGGAAAAGTTAAAATTTTTAGCTTCTCCTCTTCAGCTCTTTTTCAGATATACTTTTCAAAAGCACTTCTGAAAAGCTAAAATTTCATTAAAAGCAATTGTTGTTCTTTCTGACTTTTCTTTCAAAAGTCTTTTGAGTCGAAGTCTTTTTTAGCGAGAAGAAACTTTTGTTGAATTACACCTACTATCCATGGGCCTAGCCAAATTGGGCTATTGAATTAAACATAAAAGCTTGGTCACCCAGATTCGTTTTTTCTACTTTTAGTTAGTTCAAGTCAGCTAATGGGATCATGAAAACAAAGGGTTGCGGAGTTGATGCACATTAATGTTTTTACATGGGCTTTGAACTCAAATTAATGGGGTTCCTAATCCAAGTTGATTGGGTCTTTTGATCCAGATCCAGTATGCTAGCTAGCCTTATCCAGAGTGTGGATAAGATAGTCTTTTAAATATATCAATTTTAACTCTTTTTGAAATAAATATGGATAAAATTTTCTATTTTTAAAAGAGTATCATTGTAGTTATATATGAAGATAATTTTGATCTTTTATTTCTACTCACTAAATTCATATTAATGTTGAATCCGCCCATTTATAAAACATATGAAGGTCGTATTGAATTTATATTAGATTACTAAATCATATATATAATATTAACAAAATTAATTCAATAATGTCGGGAATAATTTCCCGTACCTTGACTTTATAGAGAAATGAGTACGCATATCTGAAAATTAAAAGAAAATTAAAAGAACAAAATCAAATAAAAACCCAAAATCAAATAAAAACAAATAAATGATAAAGAAAAAAGAGTAAGAGGACTTTCATGCAAATAAGTTAGGTGATGCATGCACGAATGAGATGAAATTTACTAAATTAAATTCACTAAAGCTGTCAGTATATAAGTTCGAAAAATTAGTTGACTTCCAGCACATTTTTGGATGGTATTCAAACATTACTAGATTAAGATGTTTTCTAACCGATGAAAGAGTTGTCACGTAACCTTAATTTTTTTTTTGATATTCTTCGAGATTGTTCTGATAATTTTATCCGTATATCCTATGAGCGGAATTCATTTTTAATAGATTTAATTATTTTTAGGTTTTGGGAGGTCATTAGAATGCATATTGAAACCTTTTTAGAGTTTTGGGCCCAATTAGGTAAAAATACGAGTTGTAGGGTAAAAGGGTAATTTAACTTTTGAGGGTATTTTGGTTATTCCAAATTAAAATATGATTAAATATTAAAGTTTATATTAATGCGTGGTGATTAGATGATTTTTGGAACAATTGAACATGAAATTGACCTTAAATTTCTTTTTACCATTTCTTACTTACTAGCCTTTGACCATTTGACTAAAGCTTGTATTTTAAATATTATAATACACAAAAAGGAGGGGGAATAAACCCCCCAAACCAGCACATTACAACCAGCCATAACAAAGAAGAAGAATAGACTTTCTTCTTCATAATTTCTCTCTCCACTCGTTTTTACTTCAATCTTCCACCATTATTTTTTGTTTTCTTGTAAAATCATCCTTCAGAAATCATAATAGAGCCAAGATTCTCCACCAAACTCATCACCCACACATTTAGGGTTTGGGTTTTAGCATGTGAAGGTTGAACTTGAGAGAGAAGGAAAAGCTTTGGTAAAGATTCATGGTTTCTTAGCACTTTAGCACTCATTACATATTTAGAAGCTTTAAAATGAGTTGTTGAGAAATTAATATGGCTATTTAATGCTACTGTAACATTTTGACTATCGCGAAAAATTGTTATTTTGTATTAAGTTGAATAAAAATAAGTTGCTAGAGGTGGTTCTAGCAAAGGAAAAAAGAATGTGGCGGATTGAAGGCCTTAAAAAAGCCTCCACCCATTTTTGTTACTTTTTGGAAAGGTATGTTCTCATGAAACTTACTATATTTTCATGTTCCGAGTGTTAGTTATTTAACTTACTAAATGTGTTATTTGAATGTAGAAATACAATATAAAGTCAACAATGTTTATATGATACACAAGGTAGCATGAAAACATGAATGTATGTTAGATTTATGATGCTATGTATTGTAAGTATAAGACATTCAAATGAGTTTTGTAAAGTTGAAATCATAAGTATTTATGAATGTTATAATTATGTACAATGGGACATAATGGTAAATGTTCACTTGGTTCTTGTGCCCATGTAAACTTGGTAGAAAGGTTAATATATGGTTGGCATGCCAATTGCCAATTAGGGTCATATGCTTATTTATGTACGGGTTATTATAGAGTTAGAGCTATATTGTGTCATTCGATGGTTTAGCATTTGTTGCGGATTATCTGATGTACACTGTCTCTTCGAAGACTATCTTGGTATGGTAGAGGGATGTACATGATGCCTTAGGGTTTTGCACTTATGTGCCTTGGTGTGTTGTAGTTCTATGTGTTGGATCGCCGGCACCCCTGCGGCGCAGCGAAAAAATTTAATAATCGGCGACCCTAACTACGGATCCATGTGTGAGGAACGAATCGGGGTGAAAAGGGTTACGAAATTACCTAATGTTTGTTCTGAGTAGACATCAACTTCTCAACAATATGTAGTCTGATCTACAATCGAACTAAGTCGCAATCTATCGAGACTCCGACCTCTACGTAATCCACCCAGTTGACTATAAACGGAAGAAATCCCCAAAAGGGTTTTGAAAGTAATTTTTCTTTGACGGCTGCTAGACACAAAAACAAAGAAAAACGGGATTCTTATATCTTATTATTTTAGGGTTTTTAGGAATTAAATAAATATAATAATATTTTAAATCAAAAATTATAATTACATTAATTATAATATAATTTCGGTAAACCATATATTTATTTGAATTCATATGCTAACCAAATTCATGTCCTCATTATGTGTACAACAAACTTGTACATAATGTGTTGGAAATTTGATTACCGAATTAAATTAATTCTATAATTAATTTAATTCAAGCAAAACCCAAAAATAATACCAACTATGGTTTATTCCGTTCATTTCAACTATAGGGTGTGACCCTGTAGGTTCCTGTAACGTTAGCAGTAATACTAGAACGATTCCAATGTTACAAACAATGAGTGGCATCTAGCAATGCATCATTGCTACCTAAGTCACAAGAGATCATGATTCGACATAACTTTTTTTTATGATTAACCTTTTATGCAATAATCCTTCAGTCCTTTATCTCTGGATTGGACACAAGTCATGGAATAGTCACACTTGTATAGTCCATTCCATGTTCCTTGATACCTTAAGCAAACTACAATATACATATAAGTATGACATCTCATATCAACTTATTTGAGCATGGCCATGCATTTCTAGTCTCACTTAATCAAGTGGCCCAAGATATTACTCCCATTATGTAGGAGAGACTTATTCTATATCGGCCAACCATATCCCTCTACATCGATTGTGGTATATCCAACATCACCTTTATAGAACAACCGATTCGATTGTACGTTTGACTGTATCAAAATATACTACTCACGATGTTGGGATTATGATGATCTCAAGTCTGAGGATCATATACATATTAATCACTATGAGTAATGTCGTGACAATTACATAATAATCTAGGAAACATACTCATAATGGGTCAATCCAATATGTTGTTCTCTAACACACATATTCATGCATCGATTCTGACATTCCATATCAATAATAACTCTTTATCATCAATCAACTACATGTTAGTCTTAATGCATTATCGTTTTCTTATCTAGCAATAATACTTGACTAAGGATCTTTTAAGAATAATCATATTATTCTTAGGACATTATTATAAAACAGTTTATTTATACACACAGAAAAGAAACTGAAATAATAATGGTAACGCCTTATATTAATAAACATGATAAATCAAGTATGTTATTACAACCATCCCATGATTGATCTTTGGGCATACTCTAACACTATGCTCTTATGAGCATTATTGGTGTGGTGATCGATTTTCATGTATCCAAGTCCATTTTACTAAGGTTACATTGGGCGAAAAACTTTATACGGATAGGTACTTAATTATGCCAAATGAATATAAAATAGTTGAGCTATGAACTTTAAAGAAAAGCTAAAGTTCTTACATGTGTTGACATGATATTTACATGTGTTCCATGAGATGATAAGAATACATATTGACCATGTTATATGTGCTATACTAATTGTGTTGGTTGTCATGATTATAGATTTTTATACGTAACTTGCCTTTTGTGATGTAGTTGAGAATGTTATAGTAAGTATTTATGTTCTTATGACATTTGGTATGCTCACCTCCATCAAGGTAAGTATAGTGAATTCCATTTGAACTTATTGAGCATTATTTGCTTATGCGTTGTTGTTTTTGCTCTTAGATTGTTGATTCATGGAGATTTGAAGCCTAGCTCAATCCATGACATCACACTATCAATAAGACCTACAATAATATGAAAGTGACATATTTTTAGTTATGGCATGTACTAGGTGTCTACATAAGTAAATGTTAATTTCATATTACTTGGTTTTTATGTTAAATGTTGTTTAAATTTGACCTTGCAAGCTTCACTTGTTATTTCATCATCTTATTGTTCTTTAGGTAAATCGATGATATGCATGATTGCTTATTTTTGAGGACTATCAACTGTAAATTTAAATTGTTTTATAGTGGATTTAATACATATTTGAGATATTTTTAAGCATGTGTTAGATATATCATGAACAAAGGGACTGAGAAAAACATTTTGAAGTGTTTTAGGCATACTTTATGAATCAAGTTGCAACCATAGAAATTCGACGTCGTGACCTCACTGCCTGATGTCATGGCAACACATAATTCACATTGCAACATTGCTACTCAGTAAGTCTTGTTGTAACGTCAAAAGTCCCACGCCTTAATGTCGCACTTGATCCCAGCACTGCACTATTTTGAGTTGTTTTGACCTTCAGAAGCTCGTTTTGGGTTCTGCTCACCTCTAATTAACCCCGAATAAATTATAAATGATTTTAATTTGTTTTTAAAACTTTGAATCTTATTTAAATCATATCATAATTATTTTATAAAAAAAGGTCTTTAACTTTCAATATTTAAATAAATCCAAGATTTCTTACGCGTACAGGATTTAGTGTCATCTTCCATCCGTACTGGTCATTTGAAATGGGTGAAAGGTGTTACATTTAGTGGTATTAGAGCTTGATTTTAGTTGATTCTAATACTAGATCAAGACATTGCGTTGAGTTTAAAAGTACATATTGTAATAGTCAATGATAATGTGATGTAATTCTAACTTGAATTGGCTTCAGGTTTCCTTATAAATCATTTATGTCTGTCGATTCTCGTAGAACAGATGCAGAGGGTAAAGAGTAGTGCTCGCACCCCAAACCAAGGTGTCTTGAAACCTCAAGGCCCTATAAGGTCTGGTGGCCAAGCTAGAAACACATTTTCCACATGATTAACCAATGGTTCTATCATTATTTAAAAGTTACTTCTCCAACTCCCTAACCTTAGGGACCACCTCCTCCTGTAACCCCTGGTGTTCCTTTACCACCATCCCCTGCTCTTAAGCCCATGCATCGACACCTACATGAGAAAATTCGTAAATTTGGGGTTGAAGAGTTCAAAGGAAAAAAAGGGGATGACTCGTCCATAGTAGAGTATTGGCTAGAAAGTACTTAGAGGGTTCTAGATGAATTACAATACACACCGAAAGATTGTTTAAGGTGTGCAACTTCCTTACTCAAGAAAGAAGCATACTAGTGGTGGGTTACTTTGACCACTATGACACCACAAGATCAAGTCGATTGGGAATTCTTTCAATATGAGTTTCACAAGAAAGATGTGAGTTATCTCTACTTGAAGAAGAAAAAGAGAGAATTCATTAAAATGAAGCAAGGTAACATGGTAGTAGCCAAGTATAACTAAGAGTTTGTACGGTTGAGCCAAGTATGAGGAAGACATGTGCGTTAGGTTCGAATGGGGTCTTGATGAGGATATTCACATGTCATTGGGAATTCTAGAGTTGAAAGAGTTTATAACCCTGTTTGAGAGGGACAAAAGATGGAGGACTTGAGAATGGAGAAGAAAAAGGTCAAGACTGGAAACAAAGACCAAGGAAAGAGAATCACAACTGGTTCCTTGCCACCATCATCGCCTAAAAGGGCCAAGAACTCCTGAGGTTATTTTTACACTCCTTCGCAGTCTTTAAGGAGGGAACGATAGAGGCATGATGTCAATGGCCTTACACTATTTCAATTGCTAGTACTGGGGACATGAGAGATGTATCTACTCCTGTCTATAAACATTTTGGAAGGAGGCATTTCGGTGAGTGCCAAAAATTGATGGGAGCCTACTTTAGATGTGGCTTCATGGACCATTTCATGAGACATTGCCTGAGGGAAGCTTTATTCAATCGAGTGTGTCACCTTGGGGTGCTTTAGTTTTATTTGTTAAGAAGAAGGATGAAAATTTGAAATTATGTATTGATTATCGACAACTAAACCATGTTACAATAAAGACTAGGTATCCACTTCACAGGATTGAGGATTTGTTCGATCAACTCAAGGGATCTAGCATGTTTTCAAAGATTGATATTCGCTCGAGGTACTATAAGCTTAAGGTAAATGAGTCAGATGCACCTAAAATTGTCTTCAAAACTTGGTATGGTCATTATGTGTAACACCCTTTACCTGATCTGGTTGCCGGACTCGAGCTACAAAGTGCTACAATCAAAGCCAGGATAGAATGCAGTCAATTCACATCGATTATTTTCAATTAAACACGGAATTACTTCATAAATACAAAATTATAATCAAATTAAACATGAATCATACAATCATAGTTAGTTTAATGCATAATTACCAAATATAATTTTTCCTGAGCCTTATACGAGTTTACGTATGCTTTAGTATCAACCTAGAATTTAACTATGACTAATTTGCAACAGTTTCAATATTATAGATCAATTATATAAAAAATAAATCCTTCAAATAATCAATGTCATAAATATTCAAATATTATGATATACAATTAAATTCGTGTCTTAATCGAGCTTACGAAAGCTCTTAAGTTGACTCGAGCACAAATAAGGATCAAATTGAAGCATTTTCAAAAGATAGGGGAATTCATGAAAAATAGGGGTCAAACGACCGTGTAACTCATTGTGACTGTGTGGGAAAAACACCAATTTTACCAGAAGTTACACGACCAAGTGGTTGGACCGTGTAACTAACTAAGGCTTTGTGGATCAAAAGTTACCAAATCTGCACTACTTATATGGGCATTAGGCCAGCCCGTGTGGTGCAAGAATGTGCCATTAAGTATCCAATTCATTCCAAAACAAACTAATGGCTCAAATGGTGCACATTTGGCCATTCAAACCTTCATAAAACCATTCTAAACACATGCTAATTCATCCATTTTGCTAACCACAAAACCATACAGGCAATTCCACATGTAATAAACACTTTGGAAAGCTTGCCTATATATTCATCAATTAATCAAACAAGGCACACCAAACGTCTTAACATTTCAAACTCAATCTAAACACAACCAATATATGTCATTTAAGCTTCTACCACAAAAATGCCAAAGTGCACATTTTGGTACACAATTCATTTACCAATCAAGTTTAACACCATTTAAGGTTCTAAAACCATTAACATTCAAGATAACATCTATACATATTATGCCTATACTCAAGCATCACATTACCATCTTACTATTCAAATGCTTCAATTATAGCCTATGACAATTACCAACCTTTACACTTATGTACATAATATATAACCATTCAAAATACCAACCACATTCACGAACCAAAGTACCAACATTCAAGATTGAAAAAAAAAACAAATCACCTATATACATGCCATAAAATCGAGCTTTAAACTATTAAAAGATTACTGAATCAACAAGATGATAGTGTGAGCTTCTCAACGGTTATCTTGACACATTTTGCAAGTTAGCAATCTACAGGGGAAAGGAAACAATAGGGGGTAAGCATTACAAATGCTTAGTGAATTCACTGGTATATAAACAACATCTTACCTTATTTTACGGTTTAACACAACAAGCAATTCAACTGGACAATTTTTCCTAAACATGGCAATCATAAATTAACAAGGTGAGTTCATCATATAACCAATTAATATAGTAATTCAAATATTTAGCATTTAAATTCAATTTAATACCACTCACATGAAATCAATAACTCAATACCATTCGTATAACTCAATCAACATTTCAATTTACAACTACCACTAAAAGTAAATTCATTGATATCATTGATATCATAGTTATATTCATTTCATATTATCTGATCATATCAACTTGTCATTTTCCAAATTACATTGTTCAATTCATCGTAAATTCATAACGGCTCTCTGGCTCGTAAATCCAATTTGTATGGTCTTTTACATGCTAATAATATTTATATATATCGTAAATCATCTTTATATTATTAGATCACATTATCAATCCAATTATATATATCATTTATCAAATATCACATTTATATCCTTATTAACTTGACTCAGACTCATATGGATACACAGATCCAACTAATCACACCAGTTTAACACCTATTGCTTATTGGATAAATCTGAAATAGTAAGTTACACCCAGCGCTAGTTGGTATAACCGACAAATAGATGTGCCCAGCATTGGTCGATATAACTGACAAATGGGTGTGCCTAACACTTCCCAACACGTAGTCGTATAATCTTGAACTCTTTCTATCCTATGGCATGCCAACTATATTTGACTATGCCTGAACAGTTAAAAGGGTAATCATTCTCAATTTCCATTATAAGTCAATTTCTCAATTCAATAATATTTTTTCAATAGCCAATCATCAATACATATCAATATATCAACATGCTTATTCCCAATACAAAAGCAATTTTGTATTTACATCAATATACAATAATCTCAAATCAATTCACTTTAGTCCTTACCATAAACAATCGATCAATTTTATATCAAGACAATTCAATCAATTACAACCAACTATCAATTCATTCTTATCTCGGACTTCATTTCAACATATTAAATTTTATCCGTTAGTTTATCATTTCTCTACAATTTAGTTCACAACTCACCCGTTGTACCAAATTATGAACAATTCAAACTATTATCAAATTAATATAAATTCACAATAAAATGTAAAATAATTTAAATAAAATCATAGTATGTGAACTTACCTAATTAAATTAGTAATAATGAATTCTCTAAGGACTAATAAACAAATTTGCTTTTTCCTCAATTAATTTTGATTTGGTCCAATTCTCGATCCATACAATTATACAATTAAATTTATAAATTCCAAACATCTTATATCATTCTATTATGCATATATCAGTTTAATTTTATTATTCAAATTCCCTAGAATTTTTCATTTTATTCAATTTAGCCCCTAAATTTGGAACTATCATAATTTTAACATTTAAGCCCATTTTTTCATTCGATTTCAATTTCATCCTTGTACAACCCTTTAAATTCAATAATTAAAGAAATTTTATGTCATTTTCAAAATATTTTTATTTTAGTCCCTTAATTCAAAATTAACAAATTTCACTTAACAAATTGTCCTATTAAATTTCTAAGCTTCAAATCTTACCATTAAATATAAAAAATCTCAAAAACCATCATTGAAAACATTTTAAAGTTTTAAAAGTTTTACGATTTTTCGGGCTATTTAGATTAAGCTATAACGATATTAAAAACATAAAAATTATGAAAAATTGGCCTCAAATGGGTTACCATGCATAAGTCGATTGTTGACGCTTCAAAACTAGTTCCTCCTATGGTGTTCTAAGGTTCGACCATGAGAGAAAAATGAAATGGGAAGATGATGACTCCCTTTTTTCTTTTATTTGTCTTATTATTTTACTTTAATAATTAATAAAATAACGTCAAAATTCATGTTCCCACCGTCCACTGATATTAAAAGTGGTAAATTTCCACTTAAAACCTTAAACAATTTCTAATTAAGTATTTTAGTTAAAATTCAATGACGATTAATTTTGTGATTTTTATGATTTAGTCCTTGTACCCTAATTAATCATCCAATCACTAAAATTTTCGAACCAAAATTCAATTTGCTTATATAACAACTCCATAAATATTTAAATTAAACATTTACGGGCTCGTTTTTTTAGAAATGAAGTCTTAAAACCTCATTTACCAAAACCATTGACCTAAAGTCGAATCACTTGTACTTTAACTAACTGTCTAATTTGCAAATTTATCAAATCAAAATTCAATATAACTTTACGATAGACTCGTAAATATTAATAAATAATATTTACTAACTCGATCATCGGGATATGGGGTTTTGAAACCGTCGTTTCCAACACTGCTAGCTTTGTATAAACTATCTCTAAATCTAGAGGTAAATCTTGAGTCTTGGTCAAAATGATAAGTAATGACATATCATGTAATCTGACAATCCCATAAATATAGAGTTCAGCTAACCTCTCAAGTGAGTATTTTGTACTGACAAGAATGAACTGCACTAACTTAATCAATCTATCAACTGTTCTCCAGATTGTATCTTTCTTTTTCAATAACAATAGTAAAATCAAAACGAAATACATAGTAACTCATTCCCATTCCCATTTCAGAATCATCACAAGTTGTAACCAACCTAATGGAATCTGGTACTCGACTTTAACTTGTTAGCATATAAACACTTTTTCACTGCTCGGATGTGTCAAATAAGTATTATTATGAGTCTTGTGTAAAATATATTGTTTCAAGTCTGAACCTTTCAGCACACGCAAATGGTTTTGAAAACATAAATTTCTGTTATCATTAACATAGGACTTAGAAGCGTAATCGCTTTCATCAAGTTTCTATTTTTCCTGAAACTCCGAATTATTTCCCATAACTCCTGGATACTTTAAAAGAATACTGATTCAACTTTCAGCTTATCTAAAATGGAATCATCACATTCTGAATTCAAATGAGTATTTTTTGCTTTCAAGGAAAATCAAGACTTCCAGCTCAATTCATCATCTATTACGTTAGCTTTTACTCACTTGAGAATAATCGGTAGTCAAATCATAATCTTTCAACAATTCAATTCATTTGTGTTGTCTTGGATTTAATTCTTAAGTTTCTATTAACATAACTTTCAGAGATTTTCAGTTCATAATTGCCAAAATTTTTTTCAAATCAATACAGATACTTCAACCAATATTACAAGTCTCAGAAATCTTACTTCTCGAAGCCAACATTCACATTTATCGAACTTTCCATACCACTGTTTCTCTTATAAATTCTGCAACATTGTTCCCAAATACTAATCATGTTCAGTTCATTAGGTCTATAAAAGTGATTGTGTGTTTGTTAATCTAAATGGTATTACCAAAAACTTACATTGTTCATATCAAGTCCGAAAAGTAGTATTTGATAAAATTGACTTATAACTCTAAGTTGACAACAACCTAATCGAAAGTTAATCTTTCAAATTATGGTAGCGCCTTTTTAATAATTAAACAAGTCAATTATATGGAGTAACATATACTTATTCTTCATGCTAACTCTGTTCAATTGTTTGCAGTCAATATACAATCTCATAGTTCCGTATTTCTTTTTCACAAATAACAATGACACACTCCAAGATGACATGTTTAGTTGAAAAAAAATCCCCTATCTAATAATCATTGCAACCATGCTTTCAATTCTTTCAATTTTTTCTATACCATTCTATATGGTGCACCTAATATAGGAGCAATTCTGAGCATCACTTCAATAAGAATTTCAACTTTCCTTTCAAGTTGCAAACCTGCGATTCTTTAAGAATCACATCAGTAAATTTGTGATCTATCAAAACTTGTTTTATCTTTGATTCAAGTGCTCTAATATCTAAAATGTAGTCGAATACAATTTACAACCCTTTCTGATCAATACTCGGGTAGATATTGCTGATATGATATTGAGGAAACAATCAAGTCTGTCTCAACATTAACCAATTCACGATTTTGATGTCTCAACACAATTCATTTCTGTCAACTTTGATGTCAAGGGTTGTAGCCTCTTCTTTAGCTCAAATAACATAAGCTCCAATTAGTGTACGTGTTTCAAATCTCAATGTCATATCTCTAGTCCCACCTTAATTGGTTCCAACTTTATTACTAGTTCTCAGTTTCCTATCTATCTGTAGAGTTGTTCATCAGTTTAAAAATTTGGTCACTAATGATATTTGATTACTCGAGTAATCCTTCATTAAGTGCTTGGTAGAGTCGCATCTGAAATAGGCTCCCATTCTCATTCCGTATTTTCCTTAAAATAATTTTTTATTGGAATGTCCACAAACCAATTTACTCGTGTTCCAGACCCTACCTGTACTAGCCAATGACGTAGCCTAAAGCCTCAAATAACTCTATTTAGACATATCTTTTCCTTGGATTTCCTGTGAGGCGAAGGATTGACTCTTGAAATTTCTCGTCTACTTAGATAAGGAGTCGAAAAAAATCTGGTCACGCTTCATTTTTTGGTGTCTCGACGTTTTGACTTAGTTCATTCTTTTTCATTTCATATCTCTATCATTTCTGAGCTCACTCAGACAGTACAACAAATTTTTTCAGCTTTACTGCTTCCACAAGTATTCGGATGTCTTCATTCAAGTCTCATTCAACACAAATGCACATCTTGATCTCTTGGTGTCACTAATGTTAGGGTTATGCACTACTAATACGCTTCTTCCTTCCATAACACTGTCGTGCATTTCGAATTATCTTTTAGAAAATACATCAATTCATGAGGCATTCTCAAAGTATTTCCCAGTCATATTCAGCTTTCGTTAAAACGTCGTCCTTTAATCTTGATATTTTCGGGTTTCATATTTTCAGATTTTATCAATCGGGGTTAGTAAACATTTATCAAATTTGGGTTTTGACGATAATGGGGTACCATAGGAGGCACAATTATGGGTGGAGGTTGTTTTTGGGATTACGAAGCTAAAGGGATAGCTCCCCGAAATTGGGTAGAACACTAGTTTATCATTTGGAAGAAAGCATCTTTTTCCTTATTCCCTAGCCTTTACGGAACGGAGACACTATAAAAAGTTCATTAATTGGAAGAAGAAACATCACTTTCGACAACATCAGAAACAACTCGATTGATTCGGCCGAAAAAAATTATCTATATGAAATAAATAAAGCCAATTTGGATTTGAAGGCATCACACTATCATAGGTTATTGTCGTAGTATTTCTAGACTTAATACACACTACATTCAGTCCTAGAATCGATGGAACATCTAGCTTTTATACCACTAAATGTAACACCCCTTACCTGGTCCAGTCGTTGGACTTGAGCTACAGTCAAAACTGAGATAGAACACATTCAATTCACATAGATTATTTTCAAATAAACATGGAATTACTTCATAAATATACAATTAACAATCAATTTAGACATGAATCATACAATCAAAGTAAATTCAATGCATAAATACCAAATATAAATTTTCTCGGGCCTTATACGAGTTTAAGTACGCTCTAGTATCAACCTAGAATTTAACTAGGACTAATTTGCAACATTTCCAATATTACAGATCAATTATATCAAAAATAAATCCTTCAAATAATAAATCATCTCATAAAAATTCAAATATTATGATATAAAATTAAATTCGAGTCTTAATCGAGCTTATGAAAGCTCTTAAGTTGACTCGAGTATAAATAAGGATCAAATAGAAACATTTTCAAAAGACAGGGCCATTCATGCAAAATAAGGGTCTAGCGGCCACGTGCCCAGGCCGTGTAACTCATTGTGACCATGTGGGCAAAACACCAATTTTACCGAAACTCACACGACCTTGCAATTGGGCCGTGTAACTAGTTGACGCCATATGGATCAAAAGTTAACAAATCTATAGTACTCACATGGGCGTCTAGCTTGACCATGTGTGACACATGTCTATGTGCCAGTCTGTGTGGTGCAAGAATGTGCCATTAAATATCCAATTCATGCCAAAACAAACTAATGACTCAAATGGTGCACATTTGGCCATTCAAACCTGCATAAAATCATTCTAAACACATGATAATTTATCCATTTTTCTAACCACAAAACCATACAAGCAATTCTAAATGTAAGAACACTTCGGAAAGCTTAATAGCCTATATATTCACCAATCACTCAAACAAGGCACAACAAACATCTTAACATTTCAAACTCAATCTAAAAACAACTAACATATGCCATTTAAACTTCTACCATAACTTGACGAAAATGCCAAAGTGCATATTTTAGTGCACAACTCATTTACCAATCAAGTTTAGCACCATCTAAGGTTCCAAAACCACTACCACTACTACAGAATAAGTGCATAATAGTATAGAAGAGGATCGTAAAGTTTTTCCACGTCACGAATTTGTCTTAGGGCTCTAAACGTTTGGATTGAATCTTTGATTTTGACACAACTTGAAACGCAATTGAATCCATGTCAAATAAAACAATTAAATTAAATATCTAAGAAAAAATAAAATTGAACAATAAATCAAAGATTAAAACAATAAAGAAGATAAATGGAAAAGATAGAATGTGGCATGTAATAGTCATTAAATGCCTTGGAAACAAGAAGAATCCATAATCCCCTTCATGCGACTCTTATTTCCCCTCTAAGGAAGAAAACCTAGCAAGAAAAAGTTTAAAAATGATCCCCACAATTTGAAAAGATTGTTAAAACTCTTCTAAAAGAAAACTCAAGAGAAATTCTTGAAAAGAAATAATTAAAGAGAATTTATTAACTCAAAAGAGAAGTTGTTGAATAATAATCAATTGCTCCTTTGTGTCCAATGTAAAAGCTTTTATCTAGGCTAGCTAAATAAATCTAAATAAAACTTTTAAGTATACTAGAGTTCTAATTGACCTAAACAAGAAGTTGTTTTAAACTAAACTTTCTTATTGACATAAACTCCTAAATAACTTAAAATACTTAATAATTAAAAAGATCAAAAAAAAAAATAAGAGCTGATAAATACAATATTGGGCTCATATATTATAAAAATTAAGCCTAAAACCTGAACCCAATATGAAATGGTTAAGCTTGTTGGATTAATTGTGCTTCTTTTAGTGAAACGCCTAAGTTTTTTAACATCTTCCACATGGGCTTATCATCATAGATTAAGTGTTTAGGCCCACAAAAAGAATTAGTCCCTTCTAATTCATCCTCGCTCTGCATTGAACTCCAAAATCCATCGTCTTGAAGGTTTAACTTTTCTTCTTGAATTTTTTTTGTGATAAAGTTTTGAATGAATAAGTTGAGTTTTAACTTTAGCTACTTGGATTTGGATCTCGTGATTGGGCCTTGAGGGAAACTAAGCCCATATCTATTATGGCCGTTGAATTTGACTGAGTTGCTCATATCATTCCTCCTTTCCACAAAAAGGTTCGTACTTGAATTTGCAATAACAAAAGGAGAAATGTCAGTGACATTAAAAGTGACACTAACATTATACTCACTAGGAAGATTTATTTGATATGCATTATCGTTAATGCGCTTGAGTACTTGAAATGGTCAATCACCATGTGGGTTCAATTTCATTTTATGTTTAGTAAAAAATCGTTCTTTTCTCATATGGACCCAAACCCAGTCACCGAGCTCAAAGATAACTTACTTACGCCCCTTGTTAACTTTGTTGGCATTCAAATAATTTGTTTTGGTGATTCGCTATCTTGCTTTCTCATGCATGGATTCAACCAATTTAGCTTTATTCTCACTATCTAAACTAGAAATATTTTCTACAGGTAATGACACAAAATCAAGTATAGTTAGTGGATTAAAACCATTTACAAGTTCAAATAGGGAATAGTCAGTTGTATAGTGAATAAATCGGTTATATGCAAATTCAACAAAGGATGAACATTCTTCCCAATTTTTTAGGTTCTTACCTACAATAGCTCATAGCAAAACACCTAAGGCTCAATTGACTACGTTAGTTTGTCTATCGGTTTAAGAGTGACATGTAGTAGAAAATAGTAATTTAGTACCAAGCTTACCCCACAACACTTTTCAAAAGTGGCTTAGGAACTTTACGTCTCTGTCAAATATAATGGTGCGAGGTATCCCATGTAGGCACACCACCTTTCTAAAGAATAAGTCAACCACACTACTATTTTGTGATAAGGAATGAAGTGAGCCATCTTTGAAAACCTGTCAACAACAACAAAGTTGCTATCTAGACCCTTTTTAGTTCGTGGCAAACCAAGAATGAAATCCAAGGATAAGTCTACCCATGTAGAAGAAGGAATCGGAAAAGGAGTATAGAGTCCATGAGGCATTACCTTAAAATTTTCTTGTTTACAAGCATTGCATTTTGAACATACCTTTTCAACGTCCTTTTTCACGTGTAGCCAATAAAAATGTTCTTTTAGAATATCTAATGTTTTGGAGACACCAAAGTGTTCCATTAAGCCTCCACTATGTGCCTCATAAATTAATAACTCTCTCATGGAACATTGTGGAACACATAACCTATTTAAGCGTAAAAGAAATCCATCTACAAGATAACCATTCCCACAATTGGGAAAAATATATTTGTAAAATCGAAATCATTTTAGTATAAATCTTTTATTGTTCAAACCCTAAGACTTTAGCCTTTCATGATCCGTATGGATAACGAACTCATTTGATAGCAAGTAGCCAAACTTGTAGAGCTTGAAATAATGTAAGCAACTCCTTATCATAAGTTGAGTAGTTTAATTACGCCCCATTCAATTTTTCACTAAAATATACAATTGGCCTTTTTTTCTTACATCAACATGGCATCAAGTCCAATGCTTGAAGCATCACATTCAGGTTCGGAAGTATTAGAAAAATTAGATAATTAAAGAACCGAAGCAGAACATAACTTATCCTTTAAGGCTTGAAAAGCCTTTTCCTAAACTTCTCCCCACTTAAAACCCACAGGCTTTTTAATAACCTCAGTTAATGAGGTGACAAAAGTGGAGAAATCCTTCACAAAACGTCTATAAAAACTTGTTAAACCATGGAAATATCTCACCTCGATAATTTATTTAGGAGTGGGGCACTCCCTAATTGTCTTTACTTTGTCCTTATCGACATGAATACCTTGAGTACTTACTAGAAAACATAAAAAGATTAGTTTATCACAACAAAAAGTGCATTTATCAAGGTTGGCAAATAACTTTTTAGTTCTCAGAATGCTCAAAAAAAGTTAATATGAAAAACACGATCATCTAAAAGAGTTAAGTAAATTAGAATATCATTAGTTAAACCAAAAGGAATGACTAGCCATTCATATAATCCGAACTTAGATTTAAATGTTGTTTTCCATTTATCCCCATCTTTCATTTGAATTTGATGGTAGGCACTTTTTAAATTAATCTTTGTAAAGAAACGAGCACCATAAAGTTCTTCAAGCATATCATCAAGCCTTGGAATAGGATGCTTACACTTAATAGTAATTTGGTTAAAAGTTCATCCACTTACTTTGGCAACTCCTTCGTCTTCTCGAGATTGCTTCGATAAAATGGTCGATTTGGAATTGTTGACCCAGGTACTAAATTAATTTTGATGTTCAATACCCCTCAAAGGTGGAAATCCTTTAGGTGCCTCATAAAAAATATCTTCATATTCCTGCCAAAGAGACATAAAATCACTATAAAAAGAATCATTAAGGTTAGTCAAAGATAAACAATTTTTCCTAAATCGAACAAGGATGCAAGGTTGTTGAGTGAGTAAAGCTCGTTGCACATCTTTTTCACTCGCATAAAAATTATGAACCATTCTTTTTTTCTCACAAGAGGATGCACTCACCATTGGTATATTATTAATTTGGCTATTTTCATTAGAGACCTCTTTTCTCTCAGCATTTTTTGAATTTTGTGCCTTACTTCTCATAACCTCCTTACAGAAATTTATCATATTGGTTTGATCAATGTGAACATTTTTTGGATTCAAAGGGGCCAAAGTGTACTTCTTCCCATGGAGAACAAGGGAATATTGATTCAATTTACCATGGTGAATAACATCATGATCGTACTACCATGGTCTACCAAGTAATAAGTGGGAGACATGTATGGGAACAACATTACACCAAGCATCATCAATGTAATTCCCAAGTTTAAAAAGGATTAAGGATTTTTTTACCACACGTACCTCTGAACCTTCGTTAAGCCACTGAAGAATGGCTTAGGGTGTTTGCTACATGACAAAGCAACAGAGGCCACAAGGTAGCTACTCACAATGTTAACACAACTTCCACTATTAATGATAAGTGAGCAAAGTGTACCTTTAATCAAACACCTCGAATGGAATATACTAGTCCTTTGAAGATCATGATCATCCCTTAATTGGATGTTGAGGGTATGCCTCACAACTAGTCAATGTAAATCATCTCCCTCTATTGGTGGTTCTGCCAACTCTTCTTCACCATAACTCACTTCCATCATCAACATCATTAATTAATTCGAGCATATCTAGAACAATTTTGTATGAATTAAAGGTATACTCAACATCTTATTTGATCAACAAAAGTCTCGTGTTGGTACAATCACGACTATAGTGTCCACAGCCTTTGCACTTAAAACATTCAATTGGACAATATTGATATCACGACTAAAGTAGCAACATTCAAGATTGACAAAAAAAATCACCTATATACATGCCACAAAACTGAGCTTTAAACGATTAAAAGATTATCGAATCAATGAAATAATAGTGTGATCTTCTCAACGATCCACCTGACATGTTCCACAAGTTAAGAATCTATAGAGAAAAGGAAAAAAGGGGGTAAGGATTGCAAATGTTTAGTAAGGTCACTAGTATATAAACAACATCTTACCTTATTTTACAGTTTAACACAACAAGTTATTCAACTTGACAATTATGCCTAAACATGGCAATGATAAATTAATAAGGCAAGTTCATAATATAACCAATTCATGTATTAATTCAAAATTTAGCATTTCACTACAATTTAATATCAATAGCATGAAATCAACAACTCAATACCATTCATATAACTCAATCAACATTTCAATTTATAAATACTACTAAAACTCTCAATGGTACCACGAATCATTATATTCATGCTCTAGTTAATCAATCTAAAGAATATGTCGATCAAGATTTTTATATAATTGATATCATAGTTCTATTCATTTCAAATTATACACCATATCAACTTGTTATTTTCCAATTTACATCGCTCAATTCATCATGAATTCATAATGACTCTTTGGCTCATAAATCCAATTTGTATGGTCTTTTACATGCTAATAATATTTATATATATTGTAAATCTTCTTAATATTATTAGATCACATTATCAATCTAATTATATATATCATTTATCAAATATCACATTTATATCCTTATTAACCTCACTCAGACTCGTACTGATACACAAATCCAAGCAATCATACCAGTTTAGCACCTAGTGCCTATAAGATAAATCTGAATAGTAAGTTGCGCCCAACACTGGTCAGCATAACCAAAAAATAGATGTTCTCAGCACTAGTCAGTACAACTGATAAATGGGTTTGTCCAACAATCCCCGACACATAGTCGTATAATCCTGAACTCTTCTTATCCTATGACATAATTCTCAATTCAATAATATCTATTCAATAGACAATCCTCAATACATATCAATATATCAACATAATTCTTCTCAATACAAAATCAATTTTGTATTTACATCAATATACAATAATCTGTAATCAATTCAATTTAGTCCTTAATGTAAACAATTGATGAATTTCGTACCAGTATGATTCAATCAGTTACAACCAACTCTCAATTCATTCATATCTCAAACTTTAATTCATTAGACTAAATTTTATCTGTCAGTTTATCATTTCTCTACGATTCAGTCCACAACTCATCCGTTGTACCAAATTGTGAACAATTAAAACTACTATCAAACAAATATAAATTCACAATCAATTGTAAATCAATTTAAATAAAGTCATAATATGTGAACTTACCTAATTAAATCAGTAACGACAAATTCTTTAAGGACTAATTGCTTATTCTCAAGCAAAGCAACATCTTTTCCATAGTTTTTCATAATTATTAGATTTTAAGTTAATAAGTATAAATGACTTATTTTTACTCATTTTGATACCCAAATTGGCCAATAGTTCCATTGGGGGCCCTAACGTATGGTTGAATGATGTAGGGACATGTTGGAGGCTGAAAACGGACGAGAATGACACCAAAAGAGATGGTATTGCGATATCCAAACCTTAGAATTGTGATACCTATAACAGACTCGAGATTGGAGACTACCCTTCAGTGGTATCGCGATATCCACTTTGGGTATCACAATATCTACCCTGTAAGAAGACCCCCCAAGTTTGAAACTATCTGAGGTACAACAATATATTGTTCTTTGGTATTGTGATACCGATATCGTGAGGGGACAAAATTAGATAAAAAGAATAGTCTTTATCCACTTGAAGCACCAATCATTGAGGGCCGCATTAAAGGGTATTTTGGGCACATAAATTAGGTTAGAATAACTACTATATCAGCCAAAATTTTGTTGTGAGAGAAAAAAGGTCATATTACCTTAGTTTAGGCTTAGTTTTCCTTAGGTGTTCTCTTAGTTTTTCTTCTTCTTTTTCTAGCGTTTATTTTATTTTCATTTCCTTAGCTGTAGATTTTACATTTCCCAACAACTTTTCTTCTTGGTTTAGTTGTTCTTAGTGTTACTTAAGTTAGTTATCATTGTAGCTTAGGTCTATTTGCTCTTTTAATCCCTATATCTTGGTTCTAAAACATTTTTAGATTTAGTTTAATGTATTTCAATTTTTTTACTTTTCATTTGTTAAAGTTTGTTCCTTTAATATTTATTGCTTTAGATTTTCTTGTTAAATGCTTCTCTTTACATGCCCTTTAAGTTTTCTTGCATAAAAATCTCAACTTTAATATTTTTCTCAAGATTTGCTTTAGTGGCTACTTTGCTTTTCATTTTCATGGTTGTTAGTTTTATCTCCAGCATGAGTAGTTGAACCTTTAAGTGGGTTGGTTGATAGAGATGTGATGAGTTGATTTTTGGATGAAAGACCTAATTGTAATAAATTGGACTAATTTGAATGAACTTAAAAACTTAGTATTGATGACCTTAAGGTAACATTTAAGCAAGTGAGACCAAGAGGAGATATTGTTGGGCACCAATTCATTAGCCTCAGGTTAACCAGTGAGATCAAGAGATAATCTAAATTAATTTGTCTAACTTGGTAAAATAGAGACCGATAGGTAAAATGGAGCCATTTTGGGATTTTAAGCAATTTGGATCCTTAATTTGAGGATTAGTGAACCACATCAATGTCAATCAACAAGCGCTTGTTATTTAATTATTAATTTTGCATCTTTGCATGTTTTACAATTTAGTCCTTGCTAGCTAGATAGTAAAGTAGATTAATTTTTATTGACTTTATGATTTGTAGTAATATAAATTTAGTCCTTACACGCATGATATTTAAAAATTGTTCAATCTATGATTGTCTTGGGTTTGGTCCTTGGAATACTCTGGTGTTCCATTATAACATTACAAAATATTACAATTGACTTGTCACACTTGCAGTAAAGCCGCAATAATTATATTTTATTTTATTTCCTCGAGTGTTGATTTTCTTATATCTCTCATTCGGCGATCAAGGGAGAGAAAGAAGCGGTCAAGTTGTTGGCATCGTTGTCGGGAATCAATGTTTGATTGAACTATTTTTATTTCTGTTGCATGTACTTAGGGAGATAATTGACAAAAGTTGAGGTTATAGATACAACTTTGTGTTTTATTTGTTTTGTGTCATTTGCAATTTTTAGTTAATTTGCTTCACTCTCTTGTGCTTGTAGGAGGCATTATATTACTTGGACCGGTAATGGTGTCTTAGCTTTTGAGCCAGAACCAGAATGCGTCATTATACACATGAGGAGGACACAACATCCTAGTGATGCCCAACCTGCACAAAGAGACCAACCCATTGAAGATCCGCAAGTAGAAATTCAATCACCACCACACCCACCCATGAAGCAACGTACCTTGTGCAACTATGCAATGCCCAATCTTGATACTATTCAAAGGAGAGTTAATCATCCGAAGATTAATGCTAACAAGTTTAAAATCAAACTAGCGATAATACAAGCGAACCTTCAATTTCAAGGGTTAATAAATGATGGCCCGAACCAACATGATAAGAGATTTCTAACCATTTGCGATACCTTTAAATATAATGGGGTATCCGATGACACTATCCAACTTTGATTATTCCCTTTCTCTCTTACTGATGATGCATTTATGTGGTTAGATTCGCAGCTAGTAAATTCCATCAACACTTGGGATGAGCTAGAGAGTAAGTTCTTGGAAAAATAATTCCTCCAAGCAAAATAATATAACTTCGTATAGATATTATGAATTTTCAGTAATTGGAAAGGGAGCCACTATATGAGGCTTGGGAATGCTTTAAACTCATGCTACATAAATGCTCATATCATGGATTGCAAGATTGGCTACAACTTCAATTTTTTATAATGGAATGGATGGAAAATTAAGCTCTAGTCTTGATGGAGTGCTTGCGGGGGCTTTTATGTCAAAGACATATGTCAAGTTTTGCCAACTCAATGAAAACATGGTAATTAATTCTTCTATGCGGTCAACTGAGCGATTCACATATAGAGCCAAACAATCGACGGTGAATACTGTCTTTAGAGAGGACAAGTATCAACAAGTCCGCGAAAGCCTTAATCAATTAGAGATGAGTCCGGCCAAGGCCTCAGTTCAAAATCAGCCCATTCTAACACATTCTAATACAGGACATGATGGAGAAGGCGTTATGTGGGGAAATGCTAATGAGAGTAACCAAATGAAGGCTAACTATGTAGGGAATAGAGGATACAATGCACACTCGAACACCTATAACCTGGGGTGGCATGACCATTCGAACCTTTGGTGAGGAGGGAACCAAAGGGGTCCCTCTGATCAAGGAGCCCATAACCTTAACCCTTCTAGACCCAATACACCTTATCAACCTCTATTACCATTTAGGTACCCTAATAGCAAGAAAGAAAACCAACCTATAGTAGTGACCCTCTATTGTCAATTAGGGTAGAGAAAGGTTTACATGTGGTGCTAGTCGATGTGCATTAAATTCATGGTCAACTATATCAAGTTTTGCAATTTTTGCAAAACAACTTAGCCTATAGCATACCTAGTAATACCATGCCTAATCCAAAAAGGGAAGAAAATGAACATGCTAAGGCAATTACTCTTGAATCTGGGGTTGTGTTTAAGAAACCTATTCGGCCAATTAGAGGAGAGAAGGAAGTGAGTGAGAAGGATGAGAGCACCCGCACTCCTAGCCTTTGAGATGGGGTGGGAGAGAATATAATACCGCACGCCTGACCCGATCACCGGATTCGGGTATAGAACATCACAGGTTGATCCGATTAGAAAACACACTTTAAAAAAAAACATTATCCATTTTGGCAGATACCTCTTTACCATACCAGTATTCCATTAGTTTAATACTACATTTATTTAAAAGAAAAATTTTAAAATAATAATCTGTAGTATTTATGGATTTAAAGATGCATGAATTGGCTTTTGGTAGTTGTTTAAATAATATTTATAAATTATAGATAATGTGATACCAACAAGGCTTCCGATCAATATTCGTAGTGTTCAAAATATCATTTCAATATATATTTATGGATTTTAAATGGTAGTATATAACAATTTTCCTAGCACCCTTAGCAAATATATGTTACCCACGCAAATAAGAAAGCTCACAAATGGCTTCAGGCCTGGCTGTATCCCTTTGATCACGACGTTCAACCTAAGAACCTAAAAGGAAAAAGAAATTAGGTAAGTTTGTTAAAACTTAGGGAGTTTTTGGAAATGAAAATCCCAACATGATTACTATCAGACATTAAGAAAAGAGATTTGAGTTGTTAAATTTTTCGCCATATTCGGTAGACATATTATTCTGGTCTGGAGATTCGCTGACGTGCACTATCGCAATCAAACTTAGTCTATTGGAAGATCACATTAGTTTCAAAAATTGCATGTGATGGTCATGGGCACATCTATTTCACAAATATGTCACTTTTGTGGACTACCATTTATGACTGAAAAGCTTACTGTTTACACTTTCATGCAACGTACACTACGGCATCCACCTTTTTCTCACATACTCCTTTCTTTGTGCTAGCTTTTGATCTCTGTTCTCGAAGAACCAATTTTTCTTGTATCTTTATATCCGCTTATCAGAGCTATAAAACAATATCACCTCCATATCCTTCTAACTCCCCTCTTTGTATGAACACATAGGTGACCTCACAAGGTTGAGCTTTTACCATTCACAGTTTGTATCAAAGTATCATACCAGAGGTAAAACATTTTATCCTGTGTCTTCTTTATCATTATACACAACATCCATTCGTTACTTTCTTACACATATTTTGGATACGGAGCTTGTGTAACAAGGAATGAGTACTCATACTATGTATATACCAAGTTTTTCGGTTCTATTTAATCGTATATAACCATGCATGACTGACTTTTTGAATGGGTTTCCTTAGACATGAACATCAGAGGCAAATGACAAAGGCACTTACCTGGCTGTGTAGTATTTAGGAGTAAGAGAATTAACATAGATACTAGACATAAAGTGCAAAGGAACTCACCAGAATACTTTACTAAGAGCTTTGTCTACTTTATTGGTTCTTTCCCTTTATTACTAGGACTTTCTCTCATTTCTTTGGCTAAAACAATAAAATTTCTTTAATCATCGAAAATGACTAAAACTTTATGATATAGAAAGAAACTATAAACATGCAAATAATTTCTAGATAGAATTTTTCGTCCTACCTAGTATTCAAATAAATCCTACCAATCCTTTCTTAAGTTAGTTTGTATCGATTTGGTAAAGCTTAAAGGAAGGTTTAAGAATTTACCAATAGACAACTAGCACGAAAGCTCCCTTAAGCTTTACAGTTAACACCCTTATTAGCGAAGAAGAACTCACCTATTTTCTTCAATGATAACAAAGTCTAGTGGAGAAGATGAATCAGAAATCTTCTCTCCACTATCATGCTATCCTATTTATAGATAACTCACATCCAAATCCCAATCAGGATTATATCTAATCATTACTCTTTCTCAGACATTGCCACTAATTAATCGCATCCTACGAGGCTCTACCAGTGTCCTAATTATCGACAGGTTGCCTCCACTAGGATGCCAGGTGACCTAAACTTATCCAACAAGCCATAATAATTACTTTAGTGATGACACTAAAAACTCAGGTGATGATCTTATTTGTGTGCCCTCGACTTGCGCGCGCAGAGCTATAAAATAAAGAGAAGGGGGAATTTAGTTGCTAAAGAAAATAAATAAACAAATATATAATAAAATAAAAATAGAATTATGTTTGCAAAAAAAAAACTAAGTGAATTAAATTAAATCGATAAATTAAATATATTAAAGCTTAGCCTCAGCCTTAGTACACTCTGAACTCAAATCGATCCTTGAAAAATAGATTTTCCCTTTCTAACGATAAGTTGGTTATAGCGATCAAGGACGCCTCAACCACCAACTTTTCCTTGTGTAGTCGGTTCTGGTACGACTAGCAAACTAACCCTTGCCAAATTTCTAACCATGTAACTCGTACCCGTAATTTAAGATTTTGACAGCCTTGCAATCTAGAAAGCCCAACTCGAATTAATGGCCTCAACCGCGTGGGTTGTTTAAATCTGATCACTATCTCCCTTGACGTCATCCAACTGGACTTTTTCCACCTGGACACGCCAATTTGTTCGTAGGAATTCGAACTCTGCAGACGACCGTCTCGTTTTTCCAACTGTACCCCAAACAACTCCAACCCAAAGTGCACTTTCTGAATTGAAATTGAATTAACTTTAAGGGACAATTGTGGCTATCCTATATACCAGAGAGATAGTGAATATTGTGTTGAAAAGTTTTAGTGAGGGTTCATATCTCACGATTATTTTGTCGGAGCGATAACTGGGCTATAGCTAAAAGGGAATTAGTGAAGCATTAGATTAATCATGCTAGTTGGTCTATGTAAATGGATTTAATGGAAATTATAGAAGGTGGAAAGGAAAGGACCTAGGAAGCAATTGAACAAAATTTGTAAAGAAACAAGGAAAAGGAAATGAATTGGCAGAATGCTACTGGCGCATGAAAAGATAAAGGAATAAAGTAATTGCATTCAATTTTTAATGTGTTTTTCAAATGCCACCACACATCCTATTTATATAGATATCATATACTAAAATTAGCCTAACTCACCTAACAACCAACAACATAAAATCAAATTCATATAATATTTTTTCTAAATATGGCTTTTACAAAGTCAAATAAAATCTAATCAACCTTAAATTTCTTGAAATTTTTAATTTGGCCCCCTTTTATTACTTGTGCTCCAATTTAGCCTGATTTGCTTGCTAACTTAAATTTCGATACTCCAACTGCGTAGCTGATAAAATTAAACAAAGATTACAGGATCAGTAACAAATATTACTAAAATTGGGTGCGTTAAACATACAAATTCAGCTTGTTATCACTACTTAATAAAGTTCTCGCCCTAACTAAAATGTTGTCATCACTAATAATGGTACTCTACAGTGTTAGTGAAGTTATTCATAACACTCTGCCATGAAATTACTAACCTTATCCGATCTAAGTTTCACAACTTAGGCGATCTTCACTGACGTAGTCTCCCTGGTTGATCTGGTTCGCCAAACCAGGGTATGATAGAAAAGGAAGGACTTGTGAGTGAGCCCACACAAGCTAAACTAGAGGATAGAATTGTTCCACCACCGCTACTAAATCTGACGTGCATACCTTTTCTGAGTAGACTAGAAGAGAAGAATAAGCGAGATAATGAGAAGTTTCTAGATTTCTTTAAGATGTTTAAAGGTTTGCATGCCAACCTCCCATTGATTAAGGTCATATAAAAAGTGTCAGAATATGCTAAGTTCCTTATGGATGTGATATCTAGGAAAAAGAAGATTGGGAGAGAAGAGCGATTCGCACTTAATGCCGAGTGCAGTGTTGTTGTGTCTAGGAGAGTACTACCAAAACTTAAGGATCTTAATAGCTTTACCATTCCTATAGAGATTATAGGTGTAAATTTTGGCAAGATGTTTTGTGATCTTGGAGTGAGTATAAACTTAATGCTCTTGTCCATCTACTATAGGTTAGGCCTATTTGACCTTAGGGAAACTTTGGTAACCCTTCAACTAGCCGATAGGTCCCTAGTTCACCCAAAGGGAGTTTTGGAGGATGTTTTAATGAGAGTTTGACAATTCATCCTACCGGTTGACTTTATAGTTATTAACTTCGAGGAGGATTTAGAGATATCGATTCTATGAGAGAGACTATTCATAACTACATTTAAGGCCACCATAGATGTAGGAAAAGGGGAAATGGCAATGGAAGTAGGTAAAGAGGTAGAGACCTTTAGGTGTGTGGAACCCAAGCCTAAGGTTACAGAACTGTCCCCTAATAGTGAGCTAGAGTGTCAAGTCATTCAAGTAGTGTCTGATCATGTGACTAACAATGTGAAATATTTGAAGTAGTGTATGTTTTAGGATTCAAGAGTAAGGATGTGAGACATCTAAGTAAGGAAATGAGACATCATGAAGAGACAGTTAGTGAATCAACTCGTAGGACTAAAGAAGATGAGACGTATGTTGGTGCCTAGGACTTTGTGCAAGCATCACTCTGGGGGTGCTACATCTCAACCCGAAGGAAATTTTTAACTTGCTGCATATGGCAATTTAACTATCAATTTGTAAATATTTGAATTATTGAGTATAGACTCTAAGTTTTTTTTACATTTAGATTCAAATTTTAATTTATGTTGGTTTAAATTTTAGAAGTATTTTAAGGTTTGTTTAGAGAAATCACGATATCCAAGGGGGACATCGCGATTTCATGGGTATCACGATTTCTTAAACAATTTCGATTGGGGACAAAAAAGGTTTTTGGGTGTCGCAATATCGAACCTTTGGTATTGCAATACCCCTATAATTTCAAAAGTCAAAATTTTGGTTTTGCATAGTGGTATCGCAATACCTAACCCTCGATATTGCATACCTCAAACAAAATGGAATTTGAAAGGTATAAAAATGGGGCATATCGCGCTATCCAACATTGGGTATCATGATATCCAAGTCGGGTCAAGTGATTTCTTAAAACCCCCAAAACATTCACCCCTTCTCTTATATCTCTCAATTCCTTTCCAAATCCTCACTCATATTCAATTTGATTTCACTCCAATTTTGTCTTTGCCTTTCTTTCTTTCTTTACAGGTATCATTCTCTTCTTACTTGGAAAACATGGAGCTTCATCGTTTCACTCCACAAACCCATTACAAAAAACACAGTTTAAGTTTTATTTTTCTCTTTGATTTACATTTGATATTGTTTTTATATTTATTATCTTGCTCTTTTATTTTAGCTTTAGTGTTAATTTGTTGCGAGTTAGTTGATTAGTGTATTTTTTTATAGTTTGTCTAGTTTAAAAGATATTATCCATGCCTCTTAGAACAACAAAACGATCGAGATCACAACCCGAGCCACCTCTGAAACTAGAGTACAGGTCGATTAAGTTTAAATTGAAAGAGGTCGGAGACTTTTTCTTATCCAATTAAAGGCACTTATTTATCCTTGAATGGGGCTTCGACCTTTCGGCTAGAAGGTAGTTTGGAATCTCATTCTTTTTCATCGTTGGATGAATTTTTCCTTCGTTCCAACAACACCAACTGTCATACCGGTTGTTTTGGAGTTATACTCTAACTTAAAATTTTCTGCCAAACATAGGGTGTATGTTTAGAACAAGGTCATTAACATTTTCCTATATGTGGTTAGTGACTACTATAGTGTCCCTCTGTATAAAAAGGATTATTTTTCTAACATGAACCTCGTCAAATTTCACAATGTTGACATGGACATCAATTGAGAGTATTTGACTGAGGGGTAGGCAAAGTGGAAATGTGAGGGGTATCATAATCACCCCTATCTTTTAAACGTGCCATTATGTTTGTTGTTGCAAAGCTATGGATGTAGTTTATCTGCACATGTATTAGCCTCCTTTTGAGCACTAACACTGTTAATGTATTTCGAGCTTCTCTTTTATATTGTATTTTGCAGAAAAAGAAAGTGTCTCTAGGGCGATAGATAAATAAAGAAATCAAAAAGTGTATCTCAGGTACAAATACACTGTTTTTAGTACTTGAACACATTTTGAGTGCCCATTGTTTCAATTCCAAACCGTCCTAAGCCTCAGAATGTTACAAGCCTAGAAGACCTTAAAGACCCGAATGGTCATACCTAAAAAATTGGTTAATGCAAAAAAATTAGTAAGGTAGGTATGTAGATTGTTAAGCACATTGTAGTAACACAATCTGCCATCCTATTGACCTGATGGTGAGTTAGAGTATTGGTGCATACTAGCATTAAAGCATTCACCCATTGGCGGTATCTAAGGAATTGATCGTAAGAAATTTCCAAGAGATGAAAGATTAAACCGAAGAAAGTGCGCGCCTATGAGGGGGTATGCCCCAGAGTTTTATTTGAACACTAAAAACATGTCAAGCGTATGAGGAAGTTGTAAGAGACTTAATTGTCTTTATGATCACGCTGAACGAGAGTCACTACCAAGATATGGTACACTCGGTTTGCATGAGTACTGTCCAATTAGATTTTGTATCGGGTTTGGTTGGGAGTTGTTAGGATTCTGCAGGAATAGAAGAAAAGACCAAAGTAAAGAGTAGAGTAGTAAAATGTGTGAAAGTTTCTTGTACACTAAAACAAGTCAACTAAACAAATCATCACAAGCAGCACGGTTGGCCAGTTCTCAACAGGAGTCATTTATATTCATTTGACCCTCCCCATGATTGGTCAACAGTAAGGTAAATCTTCACCGAATTTTCTTGTACCTATCTTGGATTTGGTAGGAAAATCAGGGGGACCGAAAGTATATTTATGGGAAGGGGACATTTTAGATGGTTTTTTTCTTGTACCTATCTTGGATTTGGTAGGAAAATCAGGGGGACCGAAAGTATATTTATGGGAAGGGGACATTTTAGATGGTTTTTTTCTATCTGTTTAATGTTCAAGTTCTTCTTTCTAACCTCAAAATTCTTTTATTCTTCCTCGTTAAGATCGAACTAAGATCTCATCTACTGAGTAGATGATTTTGCCTTTTGGTAAGTCTTACAACTTTGTACATTATGATTATAGAAGGAGAGAATGTTATATGAAGGCTTTGTATGGGGATCACATGTAGTTGAAATATTAGTAAAATGTCTATAATGAGGATTCTAATGGAAATCTTATGATCTTTTAAGCAGTTGCTGCTACTGGATTAGGAAAGATTATCGAAACAAAAACTCCTGGTCATAGTAAATATAGGTCTCTAGTAAGCCTCTAAAATTGATTTCTGTCTATCGTTTTAATTCAAATAAATGGTTGATGCATTTGTAGATAAGCATGATTCCTTAGGAAAATATTTGTATAAATGTTAGAAAAGAGTATTGATAGTTGTTTGAACATGAAGTTGTATGATAAGTGTATTGCCGTTAAAGAGTGGATACGTCGTCTCTTGAAAGTGTGGGGGATAATAACTAGGGTTACACTTGTGTGGATGGTCAAGTTTATGTAAAAATATCTTTTGATGTGGTACGAGTCTAATACAGACGAGTCTATGATATGTACAAATGTTAAATACAGATTTATTGCATAGCCTCCGGTAAGACAACTATAGTGCTAATCGAAATGGTAGATCACTGAATAAATATGTGGAAAGTCCATAGCCATGGATTCATATGATAAAATGCCAAGAGGTCTTGAAGGTGTAAGACCATGTGGGATAAGCCCTATGGCATCCATAGAGATGGTCCGCCGGGACAGTAAAAACGGTTTACCTGAAAAGTCTTTGTGGCATATTATTTGGAAAGCCTTTGTGGCGTATTATCTAGAAGGCCTTTGTGTCTAATCTTATGAAAAGCCTTTGAGGCGTATTATTTGGAACGCCTTTGTGGCTAGTCTTATGAAAAGCCTTTGTGGCGTATTGTATGGAAAGACTATTTGACAAATGTTATAGAGCATAAATGCAAAGTGGTCAGACCACCCTTATCGTGTAATTTGGCAATGTCTGATCTATCGTAATTTGGTGTAGCAGATTAAACTAGTTTTTGCACCATAGGAGCATGAACATAAGCATTTTAGTTAAGTTTTAATTACATTTTCGTAACTTTAGTTAAAGTCAATAAAACTTATAATTTGAGTCTTTTATTGACCTTAAGGGCCGAATGAACTATGAAGGTAAGCTAATATACTTTATGAGCATGTAGGAGACTATTAGAAGGTGTGGTAACATGATACAGGTCGTTATGTTGCAACATGGAGCACTAGATGTCGCAACATAGGAAGTAGAATAGAAGAATTCTAAGATTGCCTTCGATGTCGTGACATAGCCTAAAGATGTCACGACAAACCTTTGAAGATACCCTGAAGATGAGCATACTTCGTTCGATGTCGCGACACAAGACTTAGTGTGTTGTGACATCACCTCTGTATAGGAAATAATTACGAGCCAGGAGCATTTTGGTCCACACAACCAAATATTTAGCACGAGGACAGTAGCTGACCTAGGGTTAAGGATGACGACCACTCTAAAGTCTATAAATAGGTTCATTTAACACATATTATAGACATTTTCATATTATATAATTTTCTCTTTAGATTTAGTCTTTAGTTTTTCTCTTTTATTAGGTTTTAGATTTTATTTTAGTTCATATTATTTGCTTTCATGGGGAGATCAGATTTCTTAAACACAATCAAACTCTGTAAGGATTCCACGATTAATTCTAAATACATGTAAAGCTTCTTCTAAACTTTATTCTTTTGAATTATTCTTCATGCTTATTCTTTCTATCAAGTTTATATTGTTTATTAGATCCATGAGAAACTAATCCTTCTATACGGGATTAACGAGTGGAGGTATGATTAATTAACTATTTTGTAGGGGTTCCTCAGCGAATCAACTTTTTAGGAAAGGAAGAACCTAAACCCTAAGCCTGACAGCCCTATGAAGTCATTAAGGTAGAATTAACCCAAATTCGGTATGGCCTATCGTGAACACCTTACCCTGAACCGGTCTAGACTGTGAGATCGAGAGATAAGTAGTTCTTTCCGACTTGTTATTCCAGTAGAAGTTGGAAGATCCTACTGGGATATCATCTAGTTGATTAAACGAGAAAACTTGAAGTGGTAGTTGATTATGACTAACGAAGCGAGCTAATCACCTATGACCAGATTTGATATATTCTACTATTTGATTTCTTGTGTTTTATTTATTTCTTTACTTTCTTTTATTATTATTTTAGTATAGTTTATCAAAACCTTTATTTTTATTCTTCGTAATATAATCCAATTAAAGTACTAATTAGTTCTATTCATGCTTAGGTTGGAATTAATTTAGTGCTCGCCTCCCTTGGGTACGATCCTTAAAGTACTCACCTACTCTGTTGTAACTATATTACAACCTAACTTGTATACTTGCAGATATTGTTTTTTATATCTTTTTGTGCGGGATTTCTACTCTGGACGTTAGTAGATCTGGAGGCGGTCAAGTTGTTGGCATCGTTGCCGAAGTGGCAATGTCACTATATTAATTTTAATTTTTGCATATGAATAGAATAATTAGGAAATTTTTAGATTATAGTTATGATTTATTTTCTTATTTTCTACTAATCTCTTTGGGTTTAGTGCATTGACTTGTCGTAGGGAACACCTATAAAGCTAGTCATAGATCCAGGAAGAATAATTCGAAGGAATTGTCGACAGCTACAGCAATAGCAGAAACAACCAATACAGAATTTGCTACCTACCAGAGGTAATTTACCACCACATGAGAATCCACTGTTCGATGTGGCTAATAATAGCAATTTAGAATATCCACCACCACCACCACAGTTACCCGTAAATATTAACATTGTGCGTGACAAGAAGACTCTGAGGGAATATGCGCTACCAAATTTTGATATGGTTCAAGGGAGTATAACGAGGCCAACCATCACGGCCAATAATTTTGAGATCAAGCCAACTATGATCCAAAATAATTTACAGCTTCAAGGAATGATGACAGAAGACCCGAGTTAGCATTTAAAATGGTTCCTCCAGCTTTGTGATACCTTCAAGTACATTAGGGTCACTGATGATGTTATTCGTCTTCTGTTGTTCCCTTTTTCTTTAATTGATAATGCCTTTTCTTGGTTAGATTTGCAGGTTTTAGGATCAATCATGACATGGGACGAACTCGTAGGGAAATTCCTACAAAAGTTCTTCCCTATTAGGAAGATGGTCCAGCTAAAAAAGGAAATTTCTATGTTTAAATAAGTAGTAGCAGAAAGATTTCACGAAGCATGGGAGGATTTTAATATGCTGATTTAGAAATGCCCACACCACAAATTGCCTGTGTGGTTACGATTGCAAATTTCCTACAATGGGTTGGATGTGCTTTCAACGTCAGGATTAGATGGAGTAGTAGAAGGTGAATTAATAAATAGAACATGCTGGGATGCGTAAAAATTAATAGAAAGTATAGTGATGAACTCCTGCTAGTGGCTAACTAAACGATATACATATGGCCAAAGACTATCTACAGTGAAGGCTATCTAGGAGGATGACAAATATCAGCAATTAGTGGACAGGACCAACCGAACAGAGGCTAAGAAGAATGCACCGTCTATCTGTGGAGGAGACAAACCACTTTTCCACTATATTAACAATCCTACCGAGGATATGAAATACATTAAAAATAGGGGTGGAAATCCCTATTCAAATATATACAATCCCAGATGGAGAGATCACCCGAATCTAATATGGGAGAAAACCAAGGAGGAGGTAATAGTTCTAACCAGGTTAAAAACACTAATTCTTAACCTCCTTATTTACAGAAACCTCAAAAAAGGGCCAACCCAAATGGCCATATTGTATGTGGCCAACGCTTGGATTTAATCAAGGGGAGATGCAGTCAATGAGAATAAACGTGAAGTATGTGCAGTTTGAGTGCACCAATTCAACTAGAACATTGGCTAAGCTTGAAGATCAAATGAGCCAATTGATGGGCATGATGGATGATATAAAAAGACAAATTGGCACAGGTATTCTTAGTAACACTGAAAATAATCCTTGGAGAGAAGGGAAGGAACATGTGAAAGCAATAGTGCTCCAATTGGAAAAAGTACTAAATAGCCTAGAAAGGCCAAGTTAAGAGGTAAATAAGGAGAAAGCTGATGATTTTCAGGAAGAACCTTTATAAGTTTATAGTAAACCTGAACCAAAGGAAGTAGTTGCACCGGCAATTGAGCTAGAGAAAGAAAAATTAAAGATTATACCATTACAAACATATCATTCTCTTCAAGGATAGAAGAGAAGCAAAACATGCTGAAAATGAGTCTGTAAGTTTTCTAAACTTGTTCAAAACGTTAAGTGTCAACCTGCCTTTGATTGTATTAATTAAGATAGTTCCTAAGCATGCTAAATTTTTAAAGGAAATCATGTCTAGGCATAGGAAAATTAAGGCTGGAGAAAAAGTCAACATGAATGCTTCTTGTACTGTTATTATTCTAGACAGGTTCTCCAAACGCTGATAGATTCAGGAAGCTTTACAATTCCCATAGAGATAGAGAGTATTCATTTAAATAGAGCCCTATGCGATTTAGGAGCTAGTATCAATTTAATGCTTCTATCAATATGTGAAAAACTCTGGTTAGGAGACCTCAAGAATACACAAATTACACTACAGTTGGCTAACAGATCTTTAGTACATTCAAAAGGAGTATTGGAAGATGTGTTAGTCAAAGTGCGTAGCTTTATCATTCCGACGAACTTTGTAGTTCTAGACTTTTAAAAAGATCGAGAGATACCAATCTTGTTAGGTAGACCTTTTCTAGTCACTTCAAGGTCCACCATGAATCAGGAAAATAATGAATTAACAATGAAGATCAATGGTGAAACAGAAATTTTTAAATGAGGTCACCAATTGAGTGGAAAAAATAAAAGGGACTTAGGGGAGCATTACAATGAATTATCTATTTCTAACCTTAATAATCTCAAATCAAGGGACGTACTTCCTTTAATCCATGTAGGTCAAAAGAACAGGTTCAAGGAAAGAGATAAACGGAAGAATGTGGAGTAACACAATGGGCGATGGACTAATACTGAAAGAACCAAAGAATCATCCTTATGTGAATTAATGGTACTGTTAGATGAATCAAACAGTAAAACTTGATTATTTAAATTGATATTTAACTCTTTGTAAATTATTGTTTATTTAACTAACTATTTAGTTAACATTTTAATTTTTATCAAATTTATGTTTTATAAAAACCGTAACACTCTAGATTTTGGAAGTTTGGGAAAAACAAAGCCATTGTTGTAACACGGAAACCTCGTGTCGCAACACCAAGGCTAGAGTCGATGAAATTAAAAAAATCATATCGATGTCGCAACACAGACTTTGTGTGTCGCGACACTGAAGCCAATTTACCTAGAAATCCAAATTTCCAATGTGTGTTGCAACAACGAACCCCGGTGTCGTGACAACAATAGACTGACAAGGATGTCGCGACACGAAACCCCTATCTCGCAACATCTCTGTAATTTTTCTGTAGGGTTAACCCCCCATTTGCGCAACCTAGTGAATTAACCCCTAATTATACCCAATTTTAAGCCCAAAAATCTTTATTTTAAAAGTCCAAACTATTGTTAACCATTACTTAAAACCTCTTTAACCTCTAGTTCTTTGAAAATCCTTTAAACTTCTAAAACTCTAAAATTTTTAAAACCTCTAAAATTCTAGACTCACTTTGTGCAAGGATTTGGAGACAGAACAAACAAGATTTCGCAAGGGAATCTGATGAATCTCCATTTAAGGTTAAGGGTTCCTAACTCCTGTTCTTACTGTTTCATTTGAAATCTTTCTTGCTAGTTCTTAGTTATTAAATTAAAAAAATATTCAAAATGCCTCCACAAAAGGTTAGAAGAACTAATGAACCAGAACCTTCGATGGTTTCAAATCCCGCTAATTTTCTGAATCCAAATGTTGAGAAATATTTTGTAGAACTTCAAGGAAAAACTTTTATTCAAGAGAGGGGATTTGAACCATCAATGGTTCTCTATCAGAAGATATGGCATTTAGTTAGATATCATATATGGAAACATTTTTGTACAATCCTAAAATACTCTGTTGTGGTCCGTGTAGTTTAGGAATTTTATGCATATTTATGAGACCAAGAGTCTAAAAAAAGGTGAAGGTCGTACATGGGAATCGATACCTGCGCAAGAGGAAGATTTACGAATTACCCCTTGGGTTGGCTGCAAATTTTATAATGCTCCATTTTATGAAAAAAAAATTTAGAGAAGAAACTAATTTGGAATACTTTCGAGACATAAATATGGATAAAATTATAAGCTTCCTAATAGAGGGGAGAGGTGAATGGAAATGTTGCCCAGGCATTGATAGCCCAACCTCCTTTAATCAAGCAATAATGTTTCCTAAAGAAAAAATGTGGATTCAATTTCTGTGCACTAGAATAGTTCTTGCTTTGAATGTTTCTAATGTCAATACTTTTTGAGCGATTTTTCTTTACATTATTTTGCAAAAAAAAATGCATTGGAACGTGGATATACTGAAATATAAAATGATGCGTTAGTGGCCAAAGAGTGGAAGTGTTCCTCACTTAGTGATGACCTTATTTAAAAGAGCAGGCATTTTGATGGCATCTATAGAGCAATCAATAAAGCCACATCAAAGAAAAATTGGTGACACTCTGTATATATAGTACATTGAGCTACGGGCTAAACAGATTAAAGAGTGGAACAAATGCCAGTAAGAGATGATGGTCGCTCTCATTTCGTCACCAAGAAATGTAAAATTAACAACTCAACAGGAAATTGGCGAGAGTAGTCATCCTAAGCTAGACTGGATGATACACTAGATGGAGGAGTCGGGTCTAATTTTTCAGGAATTCACATGTCAAAACAATATTAGGGTACCCAATTATATGTCAGATATGTTTGGGCTGACACATCCAGAGTAAAAAGAAGAGGAACAAGAGAGTGAAGAAGAAGAATGAGCTGAGGAAGGGAAGGAAGATGATGAGATGGATTTTGAGGAGGATGACTGAACTTTTAATTTTTCTTTTTAAAGATTGTATTATATTTGGGATGATTTTCAGTTTATTTTATTAAGATTAGGAGTAATAGTGCATTAGTAGTTGTTTTGTGTTTAAATTTTCTGTGTAGGAACCCCATATAGAAGAAATACAATGATTTCGAGCTTTCAATGATAAAAGGAGGTAGCACCCACCAATTGCCTATGACACTATCACAATCAATTGGGTAACTTATTTTTTTATATTTTACAGGGCTACACATTGAGGACAATGTGTTATCTAAAGTGTGTGGGGTAATATAGAAAATTTATCTTAAATTTTTATGTTATTTTTTGATTTTTCTTGTCATTTGTGTGCTTGAGCTTTTAGAAATACAAGTGATTGGTTAGAAGCATGTACATAGGTTTATTGTATTCATGGAAAAATTGGCATGATAGTAGGTGATTTTATATTTTTTATTATTAGACTATTAAGTTCTATATATTACACTGTAAATAGACATTAAGCAATTGAATGCACCAAATGATATAGAGAATACAAAGAAACGGGCATGCTAGTATGAATGATAAATTGTTGAATTTATGGTTATTTGGTTGACTAAACTTGTGAATATTGAGATACCTAGGGATGACCTAAGGCATTGTTTGGTATACACCCAGAGCCAAAAATCTAACCTTATTTATTCATCTTTAGTACCTATTTTCAGCTAGAAAACCCTTCCTGATGAACCTCTACACAAGACCCGAGCTAAAAATAATAATTTGTGCTTACCTTTTTCTTTAGTCTTAAACTTCATAATCATAGATGTTTTGCCATACATATTGAGGGTTAAATAGATACATTATGGTGGTTTTGTAAAAATACAGTGATAGGAATTAGTTGAGTATAGTGATAATAGGTTAGCCTAAAAAGTGCAAAATAAAAAAATCAAAAAGGAAAATTACACGAGTAGAAAAAGTATGTGAAAACTGAAGGCATTTTTGAGTGGGGTACTGTGAAAAAGAAAGAAAAGTGACAAAGTCACAACAATAGAAAAACTCATTCATCAATGTAACAAAAACTCATGAGCTAGCTATAGTTACTATATGATACTGAGATTTCCTATAAGAAGATAAAAGGATAGTGAGAGAAGGAGAAATAATGCAATGTTAGATATTTTACCGTTTGTTAGATATTTTACTGTTTGTTAGATATTGTACTGTTTATTTAAACTTGAATTAGTGCATGTTTTATTTTGAACTATGGTTTCCAATCATAGATTTCTACTTTGGTTTGACCGATTAAGTGTTTTTTAAATGACAAATTTTAAATTACTTTAAAGCTGGATTTTCTTAAACTTTTGATGTAGCCTCTAAACTTGGTCTTAACGTCTAGGCCGGGTATGGGGTGTTACATTTAGTTGTATTAGAGCCAGGTTTACAAAACTCGGGCTGTGTTTTCTGGGCTCCTATTTTTTATAATATATGTTTTGAATGAAATATTTATTCGAAAAATTCTGATAATTGATTTTATAAAAAAAAATTGAGTCTCCAGTGCCAAACCTGTAAGTACATCTACTTAGTTATATTGTTTAGTTGGACACATTGTGATGTTTGAACCTATTGGTTAGTTAATAATTTGGTTATGAACTATTATAAGACATTTGACAAAACTTTGAACTGATTTGTGCTCTTCTGACATTGTACATAAATTGATAGAATAGGTTCGTTTGGTAGTCGTAGACGTGGTTCTTATGGACACCAAGGGCACCTGGGAAAAGCTCAAGCAGAATCATCCTCTATGGGTAGTCTGCCAAATTTGGAGACCAGCAAGACTGTAGGCACTCCTACTGCTGAGACTAGGTCTCAGACTCCTACAGTTGGGGACAATGTATTATCGCAGGCTATGCTATGAGTTTTAGAGAGGGTCGCTAGGACGCATTCTGGATCTGGTGGCCGAGCGTCGGTTACTAAAAGACTCGGTCGAATGGTGCTAAGCTATTCAAGGGTGTCACTAGAGTCGCCCCTACAGTGGTCGAGTATTGGTTAGAAGCGAGTGAGCATATTATGAACGATATTGAATGTACTCTTACTCAAAAATTGAGGGGTGTGTGTCTCTGCTCTGAGACGAGGCTTACCAGTGGTGGTTGACAGTTGAATAGTATGCCCAGCCCGAGTAGGTTTCGTAGGATTTCTTCAAGAGCACCTTCTAGAGCAAGTATGTGGGGGCAAATTATATGGAGGCTCGTAGACACGAGTTTGTGAGCTTAATTTAGGGTTCGAGATCTTTGACTGAATATGAGGCCGAGTTTCTGAGATTGAGCAGGTATGCTTGTGGTTTGGTTCTAAATAATTATGAGAGGAGTATTCGGTTTAAAGAGAGACTGAGGTACGACCTTAGACTTTTGAGAGCTTTTCAGAAGAAGCAGGTTTTTGTAGCTTTATTTTATAAGACGAAGATAGCGGAAGAGGTGAAACACACTAAGCGTGAAAGGAGAGACCGGAAGAGAGGTCAGAGTAAGGTTAAGAGGGATTCAGGTACCTCTAGTTCTGTTCAGCGTCTTAAGAAATGGGAGAGGTTTGATGGACCTCCGAAAATCGAGGCACCAATTGTATCGACTAAGATTTAGGTCTGTAGAGACTGTAGGAGATGCCATCTGAGCGAGTGATAGGGGAAGTTGGGGTCTTGTCTTCAGTGTGGATCAATGGAGGACTGTGTTCAGGACTACCCCCAGTGATTTGATCAGGTGTAAGCTTCTGGAGAGGCTCCTGTTCTAGTTCCTATTCCACCGCCAAGAGCCGCTGAGTACCCATCTAGGGGCTATGGTATGGCTAGGGGTGGTAGTGGTTTTGGTAGAGGTCAAAGAGCACCGAGCAGAGGTACGATTTAGACTAAGGCACGATAGCCTGCTTTAGTGTACACGGTGAGGCACCGCGAGGATAGAGACGACGTTGATGTTATAGCGGGTACATTCTTTATTTATATTGTTACATACTTTGATCTAATTGTTATATGGTCTACACATTGATGTGTATTTAGTACTGTATCAGTGAAGTTGGGTATATCTGCTGAATGTACTACTATAGCGATTTATTTAATTAGTCTCTTAGGTCAGTCGGTTCGAGTTGATAAGATATAGAAATAGGTTTCGCTAGAAATTCAAGTTATTGTTTTCAGCTAACCAAATTGAATTGCCGTTTGGTGAGTTCGATCTGATTCTAGGAATGGATTGGCTTGTGGAATATCAGGTCAGTTCAGATTGTGCCTCTAAATGGGTTACCCCAAGATCGGATGAGGATAGTGAGATCATTATGGTTGTTGAGCGTTAAGATAACCTCTCTAATGTGATCTCTGCTCTGTTAGTTGAAAAACTAGTTCAGAAAGGTTGTGAGGAATACTTAGCCTTTGTATCTAATTCTATTTTTGCAAAACTTTATGCTAAGGATGTTCAAAAGGTAAAATACTTTCTAGATATTTTCCTTGAGGAGTTGTCATGTATACCTCCGGATAGGGAGGTTGAGTTTAGCATTGAACTATTACCAGGTACCGCTCCGGTGTACATTGCTCATTATCACATGGCACTGAAGGAACTTATAGAGTTAAAAGCTCAGCTTCAGGAACTTCTCGACCGAGTATGTCCCCGTGGGAAGCACCAGTCCTATTTGTTAAGAAAAAGGACGAAATAATGAGAAAGTGTAAGGATTGTCGTCAGCTGAATACATTAACGGTAAAGAACAAGTATCCGCTTTCGAGGATCGATGACCTATTCGACCAGTTCCACGGGGCATCTGTATTTTCCAAAATCGATCTCCATTCTGGGTACCATCAGCTCAAAGTTAAAGAGACTGATGTTTATAAGACTTCTTCCATGACTCGTTATGCACAGTACGGTTTCCTGGTCATGCCTTTCAGTTTTACAAATGCTTTGGCTGCGTTTACGAATTTGATGAATATAGTATTTCAGCCGTACTTGGATTAGTTTACCGTAGTCTTTATCGACGTTGTTCTGATTTATTCTAAGACTGACAGTGTGCATGACGAGCTCCTTCGGATATTTCTGCAGATACTCCATACGAAACAGTTGTATGCTAATTTTAGCAAGTGTGAGTTCTAGTTGCAGGAGGTCACATTTCTAGGTCATGTTATGTTTGCAGAAAGAATCCGAGTTGATCCTAAGAAAATTGAAGCTGTGATCGAGTGAAAATAGCAAAGAAATGTCTAAAATTTAGAGTTTCTTGGGTTTGGCAGGCTACTAGCGGAGGTGTGTCGAGGGGTTCTCTCTTATTGCAGCTCCCCTGACTAAATTGTTGTGAAAAAACGCACCTTTTATACAGTCTGACGAGCAGCAAGTGAGCTTTGAAAAGCTCAAGTCTGTTCTGACTCAAGTATTTGTTTCTGACTTAGGCATCTAGTCTGGTGTAGCCTGGATCTAGTAGAGAATTTGTTGTCTATAGCAATGCCTCACATGGTTTAGGATGTGTTCTGACGCAGGATGGTAAGGTTGTGGCTTATGCATCTCAATAGCTTAACTCACATAAAGGCAACTATCCCACCCACGACCTTGAGTTGGCTAGAATTGTTTTTGCTCTGAAAATCTGGAGATATTATCTGTATGGTGAGAGGTGTATCATATACACCAACCATAAGAGCCTCAAGTATTTGCTAACACAGAAGGAGTTGAACCTTAGGCAACATAGATGGATTAAGATGCTTAAGGACTACGACTATATGATAGTGTATCATCTTGGTAAGGCCAATGCTGGGGCTGATGCTCTTAGCCGTAGAGCGATGACTGATCTGAGAGAAATGTTTGCTCGTTTAAGTTTGCTTGACGACGATAGTCTTCTAGCTGAGTTACAGGTTAAGCCGGCCTGGGTTGATCAGATTCAAGCTAAACAATTAAGTGATGAGTCTCTAGTTCCTCATTTTCGTCAGATTGAAGTAGGTGAAACTTCTGATTTCGGATTAAACGGTGACGGGTTTGTGTTTTTTAGGGGTCGGATCTGTATGCCCAATGATGTTGAGTTGAGGCAGTCAATTCTACTAGAAGTGCATAGTAACCCTTATGCTATAAACCCCGATAGGAATAAGATGTACAGAGATCTCCAAGAGTTTTGCTGGTGTCCTGGTTTGAAACGGGAGGTAACTATTTTTGTTTCACATTGTCTGACGTGTTAGAAGGTTATGGCTGAGCATCAACTGTCTTCAAGTCTATTACAACCGATTAAGATTCCCCTTTGGAAATGGGAGCGTGCGACCATAGACTTCATTAGTGGATTGCTTGTGACACCCACTAAAAAGGATTCAGTTTGGGTTATTGTTGATCGATTGACTAAATCTGCTCACTTTTTTCGGTCAGGATTGATTATTCGCTTCAAAAATTGGCTAAGTTGTATATCTCCAAAATCGTAGGGTTGCACGGAGTTCCATTTTCGATCATTTCTGATAGAGATCCACATTTTACTTTTTGATTCTAGAAAAAGCTTCACGAGGCTTTGGGTACGCAATTGGATTTCAGTATCACATATCATCCTCAAACCGATGGACAGTTTGAGTGGGTTATTCAGACTCTAGAGGATATGTTATTGAGTTGTGTAATGGACTTTCAAGGAAGTTGGGAGGATTACCTGTCGTCGACTGAGTTTGTGTAAAATAACAGCTTTTAAAGCTAATATTCAGATGGCACCTTACGAGGCTTTGTATAGTCGTAAGTGTTGCACCCCTTGTGCAGGACTGAGTTAGGTAAACGTCAGGTTTTGGGTCCAGAGTTAGTTTTCGAGATTGAGAATACTATTAAATTGATTTGAGAATGCTTCAAGATAGCTTTCGGTCGGCAGAAATCATATCTAGATTTAAAGAGGCAAGATATTGATTATTCTATGAGTGATTAGGTATTTTTGAAAGTTTCACCGTGGAAAAAGGAGGTTATTCTGTTTGGTTGTTATGGCAAGTTGAGCCTAAGGTTCATTGGACCTTACCGTATTTTGAAACGTATCGGACATGTTGCATACTAGCTAGAGTTACCTCGTGAGTTAGATTGGATTAACGATGTGTTCCACGTCTCGATGTTGAGACGGTATCGATCTGACCCTTCTCATATTGTCCCCATTGAGGAGATTCAAGTGAGACCAAATCTGACTTTTAAGGAGGACATGTTCAAAGTCTGGATCGAGATGTCAAGGTCCTAAAGAGAAAAATCATTCCTCTAGTTAAGGTTCTGTGACAGAACCATGGTATCGAGGAAGCAACGTAGGAACTTGAGGATTCGATTCGTCAGCAATATCGACATCTATTTGAGTCAGGTAAATTTTGAGGATCAAAATTCTTTTAGGGGGAGAGAGATGTAAAACCCTAAAATTTGAATGTTTGTCCGCTAACATCTGCCAATAATTAAGTCTCTATATCTATGGTTAAGTGTTCTACTTATATGTTCGGGGTTAAGGGTTTGAGTTTTACTGTTGAAAAGTTTCATTATTATGTTTTAAATTGACTTAATCTTTATCCTTGAACTAATGACTTAAGTTTAATTCTGTGTCAAGAATGAGCCTGCTAGTTCGATGGTTAAGTTTTGTATAGCCTTTGGTCTTGTGTTTGTGTCTCTGCGTAAGTAAAGAGAACATATTTTATGCTACTTAATAAATTTTGTATGTTTTTCTTTTAAAGTTAGTTAGTTTAGTCTTTTTAATCATCGATATTTTTTTTTTGGTTTTACTGCTATTCTTTTTCCCCTCTTTTCTTTTTTTTTCCTTTTTGCTTGCTTCCTTAAATTGTTACTGGTCGGATTAGGAGTTCTACGTTGTTCATTTTTTCGGTTGAAAGGTTATTGCGTAAGTTCTATCGTGTTCTCTTTTATTTTCGAGAAAATTCGTTGTTTTGCTTCTAGGCTAGAAATTACTTTTATTTGTTGAATTCCTATTAATTGTGTGATTGGGGTTTTGCTAAGCTATGGTATTATGGAAAACGTTCCTCCACCGTGCTAGTTCCGTAATTTTCTTTTTCGTGCGAGGTAAACGAGTGATCTTCGAGTCAGAGTTCTATATCAACTTTTTCGACTTGATTTTGAGTTTTTACGCTAATCCTAGTGTTCCGTTGCGAATAATTGCTTAGTTGGCTTTTTGATTGTCATGTTTAGGTTTTGGATTCATTGTGAGTTCTTCTACGTCGAAATCGTATAAGGTGTGTACCGAAAGCCCAATTTTTTGTAATTTTCAAACGCTGAAAAACAAGGCTGTCGTTGCCATACGACCGTATGGCAGACCGTGTAAATCACTGTTCGTTAATTAGAGGAACACAGGCTAGGGACACGGGCATGTATCTAGGCTATGTAACTCACTATTTGTGTTTTGGGTCACACGAGCTAATGACATGGGTGTGTGTCTAGGCCATGAACTCATTATTTTGGATATAGGGTCACACGAGTTAGGGATATAAGCTTGTGTCCAGGCCATGTAAGAGGCTGTGAGTTACATGGGCATGTGTTTAGTTGTGTGTCAGACCGTGTAACTCACTTTTTTGAGCCACACGGCTATGTGCTAGGCCATGTGAACCACACAAGCCAATCACCCATGCCGCGTAAACCCACACAAGCGTGTGGGACAAAATCCTGAAATTTTCTCTAGGGCCGTAAGCATTGTTTGAATAGAGTGTAGGCCTTTCGTAGGGTCCGTATGATCTAAATTATACTGTATAACTTGATTTACAATATTCTGAGGCTGAATAATCAATATTATGTGCGTATATTTGATATGATAATTGTTAAATTACTTGTATTATCTTATTATGAATTGTAATTGAATAATTGTTAAATTACTTGCAGTTTAATGATCTGTCGAATTGAGTGGCTAAGCCACAACTCGGTATTTGATTCTAGCAAATTATCGCATACTGATCTGGCTACTAGTCTGTAATCATTCTGAATTGTGTCATATTGACACTAATTGGTGTATAGGGTTGGATGGGTACTCGATACCCTATATGGTATGTTGGGATGGTTGGAGATGGTGTGTAGCGGATGGGGGTAGGAAACTGCATTTGTATTTGATTTGTTTTGCATCTGTATCTGATATGTTCTGCATCTTATATGAACTATTACGATATCATCTGTTTTTGGTTCTGTATCCGAATTTGGGCAATTACTGTTATATTTATATTATTGTTTGTCTATATATTGTTACACATGTTGAGTATTAAACTCATTTTGTCTGTGAACTACATTGCAGGTAACCCACAGACTTAGAAGGCTTAACGCCTCGGGAGCTCAGTCATCTCTCTTTGTTAGATATTTTATTGTTTGTGTAACACCCCTAACCCATATCCGTCACCAAAACAGGGTTACGGAGCATTACCAAAGTTTACAGATTTAAAAATAGTTTACACATATCATTTACTATTCAGAACCGAAATCAAACATATTCAATCATAATGTCCCTTGAATGGGACCTCAAGACCTAATATATGCTTTAGAAACAAGTCGGGACTAAATCAGGAACTTAGAGAATTTTTCGCAAAATCTCAAAATTTTTCTTAGGTGCAGGGAACACACGCCCGTGTCCCAGGCCATGTGGGCATTCGATGTGAGGCACACGACCGTGTACCAGCCCGTGTCCATGCCCATGTAACTCTCTAACTTGGGTCAAACGGCCAGCCACATGCCCGTGTGTTAGGCCGTGTGGACAATTTAATTTTCGAAAATTAGGTGCAGGGGTCACACGGTCAAGACACACGCCCATGTGCTAGGTCGTGTAACACACACAGCTGAGACACACATCCGTGTCTCTGCCCGTGTGAGCAATTCGAAGCATTCTGTTTCTCAAATTTTAAGATGCAGGTGACACAGGGTTAAACCACACGCTCGTGCGCATGGCCATGTGTTACACACGACTAAGACACACGCCTGTGTCTCTGCCCATATGGACAAAATAAGACCATTTCCTAGCCTTATTTCTCACCCAAATTGCCTTCCACTTACAAAAACACTTAAACATGTTCACCAATCAATTCAAATCATTCAAATTAAGCCAAATTAATGCATTTAGTATGACATAATATCACTTATATGCATATTGGACCTAATGTGCTAACTTAATTTAACCATCAATTTAACGATATGCTTTGCATCACTTAACTATTTCAAACACATACCAAGCCTGATAAAGCTACACACAAATATATATACTTTTACTTCAAAATAAAATGATTACAAGCCATTCCAATGGCTAGTTCCAACCAAAATATTTCTTCTTTATGCTTAACTTAGCTTATACATGCCATTATACCAAAAGTTAGTTTATTTTATATACCGGGAAGTCCAAGGGATAGTGTGATGTGTCTCCGACCAAGTTTCAACCTTTACGAGCTTCTGAGTACTATAAAATAGAGGAAGTAAAACAAAATAAGCATATTATGCTTAGTAAGTTCGTATAACAGAAAATTAACTTACCAATCATTTACATTTAAGATAAGCATACAAAATTCATCCAAAGAAATTTGGCAATTTGCCTAAACACATATAATCTCAAGAAACTTTTTAGTCATGTATTACATGTAAACATCAAGAATCAAGGCTGAGCTCATCATGTAATAACTTTCATATACATATGCTTTTTGTCGAAACCATTTTTTGAAAAACAAAAATTTTAGGTTGTCGACTTTAAAAAAAATGAAAATTGGGAGTCGCCACCAATCTTTTATTAAGGTGTGATTGGGTCACCTAAAGACGACTTTGGTCTACGAATTTAAAAAAAACGGGTTCGGAAGTCAGTTACGTATGAGGAAGGATCAGCACCCCCATTACGCCCAAAAATTGGTACCTAATTAATTAATTAATGTCTTAAGGTCGAAAATTTTAAAAATTTAATCTTTAAAAACTTAAAACATTGCAAATTAAGACCCTTTTTAATTCAGAGAAGCAAAAATGCCACACCCAATACGTTAGGGCACAACATTCTAATTTCCCCCAAAATGAATTTGGTCAGAATATAAAAATTTTAAAAGAGCATCCACTCATCCAAGATTTAAGAAACCACACCCAATACGTTAGAGCACGATCCCTTTAGAATCCCAAACTCGGAATATTTCATTTAATTTAAAAGAACATCCACTTATCCAAGATTTAAGAAATCACACCCAATACGTTAGGGCACAATTCCTTTAGAATCTCAAACTCGGAATATTTCCTTCATGATTTTTTTAAAAAAAATCTTCATTTCGAGAAATCAATGCGCCACATCCAATATGTTAGGACACAACGTGTTGAATTCCCAATAATGAGCTTTTATTTTAATTAAAAGAATATCCATTTTTGAAAAAGTTTGATTTAAAAAAAAATCGAGTGGAAAAATGTAATGTTATGCTACATTAAATATATAATGCAATAATACTACAATAGGATAAAAATAATACAAATATATGAACAAATAAATAAAATAATGGCTGCAGAATATTAAATAGATGGACAAGATAAAAATATGTAAACCTAAATTAATAAACCAATGATTGAAATAAAAACATAAGTTTAAAACAATTAAAATAACATCAAAATTAAATAAATTAAGCATGTGAATATAAAATATGTTTTTAGTAGAAATATATACATAAAACTATATATATAATAATAATTATTTATGGAAGTTAAAAAACATTATTAAAATATTGATTTTAAGGGAAATATATAAAAAGGACTAAATCGAATCGCTAGTAAAAATAAAGGGGGTAAATCCGCAAATAAATAAAGCCAGGAGGACTTAATTGAACGCGCGAATTACATAGAGGGGCTGGAAGGGTAATTTTTCCTTCTCCTCTAAAACGGTGTCGTTCAAGAAGGGTTAAATTGAAATTAAAATAAATTAAAGAGCGAATTTTAAAAAAAATAAAAAAACCTAATTATAAAGACATTTAAAGGCGGAGGGGCTAAAAGCGCAATTAGCCCCTCCATATAAAACACGCGGACCCTAAAATTGGGTCGGGTCAAATTCGGGTCGGACGCCTCAAAATGACGACGTTTTGCGTGTCTGGATGCTTTCCAAAATGGCACCGTTTAGGTACGGTATATAAGTCTCTTTCCTTCAAAAAATTTCATTTCAAAACCAGTTTCAAAAAAAAACAAAAGAACCTTTAAAACTCTCCTAACCGCTCTGCCCTCCGGCCATTGGCCGATCATCAGACGGTCATCGGACGGTCACCGGCGACCACGCCGGCCGCTGTTTCCCGGCGCCGGCGCCACCGTCCGCGGTGGCCGGAGAAGGAAAAAAACCTCATTCTAGCCTACTCAACCCTCTTTTGCCCAAATCTGGGCTTAAAACTTTCAAAAAATAAAGAAAAAACCTCCAAAACCCCAGAAAACTCTTCGGTTCCCGATCGTCTTTCCTCGGAGATGATTCCCTCGGCCTTTCACGGCGATTTGGGGCTCTAAACACAGGTGATTTCTCACCTTTTTCCTATTTATTTCAATCGTATAAAATAAAATCGAAAGACAATGATGAAAAATGTAAATAACAACCTTTAGTGCGTTTGATTCTTCTGCTTGTATTGTGAAAATAAGGTCTTTTATTGATTTCTAAAATCCGGCCCCCCCACTTTTACAGTATTTAACAATGGCTTTATATAGCCAAATAAAAATATAAGAAATAGAAACAAGAAATCTTCTTGATTTGATTTAGTTTGATTTGATTTTCTTTCCTTTCTTGTGTTTGCAGGTGAAGATCGGGGAGATTCGGTCTTGTTGCGGCGCTGGTGCTTCCTGGAAACCCTAGGGTTTCCTGGATCAATTTTGGGCCACTATTTGGTTTGGGCCACTGAATTTGGTTTTGGGCTTTGTGGCCCGTTTGTAATTTTGTTGTATTTGGGCCTTTTTACCCGGGCCAAAGTCGGGTATTACACTTTTCATATCATATTTCCATTTAACATGTGCATTTCCATGACAAATCATCTTAAGCTTAGTTTAACCATGTCAAAACTTTGCCCATTGAATTTATTTGAAATATAGATGGATACACATGTAGTACACTCGAAGTGTGCAAAACTGTAATCCGTCAACTCATATTTAGGGTTACCCATTAGGGCACATAATCAGGAAGCACTATCTCGAGCCATATTACAGAAAGCTCATATGAGCCATGTAACAGGAAGCTTATCCGGGCTGTATAACAGGAAACTCATAAGAGTTTGAAACAGAAAGCTCATGTGAGCTTAACAGGTAACTCCAAAGAGCTACTATCAGGAAGCTCCGGACAGCCATGTATCAGGATGTTCAAGTGAGCCATATCAGGAAGCTCATAAAGAGCCTATATCGGGATGCTCATAAAGAGTTGCGGTATGTCCGCATTATATGTAGGATTCATACCGATCATATAACAAAACGCTCACAAAGAGCTGCGGTATGATTGTAACACATACAGGATCAATACCGATCGGGATGCTTGCAGGAACCATGTAACGTGAAGCTTAAGAGGGCTTATAACAGGATGCTCGTAAGAGCTATGGTGTGTCTGCAACATATGCAAGACCACAACCAATACGAGAAATCCTGTATCCATCGAATTTTATTTATTCAAACGGGACTTAACGTTTATCGGGTATTATCAGATATGCGACTGATTTTCATACATAATACATTTATACAATTCACACATATACAACATTCAATTCAAACATATTAATATACATAATTTAGTTACACGAACTTACATCGATAATTGTTCGTGTTCGTAGGCTATTAATCGGATACTTTTTGTTTTCCTCGATCTAATTATGAACTAGGTCTATCTAGATCTATATAAGTAAATTTAACTCATTTTAATACAATTCACATTCAATTTCATCCAATTCACATCCTAGGAAAAATTACTATTTTACCCTTATACTTTTAATAAATGACGATTTCATTCCTAGGCTCGAAAAATGAAATTCATGCAATTTAATTCTTATTCCAAGTCTAATGGATTTTTCATATAACATGTATAGTCCATGTAATTCATAAAATTTAGAAATTTTCCATGAATTTTACATCTTTACACTTTTGTCCCTAAATCACAATTTCATCAAAATTCACTTTACAAAAGTTATTTATCTATCAACAACCTTTCATTTTCTACCATAAATTTCAAAATTTTAGAATACTCATCCATGGAAAACTTTTAATACTTTGATAACTTTACAAATTAATCCCCAAAATAGGTAGATTAGGCTTATGTATGAAATAATAGGTAGATTAGGTTACTAAAAACGGGACAAGAATGATTACCCAATTAAGCCAATTTAGCTTGCTTGAACTCCTTTCTCTTAGCTAGGGTTTCCATGAAAATAATTTGGGGAAAGATGATGAAAAAGATTATATTTTCTTATTTACTTTAATTATCATCTTTTATTTTTCCACTTTCCAATTTAGTCCTTTTCTTTTCTTAAATTTCTATGGATGAATCATCATAAATATCTACTAACTTCTCTTAATGGTCTATTTGTCTTATAAGGACCTCAAATTTTGAATTCCATAGCTATTTAATCCTTTTAGCTATTAGAATTCAACTTTTGCATTTTATGGAATTTGGTCCTTTCTATAATTAAACATGAAATCGGTAAATTTTTCTTATTGAAATTTTCATAAGTTTTTCCTATCATAATATAGACCATGAAATAATATTAAAATAAATTTTCTTTCTGACTCGGATTTATGGTCCCGAAACCACTATTCTGATTTCGCTGAAAACGGGTTGTTACAGTTTGTTTAAACTTGAATTAATGCATGTCTTATTTCAAACTAGGGTTTGTAAACTCAGATTTCCTCTTTGTTTTAACCAGTTAGGTGTTTTCTAAATGATGAATTTTAAATTACTTTAAGGTTGGTTTTCCTTAAACGTCTGATGTAGCTTCTAGGCTCGGGAATGGGGTGTTACACCAATTGTTGAAGCTTCAAAAATTGTTCCTCCTATGGTGTTCTAAGGTTTGGCCATGAGAGAAATGTGAAATGGAAAGATGATGGCTCCATTTTTCGTTTATTTGTTTTATTATTTTAATTTAATAATTAATAAAACAAAGTCAAAATTCATGTTCCCGCCGTCCACTAATATTAAAAACTGGTAAATTTCCATTTAAAACCTTAAAAAATTTCTAATTAACTATTTTAATTAATAAAATTGAATAGCGATTAAATTTTGTAATTTTTATGATTTAGTCTTTGTATCCTAATTAATCATCCAATCACTAAAATTTTTAAACCAAAATTTATTTCACTTGTATAACAAATATGTAAATATTTAAATTAAATATTTACAGGCTCAGTTTCAGGAAATGAGATCTTGAAACCTCATTTTCCAAAACCACTAACTTTAACGTCAAACCATTTGTACTTTAACTAACTGTCTAATAAGAAAATTTATCAGATCAAAATTGAATATAACTTTATGATAGACTCGTAAATATTATTAAATAATATTTACTAACTCAATCCCCGGGATACTGGATTTCGAAACCATTATTTTCGACATCACTGACTTTTGGGTCATTACATTATGAGTTTTTGGTAATATTGATTAGGCTTATCGATGCACCAATAGCCTTTATGGATTTGATGAATCGAATTTTCAGTCATGTTTCGATCATTTTGTGGTGGTGTTCATTGATGACATATTGGTCTACTTAAAAGGATGAAATAGAACATGATCAACACTTGAAAATTATTTTGCAAACATTGTGGGTACGTTAATTGTATGCCAAGTTTATCAAGTGAGAGTTTTGGCTTCGAGAAGTGTCCTTTTTGGGGCATGTAGTATTAACAAAAGGCATCCAACTAGATCCGAGTAAGATTACAACAATTCTAGAATAGAAACCACCAAAGAATGTCACCGAAGTAAGGGGATATTTTTATTTTGTATTAAAATATTATTATAATTTCTTATTAAACTATGACTCTTGTGATATTCTCTATATAAAGAGATCATTGGCTAAGTTAAAAACACACCACATGAAGCGTCGATTCTCTGCCTAAATCTAGTGAGATTTATTTCCCTAAATAAATTCTAAATTTTAAGAGAACTCATCTTTTAGTTTTTAGCCTTTGAGAGACATTGATATTCTCATTGAATATTAATAAAGTTTTTATAAGTGTCCATCAGTTTGTGATTAAAGCCCTACTCTAAGCAAGTTGTGGTTCGAGAATATCAAAGAATATTGTATTGGTCAAAAGTTGGAACCTTTCTTTACCATCTACTCCAAAACATATGTAAATGATTTATTGCTATAAACAATACAGTCGCTTGGTTTTAGAAATTTTTAATTTATTGTTGTGCAACAAAATTGATTTTTGAATCGAATTTTTTTAACTATTGGTATCAAAGTCAGGTTGTGCACGTTTTGGAATTTTTATGTGAATGTATGAATATATTTATTTTATTTTGCTATAAAATAAATTATATCAAAATTGTGGTTCTTAAAATTTTAGATCAATTGTAATTTAGGTTTGATATTTTTGAGTTTGTAATTAGATTGTGGGATATCATCTTCATATAATATTTTTTATTTTTATCTTTGTAAAATTAGAAAATCATGTGAGCCAAAAATAGACTATATTTTTGTAATCCCAAATTTTTAGGCATAATCTTGAAATTTGTGGTGGACTAACAACCCAAATCAGAATGAAAACGGAGAACGAACGAACAAACGACACAAGAGGCTCGGGCATCGCACCTCAAAAAACAAATCAATCAGGTATACACAATATCAAGTAAATAAACAAATAAAACTGAAGCATTTAAAGAATATAATAATGATAATAATGGTCACAACTTGTTATTTATATTATTATTATTATTATTATTATTATTATTCTTGATCATGCTAATTATATTTACATTATCACAATTGTTACTCCATTATATAATTTTTACCCAAATTCGTATAAAGAGAAAATTTTGAAAAATAAGGGCAATACTAGGTATTTGGAATTTTCGAGAGGATTGAGCCCTAACGTATTGGGTTCCAACTCTTTCGTTCAAACTAAATAATCGAGAATGCTCTTTAATCAAAACATAAATAAAAAGCTCATTATCAGAAATTCAATACGTTGTGTCCTAACGCATTGGATGTAACACGTTGATTTCTCGAGATGAAGATTTTTCTAAAAAATAATAAAGGCAATATTCAATGTTTAGAATATTGAGAAATTGTGCCCTAATGTATTGGGCTGCGATTTCTTCATCTGACTTAAACAATTGAATATCCTTTTAAATTTTATTGCACGAGTCTTTTAGACAAGCTCATTTTTGAGGAGGTGAAATATCATGCCCTAACTCATTGGGTGTGACATTTTCTCTCTCCGAAATGAGAGAGTCTTAATGGGTAACTTGTTTTATATAAGTTTTTACAAAGGATCGTATTTTAAATCTCTTCAAAATTTTCGATTCTCGACATTAAGACACTAATTAATCAACTAGGTACCAATTTTTGGGCGTTATGAGGGTGCTAATCCTTCCTCGTACGTAACCGACTCCCGAACCTTTTTTTTTTTGAATTTCGCAGACCGAAAGTATTGTTTTAATAAATCTAAACCGTTTATTAAAAACAATCATTTTACGAGGTGACCCGATCACACCTCATCAAAAAAGATTGGTGGCGACTCCCACATTCGTTTTCATTTTTCAAAACCCAAGTCGATCTCGTTTTATCAAAAAAATGGTTTCGACAGTCTTTATTGCCTATTTGAAAACATAGGCCCGAAATTAATAAATAGTTTATTAATGTAAATAATATAATGGCTCGATTTTTTAGAAAATTTTTATTTTACGCTATGCAAAAAAGTCGATTTGTAAATCAATTTTTTCCAGCAGTGTCCCATATCAAGTTTATTAAACTTGTGTCAATGTTTTACTAATATTCACTGTGTAGAAAAAAAAAAGCTTAGCTCATCCATGGCTACATTTATTTTTTTATCCTTATCCTAATAAATAGGTTCATTTGATTTTTTATTATATTTTTTAATATTTTGATAATTATTAATATTTTGATAATTTATAAATTTTTTATACTTTTGCATCTTACTATAATAAATTTAGACAACCATATGTTCGATTCAAATGAACTTAAACAAATAATTGTCTAGGTTCACCTAGATATGCCTTTTATTAATTTTATAAATTATTAATATTTTGTTTGAATTTTTTATATTTGAATTTTTATTATTTTTAAAAATTATAATAAATTGTATAATTTTTAAAAGTTCTATTGTTTTGTACTAATCTAGAATTATTTTGAACAAATGGTTATTTATATTCAAATGAATCTAGACAATCATTTGTCACGTCAATATTCTTCCACATGACATGCCATATGTCATCTTCTGGTGCCTACTGCCCGCCACATTAGTGCCATCAATGGTCAAACCGATTAATTGACGGTTTCCATTAATGAAAGGGCATTGCTGATTTTTTTTTTTGGCCATTTAAGGTTCAATAAGGTAATTTTTTTAAGAGTTTATTTAATTTTTTATTAAAGATTTTTTTTTTGCCCTTAAGCCTATAAATTATAACCAAATAACGATAACTCTTATATTAAAATTTTGGATTGACAAAAAAGGCTCAAATAAGAATTTGTAAAGCATAAATATCTTAATGGAAAATTGATATGTGAACTTTGTCATAACATCACTAATGATAGCAGCCTAAATTTTGGTTAAATGAAATTTAAACAATAAAATATTTTAAAAATTTGGATTGATATTATATCTAAATATAAATACCATAATATTACTTTATCATTGTTAATATTTTCATCTCTCCTAGAATTTTTGTCTTTCAAATATGATTCAATGTTTCCTATTTGCAAAACCAATACTTTAATGTTTGCTCTTTTGAGATATGTTAACTTATAAATAACAATCTCAATTCAATCTACATGTAACACCCTAAATTTTTTATTATTGAATATGTTTGTTTGCAAAAACAAATTAATATGGTGTGTTGGTTAATGCCTTGGATGTATGCTTTAGGTCCCAAGTTTGATTCCCTTGTTTTGGGATTTTGAGATAATTTTAGCTTTAAGTTAAACTTGAGCCTTAGGGCTTAAATTAATTATTTTGTTGGCTTATGATAATGATGAGTCTAGTGGTTCAATGGTTACGCATTTAGTTACTTTGTGGTCATGAGTTCAAATTTTATTATACGTAAGTTGTGGAATAAATTTTTGCTTGGACCTTTGCAGGATGTTAGAGTTTAAGTTAAATTCTATCAGATCTTTTATTATTTTGTTGTAGTTTAATTTCTATCCAAATCCCTAATTTTTCTCCTGGTTACAATCGTCCAACTTCTCCTCTCCTACACGTTTTTGGTTATTTGTGTTTCTACTTTCCCAAGTCTGTCAAATTATCCTTTTTTTTTTTTGCTATTGTGCTATTCTTGCTTGCTTCCAGGATTGCCTCTACTCCTTCCTTTTTGCTTTCTTTGATCTTTTCTTTATTTTCTTCTTTGTGGGGGTACTTTTGTTACGTTAATAAATTGCTGTTGAATTCGTGTGGTTTGTGCTAGGACGATTATTAGCTTAAGTTCGTTGTTATTCTACTGCAACTATTCATTTCAACTCGTTTCTGTCTAATGGAACTTTAAAGATTACTTTCACTCTATGTTTTTAATAAGTGTTCAATTGACTTCTTTATTTATAGACAAAACGGGTGGAAATCAAGATCCTTGGGAGGCGCAATCGTCATTTTTGTTTGTTGATTTCTAAAGAGTAAGTATTTGACATTAGTGTGGGGTCTAAAATTTTAGTTTATGAATGCGCTCTTAAATAGGTTTTATAATGATTAATGAGTATAATTTGGTGAACGATTGTAGGTTTCATGAGTTCCAAGAGTGTGGTTAATCGTATTCACGATCATGTATGTGAAAATGACCCAAAAACTCATTCAAAATTAAATAAAATTATGGAAATAAGGGTTATTTTGAAACTACCCAGTGACCACACGGCTGTGTGGAGCACACGGTCATGTGAATTCATGCAGCCCGTGTGGCTTGGCAGTGTAGAGAACATGACGGTGTGAAACTGTGTAGACCGTGTGGGCCACACGAGCTAGGTTATTGGGCCGTGTGGGCCACATGATTGTGTGAGCCTTTTTGCCCTATTATATCGATTAGGGGTTGTTTGAGGGACTTAGAACTTGGGTCTATAGGCATCGTATGGGGGCAGAGAGACCCAAATTTTGGTACGTAAAAGTATACGAACAAGCTTAGAAGGCATGTTTAGTCGGAAATGTTACCATTAAATCATGTGCTATGTTATGATCTGTATGAAAATATGTAAGTATGCATGCCACATGATTTGTGATATATGTAAGTATGATGTACGATTATGATTTCTTTGTGTATGGAGGTGGAGGTGTGTTATGATATGATGGAGGAAATGCTATATGGAAGTTTATACTGCAATTATGGCGGCTGGACCCCAAATTTATGTATGGCAGCTCAACTGCAAATATAAGAGTGGCACACCGCCACATATGGTGTGATTGGATGGATGGACTCTTGTAGTCTTATATGGTGTGGTTGGTTGGATGGAGATGGTGTATAGCGGATGGGGGTAGGATTTGTTATGTTATGCCATGATCTGATTTGATATTATATGCTATGGTCTAATCTGATATAATATACTACGATTCGACATAACATGAGATATTATGATATGATAATATATGATCCGTATAAATTTTGATACATTATGAAAAGTTTGGAAAGATATGCTATAAAATGTTCTATTACACGTTTATTTATGTATTAAAATTATGGGTCATATCGCACACTGGGCTTAAAGCCCACGATTTGAATGCTTTGTTTCAAGTAATCCTCCGACCAAGGAATGGACGGTGTCTCCGGAGCTTAGGTTTCACGATTTTAGATTATTTATTACGGACTTTTTATTTTCTTCATTATGGACATTTTGGATTGTTTTGGGTTTGATTTTTATTTTGGACATTTTTGTTTTTGGTTAGTTCGTTAGAATTACTTTAAGATTACTACGCAAAAGTTTTGGACATCTAAAAGTGTTTAACTCATAATAATTAAAAATGAAACATGGTTTTATATACAAAAGGTTATAAGGTTTTTCGCTAAAAGACTAAATGAGATTCTTCCAAAATGTTTTAGTACACAAATGTTTCAAGAAAATTGGTTTTGACTTCAAAAATCACTATGTTTTTCAAAAGACTTGTTCATTTAGGTTTCTGTCCGTTGAATTTAGTTTTCTTCAAAGCTAAACATTTGTTATTTTTTCTTGTACAATGGAATCTCCCTGATATGATCATATCGTCTAGGCCGAGTATAGGTTATTACATTTTGTGGTATTAAAGCTAGGTTACAAAACTCAGTTGTGTAGTTTTAGGTCCAAAATGTCTTAAGAAATAATTTTTTATTTTGAATTAGAATTTTATTAAAATGATTTGTGAATTTTTTGATAAGTGAAATCGAGACTCCAGTGCTGATCCAAGTTAGAATTCTAAAACTTTAGTTATGCTTTAGAGATGTTTTATATGTGATACTTTAGTGTAAGAAACGACCTTTAGAGACTGTAGTGTAAGAAAATACTCTCTATACACTAATAAGTATTTTGATAAAATATTAAGATTATAGTTTAAAACTTAAACTAATTTCATAAAATTTTAACATTTATAGATAAGACAATGAGCACTTGTGGTTCTCGTGGACATGGTACCTATAGGCACGGTGGTCGCAGTTGGGGGGCTCGAGTTGAGCCTCTTTGATGGTAATATCCCCCAATTAGATACGAGTGAGATTATCGAAACTCTGACTACTGAGATTGAGTCTACGGCTCAGACTGTCGGGGACGATGCATTGTTTTAGGCAATATTGAGGGATTTAGAGAGGGTCATTGGGACCCATATGGGATCTGGATCTAGGAGTCGAGGGTTGATAACTGAATGACTCCTGTCCAATAGAACTGAGTACTATTTAGAAACCACAGAAAGGATAATGAATGACTTAAATTGTACCCCCAAGTAGAAATTGAAGGGTACAGTATCCTTGCTTCGCGATGAAGCATACCAATGGTGGTTGGCAATGGAAGAAGGCACTCACCCTGAGCAGCTGACATGGGATTATTTTCGGGGTGCCTTCCAGGGTAAGTAAGTTGGAGCAAGTTATATTCAGGCCTACAAACGCTTGTTTGTGGGGCTAACTCAAGGGGACAAATCGGTGGCCAAGTATAAGGCTGAATTTTTATGATTGAGTAGGTATGCTAGAGGATTGGTTAGTTATGACTATGAAAAGAGAATAAATTTTGAGGAGGGCTTGAGGTGTGATCTTAAGGTATTGATAGCTCTTCAGAAGGAGCGGGTTTTTGCAGCCTTGGTGGGTAAGGCCAAAATGGTTGAAGAGGTTAAGCACGAGAGAAAAATTAGAATAAAAATAAATATGATTCGAGTCCTAGTTCATCTCAGCGGCCCATGAAACGAGCCAGATTTGATAGACTTTTGTAGATAGAGCCAGCTACTAGAGTTTAGCCACTGCTAGAGCTAAACAGGTTATGATATGTTGGTACTGTAACAGGCGCCATTCAGACAAGTGTTAGAGGAGGACTAGGCATGCTTTAGGTGTGAGACGGTGGGACAAAGGATTAGTGAGTGTCCCCTTATGGTTGAGTTTGGGCAAACTCTAATTTAGGGTCAGATTTTGCTTCAGAGGGTTGGTCAGCAACCTGATAGGGGCCGTGGTTAGATACGATGGGGTAATGGTAGTGGTCATAGTCACAAAACACCGGGCAGAGGTGCGGGTCAGGTTGAGGCTAGGCAGCCAGCTTTGGTTTATGCGGTGAGGTGCCGTGAGGACAGAGATGCGGCGGATGTGATTGCTAGTACGTTCGTTATCTATACTTTTCCTTATTTTGCTAATTGATTGTGGTTCTACGCATTCCTATGTATCTAGAACTGTAATGAGAATTTTTGGGATTGTGGCAGAGGACACTAGTTGTGAAATTTCTGTGATTAGTCCTCTGGGACAATCTGTTCAAGTTAGTAAAGTATATAAGAGGTGTTCACTTGAGTTTCAGGGGTATGTATTCCTTGCTAACTTGATGTAGTTACCATTTGGGGAGTTTGACTTGATTTTGGGTATGGATTGGTTGGTGAAGCATCGAGTAGGGTTAGACTATGAGACTAAAAGAATAGCCTTTAAGGTTGGTGATGATGAGGAGGTTGTGATGGTTGGGGAGCGTCAAGATTATTTATCCACTGTGATCTCTGCTTTAGTAGCTGAAAAGCTAATCCATAAAGGTTGTGAAGCATATTTGGCTTGTGTACATGACGTGAGTAGTGTGAGTTTGGTTGTAGGGGAAATTCACACTATGAAGGATTTTCTGGACATCTTCCTTGAGGAGTTACTAGGATTACCTCCGGATAAAGAGGTTGAGTTCGGGATTAAATTACTATCAGGTACAGCTCTAGTCTCTATCGCCCTATACCGAATAACACCTAAAGAGTTAAAGGAACTTAAGCTACACCTTCAGGAACTGTTGGACAAAGGTTCATTCGACCTAGTGTGTCCCCGTGGGGAGCACCGATTCTTTTTGTTAAGAAAAAGAACGGTTCTATGAGGATATGTATGGATTATTGTTAGTTGAAAAAATTGACGATAAAGAAGAAATATCCACTTCCGAGGATTGATGATCTATTCAATCAGTTTTGTAGAGCCTTAGTTTTCTCAAAAATTGATCTTCGATTTAGGTACCGTCAGTTGAAGGTTAAGGAATCCAGTGTGCATAAAACTTTCTTTAGGACTAATTATGGACATTACGAGTTTCTTATCATACCTTTTGGTTTGACTAATGCTCCTACAGTGTTCATGGATCTCATGAATTGGGTTTTTTTCCTTATCTGGATCAGTTTGTCATGGTGTTTATCGACGACATTTTGGTATATTCTAAGATTGAGGGATGAGCATGATAGGCATCTTTGAACGGTTCTTCAAATTCTTCGTGAAAAGGAATTGTGTGCTAAGTTAAGTAAATGCGAGTTTTGCTTGGGTAAGGTGATGTTTTTAAGGCATGTGGTTTCTTCTGAGGGTATCCAAGTGGATCCTAAAAAAATAGAGGTTATTCTATATTAGAAACAACGAAGAAATGTGACCGAGTTTCGAAGTTTTCTAGGTTTGGCGGGTTACTACCAAAGATTTATTGAAGGGTTCTCTTTGATAGCAGCACCTTTGACTAATCTGCTACGTAACAATGCTCTATTTTGTTTGGGTTGATGAGCAGCAATCAAGATTTGAGAAGCTCAAATCAATTTTGACTCATGCACCTTTTTTTATTCAGCTTGAGCTTGGGAAGGAGTTTGTAGTGTATAGTGACGCTTCGCATACGGGCTTGGGTTGTGTATTGATGCAAGATGGTAAAGTGGTTGCATATGAATCTAGGCAACTTAAGCAGCACGAGGGTAATTATCCAACTTATGAACTTGAGCTTGCTGCGGTTATTTTTGCACTTAAGATTTAGAGGCACTATTTGTATGGTAAGAGATGCATCATCTACACCAATCATCAGAGTCTTAAGTATCTCCTCACTCAAAAGGAGTTTAATCTCAAGCAACATCATTGGATCAAGTTACTTAAGGATTATGATTGATTAATTAAGTATCATCATGGTAAGGCCAATGTGGTGGCCGATATACTTAGTCGAAGATTTATGACTGATTTGAGGGTAATGTTTGCTTGCCTAAGTTTGTTCGATGATGGTGGAATTCTGGCTGAGTTACAAGTTAAGCCAACTTGGTTAGATGAAATTAATAGTAAACAGCTTTTGGATGAGTCTTTGATTAGTCTAGTTCAACAGATGGATGTGGGTAAGACTTGGGATTTTGGGTATAATGATAATGGGATTTTATGTTTCCAGGGTCGTATCTGTGTGCCTAAAGATATGGATTTGAGGCAGTCTATTCTGCAGGAAGAGCATAGTAGCTCTTATGATATGCATCCCGGAGGTAATAAGATGTACCGGGATCTACGTGATTTGTATTGGTGGCCTAGGTTAAAACGTGAGGTGACCGAGTTTGTGTTTCATTGTTTGACGTGCCAAAAAGTTAAGGCTGAGCACCAACTTCTTTTTGGGCTACTTCAACAAGTTAAGTTCCAATATGGAAGTGGGAATAGGTAACTATGGATTTCGTTAGTGGGTTGCCTTTGACACTCACTAAGAAGGATTCGATTTGAGTTCTTGTGGATCGGTTAACTAAGTCAACTTACTTCATTTCAATTAGGACCGATTACTCTTTGCAAAAGTTGGCAATGCTATTAGTTTCCGAGATTTTCAGACTTCATAGGGTCCCTCTATCTATCATTTCAGATCGGGATCCTCGTTTTACTTCTCGATTCTGGAAAAAGTTGCATGAGGCTTTAGGTACTCATCTTGACTTTAGTATCGAATTTAATCCTCAGACTGATGGTCAATTGGAGAGGGTAATTTAGATTTTGGAGGATATGCTTCGGAGTTACGTGATTGATTTTTGAAGTAATTGGGAGGAGTTTTTACCTCTGGCTGAATTCACTTATAATAATAGCTTTTAGTCTAGCATTTAGATGGCACCTTATGAGGCTTTATATGGTAGAAATGTCGCACTCTTTATTGTTGGACTGAGTTAAGAGAGGAAAGTTTTGGGTCCTGAGTTAGTGGTTGAGATAAAGGACAAGGTTCGTTTGATTCGATATCGACTTAAGGCTGCTTCTGATAGACAAAAGTCTTATACGGACCTTAAGAGGTGTAAGGTTGAGTATAAGGTAGGGGACTATGTTTTCCTTAAGGTGTCTCCTTGAAAAAAGGTTCTCAGGTTTGGTCGTAAGGGCAAGTTGAGCCCTAGATTTATTGAGTCGTATCTGGTGTTGAGGCGTGTTGGGCCAGTTGCTTATCAGCTTGAGTTACCTCCAAACTTGGATCGCAACCATGACATTTTTCATTTATCTATGTTGAGACGTTATCGATCTGATCCATCGCATGTAGTTCCAGTGGAGGGGATTGAGTTGTGGCCAAAATTTTCTTTTGAGGAGGAGCTGATACAGATTTTGGATCATGAGATTGAAGTATTGAGAAGAAAGACCATTCCTCTGGTTAAGGTACTTTGGCAGAATCGTGGTTCCAAGTAAGCCAGTTGGGATCTTGAGGGTCTGATGCGTCAACAGTATCCTTATCTTTTCGAGTTAGGTAAATTTCAAGGCCAAAATTTTTTTAGGGGGAAAGTTGCAACGCCATAAATTTTTTATTTTTGAATACATTTGTTTGCAAAAATAAATTGATATGGTGTGTTGGTTAGTGCCTTGAATGTATGCTTTAGGTCTCAAGTTTAATTCTCTTGTTTTGGGATTTTGAGTTAATTTTGGTTTTAAGTTAAACTTGAGCCTTAGGGATTAAATTAATTATTTTGATGGGTTGTGACAACAGTAAGCCTAGTAGTCCAATGGTTACGCATTTGGTTACTTCATGGTCTTGAGTTTGAATCATGTAATACACAAGTTGTGGAATAAATTTTTGCTTGGACCTTTGTGGGATATTAGATTTTTAGTTAAATTCTATCAAATCTTTTATTATTTCGTTGTAGTTTAATTTCTATCCAAATCCCTAATTTTTCTCCTGGTTACAACCATCCAACTTTTCCTCTCTTGTACGTTTTTGGTTCTTTGTGTTTCTATTTTCCCAAGTCTGTCAAATTTTCCTCTTTTTCTTTTGTTTTTTTTTTGCTATTGTGCTCTTCTTGCTTGCTTTCACGATTGCCTCTACTCCTTCCTTTGCGCTTTCTTTAATTTATTCTTTATTTTCTTCTTTGTGAGGGGTACTTTTGTTACGTTAATAAATTGTTGTTGAATTCGTGTGGTTTGTGCTAGGACAATTATTAGCGTAAGTTCGTTGTTATTCTACTGCCACTGTTCGTTTCAACCCATTTCTATCTAATGGAACTTTAAAGATTACTTTCACTCTATGTTTTTAATAAGTGTTCAATTGACTTCTTTATTTCTAGACAAAACGGGTGGAAATCAAGATCCTTCGGAGGCGCAATCGTCGTTTTTGTTTGTTGACTTCTAAAGAGTAAGTATTTGACATTAGTGTGGGGTCTGAAATTTCGATTTATGAATGCGTTCTTGGATGGGTTTTATTATGATTAATGAGTACAATTTGGTGAACGATTGTAGGTTTCGTAAGTTCCAGGAGCGTGGTAAATCATATTCAAGATCAGGTGTGAAATACGACCCAAAAACTCATTCAAATTTTGATGAAATTATGAAAACAGGGGTTGTTTTGAAACTACCCAATGACCATACGATCGTGTGTCAAGCCGTGTGGTGGACCATATGTGCCACACAGTCGTGTGAGAGGATGTGTGGAGCACACGGCCGTGTGAAATCTTACAGCCGATGTGGTTGGCCGTGTGAAACTGTGTAGATTATGTGGGTAGATTGTGTGGACCATACGTGCTAGGTTTTTGGGCCATGTGGGCCTTTTGCCCTATATTAGGACCCAGTTAAGGGCTATTTGAGGGACTCAAAATTTGGGTCTATAAGCATCGTATGGGGACAGATAGACCTAAATTTCGATACATAAAAGTATACAGACAAGCTTAGGAGGTATGTTAAGTAGGAAATGTTACCATTAAATCATGTGCTATGTTATGATTTGTATGAAAATATGTAAGTATGCATGCCATATGATGTATGATATATGTAAGTATGACATATGATTATGATTTGTTTGTGTTTAGGGATGGGGGTAGGGGTGGGTTATGATATGATGGAGTGCTATATGGTAGTTTATATTGCAATTATGGTGGCTGGACCGCAACTTTATGTATGGTAACTCAGCTGCAAATATACGAGGGGCACACCGACACATGTGGTGTGATTGGATGGATGGACTCTTGTAGACCTACACACTGTGATTGGTTGGACGGAGATCATGTGTAGCGGATGGGGGTAGGATTTGTTATGTTATGCCATGATTTGATTTGATATGATATGATATGGTCTGATCTGATATGATATACTATGATTCGACATAACATGAGATATTATGATATGATAAGATATGATCCGTATAAATTTTGATACGTTATGAAAAGTTTGGAAAGATATGCTATGAAATGTTCTGTTACACATTTATTTATGTATTAAAATTATGGATCATATCGCACACTGGGCTTAAAGTTCACAATTTGAGTGCTTTGGGTAATCCTCTGACCTAGAAATGGATTGTGTCTCTGGAGCTCAGGTTTCACGATTTTAGATTATGCATTACGAACTTTTTATTTTGTTTATTATGGATATTTTGGACTGTTTTGGGTTTGATTTTTGTTTTGGACATTTTTATTTTTGGTTAGTTCATTAGGATTATTTTGATATTACTACGCAAAAGTTTTGGACATCTAAAAGTGTTTAACTCATAATAATTAAAAATGAACGGCGATTTTATATAAAAAAAAAGTTATAAGGTTTTCCGCTGCAAGACTAAATGAGATTCTTCCAAAATGTTTTAGTACACAAATATTTCAAGAAAATTGCTTTTGATTTTAGAAATACAATTAAGTTATGACTTAGAAAAATCGTTGTGTTTTTCAGAAAACTTGTTCATTTAGGTTTCCGTCCATTGAAATTGGTTTTCTTCCAAGCTAAACGTTTGCACTACAATAATATAAATAATTATTAGTCGATAAATATGATATTTAAAAAAGTAAAAAAAATCAACAATCATGTAAGTGAATTTTAATTTTGGTATAATCATAAGTATCCTTATTCGATCTAAGCCTAATTCTATTCGAGCTAAGGATGATATTTAAGAAAAACTCTCTCAATAATATCGACTCCAGTAAGTAAATCTTATTAATATTAAATAATAATAATAATACTAAATATCATATAATAATAAACATTGAACATATCAAATGTTAAATGAGAATCAAACATTTTATGGTGACGGAAGTAAAACCTATAAAATAATACTAAAAATGATTTTTTTGAGTGATTTTCTTTAAATGTTACTGTATGAAAATGTGAGAGTGTTTGTGGATAATGTGACTATTTATGACTATTTTATCTATAAAGGCTCATTTCCAACTTTATTTACAGAAATGAGTCAATTTTTTTATTATTTATCGGAAAGAGCCGAAAATGACAAAACGCGTCCATATTAATTGGTGACACCTTTAAAAAAATAGTATTGCCACTTTGGGTCTTTATAAAGGCTTATTCTCGTAAATTTTTAAAAATATTGGTCTATTTTTATAATTTTTAAAAAAAAAAACTTTTTTGAAAATCTAATCTAAGAGGGCAAAAGTGTGCCCGCGTCAGTGCGTTTTTTTTGACACGGGCTAAAACGCTTCCACGTCAGCACGTTTTGTGCTGACATGGCAAAATCGCTCCCCCAAGGGCGCGTTTTGCTGAAATTTTACCCAAAAACGCTCCTTCGTGAACGTATTTTGTCGTTTTCGGCCCTTTCTGGTAAAAAATTGGCCCATTTTCATAAATAAAGTTGGAAAAGGGCCTTTATAGGTAAAATAGTCACTATTTATAATGCTAAATATGCAATTGTAACATTAATTAAGAATTAATCTAAAATAATAAGGCTAAATTTATATGAATTCAAAGTCTATTTTAATATTATACTATGATTTTATCTAATTAATATTACTTTGTTAATATAGTAAAATATTGTTTTTGGAATAAAATTTTAGTAATACAGTGGATGATAAATGATATTTTCATTCGTTAAAAGTTTCTCAACAACTTATGCTGTTAGATAAATTATTGATTATAGATTTAGATAGATATATATAATTTTTAGAAAAATAAAACCAACCTAATATTTTTAATATTAAGGTAGTGTTTGGAAAGCCACATTGTAATTAGATTTGAGTGTAATTACTTATAATTACACAATAATAGTATATTTAAGTAACCATTGTAATTGGTGGGTCTCATTGAATTGGGTGTAATTAGAGCTCCTAATTACACTTTCTTATTCTTATGGGAGGTGAGAATTGAAGTAATTATTTGGTAATTACATCCAAATCGTATACCTTATGGCTTTCCAAACACTCATACATGTTTTAGCTTTAAAAATCATTTTATACAAGTTTAAGTTATAAAACTTATATTATGACCATGAATATGTATGAAAGTTTGAGATTGTTATAGCTAAAATTTTTAAAATTGTATTGTAAATCTTAAAAATTATATTATAAAATAATTTGTGTATTTTACAAAGTGATAAGAAAAATTATATTATTTAAATCATAATTTTTTAAAATAATTATGGCAAGAAAGTATATTATAAAAATAATTTACATGTTATAAAAGTGTTGGAATATATTTACATATCCATGTTATATATTATAAAAATAATATACTTATTTATAAAAAAGTCTTATAATTTTTGCCATAACTTATTTATAAAATATAATTTTCTAAAGTTATGACAAAAATTATATTATTTATAAGAAGCGTTAAAAATTATTCCATATTTTATAAGACATATTTATAAAGATTATATATTATATATTTTTATTTTAACTTAATTTTCATATTATAAAAAAAGTATAACCTAGCATAAGTCTTTTTCCAAATTAAATTTATATAAGTGTTTATAATCAAAGCTATAGACTATTTGCATCATGAACCCAAATATTATGTGGTACATGCTAGTTATAAAAATACAAAAAAATTTCTTGCAATATATCATGAGGTATGATATTGTTTGAGAGAATAAAGCCAAACACAAACACCAAGGACAATTGCAAACCTTTTAATTTGGCACATTCAAAGCTTTGAAATGTGATTAAAAAGACATTTGTTATTCTAAAAAATATTTCTCATATTAACAACATCACCTCAATATAGTATAAAAGACAATGTTAGGTCATACTAGCATCTTGCATATTTCATATGTAACAACCCGTGTTTAGTTATGTCAGAAATAGTGGTTTTAGGACCACAATTTTGGTTTCAGGACTACAATTCTGATGAGTAAGTTATTATTATTTTAATATCTACGAAATTATATTAAGGTCGTATTAAAATTTTGTTAAGAAATTTTGAGGTTTACTTAGTTAATTAAGTGAAAAGGACTAAATCGTAAAAGTGTAAAAGTTGAGTTTTATTAGTTAAAGGGATCCAATGGCTATGAAATTTTAAATTAAAGGACTTGAATGGTAAATATACCATTTAATGAGTTAGTGGATGTTTATGTATTAGGTTTTATTGTAATTTTGATAGTTTTTAAAAGTTAAAATGGTAATTGAATATTTAAAACCTAAATTAAATAAAACAAATTGGTCCATCTTTTTTAGTCTTCTTCTCCACCAATTTTTGAAGATAAAAATAGCCATTTGTGTGCTTTGAAGGTTTGTTCAAGCTTGTTTCTTGCATGTAAGTGATTCTGAGTCCCGTTTTTAATATTTTTATGTTTTTGAATTCGTTTTAGCTTAATCTAGCTAGCCCGGGGATTAATTTGCAAAACTATTAAAGTTTGAGGGACTTTTAATGAATTATTTTGAATGCTTTTTTATGTTAATTGATAGATTATGAATCTTTGTTGAAAAATAAAGAAGTTTTCTTAAGTGATTTTTTATGAATATTGGAATTAGCGATTAAATTGTTAAAGGTGTAAATCTATAGGTTTTATTTTGAAGTGATGGTAAATATGGGTTGTTTCAAGGTCCCTTGCATCTATGGTTAACATAGATTTAGGTTAAAATGGTTAGATTTTATGTTATGAGTTTAAGGACTAAATTGTGAAAAGTTAAAATATTAGGGGTAAATTGGTAATTTTTCATAAATATGAACTGTGGATTAAATTGAATTCTATAAGTACTTAATTGATTGAAATTATCTATTTAGATCAAGATAAACCACATTCGGACTTAGATCGAGGAAAGGCTAAGGCTTCGGATTAGTTCGACTATATTACTACGACCTAGTTATCGAGGTAAGTTCGTATGAATTGTAATTGTTTTAGTGTTAGCTAAAATTGAATGTTATTATATTGTTATGAAATAAATTAAATTGAGTATAAATGAATTTATGCCATGATGTATTGATGAATATCAAGTCCCAGTTAAACCTTAAGAATTCTTAAGATTCAAATGACATGTCATTAGGGATTTCATGTTTTGAGTGTTGGTCTTGAATGTCCTATCGATGTCTGAGGTCATGTATTTGTTGCGGATTCTCTACAGCTTGTGTAAGCAACAACGTGTAGCTTACATTTTGACCCATAGCTTGTGTGAGTAGGCCTATTTTACAGCTCGTGTGAGCATTGATGTAAAGGAAATGTTACAGTTAAATGTAAAAGCACACTATGTGTGAGCTCTCCTGAGTATCTGATGTAATTCTAGATGGTTCAATGGGTAAGAAAAGGAATGGATCAGTAAGTAAGTTAATGGAAATATTCATGGTTTATGAAAAGGTTGATGCATATGTAATATATCTTGTGAACTCTATTTATGGTACAAATGAGCTTATATGTAATGTTGATGAACCTACTAACATGTGAGACTGATGATGTCAATAAACTTATTCTAAGCTCATGGCATTGGTAATGGTTTATGCTTATTCTATGAATTGCGTTATTGAGGTGGTAAGTTATGTTTAAGTTTATACGAGCTTACTAAGCACTCATTGCTTACATAGTAGTTTTCCTTTGTTTTATAGATCATTGGAAGCTCGATTTGGTTAGAAGCTCATCGGAGACCTATCACACTATCCAGCAAACATTTTGGTAGTTTTTGAGTATTTTGGCCAAGGTTATTAATGACATGTATAGGTCATTTTGTAATGGTATTTAGTGAATGTGTAAATGGTAGTTTGGTATGCTTGTGCATTGTTGTTTATGTATGGTTGATGGACTTGTAATGCTTGTTAAGTTAAGTCATTTTGATCACTTATAAGTGTTTGTATATAAGGCTCATTTTTGGTATGTTTATAATAGCTTGACTATGGTCAATTGAGACATGATTTGGTAGATGTTTAAACTAGGTTCTTATGCTTGAAATAAGGTTATATTGACATGTTTAGGTAAATGATGTTTGGATGCAATTGTGGTGCCTTTGAATGGCATATTGGTTAGGTGAATTAAGTTGTTTGAATTGGCATGACTATGTGTATTTGAATGATGCTTTAGTCCTTTGAAAGTGTACACAAATGGATTGGGTAGTCATGCATGATTTGGTTAGGAAATGGCTTGATTTTAGGTAAAATTTTGGGTCCACATGACCTGAGACATGGGCTATCACACAGCTATGTGAGACACACGGCCTGGCGACACGGTCGTGTGTCACTTGTGAGTTTCTTAGTGTTCAAGTCAGTGAGTTACACGACCTAGCACACGTCTTGGAACACAAACGTGTGTGGCAACTCAGAGAGTTGCATGGCTTAGCACACGGCCTAGCATACGGGCGTGTGGGGCTACTCAATGAGTTACACAGGTGAGGACACAGGCTGGAACGCAGCCGTGTGACCTCTATTTTATAATTTTTGCATCTTTTTCTTAAACTTTCTATTTTGTTTCAAATTAGTCTCGAATTGCTTCTATGATATTTTTAAGGCCACGAAGGCTCGATTTAGGGACAAAGTGCATGTGATTGGATGAATTATGATATGTTTAATTTATTTGAATATTATGATGTTAAATGTTTTCGATTGTACGGTAATGCTCCGTAACCCTAATCCGGTGACAGAGATGAGTTAGGGGTGTTACATCATAACTTCATTCGTAAGTAAAATTAGGATGATTCATACTTTCAAAAGTACACATAAAAAAAAGATATTGATAACCTTAATGATACATATTCAGATTTAGATGATGAAGAACTCGGTTAAAGACCAACAAGTGATGCTAAGGACTATATGTTAAATGTTAAAAAGGGGAATAGCCCAACAAACAATAGAGCAATTAGATATAATTGCATATGATGTTTATTTTTCTTGTTGTTTTTATTAGTAATTATATTATTGACTACTTTATTGGAGTAACATGTTACATACGATGATTTGATTTTAATTTTATTACTCATTTAGAAACTTTTTATCGTCTTGATACTTTTTATAGTAATTAATAATTTTAAAAAATATAAATTATGTAACGTGTATTACAAATTGTACCAAACATGATATAAGAAATTACGATGTAATCACACTTTATAGCCAAACTGTCTAGGAATTGAATTCTTTTGTAATTACACTTTCAATCAATTACTTTATGTTGTACAAACAGACCTTAAGTGGTAAGTAGCTATCCACCTACTTATTATATTAAACCTTATTTTTGTTAAAAATTTAATGTCATTATCAAACACATAATTTATTTTTCAATAAATGAAAATTTTCAAAAATATATCAAACACATTCTAACAAGGCTTTAATAAAATGAATGGAATCGAATTCGGAGTTGATGGTTTGATTTTTATCAAAATATCTCCCTTTTAAATTTATAATCGAATTTATTATCTTATTTTAATTTTAAAACTTCAAAATATTACAATATAAACATTATTTTATAATCAACATAAACTAGAGTCAACATTTTTTTAATTTTGGGTTCAAATATTAAAATTTGAAATTTAAATTTGACACTTTTCTTAATTTCGTACTTAAGTGTTTTCTTTTTGCTCAATTTGGTACTTAAAATTTTTGTCCAATTCGATACTTGAATTTGTCAATTGTCATACAAATTACCCTAAAACACTAATGTGTTAGTATTTTCTATGAGGGAACATAAATAGTTAATGTATGACTGATGATATGAAATCTAATGGTAAGAATAGTTACATTTATATGGAGTTTCTTTTGTTTCGCTAAATAATATTTTCAAATTTTATTTTCCATTAGGGCTATGATTACTATGGCCTGGTATTCATAAAGCCCTTAGTTCCACAAAAATATTATCAGTATTAAAGGAAATTCGTGTTAAAAAATTATGTTTTGAGCTATGTTTAATGAATTGGTATTGAAGAAAAAAAATAAAGGTTTTAAAAACCCAAAATAAAATAAATTCATTATGTTAAATTAAAAAGGCATAATGATTTATTTGGCTTTTCAACTTTACAAAAAGTCATTTTAGTCGTCTATTTAATTTTTCGCCTCTTTTAGCCCTTAAACTTGCTTTGTTCGTTAAATCACCCAAATGAATGGAAAAGTTAATATTTGTTAACTTTGTTGACATGACATCGTCGTAGTAGTCCACGTGGATGCTACATTAGCAATTAATTAATTTTTTAAAATTAAAAATATTTTATACTTTAAATACATTTAATAAATTTTGATTTTTTCATTTTAAAATAATTAATTATTGACATAGCATCCACATAAATGTTACGTCAATAAAGTTAATAGAAATTAACTTTTTCATCTATTTTGGGGTGATTTTACAAACAATATAAGTTTAAAAACTAAAAAAACACTAAAAACTAAAAAGAAGACTAAAATGATATTTTTTGTAAAATTAGAAAATCAAAATCGAATTAACCAGAAATGGATAATATTACGATTCCATTACCAATACTATTTTTAAAACATTGACCCTAGTTGTAGATCCTAGTCATTCTTGGGAAAGTATGGAGAAAAACGTGCGTTTTAACTGGCCGAGAAATTGAGAAAATAAAATGCAAAAAGAAAAAAAAAAGAGAGAATGGATTGGGTCGGGGTTCAAGTAAAATTAAAAGTAGCTATTGGGATATTTGAAGCCTAAGACATTTCTGGGCCCAAAAGGCAAAGCGCATTTGAAACAGAAATAAAACCCTAGCCCTAATCTCTCTCACCTCTACTCTCAAACGCCGCTGCCTTCTTTGTTTCTGCGCCGCTGCTCTACACCTTCCTTCGGTTCGCCCAATGGTACCTCTCTTTCTCTGAATTTCATCGTTCGGTTCTTCCATTTTTCCTCTTTTGTGTTTTATGCATGTTTCATTAACCTTTTTCCTTATGTTATGTAACTATGAAAAGGCATCGGAAAAGAAGCTGTCGAACCCAATGAGGGAGATTAAAGTTCAAAAACTTGTCCTCAACATCTCTGTCGGTGAAAGCGGTGATCGTCTCACCCGTGCCGCTAAGGTAACCCACAAAAACCCATTCATTTTCTTTTTTCATATGTTTTTCTTAATACTAGTTTAATCCATTTTGCTCCTATTTAGGTCTTGGAACAACTCAGTGGTCAAACCCCTGTCTTCTCCAAGGGTAAAATCCCGACACGCAATGTTGTCCTTTAGTTTCTATTTTTGGTTGGATGTTGTTGTTAATGAAAATAAAAATGTGGGGTTGATGTGAGCAGCTAGGTACACTGTGAGATCTTTTGGAATCAGGCGTAATGAAAAGATTGCTTGCTATGTGACGGTGAGGGGAGAGAAGGCTATGCAACTTCTCGAGAGCGGTTTGAAGGTTAAGGAGTATGAACTTTTGAGGAGAAACTTCAGTGATACTGGATGCTTCGGATTTGGCATCCAGGAGCACATTGATCTTGGCATCAAGTAAGTTTATTATTTTTGGTCCCTCTATTAATTTTTAATGTTTTAATTCGTGTTGTTACGTTTATAATGTCTTATGGAAACATCGAGTTGAAGCTTTATGATTAAAATAGAATGGACACAGTAGAGCTAGGTTTGGGTTCTTTCATGGGTTTGGGTCTTCTTTTGTTGTTGGAACTTTATGATTGCAAAACTGTACTACCTAGTGGCCAAACAAAAATATACTATACTTCTTGAATGGCAATGCATTTGTGTCTCCTGTAATGCTTTATAAGTTAGGATGTTATAATGGAGCTGCATTGCTGTTAGCTTCCTCTAGGATGCAATTATGAAATAGCAATGCTACTTTTAACTGGGTTAAGTTGTTTAAAGGTTTGCAAGAAGAGTGTGGCTCGAAAACTATAACTCCAATTCAGTTTTAGTGTTAGTTTAACACTGGCAGCCATTAAAGGAATCTTGTGGATATCTGTTCTTTTATTCCTGTTAATAAGTTAATTAAAAGCAGTTCTTGGCAGCATATTCTATTGCTAGTTGCATTCAGTATTGATGCTATATATTACATGAAGGTATAAAATTGCAACCCTTGTCCTCTTTCTAGGTACGACCCTTCAACTGGTATCTACGGTATGGACTTTTATGTTGTCCTGGAACGAGCTGGGTACCGCGTTGGTCGTCGTCGCAGGTGCAAGTCACGTGTTGGTATCCAGCACAGAGTAACAAAGGAGGATGCCATGAAATGGTTCCAGGTCAAATATGAAGGTGTCATCCTTAATAAGTCTCAAAACATTGGAGCTTAGGGGTAGCATTTCAAGTTCAGTTGAGTTGTTTGAAGTTTTGGTTATTTGATTTTGACTATTTACTGTATCTGGTTTTTTGTTTTACCGGAGAGATATATGATTGACTTGAAATTCCAAAGTACCTTCCTTGTTGGTTTATTACATTATCAACATTATCAATATTTATACAATTGGAGAATGCCTTTCTCTGTTCAAGTTTTTTGAATTGGAGCTGTGGAAATAAGAGTAAAGCTTAGCATTTGCTATTACAGAAAAAGGGTAGGGGGTTCTGTCTCCTTATGACATCAACAATTGAAGAAGTTCAGTCTTCCTCAATCTGGAGTAACCCTTGATTCCTCTGGCTTTTGCTAGTTCTTTCAACTCAGAAAGTTTTAGTTTCTCCATGTTTGCCAACTCTGAGCCCTTCCCGTCGGTGGACACCACTTCATTGTTCCTCTCAGGGGTCTTTGTTCTGTGTGCTGTTGGGTGTGGTATTGGCGACCTCTTTATAAAATTAGATGGTGGCCTTGATAAATTGAACTCCTCGGTTTCTGCAGTAGCTTTCTTCTCCACTTTACTTTTCTTAGAGATGCTACTTCTCCATCTCAATGCCTTGGTACCCTTTTTTGATCTAGTGTCTGCCAAAATTGTAAAATATGTAAATTTTGGCGGTGACCATTTTGACACATCAAGGAATTAAAGCTTCAATTTCTTTGTCCGTTTTGAGGTCTGGTAAGGATGGTCTGGCAGTCTATGCCAATCCTAAGATGCCTGTCTGACTCTTGTTTCCCTTTCTTGCAGGCATTCCAATCACTAGAACAGTGACTATCCTTACCAGACCTCAACACAGTGCATGTGTGTTGGTAACAATTATGTTTGAAAAAACTGGAATGCTTTAAAACTGTATGGAATTGGATGCCAAAGCACGTTACCTTTTACATTCATTCCTGATTCGCGAATAACATCCATAACTGATTCAGCTGTGGACTTATCCTCGGATGAGCTGAAACTTTCAGTCTCAGCCCTTCCAGGCTTACCCTTGGAGATTGAAGATTGTATCCTTCTAAACAGAGCAATCATCTCTTCCTTACTGGACGATTTAGGTGCTTTAATGCCACTAGATGATATCTCATTTTCATCAATCTCCTTACTTCCTGGGGCATTATTAGAACTTTTCTTTGGACCGCTTCCTTTTGTGTTGCCATCAGATGTTATGCTTGAAAGAGTTGGCTTAAGTGAGCTAAAGGGCGCAGACTTATCTGCAATCTCTGCCAAATTTAATAAGCTGCATCAACAAATGATCCCTCAGTTTCTAGTCTATGAAATTTCAGACGGATCAGGAGCAACAGATTCATGTGTTTATAATCGTAATTCCAGGTGGAAACTGAACCACGACATATATGTCATGTCACCGAATTTAACAAAGGAAGTATTGAAACAATATGCAAATCTACATTGCAAAGTTGAAGAGACAGGCCAACACAGAGACAGGCCAACACAGTGAAGTATTTGCATGCTGAAATGCCGTAATGTTAGAAATCTCAAATCGATCAAATTCATGCAAAGATGATTCAAACAGAAAACAAGTACTTCGGAGACAAAATACCCAGATCTCTTCCAAATGGCAAGCTTCAAATACAGGGAGTTATTAGCAGGTCCCTTAACACACAAGGTACAACAAAAATATTGCAACGAATAGATGGGATTTATGAGAAATATGAAATGATAAAAGGCCATGGCGAAAACTTATTACCTGTGAGAGATAAAACAGGCTTTCTCAGCTTAAGTTGCTTGTTGAAAGGGAAAGAAGGAGCGAAACGAGATAGAGACTGAAAGGAAAGAATAGCAGCAGCCATGTTTTGCTTGCAAAAATTCCAGATTCCAAATGCAATTGGATCCACAAGCTATATCCTATACGCTGTAAGTTCTAATAATTTTATTAATTCCTGAATTTGCTGGTCCACAATTTTATTTATTTATTTTTATGTGAGCGTGCACATCACGTGCCAAACGAATCATCTAACTGTTAGCTTTTATGCTTGAAACCTTCCCCTTTTTCCATGGCTAATACTCCCCCAAACTTGTCTTTCTCGCTTCTAAATCAAAACCCAAAACCTTAATTAAAACTTTTAAAATCTTCTTCAAAAACCCAATCTTTTTTTCAGTTTTTGAGGTCATGTTGGAAAAATCCACCGATTACCAATTTAAAGATTATTTCTAACGATGCTGTTGCCTTTAAATCCTATGCTCAATGATATGCAACTTGTGGGACTTAAAGGAAGCGTGGAGGGGTTTTCTTCAACTGTGGAGAGTTGTAAGTCTTGCATGTTTAATCTTTTGATATGATTTCTTAGACAGATAAAGTCTCATGGACATTGATAGTTGTTGGACATGGCATGCCTGTGTTTGCAAATGAAGGCATTGCTGCTACCTTCAACGAGATAAGGGATGCGGCATGGAGTCTAATGAAGGATCCTTCATTTCATTTCTATATTGCATGCTAGGAGTCATTCTGGATTACTTTAGGAAGATTGGGGATTCTTCTACATAGTGAGAAATGATTGCAACATTCATGTGTGGTAAACTTTCAAACGCATACGAATTAATTGAAAAGAATATCTATTAGAATTCAGACCAGATGCCACAATTTGGGGAGCGCTTCTATGTAGTTGCAGGATTTACGTACCATGGTGTTAAACTAGCTGAGAAAGTTGCAAACCCGAAACTACTAGATACTATTAATATGCACTTTTAGCTAATATCTATGCAGCGGTAAAAATGTTTAAGTGGAGAAAATGAGAGAGAAAATCGGCAGGAAGGGTTTAAGAAACGGACACAAGCTGCACCCTAGTCGGATGGTAATAATAGTCAAAGTCGTAATACTAAAAGTAAATCACGTTTTATACAGATTAATATTAAGGATGCCAATGGAACGATGCTGGGCTGAATGTTACTAAATTTATTATGGATTTATGATACTAAAAAATCATTATTATCAAAGTCTTGCTACAAGATCACAACCATGCCAGAATAAAGAGTATACAACTCAAACAAGGCTATTAACAAATAATCTCAAGCAAACTTTAAGAGAAAAGTTGAGAATATCACTAAAAAGGGGTTAACTTTGACAAACGAAAACCTGAAGCTATAATACCTGTATGGAAAATCCTAGTGAACATAATTGAGATCATTGAGTCTATAAACCACAACCCAAAAATCATCATAAACTTACATTTGATAGAACCTCAATTGAAGAGTTGATCAAAACCGTAGTTGTTGAACAAAGCTGTCTTTTTTTTGTTTCTCCTTTCCTTTTTGATTTGTTGGCGCACACTTTTTTCACACAAAAAATGTTGTTGCCCTCTTTAAAAAGAATAGGTCACAAAATTATGGTCTTCCTACACATAGTGGAGCACATGGGGCCCCACACCTAACAAATCTCTCCTTCCCACTATGTGGAGGTGTTCGCCATACTGACGATCGAGCAACAAGCTTCAAACTTCCCTTTGGTAAAGTCTTGGTCAACATATCTACACCATTTATCATCAATGTGAATTTTCTCAAGCTTTATCAACTTAGCATCGAGAACTTCTTGTATCCAATGATACCTCACATTGATATGTCTAGACCGAGCATGAAAAGTCAAATTCTTACCAAGATGAATAGCGCATTGGCTATCACAAAACAAAACATATCTCTTTTTAGCAAAGCTTAGTTCTTGCACAAATGTCTCCATCCAAAGCAACTCATTGCATGTTTCTGTAGCTACAATAAATCAGACTCGTTAGTGGATAAAGCAACACATTTTTGGAATCTAGATTGCCAAGTCACAACTTCCGCTACAAAAGTGATCAATTAACCTAAAGTAGATCATCTCAAGTCAATATCTCTAATCATCTCTGAATCTGTATATCCAACTAGAATGGGCTTCTCATTGTCGAAACAAAGTTTCAAGTTGAAAGTGCTTCAAAGATATCTCTTAATCCACTTTACTGCATTCTAGTGCTCTTTGCCTCGATTAGAAATAAATCGAAAAATAGTACCAATCACATAGGCTAAGTTAAGTCTCGTACACTCCATTGTATACATCAAACTACCCATTGAAAAAAAGTAAGGAACTTTTCACATGTCTTCCTTCTCTCTCTATTGATGGACTTTGCTTGACACTCAACTCGAACTACATAGTAAGGGGAGTGCTCACCATCTTAGCTTTATCCATATTAAACCTTTGAAGTCCTTTCTCAATGTACCTCTCCTATGATAACCATAACTCTTGGCCTCTTTATCACATGTCAATTTAATGCTAAGAACTTGCTTTGTTGGCCTCAGATCCTTTATCGCAAAGGACTTACTGAACTCTTGCTTCAACATGGCAATTCTAGAAGCATTATAACCAACAATAAGCATATCATCAACATAAAGCAATAGGGTAATGAAATCATCACCAGAGAATCTTTGAACGTAAACACAATAATTAGAAGTAGTCTTCTTGTAGCCATGTTCCCCATAATAGACTTAAATCTTCTTGTACCATTAACTTGGAACTTGCTTCATTCAATACAACCTCTTCCTCAATCTGTACATGCAATCCTGTTTCCCTTGTACAAAAAAATCCTTTGGTTGTTCCATATAAAGCTCTTCCTTCAAATCATCATGAAAGAAAGCATTTTGCACACTCATCTGTTCAACCTCTAAGTCATAATAAGTTCACAAACTTAATATAGTTTTGATAGAGAACATCTTCACAACCAGAGAAAATATTTCCTCAGAGTCAATCCTATTTTTCTAACTGTAACCTTTGACGACCAATCTAGCTTTGTATTGTGGAGTGGAATTCTCTTTTTGCTTCAACTTGTAAACCTACTAATTTTTCAAAGATTTCTTACCCTTAGGCAATTTTACCAACTCAAAGGTATGATTGTCATGCAAGGATTGAAGTTTATCTTTCTTAGTCCCAATCCATCTACCTTTGAATTAACTTTTCATAGCCTCCTCATAGCATTCAAGTACCCTCATGTCAGTTAAAAAAACATACTTATTAGTAGAATACCTTAGAAAAGATCGTTAATCTTTAGTTGATCTTTAAGGTGGAATTGTTGGTGGAGCTATAGGTGCTTGGTGTTGATCATTCTCAACCTCATTTATGGTATCATCAAAATTAACTATACCCTTTTGATCATCAATGTTATCTTCTTACTTGTCATCATGAATAGGATTTGACGAAGGAGTTAGAGGAAGTGGATCCCTGTTGATCAAGTTACCACTACTTTATGGATTCCTCTTCTCCGTCTTATCAATGTCTTTGATGGTTTGATCCTTAAAGAAAACCAAATCTCTAATTCTCACAAGTTTCTTTTTAATCGAATCATAAAATTTGTACCAAAACTCGTTATGATTGTAAACAATGAAGATATATTACCGAGTCTTGGCATCCAACTTAGATTTATCATTGTTTGGAACATGAAATAATGATTTACAATTGAACACACACAAGTGATCATATGACACATCCTTAGCAAACCAAACCCTATCTGGGACATCACCTTGCAAAGGAACAGTAGGAGACAAAATAATCATATGTGCAACCGTATACAAAGTTTTAGCCCAAAAAGATCTAGGTAACTTTGCATTTAAAAGCAAAATCTAACTCTCACAATTAATGTTTGGTTCATTCTCTTAGCCAAAACCATTCAACTGTGGAGTCTTTGGCAATGTCTTTTAATGTCTGATTCCTTATAACTAACAATAATTATCAAATGATCCTTTGTACTTGCCACCATTATTAGTACAGATGCACTTCAAAATTTTCATAATCTCTTTCTTAACTGAAACTTAAAATTGCTTGAACACATCAAGTCCATGGTCCTTTCTTTTCAAAGCATAGACCCAAAGCTTCCTCAAACAGTCATAAATGAAAGTTACGAAGTAAAGTGCACTACCATGTGACCTAACCTTTAATGGACCATAACCTTCAACAGACCATAAAATTAAAATGAACTAACTCTAGCAAATCTGACTTTCTTGAAGGAGGATGGCATTTAGACGAAACTCTTCTTTGCTTTCCAACTAGACAATGAACACAATTCTTTAGTGTAGCATTCTTCAAATCCGAAAGTTGATTATTCTTAACCAAATAATAAAGCCCCTTCTCACTCATATGACTAAGTCACCTATGTGACAACTCTGTTGAGTCATCATTTTCTGTCACATTTAACATGCATCGAGAAGTCGAAGCCTACATCAAATAAAAGTTTGGATTTCTCTTCCCTTAAGCTACAATTGATTTGCCATAATTTGATACGTCAAATTAGGCTCTCCATTACACTCGAGGAGCTTATTCTCAAGTAATTTAAGTGTCATACCTAGTTTTCTTTAAGTCTAGAATTTAGGAATAATTGGGGGTTAAATTGAAAAAAGTCGTAAGTTGGCAAATTCTACTAAAAAATTAGGAAAAATTTAGTAGCTGATTTGGACATCGTTAAGTTCCAATTCTGGTTAGGTTGGATTAAAACCAACTGGTTCCTTAGTAGGAGACAAAATGATTACCAATGGACGGTTTTTATAGAGGTGATAACTAGGTGTGAAGGGCTATAAATAGTAGGGAAATGAATTCCTGGGGGAATTCTTCTCAACCCTATTTTGTTCTTTCTATTATCTTCTTCAGTTATTCTAAAGAAGAAGAAGATAAGAGAGAAGAAGAAGATAAGAGAGCTCTACATAGAGTAATATTCGTGAAGGTTGAGTCAAGAGGATAGATAAGCAAGGGGACTGGTAAACTTCTAAGTCTTTTAGTTTTCGTAAATTTGAGAAAATAGAGTTAATAATTTTCAAAACCTTTGAGGGGGTTCTGCATGTTTATGGAAGCGGAGTTTTTCAGTTAGAATGCTGAGTTTAACTTATGACTTTGGTTGCATGCTTAGATGCTAGGAGAATGGAAGCTCTATCGTTCCGAAGAGCTAAGTTAAGGAGGAAAAGAAGAATCAAATGAGTTTCTATACTCTACTCCTGGGATGTTGTATAGTGTGTGCTGAGTTCAGAGAGAGTTTTGTAATGATGTATAATCTTTGCTGATTAAGAATGCTATGCATGTATAAGATTGTGTAGGTATATGAGTACCCGCAAATGTATTCCGATATGTATTAAATGATTATGATTCAATGCCTAAAAAGTAGCATACTCCATGATAATATATTTATAAAATGCATGTATTGCATGTTTATAACGGTGTAATTGACGTGTTAGATGACGTGTTAGATGATGTGGAGGATTGGGCAGTTGGTTTGAAAAATGGAATTTTTGTTTACCGTAATTCAGAGTTGTTGGATGCAAATCATGATGTGTGAAGCTCCAAGCCTTGCAAAGGGGATACTATGGTGTTCGAGCATCAAGGTTACAAGTGAGGTGGAATAGATGGGTTGTAATAGGGTATAATGTGTAAGACTATAGCTCACCTATGACAACATAGGGAGTCCGCTAGGACATTAAACATGGGGTATGATGTGTAAGACCATAGCTCGACTATGGAAACATGGAGAGTCTATCGGGACAATAAATGCGGGGTAGTTTGTCGAGATAATAAAAGTAAGGTAGTCCACCGGGACAATAAAAACGGGGTAGTCCGCTAGCATGATAATCATGGAAAATTATGCCAATAAAGAAAAAGGGGTATAAGAAAAATGCAAGTGTTGGAAAGCAATAGCTAGCTAGCGGGTTCAAGGAATTTGCCGAAAAAGGAAAAAAGAAATAGAAATGGGAAAAGTCTACCAAAATGGTAAATATGGAAGCTGATAGGGCATATGGTGGTAACCCAAGAAGAATCAAATATTAGAATGATGTGACAGTAATGCCTTGTATATTCGCAAATGAAAGAGGATTTATCTGAGGATTACGGATAAGGATCCACCATTAAGAATCGTCAGAAAGTGCTCAAAGAAACTCTGTATGTTGGAGGTGTTGGGTTGCTAGGACGTCCCGTGACACAGCGGAAAAAATATTCTGGCAATCCAAACCAAGAATCCATGCACGAGGAACGAATCGAGAAGGAAATGTTTAAAAATATACCTTTTGAAATCTAAAAAATATGAAGGAACCACTGCTAGTTTAACCCCTTTGCATGCTGCAGATTCAAAGCTACAACAGAATTGTCCCGGCCTCTAAGTAGTCCACCCAGTTACGAACGAACGAACAAAAACTCTCTCTGAACGTTTCAGAGAGTTTTTCCCAAAAAAATGCAGTTGCTAGACCTAGGTTTATTTTCTTTTTCGTGGTTAATGTTAGTCACACTTTGTCACTTTAGGGTTTTTATGATTCCCTTTTATTTTAATATCCATATTAAAATCTAAATCACTCTTTTTTGGTGTCAAAAAATATATGAAAAATATCATAATGTAATATATTTTCCAAAAAGATATTAATTTTCATATATTTTGTGTTTGACCTAAATTATTATAACACTTTACTTTAATAATTTGGTAAACAATACATAATTAATATTTTATATTAATCAAATTCATACATTTATTTTAACCATGTTCTCTATTCTTGCACAACGAATTTGTACATATATTGTGTTTACTATTTAACTGTCAAATTAAATTAATTCAATAATTAATATAATTCTCGTGATAGTTAAATTTAATACTAACTGTGTTTAGATTTCATTCGTTTCAACCATAGGGTATGACCCTGTAGGCTCTTGTAACATTGGTAGTAATATTAGAACACTTCTAACGTTACAGGCAATGAGTGACATCTAGTAATGCATCATCGCTACCTAGGTTGTAAGAAGTTGTGGTTTGACATAACCTTTCTATGATAAATTTTTATGTATTATATATCCTTTTGTCCTTTATATCTCGATTGGACACAAGCCATGAAATAGTCACACTTGCAAAGTCCATTCTCATGTTTTTTGATACTCGAAGTGGACTACAATAAACAAATAAATTTAATATCTCATATTAACTTATTTGAGCATGGCTATGCATTTCTAGTCTCACTTCATCAAGTGGCCTAAGATATTGCTCCCATTATGTAGGAGGGAAAAATCCTATCTTGATCAATCATATTCCACTGCATATATTGTGGCATACCCAACATCAGTCTTTATAGTACAACCTGTTACAGTAGACGTTTGACTGTATCAAAATATACGACTCACTATATTGGACAATGATGATCTCAAGTCTAAGGATCGTATACATAGTGATCACTATGAGTAATGTTGTAACTATTATATAATAATCCAAGAAACATACTTATAGCCGGTTAGTCCAATATGTCGTTCTCTAACGTATACTCATGTATTAATTTTGACATCCCTATGTCAATGACAACACTTTGTCATCAATCAACTACATATTAATCTTAATGCATTATTGTTGTCCAAGCCCACAACAGTACTTGACTAAAGACCTTTTCAGAATAATCATATTATTCATGAGACATTATTATAAACCAGTTTATTTTACACACACAAAAAGTGAAACTGAAATAACAATGACAATGCCTTTTATTAATAAACAAGGTAGAATGAATATGTGATTACAATCATCTCATGATTGGTCTTTGGGCATACTCTAATAATCTCCCACTAGCACTAAGACCAATCACTCATATATCTAATACCAAGTGACTTAGTGTGATGGTCATGCTTCTGCTATGTCAAAGGCTTCATCAGTGGATCAGTAATGTTATCATCTATTAGTACTCTGCAAATTTTCACATCTCCTCGATCAATGATTCCTTGAATGAGATGAAAGTTCCTAGGTATATGTTTGGATCGCTAGTGAGATCTAGGTTCCTTTGCCTGTGCAATGGCTTTGTTGTTGTTAAAATGAAGTTCTATGGCATACAATACATTTGGATGAGTACATAGCATGACATACATGATAGACCCAATAGCCGAAGCATATGGAATCTTACTCATTCAATCTCTCTCTCTCTTGTGGAGTTGAATGACATATTTCCTTCGAAAGTGAGATACCATGTCTCATAGGTAAGAATCCTTTCTTAGATTCTTCTATACTGATCATTTTCAATACTTTATCTATTTATGTACTTTGGCTTAGACGTATGAGTTTCCCTAATCTATCTCTATAGATTTTGACTCTTAAAATGTATGTGGTCTCACCCAAGTCCTTCATAGAAAAAAAAATCCTAACCAAGTCTTAACAGATTGTAGGGTAGATATGTCATTTTCTATGATAAGCATGTCATCAACATACAGTACTAAGAATACAATAGTGTTCCCACTAACTTTCTTGTAAACACAAGGTTCATCTTCATTTTTGATAAAACCAAACTCTTTGATTGCATCATTAAAATGAAGATTCCAACTTCGAGAAGCTTGCTTCAATCCATAAATGGATCTTTGTAGCTTGCATATTTTTCCAGCATTTTTTGGATCGACAAAACCTTCAGGTTGTGTCATGTAACATCCTCTTCTAGTTTCCCATTAAGGAAAGCTATTTTGATGTCCATCTGCCAGATTTCATAACCATGAAATACAACTATTACGAGAAAAATCCAAATGGATTGAAACATAGCAATAGGAGAAAATGTTTCATCATAGTTGACACCATAAACTTGGTGAAAACCTTTAGTGACCAATCGCCCTTTGTATGTTTGTACATTACCATCTATATTGGTTTTCTTTTTGAAAACCCACTTTCACCCTATGGGTTTAACCCCTTTAGGTGGGTCAACCAAGATCCATACTTGGTTTTTTGACATGGAATCCATCTTAGACCTCATGGTGTCTAACCATTTCTTAGAGTTTGGGTTCGCCATCACTTCGTGATAAGTCCTAGGCTTATCTTGATCCATAAGTAGAACATCACCATGTGTTGTAATGAGAAATCCATATCTCTCAGGTACATGATGTTCTCTTAAAGATCTTCGTGGTGGTTATGTTTCCACAATAGTTAATTGTTTCGCAACAACTTGTGGAACCTGTTTTTGTTCAATCTCTGGTTCAGTGATCTGTTACTGTTCTTGAATTTGTCTGAGTTGAATCTTTCTATCACTTACTTTTGTAGGGACAAATTCTCTTTCTAGGAAGACTCATGTCCGAGCAACAAACACTTTGTTCTCAGTAGGATTGGAGAAATAATATCCTTTAGTTTCCTTAGGATATCGCACAAAGATGCATTTTTCAGATTTGGGTTCGAGCTTTGTAGATGTCTGATGTTTAACATAAGCTTCACAACCCCAAATATTCATAAAATTCATATTAGGAGGCTTTCTAGTCCACATCTCATATAGTGTCTTCTAAACTGATTTAGATGGAACACGATTTAGTGTGAAGGCAGCTGTCTCAAGTGCATTCTCCAAAAGAAAGTAGGAAGATTGATCGAACCATGTCTAAAAATGTTTGATTTCTCCTCTAAAAAAATCCATTCCATTGTGGAGTAATGGGAGGTGTAAGTTGTGAGACAATCCTACACTTTTTCAAAAGCTCATCAAACTCTAAGCTTAAGTATTCTCCTTCTGGTCTGATCAAAGTGCCTTAATACTTTTGTCTAGTTGGTGTTGTACTTCATTATTAAATTCCTTGAACTTTGCAAGGGCTTCAGATTTATGGCGCATAAGATAAATATACCCATATCTACTGAAGTCGTCAGTGAAAGTAATGAAGTATTGAAAACACCCTCTAGCTTGTGTATTCATTGGCCCACACACATCACTATGTATTGAGCCCAATAAATCACTAGCTCGCTCACTTTTACTATTAAAAGGAGCTTTAGTCATTTTTCCCAACAAGCAAGACTCACATATATCAAATTTTTCGAAAGTAAAAGAATCTAAAAATCCATCTTTATGGAGGTTTGATATGAGGTTTTCACTTATATGGCCCAAACAACAATGCCAAAGATAAGTTTGATTAGAGTCATTTATTTTTGATCATTTAGTATTTACGTTATAAATGGGCATAGCTTGATCTAAAATGTAGAGGCCATCATCTAATTGGGTTGAACGATAGAAAACATTATCGAGATAAAATGAACAATAATTAAGAATAATTATTATCTCAAAACCAATTCTGTCTAAACAAGAAATTGAAATAATGTTTTTAGTCATATTGGGCACAAAATAACAATCCTCCAAGCATAAATCAAGTTCACTAGGCAAGGATAAAATACGTGTTCCTACAGCTAATACAACAACTCTTGTTCCATTTCCAACTCGCCATCAAGTTTAATTCCCATACTAAGTAGTTAAGTAAAAAAACATTGAAACTCATTCAAGTGGTTGGCTGTAGAAGTCTCATCCTTGTAACTCAAAGTCATCATTCTCTTAAGCATGAGAAACTTGTTATTGCTAGACTTCGAAGAACACAAGATTTCAAGCTTATTCCATAATGTGCTCGCATCTCTCTCTTGATCAATGTGGTTATAGACATTCCTTTGAATAAATTACCGAATAAAGCTATACACCTGCCGATGCTCAAATTCCCACTCTTCATTAGTTTTCAACTCTGGTTTTTGAGTAGCAAAAACAAGAAGATGTAATGCCTTCACAAATAGAAGATCTTTCATTTTTCCACCAAAGTTGATAATTTGTTCCATTCAACATAATCATCTTGCTAGTGCTAATTTCCATGGTTATCGAACAGAGAACCAAACTCTGATAACAGTTTGTTGAGATGAAATCAAACCCGATGAAAGACTACGAAAACACAATTCATACTCTTTCACTCTTAAAAAATCAATTTGATAATTATGGCAAGCCCAATAACTCAATATACCAACAATCAAGCCAAAAAACCATAACATCGTAAGCAAAATTAGTAAAATCGAGACACTATTTTACATGGAAAACCCTTTTAATGTAAAGGGTCCACGAGACTTGAAAGTCCACAAAAAAATTCCACTATAATCAAAGTCTTGCTACAAGATCACAACCAAGCCACATTAAAGAGTATACAACTTAAACAAGACTATAAACAAATAATCTCAAGCAAATTTTAAGAGAAAAGTTGATAATATCACCAAAAAAGGGATGCCTTTGAAAAATCCCCGAAAACTATAGTATTCGTATGAAAAATCCCTACTGTACACAATTGAGATCCTTAAGTCTACTAAACACAACTAAAAAATCAGCTAAAACAAACATCAAATAGACCCCCGATCAAATAGTTGATCAAAACTACAATTGGTGAACAATTTTTTTTCTCTTTTTCTCTCATTTTATTTTTGATTTGTCAGCACAAAGTTTTTATACACAAAAAAATTTGTTGTTGCCCTCTTCAAAAATAATAAGGCACAGAGTTATGGGTCTTCCCACACATAGTGCGACATATGGGTGCCCATGCCCAACAAAGGTTTACCTTATTTCTTTTAATTTTGTAAATTACTTAATTCCTTACATAATTCCTTAAGAGATTATGTAAATAATATAATTTCATACAGGTTTCAGTTGTTGGTTAAATTTTTGGTAATCTTATAAGTGATTCAAGATTTTTTTAGTGATTTAGTAAGTTTATTAGATATTATGTAACCTTATAAGAAATTTTGTAATCTTGAAAGAGGTTTAATAATATTTTAAGCAATTAATTAATATTGTAAAAATTCATTTACATATTAAGAAATTATTTAGTTTTAAGAAATAATGTAATGTTCTAAGTGATTAAGGAAGTTACAAAATTTTTAGATATTAGTTCTTCTGACGTTGTAATAAAATCGGTAATTTGGTAAGGCTTTCAATAACTTTCAAGAAATTCATTCAATTTTAAGAGTTCTCGTCATAATTTTAGAATGTCATTAATGTTATAAGAGATTCAGTAATATCTAAGAAGTTCAATAATATTTTAAGAAATTTAGTAACTTTTAAAGAATTATAGTGTGAGTTACATAAATTATTCAATTTGTTACAATATTATAATATTTTAATAAATTATTGAATTCCTTAGCACATAAATTACTAAAATTCTCACAAAATTACTCAAATTCTTTGTAATGTTTACCTAATTTCTTATAACTATAAATTACTAAAATCTTATGAAAAGGTAATTATTTGATACAAAACTTCGGATTTTTTATCTTCACAAATAGAGTTGAAAAAGTAACAAGTCTCTCATTTCTTATATATATATATATATATATTTAATTGCTTAATTTATTGTATTTTACCGTATAAGATGCATTGCTATCTTTAACACCCTTGTGGTGTCTAAAACTCCACAACCTATGTATATGATAATTTTCCTTGTGAAATTACTGAATTATATTTGTAATGATTTTTGAGAAATACCTAATTTCTTACAACATTGTAACTTTTCTTACAAAATTACTAAATTTTATAAATTTGTGATGTTTTTTAGTAAAAAACAAAATCCCTTACAATGTAAATTATTGTATCTCTTACAACATGTAACACCCTATACCCAGTCTGGTCGCCAAGCCCAAATATGAGATGTCATACTTGTAACACCCCTAACCCGTATCCTTCTTCAGAATAGGGTTATAGAGCATTACTGGAGTTTACAAATTAATTTTCAGACATTTCATCACGCATTCATATTTATGACCAATTAAAATCAAAACATTTATGAGCTAACATTAACCAATTTAACTTATACAAGTCATTATAACCAGAATCAAATCATCCAAAATTACCAATAGAACCAATGGATAATGTGATATATCTCCAACAAGCTTCCAACCCAATCGAGCTTCCAATAATCATTTAAATGCATCAAATAATTATACATATTACCAATAATAATTCGATTCCAATAATAAAACAAACACATATATATAATATTCATGGCCAAATAGCATTCACTTCAATTAAAATTATATAGAATATAGCTCATACGAGCTCACCGGACTAAATTGCAGAAATACCAAAATTCAGGGACATTTTGGAAATTTTCTATTTTTCTCATATTTCCACCCAATATTGTTCTAAATTTCATTAAATTTTGTAATTTAGATAAATAACCAACCCATTTCATGCAATTTGGTCACTTTTTGACATTTTTACAAATTTACCCTTAAAGTTTCACATTTATTCAATTTAGTCCCTGGACCTAAAACATGTAAATTGATCATTTTTAATGAAAACTCATGCTAGTTAAATAATTATATATTTTCCTCCTCCTCCTCTCCATTCCACATCCTTAATGTATATAACATGCTTATAGGTAACATTATCTATAATTTCACCATTTACTTATATAAATTCATTCAAAGCTGTCCACTTGAGTCGTAGTCACTAAATTATTTATATATTGAGATATAGAACTCCAAATTAAGATCCGTAAATTTTATCTGAAACTAGACTCACGTATGTTCTTACCATAAAATTTTCAGAATTTTTGGCTTAGCCAATAAGTACAGTTTATTCTTTAAAGTCATCCCTATTCTGCTGTCTAACAGTTCCGACCCTTCTTCACTAAAAATTAATTATCTCCTCGTACAGAATTCTAATGATGTTTCCGTTTGTTTCTATTGAAAATAGAATCATTAAGGATTTAAAAATATAAATTTAAGCCTCTAATTATTTTTCTCCAATTTATTATTTTCTAAAGTCAGTACAGGGGAACCCAAAATCATTCTGACCTTGTCTCACACAATTTATTATATCTCATGATTTACAATTCTATTGCTTACACCGTTTCTTCTATAAGAAACTAGACTCAATAAAATTTAATTTCATATGTTATTCATCCTCTAATTTGATTTCCACAATTTATGGTGATTTTTCAAAGTTAACCTACTGCTACTGTCCAAAACTGTTTTAGTGCAAAATATTGATTACTAAGTTTATAACACTCTTATTTTCTTTCTCTACACTATTTCTCATCACTTTCTCTTATTTTCTCTTCACTAACATATCAAGAACATAAAACCTTATCTAATAAAGCCCTACATTAACATCAATTTCATACTTTTTCAATAATATCAAACTCAAAAATATATTGAAATCTTGATGCTCTTACCTTGCTCAATTGATTTCAATCTTTAACTTGATTTTCTCTCTCCTCCAGCCTCTATTTCTTGAATCTAACTTGATATTATAGCTCCCCATAGTCTCCTTGTTATCTTTCTCTCTTGATGGATATGAAAATTCTTTTGATTTTTAGGTGAAAATGATAATTTTTTTTGAAGGAGGGACCAAATTGTAAAGAAAGCAAAACTTTCTTTCTTTCTCTCTTCTCCTCACGTTGGATGCATGGAAGATGATGGGTTGGTTGGTTTTTTTTTCATCTTTCTTTCCACATATATATACTAAACAATAAAATAATAAAATAATAAAATATCATTTAAAAATCAAATTAAAATATTAATAAATTAATATTTATTTATTTATTTAATCTAAAATATCTCCAACATCATCATTATCTTCTAGATTTCTCTCTTCTAAATGACCATTTTGCCCTTTATGATCTTTTAAAATTCCATCCTTGAGTCATCACTTAATTTGATAAAATTATGATTTAGTCCTCAAAATTCTTCACCTTTTTGAATTTGGTCCTAATCCATCCATTTTTCTTAGTTTCTAGATCATTCCACCCTTAAAATATTTACACCTTTGGTCCTTAAATTTTTTTGTATTTACACTTTAACCCTCAAATTTTGAATATTTACTCTTGACCCATAAAACTTTTCTCACTTTTGCGATTTAATCCTTTCTTGAATTAATATGTCATAATATACTTCCCAATGTTGACATAACTCAATATTACCCTTTTATCACTTTATTTCCTTATTTTACTATACCAAGGATAATATCTTACTGTAGAAAATTTCAAAATATTACATTTGTGGTCCTAAAACCACTGTTCCGACTAGGCCCAATTTCAGGCTGTTACAATATCACTGTCTTATGTCATATACAACAAGCAAAAGCTCATTTGAACAAATCATCTATTGTTCCATTATTCGCGAAGGTTTTAAACCACTCAACTTGATAGTTGTCATTGTTTCATGCAATTTTCACAATAATTAGTCTTATAAACAATTTAAACATGCTTAGGGTCCATTTAGCAAAATTTTCAAAACATGTTCGTAGGTACCTCTACTGGCACTAGGGTATCGATATTTTCTTTAAGTGGTATTGATACCACCTGGAAAAATGATACCAAACTTGTATTCTGTTTCTCAATTAGAAACCCAAAACTCAAAAACTATCGGTACTTGTTATGAAATACCGATAATTTAACCTCGAGTTTCGATACTCGACCAAAGGTAGCGACACCAAATCCCTATTTTGACTTCTTGCACGTTTCAAGCACGTAGATATCGATTTTTAAAACCCGATTTATCAATACATCTGCTCCAAACCTAAAAAATGCAGCACACATATGCAATAAATTCATTCCAAATATGTGTCTAATCATCATGCATCTACTACTAAAACAAATAACCATCCAAACAACTCAACCAATAGTTCAAATTACCAAAAACTGTGTCGGAGTAAGTACCATCATGCCGTTATCAATGTTCATAAATCGAAGCAAATATATATACTCATAAACCTCTAAGTAAACAAAAGCAAAGCCGATAAATAGTCCAAACACATCACGACATTAAACAAGTCTATCACATTGCATTTTTCCGAAAACGTAAATAAAGAACACCTATGAAATAACATAGAATTGGCTTGGGTCACCTCTTGGAAAGCCTCACCGCTCACACCAACACACAACTAATCTGCAATGCATGTAAAGGTATTATATCATCATGCATCTACAAGACAACCATGTATAAGTACGATTACAGAAGTCTTACGTCTAGTGACATATAGTACCTTTACATGCATTGCCTATTAGTTCATTTACACAGGGTTTACTTACTTATACAAACATGTATTTTAAAACACATATTCATTCAAGCATTTATCACATTTCACACAAGTCACATACGACGATAAATTGGCACTTAAGCTATGAAACATAAAGTGAGCTCTATCATTACTTCATTACTCATCAGATACATGGATCTTTAGCACACGAAATAGACTCATAGAGTCAAACATGTCCCAAAAGTGAAGCATAGAGCTAACACTCTCCTTATTTTCCCTCACACGTCACTTTGAATGGAGCTTAGCTCCCATTCCCTTATCCCTCCAACATGTCCCAGGTAACGCCCCAAAAATTTAGGTCTTTAATTACTTTGCATGATATGACACAAATTGCCTGTTTGCTTTAATGGGTAAGCGATTTGGGTGTGTATGAGAGTGTTTGAGAAGCCTGGGTTCAAGTTTTAGCTTCTGTAGAATTTTTAGTATTGCTCTTAAATGAATCTGGACACTGGCATATAGGCCTTATAAATAATAGTGCTTGTTTTATGACACAAAAAGAGCTTGTGGTCTAGTGGCAAAGTGGCATGTTGTGTAACTGTGAGGTTTGAGGTTCAAGTCTTGGGTTGCGCAATGAAGTATTTATTTTGCTGCTTGAGTTGTGTAGGTAGTGGAGTTGGACTGAAACACAACTAAGGGGAGTTTGAATAGAATTTGAATGGAGTTGTTGGGGGAGTTGAGGAGAAATTGGTGGAGTAAATCAAGGGGGATAAAGGGAGAGATATTAGGAGAAAATCAAGGGAAGTGAGGGTTGAGGAGATGTGTGCCGAAAGTGGATGTTGGCATTCAGGAAATTCGGCCAGAATGGAGACTGCTCATTATGGTATACTTTTCTTTTTAGTTCTGTGTAGTTTTCTCTCTTTTTGCTTTTAGGTGCTGAATTTTTGCTAAGATTTGGGGTACCTCTCGGGTTTTTCTTTTGGCTGCTCTTCCCTTTTACCTATTTTCTTTTTGGCGAATAGCTTTTTGGGGTTCCGTCTCTACTGAATTCTCTTCACTTCTCCCTTTTCTCTTGGTCACTCTTTTTCTCTCCTCCACTTTTCCAAACCTTGACCGAATAGTGTTGAAGTAGTTTCGTGTTGCATCTTTCGTCCAAATTGCTCTTCTCCCTCTACTCTTTTTGATCAACTGTTTGTTGAATATTTGCCTTCTCTTCCTTTTCATCTCTTCAAGTTTGTTTTTGGTTTGACAACAATTCTCTAGCGGTTCAATTTTCTTGAAGAGTGAAGGAGTATCAAGTAGTATTAAAGTTGTCGAAACCTTTCTTCCATCTCTCGATCAAAGGTAAGTATATAGTCTAGCTTTCTAAAGTGAAGGCCGAGTTCTTTTTGTGGTTCCGTAAGTTACCATGTTTGGATTTAAACCACATGAATATACAATCCTGTTTAATAAAATCTAATTGTGGTGCAGATATCTGTCAAAAAGATTGTAGTCAACCTTTACCAGTGGTATAAGTGGGCTAAGCCACATTTGATAATCAAGGCAAGTGTTTTGATTTAGGGTATAAAGGAGAGATTAACCCTATTGTTCAGAGACTAATGGGAAGTTTTGTATGAATGTAGGTTTTGGTGCTCGTGGATCTTAGTGCATCTTCACAATCAGGTGTGTAAACACCCAATTGCAATCGTAGAACGAAAAAAAGATGAAAATACGGCGTTTGAGACCACACAGGCGTGCGATTGCTCGTGTGGTAAGCACAACCCACGAAACATGGGCGATAGACTGTAGAGGCCTCCATGAGCATTTTGATGGGCTTAGGCCGTAATGGGTACGTTAGGCCGAAATGGGCCGTGTTGGCTCAATGGGCTCATGGGCTCCACACGGATGAAATCTACGAATTGTGGCAAATACTGGACTGGGTGATATAGATCCCATAGTCATGGAGAATTTTGGGTTGAATGGGCCGTACGAATGTATGGGCCCACTTGGGCCGAGTAATGGGCCTTGAGCCTATTTACACTATTTTGACCATTTAGGTTACCTGAGTCGCTCGAGGCGACTACGGACCTTTTGAGAGGTCAATAAATGACCGAAATACCCCCATAGAGTAAAATGATCGAAATACCCCCATAGGATAAAATGACTGTTATACCCCTAGGAGATGAAATGACTGACATGGCCTTATGTTATGTATAACTGATTGACTCTATGATAAGTATGACATTCTGCATACACGTAAGATTTATGACATGACATACTACATGGGGTTGGGGCATTGTTATAGAGGAAGTATACTGTTACTGGCAGCTTTGCTGCAATATTGGTGTGTTGGCTGGGTGGGTCGATTTTATCCCCGCATGGTGTGTTGGTGGTACGAAGAGGTGTGTTGGCTGGATTGGGAAGGGTTGTATTATTGCACTATACTGATATTGTATTAGGCTAAGGCCCACATTATTCATCATGTCGGGCTAAGGCCCACACTGTCATCATTCTTGAATAGGGCTTAGGCCTGCATCATTCTTGCATGTTGTATCTTGTTGTTTGGTAGGGGATTAAACGCTAAGTTTTCGTAAACTCACCCTCTCCTTTTTACTGTACATGTAATCCTCAGCCATAGGCGGTTTGGCGCTGCGAGGGACTCGGAGGTGGCCACACAACTGCAGCTGATCTACATTGTTTTTAAACAAATTTAAAGTTTATGTTGGGTTCTGTTTTTGTAATAAGACCTTTTTATGTTTGTTTAAAATTTTTAATTGGGCTTTTTCTTACTTATTTTAAACTGTTAGTTTAGTAGAAGACGAATTTTCAAAATAATAACTGTTTGCAAAGCCATGAAACTTAAACATTAGAGTTTTCAAAAGCTTTCGTGATTTAAGATCAACCTTTTATAACAATAGCAGATAACAAGGCACACCTTTTTGACTAGATGTTTGTTAAACACTAACAAAGGGGTTCTTAAATTTGGGAACGAATTTTGCCAATGAGTTCTAGTTTTGAAAGACACTTCAATGTGACACATCCCAAGGCCTCAATGCCTTAAATCAATATACATATAAGTGAGTACACACAATCCTATAACATGCCAACTATATCCAATGGTTTCCAGATCACGAGGCCAAAATATTCGAAAACAATCACATATCAGTTATTCGTGCACTATCGCGATATGTTAGTATCTTTTGAGAAACACTATCATTGTCATCTAACAAATATATCATGTATACATTTTAACTTTCCACAACCGTTACAATATCAACATATCACATATATGTGAACGAGTTAATTACAGATACATAATTTCATAATTTCATATTCATAAAAGCACAAAATCACAAGTTAATTACAAATACAAGAAAAAATACAATCAGAAGCTAGAGTAGGGGTTTAGGCTACTTACTAAATTCCCAAATAACACATGACTCATGTGAACAAGTAGTGATTCCAAACACCCACCATTATGCTTTCACCGAGAAGTCAAAAGCTTAAACTAGATATTTCTGTAACTTGTAGAAGGCTCCAATGAATCTGAGGCTTTACACACAATTACCATAAAAAATTTACAATCAGATAGTAGCTAAGGTGTAACACCTCAAACCTGGCCTAGAAGTTATGGCTGAATCTGAGAATGTTACGAAGAATGGTTTCGAATCTAATCTTGTCATGTTAAAAAAACCTCGCATAATTTATTACTAAAAGAGTTTACATTTTAGGAAAACATATTATTATACTCTTTAATGAAACCATTAATTGTTTGTCCTTTTAAGTAAAACAAAAATTTGAAGTGGAAGTTTCAAAGTTGTTATATTTTGAAAATTGAGTTTGTGATCTCAAAAGTGTTTGTTTACGTAAAACTGTTGTTTTCGTAAATTGCTTTGTCAAATGTCGCAAGACAAAAATAAAACACATCCAACCCCAAAAATCAACAATAAAACCAAAAGAAAACCTAAAGTCCAAAGAGTCCTATATTTACAAAAATCTCAGGAAAAACAAGAAAGTTCAATAAACTATTAAGTAAAAATAGTTCACGGACTAGTGGTCACCATTGAGCCTCTGTCGCACCGACCAACTTATGCCTGAGGATTCCCTGAACAGAACAGACAAACAGATGTGAATTTTCAAAAACTCTTTTATAACTCAACGGAAACATACATACATAAATACTCAGATTTCTCACATAACAGAACACATACGGACATAAGTCCTTAATAGAATCAGATTATCTCAGAATCATGCAAATAGGCAAAGTCCTACCCCATCCTTTACGCACCAACTTTGATCATCCTAACACACCACGTGGGGTATAAAACATCCACTCAGCCCTACACACCACATAGTATCCGTACGACACCTATCAGAATAAGTTGCAGCTATGCTGCTAGTATATTGGCGATATGTCACCTTATAGGATACTTTCTCCACATATACATATCCCACCCCATACACAGATGTAGATAACAGAATAACACATGTTAGAAGTAACATGTCTCGCATGCTCATATACAACTATTACATATGTTTATACATAATAATCAAATCATACATATTGTACTTCATCATACTCAAACCAATCTAACAGAGTAACCGACCTTACGAAGTCGGTTGGAATGACCTGTGCGACCCTACAAAAAAATTCTAAATTTTGGGCCTACATGCCGGTGTGGGCCCACACCCCCATGTGGCTCACAAGCCCAAATAAGCCCAGGCCGTGTGACCCAAATGACCAGACACAACCTTCACCGGCCGTGTGTTGCACATGGCTTACCACACGACCGGGCACATACCCGTGTTGCGTTGATAGGCTAGTTTTTCGGCTTTCGTCGATCGGCATTTTCTCACTTTTTCGTTACACACCTGGTTTAATTTTGAAGCCACAGCAATCTCGGGACCTTCGAAACCTAAAAACAGTATCCCAAACATCATTTTAGCAATAAATTTATGAATTCAAACAAGGATTTGATCTCGATTAAAGCCTCTCAAAACTGAACTACGCGCAATACACTTTCGACCAACGAACAGAAACCACTCAACACTCAATTCATTGGAGGACCATCAGCCGCTTCTTGTCTTTCCCCTAAACAAGAAATAACAAAGCACCATCAATGGATTCCATTAAACATAATTAAAATCCCCCAATAGAATATTGAAAAAAACCGACAACAACACGAATGACGAACATAATTGAAGAAGGGAGCAATAGAAATTTTTACAAAGAAAGGTAGGAAGAGAGAAACGTTAGAAAAGAAAGATTTTTGGGAAAAGAAAAAAATGTCAAAAGATGAGAGGAATTTTGAAAAAATTAAGAAAAAATAAAATAATAAAAATAAAAATTAAAAAAACCAAACTCCCAACTCCCAACTCCCCACTATCCAACCTATCCCACTAAAACTGACATCAGATTCTCATCCAACAACCCCTGAGTTTCAGTTCCACCGAACCTTTATCACACAACCGAAGCAAAAATTATCATCCACACTCACACGAGAATCCGAACATGAGACCTTATGATAAATTAATACCTTACCACTTGAACCAGCAGGCTCATTCTAATGTAAGTTGACCGAAGGAGACTATAAGCCAACCCACCAAAGATAAGGCTAGGATAAACAATAGCAAAAATTTCCAAAAGTAGGACTTGAAACCAAGACTTCAAACACACTCTCAAATCACTTAACTAGTGAAGCAGATACATATTTGTGATAGAATTCAAAGAAACAAAGTTAAATAAATCAGGGTGTTACAACTCTACCCCTAAAAGAAATTTCAGCCTTAAAAATTACCTGATCCAAATAGATGAGGATACTGCTGTCGTATTTAGTTCTATGTTTCCCACGTGGCTCCTCAGTGTCATGATTCTGCCACGGAACCTTAACTAACGTAATAGACTTCCTCAGAATTTTTACATCTTGATCCAGAATCTGAATCGACTCCTCCTCAAATTTCAAATCCGGTCTAACTTCAATCTCCTCAATTGAAACAACGTGAGATGGGTCAGACTGATATCACCTCAACATAGAAACATGAAATACGTCATGGATGCGGTCTGACTCTGGAGGTAACTCCAACTGATAAGCAATCGGTCCCACACGCTTTAGAATGCAATACGGCCTAATGAACCTAGGGCTCAACTTACCCTTACGTTCGGACCGCAGAACCTTCTTCCACAGAGACACCGTAAGGAAAATAAAATCACCCACAGAGTACTCGATATCCCTCCTTTTCAGATATACATAAGACTTCTGTATATCAGAAGCTGCTTTAAGACGATCTCGAATTAATCTAACTTTGTCTTCAGTCTCAGAAACCAATTTAGGACCCAAAACCTGTCGTTCACCCAACTTAGTCCAACACAATGAAGTACGACACTTACGACAATATAGAGCCTCGTAAGGTGCCATCTGGATGCTAGACTGAACATTTTTATTGTAGGCAAACTTAGCTAAAGGCAGGAAATCCTCCGAACTTCTCTGAAAATCAATTACATAACTCTGAAGCATATCATCTAATATTCAAATCACCCTCTCAGATTGACCGTCGGTCTGGGGATGGAACAAAGTACTTAAGTCTAATCTTGAACCCAAAGCCTCATGAAGCTTTTTTAAAATCGAAAAGTGAAACGATGATCTCTATCAGAAATTATCAAAACTGAAACCTCGTGAAGTCTCACAATCTTAGAAATGTAGAGCTTCGTCAAATTTTGTAGTGAATAATCTGTCCGAACTGGATTGAAATAGGTGGACTTAGTCAACCGATCAACGATGACCCATACAGAATCTTTTTTAGTAGGTGTTAAAGGCAACCCACTAACAAAGTCCACAACTACACGTTCTCATTTCCATAAGAGAATCTTAATAGGTTAGAGCAAACCAGAAGGCAACTGATGCTCAGCCTTAACTTGCTGACATGTCAGACAACGAGAAACATAATCTGTTACCTTTCGTTTCAAACTCAGCCACCAATACAATTTACGGAGATCCCAATACATCTTATTTCCACTAGGATGCATAGCATAAGGACAACTATAGGCTTCACTCAGAATCGACTATTTCAAATCGGAGTCATTCGGCACACAAACCTGTCCTCAAAAATACATAACCCCATCCCTATTCTGTCTAAAATCAGACGTACTACCACTCTCTACCTGACGAAAACGCAGAACTAGAGAATCATCCTTCAACTATTTATCCCGAATTTGATTAATCCAAGTCAACTTAACTTGCAACTCAGTTAACAGACTCCCATCCTCAAACAGAATTAGGCGAGCAAACATTACCCTCAGATCAGTCATTGCTCTACGACTAAGAGCACCGGCCACCACATTGGCCTTACCGGGATGATACTCTATCGTGCAGTCATAATCCTTGAGCAGCTCAATCCATCTATGCTTCCTAAGGTTCAACTCCTTTTGAGTAAGGAGGTACTTAAGGCTTTTGTGATCGGTGTAGATGATACACCCCTCACCGTACAAGTAGTGCCTCTAAATCTTTAAGGCAAAAACCACGGTAGCCAACTCGAGATCATGCATCAGATAATTTCCTTCATGTGACTTAAGTTGTCAGGACGCATAAGCCACAATCGTACCATTTTGCATCAGAACACATCCCAAACTGGCATGCGACACATCACTAGAAACCACGAACTCCTTACTAGACTCAGGCTATATTAGAATAAGAGTCTGAGTCAAACAGAATTGAGCTTCTCAAAGCTTGACTATTGCTTGTCAGTCCAGATAAAAGGAACATTCTTGCGTAAAAGCTTAGTTAGAGGAGATACAATCAACGAGAACCCCTCAACAAACCTCCTATAATAACCCATAAGATCCAAAAAATATGGATATTCGAAACATTCTTAAGCTGTTTCCAATCAAGTATAGCCTCAATCTTTCTAAGATCAACCCGAATCCCTTCAACAGAAACCACATGCCCCAGAAATGTCACTTCCTGTAACCAGAATTCACACTTGCTCAACTTAGTGTAGAGCTGTTTCTCTCGAAGTAACTAAATGACTACTCTAAGATGCTCATTATGATCATTCTTGGTTTTAGAGTATACTAGAATGTCGTCAATGAAGACTACAATGAACTGATCCAAATATGGCTGAAAAATCGGGTTCATCAAATCCATAAATGTAGTTGGAGCATTCGTCAAACCAAAGGACATGACTAGGAACTTGTAGTGCCCATAATGAGTCCTAAAAGCCGTCTTATGAACATTAACTTCCTTAACCTTAAGCTAATGATACCCAAAACAGAGATCTATCTTAGAGAATATTGAAGCCCCACAAAATTGATCAAACAGATCGTCGATCCTTGGAAGTGGGTACTTATTCTTCACTGTTAACTTATTCAACCATTGGTAGTCGATGCACATCCTCATGGTACCATTCTTTTTCTTCACGAACAAAATCGGTGGCCCCCATGGAGACACACTAGGACGGATGAATCCATGATCCAAAAGCTCCTAAAGTTGGGCCTTTGGCTCTATAAGCTCCTTCAGTGCCATACGATAAGGAGCGATGGACACCGGAGCTATACCCGGTAGAAGCTCAATGCCAAACTCAACTTCTCAATTTGGAGGTAAACTTGGTAACTCCTTGGGAAAACATTCAGAAATTCCCTCATTGTTCTGATGTACTCAACAGAAGAGTCCCCAGAAGTTGAAATAGTTACGTAAGATAGATATGCTTCACACCCTTTCCGAACTAGTTTTTCAGCCACTAGAGCGGAGATTATGTTAGACAGGTAATCTTGATGCTCGCTAATCACAACAACTTCCACATCATCCTCGGTTCTTAGAACTACTCTTTAGTTGAACAATCCAAACTGACTCGGTGCTCTACAAGCCAGTCATACCCAAAATCAAATTAAATTATCTAAACGGTAGCTACATCAGATTTGCCAGAAACACAACCCCCTGAACTTCTAGCGGTACATTCCTATACAGTTTATTTACTCGAACAGATTGACCCAACAGACTCAGTACAAAAATTTCACCAAAAGTGCTCTCAATAGTAATCCCCCAGTTTTCAGAGACAGAACTAGCTACATACGAGTGTGTTGACCTTATGTCTATAAGAGAAATATAAGGAACATCATGAATAAGGAATGTACCCGTAATCACGTCAGAGGCGTCTCTGTCCTCACGATGTCAAGTAGCATATACCAGCGTAGGCTGCCTCACCTATATTTGATTAGCACCTCTGCTCAATGCTCTCTGTCCTCTACCCAAACCATTACCGCTGTAATGGCCCAATTATTGCCCGGCCCGTAAATAAAACCAATATAAAACCATAATAACAAATTAAATGTCCAGTCCAGATTACAAACCAAAGTAACCTAAACCCTAGCCCGATTACAAAAGCTTAGAAACCCTAGCCTGTTTCAGCAGCCGTTGCTGCCCCAGCCACGCACGCCTCTGTACGGCCACCTCCGTACCTCCACATCGGTCTCCGTATGCAGTACCTGCAAACAAGAATAAAAACAACGCAGCAGAAAAAAGAAAAGATTGTATTTTATTATTTTTTTCAGATGTTCATTTTTTTAATGCGGGCTATAAAGAAATAGAAAGCCCTTTGTATTTTTTTTTACACAGATAGAATGAATAGAAAAAGAGATTCAGAGAAATCAAAAAAGAAAAAAGTTCAAAAGGTGATTTTGAATCTTTCTTCTTTCTGATTTTTGTTTCTTTTTTCTTGCGTTCCTTTGTTCATTGAATAACGTTGAAATAAAAGAGAAAGTGAGGGGCTTACCCAGTCTCCGTTCGCTCCGTTACAATCGAGGCCGGACGAGGTGGAAGGTCCCCTGAGCAGATGGTTTACAGAGCGACGCCGATGACTCGTCTTCTTTAGTGTTTTTGTTTCAGAAATGTGATTAGTCTATTATAAGTTAGGGTTTATTTAGGCTTTTATATTGAAATATAAACGGCATTGTTTAAGGCCGATTACAATGGCCACAAAAGGACGTCGTATGAAGTTGGTACCCGCACGATGACCCGACCCGAGGGAAGGATCCACGCGTTTTGTATTGTTTGGGAAAATTTCAAAAATAGTCCTTTCAATTTTGCAGACTATTTCAAACTGCCCCTTTGTTTTTTTTTAATTTTTACCCCACATTTTGATGTTGCCACACTCTAGTCCGTAACACTGCGCTGCATTTTGGGGAAACGGGATATTTCCCAATCGGCCCCCATGTAATTCGCGTATTGCAGTATGGACCTCAACTTTAGTTTAATTTTATTTGTTTCTCGTTAATTTGATTTTGATTGTGATTTAATCCTTTTTGTTATTTAGTTTTTTTATTAAGAAATTTATTGTTATTATTATTATTATTATTATTATTATTATCAGTATTATCATACTTAACCTTATTATTATATTATTATATTTTATATATATTCGTTTATTTTTCTATATACATTACTTTATTTTATATACATCGTTGTTTAAGTTTCTTTTAAAATCTTATATGTATTTACCTTTTATGATATACTATTATTAATATTACTTGAATTTATTTTATTCTACAACATGCTTTCTCCAAAATCCACTTATTGCATATTTTTAGATTTGTATAAATATGCATTTTTACCTAATACAATTATGTAATAATATTACATATGTATACATATCTCATGTTAAATTGTTTTCATTATATATATACATACATAATCTATTGTTAATTTCATATTATCATATAGATATTTTATTTCTTTCAAATATTTTAACATCTTCAATTTATTTCAACTTATTTCAATATTGTTAATTTATTCCAATTTATTTTAACTTTTTAATTTATAGATATCATATTTATTTCTTAAATTATTTTTAAATCTATATGTTTCATTAGTGCTATGTGAATTTGCTTGAGTTTTAAGTAGTTCCTCTTATTAGCTAATGTGGATATTTACATAATGTATTTTTGAAATTATTATTGTCATGCTTGTTTGTATTTGTTTATGAATTGCTTATTGTTCATTGGCGTACATTTTATTTTCAAATTGTCCTTTTCACGTTGTACGAAAACATTCAACCATATTACATTGTTTAAAAGATTGCATTTTATTAAAATATCGAAATAGTTTTAAGTTTCCAAAATACCCGACATCCAATGATTCTCGAGAAAATAGTGCCCTAACTTACTGGGCTTCAATTTTCTTCGTTGAATTTGGGTGGCCAAGTATCTTTTAAATAAAATCGCACGAATATCAAAGAAAGTTCTTCGGGATTTCAAAATGTTGGACCCTAACTTACTGGATCTGATAATTTTGCTACCTCGAATTGAGGATTTTTAAAATAAAGGCAATATTCGGTGTTCAGGAATTTTGGGAAATTGAACCCTAACTTACTGGGTTCTAATTTGCCGTTTGACCCAAATAACCAAGTATCCTTCTCAAAATACACGAGAGGTCAAAAGATACGCTTAATTTCGAAGATTGAACTATTGCACCTTAACTTACTGAGTGTGATAATTTATTTCTTTAAAATAGGCGCGTCTTGTTACTCAATTTGATTTATTCAAATTTTCTTTTAAAATCTGTTCGAATTCTCGACACTAAGACATTAAACAATCGATTCGGTACCAATTTTGGGCGTCACAAGGGTGCTAACCCTTCCTCGTGCGTAACCGACTCTCGAATCTATTTTTTCAAAATTCGTAGACCTAAAACTATTTTCAAGGTGATTTGATCACACCTTAATAAAAGATCGGTGACGACTCCAATTTGCATTTTTACTAAGTCGACAACTAAACTTTTGTGTTAAAAAAAAGGTGGTTTCGACAACCACCATTGGACAGACCACAACCCCTACGTGGTTGCTATACTGCCATCTTTTGGCTAGACAAAACCCGAAACTGAAGCTAGCATTTGATTAGAACACTGTGGGCACTATCTAATACGATGCTCCATCGACCGACAATGTAAAAATTTCCCCAAGCTCTTCCAGCACTCGCCCGGATGGCGCCTACCACAATCGCTGCATGGCTGAACCCCAGTAGGAGCAACTAAAACTCCCACTCTAGAAGGCCCATCAAGTCTGGCCCATTTCTTAGGCCTCTGAGTAGAACTAGAGGGCTCCAAATTCCTCTTATTCTTACTTTTCTCTCAATCTCTATTCTTGCGCTCAACGCGTTTAACCTCTTCAGCGATCATAGCGTTGTCCACCAGAACGAAAAACTCTCGCTCCTTCTGTGGAGCTATCAGAACCCTTAGACTGTCCCTCAGAACATCTTCAAACACACATTTTTTGTATTCAGACACCACAATCCCTAAAGCATAACAACTCAATCTCAGAAATTAGGCCTCATACTCGGCCATTGTCTTATCTTCTTGACTGAGATTCATGAACTCACGCCTAAGAGCATCCACATAACTCACTCCCACATACTTTCCCTAGAAGGGGTTCTTCAAATACTCCCAACTAATCCGATTCGGCTGAGCACCCTCCTCAACCGATAACCACCACTGGTATGCCTCGTTGTGAAGCAAAGAAATTTCATCCTTCAGTTTTTGCTCAAGAGTGTAGTCAATATTATTCATTATCCTTTTTATAGCCTCCAACTAGCATTCGGCCACAGTCGGGGGGATTCTAGTGATGCCCCTAAATAGTTCAACATCATTAGATTGGAGTCATTCAATTATCGGCCCACGGCCTCTAGATCCAGAATGGGGTCCATCAACCCTCTCCAACACCCTCAGCATGGCTTGGGATAGTCCGTCGTCCCAAGCCGAACGGCTTTTAGACCCTATCTCTATAGTAGGTGTAGCCGGTGTCTCACTCGTATCCAAATTAGGCATACTACCCAATGAAAAAGACTCAGCTCAAGTCCCTCTACAGTGCCCACCGTGCCTACGAGTACCACGGCCACGCATTCCATGCGCGCTTATCGTTTTCAAAGTTTTATCTACATTACAAAACTTTTATGCATCGATTTTGTATAGTTTCAGAAAGTTTCCAAAAGTTTTTTTCCCTGACTAACTCAGTATAGTTTCAGACAATTCAGAGTTTTCTAACTACAATATTTCTAAGTTTAGAAGTACTTACAGGATTGGTGCGAGAGACTCGGTATACTACATACTTTACTAAAAAAGAAACAAAATTTGTTTAAAAACTAGTTATTTTACGAATACCCTTTTGAACCCAAAATCCACAGCATGAGTTTTGCAACCTGGCTTTGATACCACTAAATGTAACACCCCAAACCTGACCTAGACATTATGGTCGAATCTGGAAAAGTTACGAAAAATGGTTTCGAATCCAATATTATAATGTTAAAAAAATCTCGTATAATTTATTACTAAAACATTCCACATTTTAGGAAAACACATTATTATACTCTTTAATGAAACCATCAATTTTTTATCCTTTTAAGTAAAACGAAAATTTACAACTAAAGTTTAAAAGTCGTTATATTTTGAAAACTGAGTTTGTGATCTCAAAAGTGTTTGTTTGTGTAAAACCGTTGTTTTCTTAAATTTTTTGTCAAACATCGCAGGGCAAAAATCAAAACACATCCAAACCCAAAAATCAACAACAAAACCAAAAGAAAATTAAAATTCCAAAGAGTCCCATATTTACAAAACTCTCAAGAAAAACTAGAAAATTTAATAAACTATTAAGTAAAAATAGTTCACGGACTAGTGGTCACCATTAAGCCTCCGTCGTACTGACCCGCTTATGCTTGAGGATTACCTAAACAGAATAGACAAACAAATGTGAGTTTTCAAAAACTCAGTATATAACTCAACGAAAACATACATACATATATACTCAAATTTTTCACATAACAAAACACATACGAAAAACACATATGGACATAAGTCCTTAACAGAATGAGATTATCTCAGAATCATGCAAATATGCAAAGTCTTACCCCATCCTCTCCATACCAACTTTGACCAATCCAACATACCGCGTGGGGTATAAAACACCCACCCAACCCTACACACCACATAGTGTCCGTACGACACATATCAGAATAATTTATAGCCATGCTGCCAGTATATTGGCGATATGTCGCCTCACAAAATACTTCCTCCACATATACCTATCTAACCCTATGCACAGATGCATATAACAAAATATCAGATATGTCAGAACTAACATGTCCCACATGCTCATATACAGATATTACACATGTTTATACATAACAATCAGATCATACATATTGTATTTCATTATACTCAAACCAATCTAATAGAGAAGAAGATTTCATGCTTTAGGGTTCGTTTTGCCCTTACTAACCTTACGGAAGGCCCACAATCAATCAGAACGATGTGTGCGACCCTAGGGAAAAATTTTGAATTTTAGGCCCACATGCCGGTGTGGGCCTACACGCCCAAATTGGCCTTGTCCATGTGGCCCACACAGCCAAATCGGCCTAGGCCATGTAACCCACACGGCCACACACACCCGTCACAGGAACATGTGTCACACACGACCTACCACATGGTCGGGCACACGCCCGTGTGGCATCGATAGGCCAGTTTTTTGGCTTTCACCTATTGACGTTTTCTCGCTTTTTTGTTACACACCTGATTTGATTTTGATGCCACAAAAATCCTGAGACCTGCGAAACCTAAGAACAGTATCCCAAACACCGTTTTAGCAATACATTTATGAATTTAAACAAGGATATGATCCCGATTAAAGCCTATCAAAATCAAACTACGCGCAATACACTTACCACCAACGAGTAGAAACCACTCAACACTTACTTTGTTAGAGGAGCACTAGTCCCTTCTTGTCTTTCCCCTAAACGAGAAATAAGGAAACACCATTTATGGATTTCGTTGGACATAATTAAAATCCTCTAACGCAATATTGAAAAAAACTTGCAACGCCCCCAAAAGTTCTAATTTTGTTATTGTGAAAATATGACACAAACATCTGCAAGATTTAGTGGTTATGTGTTTTGAGAGTGTTTGGGAGGTCCCAAGTTCAAGCCTTCGCTTGGGAAAATTTTGGTATTTTGAATGAATTAGGCATTACTCTTGTTTAGTAGGCTTTTATTTGGTTGTTGGGTAAATTACATCAGAATGGGCCTGCTGGTCTGGTGGTTAAATGGTGTGTTATTATGGGGGGAGGTCTTGTGTTCGAATCCCTATGTAGGCAAGGGTATCGTTATTTTTTGCTTAGATTTCAGGATAGAGTTGTGTAATAGGGGGATTAGTTGATGTGTAGTGGGAATTAGATGAGAAGATTAATGGATTTTGGGGGTTATCGGGATTTTATTTTATTTTATTCCAATAATTGAATTTTGACTCTCTTTTCTAAAAAAATTCTGCCGTCTATTCTTCTCCCTCTCCTCTTGCCGAAATTCTTTGAGTTTTTCCATCTTTCTTTTCTTCTTGATTTTTACCTAATCTATTTATTTTCCTTCGTTTTCACAAGCGGTTAGTGCTCGCTTAGTTTCGGTAAGTGTTTCTCTCAATTTCTATCATGAATCTCTTAATGACTGAAGTGGTAATGTTTTTTCTCTGCGATTTGGGCATAGGGGAGGCTCGGACTGGTGAATTCAGTATTCTCGTTTTAACAATAGTTAAACAAAGGGTTATCGTTGGTGGTAAGTTGGGTTTCTATTCGTTCTTGGTTGTCAATTCACTTGTAAATCCATTAAATTAATGTTGAGTATCTTGATTATAGGCTTTGGAGTGCTCGAGGACTATTTTAGCATCAAACAAAACCAGGTGTGTACCCGAAACGGAAAAAAAAGGGATTAGGCGAAAAGCCGAAATTGCTTGCTGTTTGGATAGCAGCAGTAGGCTAACTTTGAAAAATCTCCGTAAATTGTGGAAATCGAATTAGAGGATGAAAAAAAATATGGAATTAAAGCTTGTCGAAACCACTTTTTGAAAACAAAAATTTAGTGTCGACTAAAAAAATGTAAATTGGAGTCGCCACCGATCTTTTATTGATGTGTGATCGGATCACCTTAAAAAATTGATTTTGGTCTACGAGTTTTAGAAAAACGAGTTCGGGAGTCAGTTACGTATGAGGAAGGATTAGCACCCCCGTAACGCCCAAAATCGGTACGTAATTGATTATTTAATGTCTTAAGGTCAAATATCAAAAAAATATTTAAAAGCGACTCCCCTTTTATTGAAACTTTGTGTATTTTAAAAAAAATTGACCATCTTGATTCAATAAGGAAATCGAAACCCCGTAAGTTAGGGAACAATTCCTCGAAGTTTCAACGACGATATATAAGTTTACCTTTATTGAAAAAACCTCATCTCGAGATATAGAAAGTTCATATCTAATGAGTTAGGACACAACGTTTCGAATTCCCGAGACAAGCTTTGATTTGAAATTTTTACAATTTTATTGAAAAAGGGATACTCGGTTATTTGAATTTAACGAGAAAAATTGAAGCCCAGCAAGTTAGGGCACAATCTTCTCGAAAATTTTGGATACCGAGTCTTGTTTCATAAACTTTTGAATAAGAATGTGATGTGATGATTGAATGACAACATACGATGCAAAAAGGATAATTTGTAAATAAATCGTACATTAATCAAATAAACAATAGATGAATACAAGCGAATAATACACATAGCAATAATAGTCTCAATCATATATTATGCAAATGCTAACAATATCAACATCAAGAAAATTGAATGAATTATCAATCTATTTTAAAAGATATAAAAAAAAGAAAAAATAATCAACAAATTATATACAAGAGTTCTAAAATGAACGATAATGAGTTTGAAATAGATTCAAAATAGAATTAGAAAAACATACACTAATAGTATTTATATGAATTTTAAAGCAAGTATTATACAAGAAGGAAATTAAAATATATCAAATAATGTACATATATTAATTTAAAATAAGTATACATAAGGTGTAAAGGAAACTTCATGCAAACAATAATATATAATAATATGCACAAAGTGAAATAAATTAAATATATGAGGATATTTAAAAGAAGTAAAATATCTATATATAGAAATAGGTAAAAATATATATAGTTTAAAATTAAATAATATATATTACGTATGTACATATATGTATAATAAAAATAGTTTAAAAATAATAGTAAATAATAAGGTAATATATATAAATAGGTAAATAGAAATATAATTAAATATAATAATATCAATAACAATAATAAATAGTAATAATAATAAATTAATTAATAGCACAAATATCAATCAGGACTAAATTGGAATGAAAACAGAAATTCTAGGGAAAATCTGAAATAAATAAAAATGAAAAGGGCCAAATTGAGTGTGCGGATAACAAGGAAGGACTAAAGCGGAAAATATCCCCACCCTCCAAAATGCAGCACCTTACATGGGGCAAATATGAAATCAAAGCAAAATTTAGGACAAAATTAGGAATAAAAGAGAACTTAATTACAAAACCATTGAAAGGCGGAAGGACCAGGGTCGTAAATAACCCATTTAATGAAAACACGCGGATCCCCCATAGAGCAGGTCGGGTCGCGCATGGGTCGCCCTATACGGCGTCGTTTTGGCACTGAAGGCACTAACCCAAAATGGCGCCGTTTTCAATTGCTATTTAAATAAAAAAAACCGTTTTAAAAACATTTTCAGAAGGAATTTTTTTTTTAAGAAAAAAATAGGCTCTTCTCTGCTAGGGTTTTTCTTAGCAATGCGCCGCCACGAACAAGGTTTTCCGCCATGGCTCCGCCACTGACAACCACCGCACACGGCAGTCTAAGCCTCGGAAATCCCCTTTCTCCGGTGAATCAAAGGATGTATCCTCTTCCTCTCATTTTATTTTTCTATATATATGTGTATAAATGGCTAAAAGAAAAAAAAATTCAGAAAAAAAATCACCTTTTTTTCGATTTATTTCTTTGCTCCGTTTTTTGTTTACAATCCCTTTTCCTTTTTTCTTTTTTCTCATTTAGAGATTCAAGTCTGCCTTTTATAGCAGATAAGAAAAATCTAATTTAAAATACATTATTTGCTTGCTGATTTTTCTGATTTTCTACCTATACTGTTTGTTGCCATCTTTGTTGTGCAGGTACAGGCTTGGAGGGAGCGCACGCGTGGAGACTCGGCACGTGCAGAGGGGCTTGGCTACAGCGGCTGAAGTTTTCTCTAGAAACCCTAGGGGTTTCTGAAAACTGCTTTGGGCTTCAATGTAATTGGGCTGCGGTTTTGGGTTAAGGAACTTTAGGTTAAAACGATTTGGGTCATGTATTTCAGGCCTGGTTTTTTATAATTTTGGCCGGTTGAATTTAGTAAATGGACTTTTATTTCATTGGACTTTTATTTTTTTGATTTGGTTTATTAGTTTAATTTGGCTTTAATGGGCCCGAGCAAAATTTGGGTTTTACAAAGCTTATTGAGTCTAGTTTCTTATAAAAGAAACGGTGTAAGTAATGGAATTGTAAATCGTGAGGTATAAAAACTTTGTGAGACAAGGTCAGTTTGAATTCGGGTTCCCCTGTTCTAACTTTGGAAAATCATCAAAAATTGGAGAAAAATAATTAGGGGTTAAAGTTTACATTTTTAAATTATTAATGAGACTATTTTCAATAGAAACAAATGGAAACATCATCCAAATTTTGTACTAAGAGATAATTAATTTTTAGCAAATAAGGGACGAAGCTGTCAGATAGCAGAACAAGGGTAAGTTTGAAGATTTTACTGTACTTATTGTCTGAACTAAAAATTCTAAAAATTTTATGGTAGAAAGGTATTTGAGTCTAGTTTCAAGGACATCAAGCGGATCTTAATTTGAAATTCTGTATCTCAAGATATAAATAATTTAGTAACAGTGACTCAAGTAGACAGCTTTGCAGTAACATATAAGTAAATAGTGAAAACATATATAAATAATTAACTAGCACGGGTTGCATTAAAAATGGATCACGTGGCCAAGGCCAATTTGGGCCGAGTGGGCCACATGGGCTTGTGAGCCCAGTTTTCTGAAAAGTTCTGTAAGGTTGCACTGGTCGCCCAAGTCGACTATAGACTTACTGTAGGTCGGTAAGCTTTACTTAGACCCCTATACGTGTGATCTGTCTGTTTGATTTCTCTACCGAGCATGACTTATGGTATCTGAATGTATGTACCATTAATTGCATAATGGAATGACGTATTTTGTATGTTGCATTGTATCGGGGTGGGTTGATGATATTTGGAGGAAGTGTCTAGAAGGCTATTAAGCCTGTTACCTGGTAGCTCAACTACAACCTTTTGATTATGTGCTGCATTTTGGTACAACATGGTGTGTAGGGATGGGTGGGTTGATTCAATCCCCACATGGTGTGTAGGGTTGGACGGAGATGGTGTGTAGAGGTTGGTGGGTAGGATTCTGATTTACTGTATCTGCATTCTGTATCTGCATCCTAATGTATTTCTGAGACTGTATCTGAATGGGCTAAGGCCCAAACTGATTCTGTGATGGGTACGGGCCCCAGACTGTATCTAACTGAATTCTGTTGATTATCTGTATGCATGTTTTCTGTGGGGATTACACATTGAGTTTGCGAAAAATCACCCTTTCTCTGTTTAATCATTATAGGTAATCCCCAGACTTGACGGGTCGGTGTAGTGGAGGACACTAAAGTGGCCACACGTAAATTTTAGACTGTTTTTCATTAATGCCTAGAATTTATTAGTTATTTTGGGTTTTTGATGTATCTTCTGGACTATGGATTGGTTGGCTTTAAATTTGGGACTTTATACTGTTTTTTATGGATTTTTTTTAAAACAGCAACTCCACAAAACACGGTTTTTTTTCTAAAAAATAAGGCTTTTCGTAAATAGAAACGATTTTCCCTAAATTAACTGGTTACAAAATCTTCCGCTAAGAGACAAGTTTTAAAGCAAATCAACTAGTTTTTTCGAATTAAATAAAAACTAACTTACTGTAACGGTTTTTAAACTCGAAAATCTTGTCTTCAAATCCCTTTCCATGTGACATCGCCAGATTCAGCCATAACGTCTAGGTCGGGTTTGGGGTGTTACAAAACTACTCAGTAGCTTACCTATTTGGAACAAATTGAAGAACCTAAAAGCACAACGAAAACAACACGAATGATGAGCAGAATTGAAGAAGGGAGCAATAGAAATTTTTACAAGAAGGGGAGGAAAAGAGAAACGTCAGAAAAGAAAAAATTTTGGGAAAAGAAAAAAGAGTCAAAAAATGAGAGGAATTTTGAAAAAAATTAAGAAACATTAAAATAATAAAAATTAAAATTAAAATAACCAAAATCCCAACTCCCCACTAGCCCACTAACCAACCCATCCCACTAAAACCGACATCAGATTCTTATCCAACAACCATAGAGTTTTAGTTCCACCGAACCTCTATCACATAACCAAAACAAAAATTATCATCCACACTCACATGAGAATTCGAACATGAGACCTTAAGATAAGCTAACACCTTACCACTTGAACCAGCAGGGTCATTTTAATATGAGTTGACCGAAAATAGACTATAAGACAACCCACCAAAGATAAGGCTAGGATCAAAAATAGCAAAAGTTTCCAAAAGTAGGACTTGAACCCAAAACTTCAAACACACCCTCAAATCACTTAACCACTGAAGCAGATACATATTTGTAACATAATTCACAGAAGCAAAGTTAAATAAATCAGAGCGTTACACAAGGACTCACTTAAACCAACTAAAACATCAACCTATTCTAAGTTCTCATGAAACCAAAACCTTTAACATAACAAACTTAGAATTCTCATAACTCAGTCTACGCTTAACTTTTTCACCTAAAACAAATTTTTTTCATCTAATTATTCATCTATGCCTAATCCTCAACCTTCAAACTACACGAAAATGCTCAGTTCATGGTATCCAAATTTTTTGACATTTTTTTGGTAATTTTCACAAAATTCATTAAAACATGAGAAATCATTAATGAAACTTCAATGCAAGTTTAAAAACGTCTTAATCACATTTAAACTAATGCAAAAACACTTTGAAATCACATTTTTACTTCAAAATCTGAAATCCACCATTAACGACCCAAATTTTAGCTTTTATCTAAAACATGCGATTTGAGGACTAATAATTCATCTTTAAGGACTAGATATTATGAAATACTCATAAGAATTCAAAATATTACCTTTAATGGAAGATTAAAAGAGTTTTGACACAAATCTAAAAAACCCACGTTTGGAGAAGATGATGAAATGAGTGAGATTTTTGCGTGTTTTCTTGGAGGTTTAGGAAGGTAATTGACTTGGGAATGATAGGAAATTAAAGTATTATGGTTTGAGAATAAAAAATCAATTGAAATAGCAAGGAAAAAGCAAGGGATGACAAGCTTGGTGTTTGGAGAAAACTTATCGTTTTTCATTTCAATTTTAAAAACTAGTAAAATTGTAGCATAAATGTTTACTATTTCGACTCTGTTGCAATTCAATCATTTTTTCTAAAATTAAGGGTTTCTAGAACACTTTTTCTAAAATTTATTTAACAGTTATAATGCCATAGTCGAATATAACTCCGGTTACCATGCTACGAAATTCTGAGCACTTTAGAGCTAAATTCTTAAAATACCCCTAAAACTCCCTATTTTGGGGGTGTTACACAAAATTATTAAAACCCTAACAAAATCATTGAATTTGTTGTTAGTAGTTTATTATGTTAGTACATACAATATAAAGAATTTAAATAGACAATTTTTTATAACTTGGGTAATTAATGTGTTTAGTATTATTTCTAAGAAGAACTTTTGGGATAAAAAGCACTTTTGAGAAAAAAAAATCATAAACAAGCTACTTTTTGAGAGAAAAACTGCTTCTTCCAAGCCAAAAATTGACCTAACTGTACTTTTCTGGGAAGCTGAAAATTTTAGCTTCTCCCGAAAAGTGTTTTTTTCCCAAAAGCACTTGAAAAGTATTACTAAACTAAGCCTAAGTTGGGTGCCTAACCAACTAGATAAGTGAACTTACCTATTGGGCTTTATGTGCATATATAAGGGCAAAAGATGAATGCTTAGGCACTTAGGCTTGAATTTGGTGGTGTAAATAATATATATAAATTTTTTTATTTTTTGAAATAATTATACTATTTTTTTATTTGCATTTATACAAATTTATACAAATAAACATAATTTTCTAATAAAAACATTATTTTTCGTTATGAGTTTTTTTCCGAAAAGTTGTTATGTTGTGGAAGAACATAATATGTGTCACAAGTTATGTACAAAATGACACTTTCTTTGATAAAAAATACAATGTACCTATATAAAACTTAATAATACTATTTTCACTATTTTTTTTGTTGTTTTAAGACTTTTTGTGTCTTAGAGGCAAAATTAAAGCATTAAAAATGGTGAGTCCTCAAGTCTATAATCATATTTCCCTCAAAAAGTTTCTTGCAACACAAATTTACTAACATTTGTTACAACATCGTAATATTTTCAGTAAATTACTAAATTCCTTACTACATAAAATATTGAAAGTTTCTCAAAATTACTACATCTCTTGTAAAATTACTAAATTTCTTACAACCATGTAATGGTTATCTAATTTCTTACAAAATTTTAAATTACTAAATATCTTATTGAATTACTAAATTTCTTATTAGATTATTATATTTCTTACGGATTTACTAAATTTCTTATGTTGAAGAAAATTTTTAAAGTGGCCTTCTAAGTGTCAAATGGACAAATTTGTTTATTAGTGGCGAATGAAATATTGTTACTAAAAATGAATTTATGTCACTAATTGCAAACATTTTCAAATCGTTATTAGGGTTTAAATCGATTAATTCATATTGGACCAATATGAATCGGTGGTGAACAAGTTAATAATCAATCTGAGATTTGTTTAACTTAATATTTTGCTTCACTATTTAGTTTTAATACAAATTTTATGCATTCTAACACGAAGAACATGTAAAAGGATAAAGAAATAAAAGCTAGAGTATAAAATTATATTTCATCCACAAAATGTATAATTAAAATTGTCCACCAAATAGTTTATTACAAAATATCTAAATGATAAATCTAGAAAGATATTATTCTAAATAGAAAAGCTAAAACCAAAATTAAGATTAAAAAAACTAAAGCAAAATTAAAATCCTAAAAGTACTCTTAATCAATCTTAAGAATTGATTATAATACTTTTATATATTAAAAATTTATAAGTTTGGAATTGTTAATATATTATAATTGATATAATCACACTTATTGTTTTGTAAAAAGCATTAATAGTTTGACAAAGTTGATGATATAATTGAACAATAATTACCCGACGATCGGTTGACACACCATCGTGTTCATCTGTTAAATGAAAACATAAATTAGTTAGTTCATAATATGCAAAAAAAAAATAAAAATTTTGGATGGAAAAGAAGATGATGAAATTAAATGCAAACCCAACATACCAATCTTCTTCGTAACCAGTCACATTAGATGGAGTTTGATGTGGTTCGTATATGTAGTACGAAGTATAATGGTTCGAACAAATAACATCAAATGAGTTTTTCACTTTTTCCACTTCACTTTTGGTGAAATTTGGAAGCCTTTCTCTTACAATTTTTGGCAGTGTCCTTGGATATTTTCCATAAAGTAGAGGGTGCAAAAACCTACAAAATCAAATTCACAATGATTTGAATATGTTTTGGATATGAATTTTTGAAAAAAAATGAAGTTAAAACAACGAGGACATGTTGGTATATTTTCGATCTTTTGGATGAGAAATGTTTCATTTATTATATTTTCAAAAACATATCAATATTTATGTAGGATGGCTAATTTGTCTATTCATTAAAGATTTTACCACCCAATATGAAAGTGTCTTGATCTTTAAAAGATAATTGTTAAGTTTAGATATTGTTAGAGGTTCATAATAAACAAAATCTAAGAAAATACCTATTCTTTCATTTTGTTTAGCCTAAAAAAGGAACTCATCAAATTCATTCAAATAAGTATATTATTCATCTATGTAAATATATAAAAACAAAAATTTCTAGACAATTACTTGATATTTTTCACGATATCTTTTAACAGCTTCAGCACGACTTAAAATTAAATGATGTGTTGCAATATAAGACTCAGTGACAGAGTTTCCATCAGTGCAATTTCTAAATTGCTTTGAGCGTCTATTAGAATGGTTGATCCCATTGTCAAAACCAAAAGCAGCAACTGTTGGAACATTTTCAAATATTTATAGTGTTCTAATAACTATAAATGAATCAGTGTAATTAATAAAAAGTTATATTATTTTATTTTTTTAAAATGAATTATAATTATTTAAATAATATTATTTGAATAGTTATAATATTAAATAAATAATTATGTGTTTATTTTAAAGACATTATTATTCAGAAAGACACCTATTGATGAAAGATGTCTCTATGAAGAGACATGAAAATTCTTAAAAATAGGAATGGGATTTAATTTGGAAAACACACCAACAAATTCTAAATATTCTTTCTTTCCTTCCTTCATTTTCTAATATTATTAGATTATTCTATAAAGTATTACTGCAGAAATCCTTTGTAGAAATTGAGTTTTTGTTATACATTGCTCAGTGCGTAGTGGACTATTCTCGTCAGTGCAAAATGCAAATAGTCATTGGCTTCATTGTATCCTCGAGGTTAGTTTGCTTGGAACTCATTTGCACACCGAAGATAGGTGGGGGCGAATATAAACTTAAAGATAGTGGCTTGATACACGCCTTGGAGCCTTGTCCTATTTCTTCTTTTTTTGTTCGAGTTTCGTTCGTATGTTCGAGATTTTCCTCACCGGAGATTTTTTCTAAAAAATTTAAGGTTATAATTGATGATGACTACCACAACATATGAAAGTGGAACAATAAGGGAGTTGGCTTCCAACTTTGTCAAACTTGATTGCTTTGATGGTGGTAATTTTCAATGATGGCAGAAAAAGATGCACTTTTTATTATCAACTTTGAAGATTGCTTATGGTTTGGATACTCCAAGACCTGAAGAGAATGAAAACGAATCTGTTGCTGCAACCCGAGAAAGACAAAAATGGGACAATGTTGACTACATGTGCATCGGCCACATATTGAATGGTTTATTTGATGGTTTGTTCGACTCCTACCAAAACGAGGTCACTGCTAAAGAATTATGGGACAAATTGGAGACAAGATACATGACCGAAGATGTTACAAGTAAGAAATTTCTTGTCAGTCGTTTCAATAATTATCAAATGGTTGATGGTCGTTCTGTTATGGTAGAATTCTATGATATTGAAAAGATGCTGAATCAATTCAAGCAATATAATATGAAAATGGATGAAATGATTGTTGTATCCTCCATAATAGAAAAACTTCCTCCATCTTGAAAAGACTTTAAAAGAAGTCTAAAACATAAGAAAGAAGAAATATCTCTTGAGGCTTTGGCAAATCATCTTCGTATTGAAGAATATCGAAAACAAGATCAGAACCTAAATTCTGAAAATGCCAAAGTGCATGTTACGGAGTAAATACAGACTACTAAACCATTCAAGAGAAAGTTCAAACAGACTGATAGAACATCTAAGTTTAAAAAGAAACAAAAGGGCTCATGCTATCATTGTGGAAAGCTAGGACATTTCAAGAATGAATGTCGAATTTTAAAGAAGAAATCATCTTTTAAGCCTGATAATAACGAAAAGTTCATTGTAATGATATCTGAAATTAATATGGAACAAGATGATAATACATGGTGGATTGATACCTGAGCAACCAAACATGTGTGCAAAGACAAAAGCATGTTCACAAAGTTCACACAATGTAAAAATGACAATGTCTTGTACATAGGAAATTCTTCCACCACAACAATCAAAGGCAAAGGGTCTGTTGAACTACAATTCACTTCTGGAAAGGTTTTAACCTTAAATGATGTATATTATGTACCAGAAGTTAAGAAGAATTTAGTGTCTGGAAGTCTATTGAATAAGTTTGGATTCAAACTTGTTTTTGAGGCAGATAAGTTTATTTTGTCTAAGGGAGGAATTTTTGCGGGGAAAGGGTATATGTCTGAGAGTATGTTCAAACTCAATATTATTAATAAGAATAAAAATACTATTTTTGCTTATATGGTTGAATCTTTTTGTTTGTGGCATTATAGATTAGGTCATTTGAATTATAGAAAATTGAATGACATGTATAAGTTAGATTTAATTCCTATTTTTAATAATAATATTGAAAAATGCAATACATGTATGTTGACTAAAATTACAAGAAACCCTTTCCCTAAGGTTAAAAGGAAAAAAATTGCTTGATTTGATACATAGTGATTTATATGACATGCATAATACTCCTACATTAGGTGGAAAGAAATATTTTGTTACTTTTATTGATGATTGTTCTATATATTGTTATGTATATTTATTGCATTCAAAAAATAAAGCGCTTGATAAATTTAAAGTTTATAAATCTGAAGTTAAACTTCAATGTGAATCATTTATCAAGTGCTTAAGATCAGATAGAGGTGGAGAATACTATAATCCAAGTTATTTTGAATCCACTGGAATTGTCCATCAAGTTTCAACCCCTTACACACTACAACAAAATGGTGTAGCTGAAAGGAAAAATAGAGTCTTGACTGAAATGGGAAATTCAATGTGATTATATTTAGGTCTTGGACTAGGTTTTGGGGAGAAGCTGTTCTAACAGGTTGTCATATATTGAATAGAGTTCCTAATAAGGAAAATAAAATAACCCCCTATGAACAATGGAAGAAAAGGAAACCAAACCTTAATTTATTTGAAGTTTGGGGTTGTAGAGCTATTGTAAAAGTTCCAACACCTAAACGTAAAAAGTTAGGTGAAAGAGGAATTGAATGCATATTTATAGGCTATGCACATAATAGCAAGACATTTAGGTTCATGGTAATTGAACCAAATGATTCAATTTCAATTAATACTATTATTGAATCAAGAGATGCTATTTTTGATGAAAATAGATTTAATTCTATATCAAGACAATTACAGCCACAACAATTGATCCATTCTTAAAATGAGAATGAGATTCTATTGGAACAAATTGATAATAATGATGAATCTTGTCAAGAATTAAGAAGAAGTAAGATGATTAAAAAGGTCAAAGATTTTGGACCAGATTTCATTATGTTTCTTGTAGAAGGAAAAGGTGAAAGTATATGCAATAAGATACCTTATTGTTATAATACAGAATCTGATCCTATTACATTTGAAGAGGCAATAAAATCTTAAGACTCTGCTTTTTGGAAAGAAGCAATAAATGATGAGATGGATTTAATAATGGGAAATCAAACTTGGATCTTAGTTGATCTTCCAGCAGGTTCCAAACCAATTGGTTGTAAATGGATCTTCAAAAAGAAAATGAAGATCGATGGAACCATTGATAAATTTAAAGCAAGGTTGGTAGCCAAAGGTTTTACATAAAAACAAGGTATTGATTACTTTGATACCTATGCTCTAGCAGCAAGAATTGCTACAATTAGACTCCTAATATCACTTACCTCTATATATAATTTGGTTGTTCACCAAAAGGATGTTAAAACTGCATTTTTAAATGGTGAATTGGAAGAGGAAGTGTATATGGAGAAACCGAAAGGATTTGTTGTTCCAGGACAAGAGCATAAGGTATGTAAGCTTGTTAAATCTTTATATGGACTTAAACAAGCACAAAAACAATGACACCAAAAGTTTGACAAGGTTGTTTTAGCTAATGGCTATAAAATAAATGAATCCGATAAGTGCATATATAACAAATTTGAAAATGCAAAAGGTGTCATAATTTGTTTATATGTAGATGCCATGTTCATTTTTGGCACGGATTTGGAACAAATAGAAAACATAAAGAAATTCTTGTCAAACAACTTTGCTATAAAGGATATGGGTGTAGCAGATGTTATTATTGGGATTAAAATAACCCGAGATGAAAGTACTATAGCTTTATCACAATCACATTACATTGAAAATATGTTTAAAAAGTTTGATCTTTTTACACCCATGGATCTCTTGTCAACTGTATACCAGCATCTACACCCATGGATCCTCAAATAAAATTAGTATCTAATGGTGGAAGGAAATTTGATCAATTGAAATATGCAAGTTTAATTGGTTGTCTTATGTACATAATGACTTGTACAAGACCAGATATTGCATATATTGTTGGAAAATTGAGTAGGTACACAAGTAATCCAAGTAGTTTGCATTGGCAAGCTTTGACTAGAGTACTTAGGTGCTTAAAGAAAAATATTAACTATGGATTGTGTTATAATGGATATCATTTAGTTTTAGAAGGGTATTCTAATGCTTGTTGGATTAAAAGTTTGGAATATCATGCATCTACTAGTGGATGGATCTTTATTCATGGTGGAGGAGCCATTTCTTGGGGTTCCAAGAAATAAACATGTATTACTAATTTCACCATGGTAGCAGAATTTATTGTATTAGTTGCTGCATCTAAAGAAGCAGGATGGTTAAGAAATTTGCTTTATGATGTATCTTTATGGTCTAAGCCAATTTCACATATTTCTATCCATTGTGATAGTGAGGCTACTCTAGCAAAGGCATATAGCCAAGTATATAATGGAAAGTCTAGACACATTGGATAAAGACACAGTTATGTCCGAAAATTAATCTCTGATGGAGTGATCACAATTAATTATGTGAGGTCAAGTGAAAATTTGGCAGATCCTTTGACAAAAAGTCTTGTTAGAGATGCAGTAAAAAGGACCTCAAAAGGGATGAGACTCAAGCCCATTAATTAGAGTCACCCATGATGGAAACTTGACTCAGCACTTGGTATAACGTCAAGTCTTGAGTTCAATGAGACAAAGTACATCATTAGTATGTGACTGTTAGCACTATAAATGAATCTGTCCTAAGATTAAAGTGCTAGGTACCCATAATGATAAGGGAAGGATGAGTAATGTACTCTTAATGGACCCATAACATAAATATGTTAGAGTGTTATAATTACGGGAACACTCTTGATGGGATTTACCTATGTGAGTGGAAGTGTGGTCACTTCTAGGAGCTCAAGGGCTTGGCTCTAACAACACTTATGAAAAGAAGACATAGACACATGGCCATAATAGTGTCCCTAGATACTATGCATTGACCGATGTTGAAATCATTGTGTGAGATGTGTTCGGTTAATCAATTGAAATAGGTGGTTCAAAGCTTAGTCTACCATGTTATTTCGATTGACTTTAACATGTTTTCACTACGTGAAGGTTCAATCGTAAGATACCTTCATTTATGCAAATTGATTTCCAATAATATCAAAATCCAAAATATTTTTAAAATGGGGGGAGATTGTTGGAACATTTTCAAATACTTATAATGTTCCAATAACTATAAATGAATGGGTGTAATTAATCAAAAGTTATATTATTTGTTTTTTTTTAAAAGAATTATGATTATTTAAATAATATTATTTGAATAGTTATAATATTAAATGAATAATTATTTGTTTATTTTAAAACATTATTATTTAGAAAGACACCTATTGATGAAAGATGTCTCTACGAAGAGACATGAAAATTCTTATAAATAGGAATGAGATTTCATTTGGAAAACACACCAAAAAATTCTAAATATTCTTTCTTTCCTTCCTTCATTTTCTAATATTATTATATTATTCTATAAAGTATTACTGCAGAAATCTATTGTAGAAATTGAGATTTTGTTATACATTGCTAGTGCGTAGTGGACTATTCTCATCAGTGCAAAACACAAATAGTCGTTGGCTTCATTGTATCCTTGAGGTTAATTTGCTTGGAACTCATTTGAACATCGAAGATAGGTGGGGGAAAATATATCCTTAACGATAGTGGCTTGATACACGCCTTGGAGCCTTGTCCTATTTCTTCTTTTTCTATTCGAGTTCCGTTCATGTGTTCGAGATTTTCCTCACCGGAGATTTTTACTACAGCAACCACTCTTGGTTCATTAAATGTTTTCCAAGTCTTTACTCTATCACCAACTGTCTTGAAACAAAACTCTACATAATCAATAAAGTCCTGGCTACAAAATTCAAATCATAGTAAGATTATTTTTCAATTTAAGAAAATTTTCTCAAATATTAGCTTCTCTTTGAAAAATATTGTTTGTTTTTTGACTTACATAACTTGTCTGTCAAGCAAACCTAAATATTTTTCCTAAAGTGCTAGTGGCAAATTGTAGTGATACAAATTCACATGTGGAGTGATTCTTGCGTTCATGCCACATGTTACAAATTTCAAGCGACTTGCTAAGGCATAACTATAATTCTTTTATGTATCATTTGTATGATCCAAATTTAAGTAATTTCTTTTATTGAGCCATTGAAAATCTTATGTTAACTATGCTCAACATGTGTATGTATCCATATATATACATGTACCTTTTTCTAGCAAATAATCAATCAATCTATTATAGTAGTCAACCCCTTTCTAGTTTACCTCTCCTGTCCCATCTACAAGTATGATTTTTTAATAATTAGTCTTAAAATGCACATGATAATTATTTCAAATTAGTTGATTATTGATATAATTGAAACAAATAACTTGTATACTTGGAAAAATTCTCGACCATGAGATCAAAAATCGATAGGCGTCAAAGTTCAATATATGCATCAAATCAACATCTTTCTGCAAATAAGAAGAAAGACAATAGTTAGTGATAAAATTGGAAACATGGGAAGCTTAAAAAAGGAATAAGAAAATGAATGATTTTCTTATATTGTAATGTGAAATAAAAGAGGAAAAAGATACCTTATACTGATGATATTGATCAATAGAAACTTCAACAGTATCATTATTTGCAATATGTCCTCTTTCAAGTCATATCATTTAGCATCAAAATAAAAAGTAGTCACAAATAAGAAAAATAAAAAGAGAAAGAGAATCAATTTAATTTAAGTTGGAGTTTTAACAAATGCATCCCATATGCTAGGTCCTCTACCATCTTCGCTAGCCATTCCTTCCACTTGGTACACTGATGCTACTGGTCCAAATAAAAATCCTTCTGGAAAAGTCTCTACTCAAGCCTCTAGTGTCAAAATGTTGTTGTGAATGGGAATTTGCATATAAAGTTGTGCTAAAAAAAGTGAATGATAGTTAAATCACTAAAAGCTTCATGGTGGTTAAGGCTTGATTTTCTTAATGAATTAAAAACCTTGTTATCCATCCCTATATATAAAAGGGTATGGGATGAAAATTTTAATATCATATGATTTTCTATAATATATTATTTTGAAATAAAATAAAAAATCAAATATTTTAAACAATATTTTATTCGTTAACAAAATATATATGAAATTTGAATAAAATGAAATAGTAAAATAAATCCAAATAGCTAACTACATCTATAATGAAAGTAAAAAAAAAATTTGGCAACCATTAAATAAAATATTAGATTTTATTCTCTCAAATTCACTTTTTCCTTAATTTATATTTCTAATTTTATAAAGAAAATGTTTAAGAAACATAAGAAAGAAAACAATTCTCTTTACAAGTTTAACAAAATTAAAAAATTAGAAACCATCGTAATTTTATCTCAAACGAATTTGAATAAAAACAAAATTTGATCAAATCTACAAATCTCTAACTAAAGGAGATTGCCTTAAATGTTATATTAGTTTTTATTTTTGAATGGTTTGACTTATTAACAAGTTTTATGCATTATTAGAAAATCACGAAATATTTTACTTGAATCATTTATTGTTTGGTTAATTCTTCCAATCTTTTATTTGCTACAACACTATGATAAACTCAATGAAACCGAACAAAATTTTTATTAAAAATCACCTAAATTTTATCATTGCAAAATAACAATTAATATTGTTGTCCTTGCTAGTTATGTAAGTTTTTCAAATAAGCTTTAGTTAACTTTCCATTAGTTATCAACATGTCTTAATGATGGAGATCACAATCACTTACATGTATGAGCTTTTATATATATATAAAATATTACATTATATCAAAATTTCGATACATGACATGGAAAATATAATAAAATATAATGATGAATTTGAGAAGATTGACTTTCGATTCTAGATCCCCCAAACTTGAGTTTTTACTTGTCCTCAAGTAAAACAGTAACTAGCAAGGCTACAAAAACTTTAGTAAGGCAAATGATCATGCTAGCAACTTGAACCCTCTAAATTCCCAATGAATAAATCACATTCAGATGAAAAAATATTGCATCGACAATACATAACCATGAATGAATAAGGTTGCAACTTGATCAATGCTAGCATCATGCTTCAAACCCTAAGTTCTATCTACCAATACAACATTTATTGTACAATACTAAGTATTTATATATTATATATATTTTCGGGATAAGGGATATCGTTGCATTATTGTACCCTTGTTCCTGAGAAGTAACGATGGAGTGCAACAAACCCCTAGAGATTACGTAATTTTGCCGACACACACTCATGCAACGATAGCCTTTGGCCAGATTGATTTTTCTAACACTTGTATTGGAGTGTTCCCTCTTTGACATTCCATACTACACCCACTTTAGAGTGTCTCTAATTTATAACTATATATATAAGCATTTGTAAAAAGTAGATTCATTCAAGATTTAAGGAATGATAGCAGTCATCCATTACTAATGTAACCTAATCCATTCATCAAAGAATTGAAGCTACAACATTTTGTCAAATTTATCCAACTCATTCATTGATAATTCACATGATTCAAGAATTAAGCATCGAATGTAACAAAAATTTTCAAACAATCTTCATTAACTATAATTAAACCTTGCATGCTTCATTACTGAAAAAAAAATTACAATATGGGTTCATTTCCAAGCCCTATGTGCATTCCCTCAAACTTAAAGTTTGCATTGTCCTCAATGCACTAAAATGTAATGACAATAAAAATGCAATAACAATGTGTACTTATCAAAATAAAACTTATAGCTACATGCAATATATGAATACTACAGTGAAAGCTTAAAATAATCTAACTCAGTTATCCTTAGCCATCGATGTGGTTGCACGAAATTTCTTCCCCCTTTTCCTCTCCTCCATCTTACCTCTTTTATCCTTAGAGCTCTTTCTCTTCTTTTCTTTAGGCTTAGCACCGTAATCAGATTGCTCCTCAATTTTTGGCTTTGCCCCGGCATCATCGGCTGCTTCCTGTGTAGGAGAGGCCACCTGGAGTGGTCCAATGTAGACCACTATTGCCAATGAATTGTATTGCTCCTCAATGGTTACCTCAGCAACTTCCGCCGGTCTCGCTCCACCTCGCTCCAAATTATCAATATTTGAACCAACAGACTCAGGTGTGGTGACAATGTTCACAACAGAATCTTTCGTTTTTTTTTTCATTTTTCATCTTCAGCAACTTCTTCTTCTTCAGCAAAAACTTCCTCTTCTATAACAAAAACTTCCTTCTGAACAACAAACTTTCTCTTGATCAGCAAAAATACCATCCTCGAACAGGCTATTAATCTTTCGCAGGCATTCTTCAATGTCCTTGGATTCCTCTTCTTTGTCATTATTAGAGACCTGCACAATGGGAGGGGATGCCACCGGTCTGTCTTGGTCTTCTAAGTCGTCATCCGCGGATGAGAGTTCATAATTTTGAATGATTAGTGGAAACATTTGGAATTTCAGTAGTGGGGATGGGCTCAATTGGCTTAATGTGGCTACAATAGAACTGTTCCAGGCTTTGGTATAAGCATAAAACAAATTCTGGGATTTGTCCATATCCTCTATTATAGAGATAAGCCTGATCTGCCTATTGTTGATGGAACTGACCATATTTTCGACACCTTTCATTTTGCGCCATAATGATGTCTCTACATTCGGGTTTGTTCCTTTACTGTCGACTTTGGTTTTGCCCTTCTTTGCCTTACTTGTTTCTTCCTCCTTCAGTATCGATGTATCTTTGCCATGAGTCATTCTTTCTATAAAGGCTTCATTGATTAGGCCCTTATTTTCTAGGACTTCCTCACCATCATGAGGCATGATTCCTCTTTGCTGGCACAATAACATCAATAATGATGGGAAAACCAAGATTTTAGTTTGCTTGCAACGTAGCCAGCAATTTCCTAATGAAGTATTATGCCGAGATCAATCTTTCTACCCTTGATGATGGAATGTATCAGACACATTCTATCGAGGGTGACTGTGGTGTTTTGAGTAGAAAGCTTTAACCTACAGTTGACAAAATGAAACCAGATTTTGCTTTGTAGCGTCAGGAAGCAACGGTGTATCGTATAATTCTTTAGATGGGAACCCATCCACAATGCTCCTTCAACACTCAACTCTTTTACCAAAAGGTCTCGTTTTTCATTTGTGATATCCTCAATGAACTCGAAGTGTTTATCTATATCCACCTTGGTGTTGTACAGCTCATTGATTTTTTAGCGTCCTATGATATTAAGCCTTCTCGAACAAAAATGAACTCTAACTCATGATCATAAAGGTTAGCATAAAACTCACATAGGAAAATAGCTTCCAGGATATGTGCAAAAAGTTTCCCACTTCAACTTTGAGATGGTTTGGTAAACTTGCTTACCCAAGTCTCATTGTTGCGAAAGGGAAATGCCTTGTTCGGGGTGGAAGTTTCACTTCAACATGTTGTTTTGAAATCGTTCCTTTGCCTTTTTATTCAAAAAGATTACTGGCTCATTTTTTTGCACTGACCTGGGGGATTCTGATTCATGAACTGCGGTAGCAGAGGATGCATGTTCTTCAGCAGATTTAGTGTCTTTGTAGACCGAGCCTCTCGTTTTTGCCATATTTTGTTCAGGGAAAATGGTTTAAATTTGAAAAGATATGATTTTGAGAAGGAAAAGAAAATAAAAATGGTTGCTTGAATGCGTTATAGTCGGTACAGTGGCGCAGGATTTATAGTGAGTGAAAGAGAAAGATGAAGAGGCGTGTTGTTTTGTGGAGAGATATAAAGCCGGTGGGAATAGTTGTATCCAATAGAAATTGTGCCCATTTAGAAGGATTAAACAGCTGAGTGATTTTTTATTCAACGGTGGAATCTGAGTATTCCTAAATTCTGATGAGTTATAAATGGTAGTACAGAATTACAGAATGCGTTAACAACAAAATTTCAATGCGTCGACAATGGTACCAAATTATTTTGTAGAAAGAAAGGAAAAAAACTTTAACAAAAAATAAATAAAATAAACTAAAATCACAAAGTAATAATTAAAAATTAAAACTTTTTGACCAATTTAATGGTTTCTTCTTGCTTTTTATCACTGTAGCCAAAAGAATGTTTCAACCTTTGTCCATTTACTTTGAACTGTTGTCTGTCACGTAAATCTCGAATTGTGACTGTACCATGAGGTAATACGTCGACAACTTCAAAAGGTCCAAAGCAACGTGAACGCAATTTTGGTACTAACAATTTTAAAGTTATATTTCATGATGACTAACAATTTTAAAGTTATATTTCGTTCGTCTGTTCAAGATTTTTCCTTACCGGAGTATTGATACTAACAATTTTAAAGTTATATTTCATGATGACTGCTACAACACATGAAAGTGAAACACTAAGGGAGTTGGCTTCCAACTTTGTCAAACTTGAACGATTTAATGGTGGCAATTTTCGATGATGGTAGAAAAAGATGCACTTCTTATTAAAAACTTTTAAGATTGTCTATGTTTTGGATACTTCAAGACCAAAAGAGAATGAAAATGAATCTGTTGCTACAGCCCAAGAAAAGAAAAAATGGAACAATGCTAATTACATGTGCATAAGCCACATATTGAATGGTTTATCCGATGGTTTATTCGTCACCTAACAGAACGAGGTCACTGCTAAGAAATTATGGGACAAATTGGAGATAAGATACATGACCGAGTATGCTACAAGTAAGAAACTTTTTGTCAATCGTTTCAATAATTATCAAATGGTTGACGGTCGTTCTATTATGGAACAATTCCGTGATATTGAGAAAATGATGAATCAATTTAAGCAATATGATATGAAAATGAATGAAATGATTGTTATATCTTCCATAATAGACAAGCTTCCTCCATCTTAGAAAGCTTTTAAAAGAAATCTAAAACACAAGAAAGAGGAAATATATCTTGAGGCTTTGGAAAATCATCCTTTTATTAAAGAAGAATATCGAAAGCAAGATCATATACTACATTCTGAAAATGCCAAAGTGCATGTTACGGAGGAAGTACAGACTACTAAACCATCCAATAGAAAGTTCAAACAGACTGATAGAGCAACTAAGTTCAAAAAGAAACAAAAGGGTTCCTGCTATCATTATGGTAAGCCAGACATTTCAAGAATGAATGTCTATTTTTAAAGAAGAAATCATCTTCTAAGGTTAATAATAATGAAAAGTTAGTTACAATGATATATAAAACTAATATGACACAAGATGATAATGCATGGTGGATATTCTGGAGCAACCAAACATGCGTGCAAAGACAAAGCATGTTCACAAAGTTCACACAATGTGAAAATGATAATGTCTTGTACATGGGAAATTCTTCCACCGCAACCATCAAAGACAAAGGGTCTGCTGAACTACAATCCAATTCTAGAAAGGTTTTAACCTTGAATGTTGTACTTTATGTACCAGATGTTGGGAAGAATTTAGTGTTTGGAAGTCTGTTGAATAAGTTTGGATTCAAACTTGTTTTTAAGGCAGATAAGTTTATATTGTCTAATGGGGGAAGTTTTGTAGGGAAAGGATATATGTATGATATCTTTTTCAAACTCAATATTATTAATAAGAATAAAAGTACTATTTTTGCTTATATGGTTGAATCTTCTTGTTTATGGCATTATAGGTTAGGTCAATTAAATTATAGAAAACTGAATGAGATGCAAAAGTTAGATTTAATTTCTATTTTTAATAATAATATTGAAAATGCAATACATGTATGTTGACTAAAATTACAAAAAATCATTTCCCTAAGGTTAAAAGGAAAACAAAATGCTTGATTTGATACATAATGATTTATGTGACATGCATAATACTCCTACATTAGGTGGAAAGAAATATTTTGTTACTTTTATTGATGATTGTTCTAGATATTGCTATGTATACTTATTGCATTAAAAAGATGAAGCGCTTGATAAATTTAAAGTTTATAAATCTGAAGTTAAACTTTAATCTGAATCATTTATCAAGTGCTTAAAATCAGATATAGGTGGAGAAAACTATAATCCAAGTTATTTTGAATCCCCTAGAATTGTCCATCAAGTTTCAGCCCCTTACACACCATACCAAAATGATGTAGCTGAGAGGAAAAATATAGTCTTGACTAAAATGATAAATTATAACACCCAAAAACTCATCCCAGAAGTTTTGACCGAATCTCGGAGGTCACATTGATCACTGAAGTGATGTAAAAGCAGTTTTACAAAAAGAATTGTTAAAATCTCATTTTGAATACAGTTTGCTGAATTCAAACTAAACTGTTTAACAAATTAGGATTTAAAACAGTAATTTAAGTTACGTTCAAAACATTCAAAAATATAAGTCCACAGCATTTAAAATTCAATCCAAATAAAATTTTATACCACGGTTTGTATAAAACCTTTACAGGCCAAAACAATTCACAAATTTAAAATTTATAGAAACACTTTATTTAATTAGTTCAAAAGCTGAACCGTCTGAGACCTCCAGTATACCGAGTTCAGCTATAGAACACGAGAGTACCTGAAAGGAAGAAAACTAAGGGGATGAGCTACGCGAGCTCAGTGTGAGTTTGAAACACAACAGTCAATGAAAGAGGGGATAACACCATAAATATTTCGTACAAGCATTGTATGATGGTCACTTACGAAAAACTTACACTAGTAAGTCAATATACAGTACCAAACCACATAAGCAATGTCTCAAACACATGTAACAATCCAATTAGTACAAACATTTGCAAATAATCTTTAAAAGAATTATAATCAGACACATATGCTCAATGCAAACCGTCAAAAAAACCCACACAACTATCCAAACACCACTGCGACCACCCTGCACACCACATTAGGGGTATAGAAGGCCCGTCCACCCTGCACACCACATAGAACCATAAAAGGTTCATCCACCCTTCACACCATAATGTGGAACTAAGCCCTAAGTAAAGGTATATAGCTGAGTTGGTATACAGTTAGTATAGTACGATGAACCATTATACAAAAGGTTGCAGTTAAAATTGCCAAACAGTCTTCCTTCTCTTTGTTAACAAATCCCAACCCTTAATGCAAATGCAAAAATGTCACCACTTACAATAGACATACAGAAGTAGAAACACAAGTTTCAGTTGCCCAAATTCAGTAACAGATTAACTTATTTACATACACGAACACTTGATCACAGAACCTCAAACAGATATACCAAATGCATAACCATCTAACCAAACAAAATCACAACTCACTCACACTTAAAAAAACTGTTAATTTAGCTCCACAAATAAGAATAAACGCACGAGTCTAAATTAATTAGAGTCCCAAACATCCTTACTACGGCTTAATTGGGGGTCAGAATACACAGAGGTAATAAACGAGTCAAAACGCGACTCAAAATAAAAATTTACAAAATAGGGCCACACGGTCGGTGCCCCGACCATGTGGAAATGCCTAGGTTGTGTGAAAGCCCACACACCCATGTGAAAGCTACATGTACCCGTATGGAGGAGACACACGCCTGTGTGGCTAAGTTACATGGTCGTGTGAGTAGCCCGTGTGACTCATTATCTAAATGTGCCAAAATAAGGTGAAGAATAGACACGACCGTGTGGAAACCTCACACGCCCGTGTGGCTAAGGGACACGGCCATGTGTCCAAAACATATGCCCGTGTGAAAAATAACTAAAATCCCCAAATTACAGCAACACGATCCTGTGGCCAGGCTGTTTGGCACCAAAAATTTCTCAAAACCCTAAATTCCCAACTGTACACTGCCGTGTGTATCGCCTGTGTGGCCGCCCATGTGGTCACAAAACCACACTAAAACAGCCTAGAAGTCATGTTTTTCCTTAGCAAATCCATCCTTAACATCGACAATACTGAGACACACTGAAACCAATTAGAAAACATGAATTTCACTATCAATTCAACCCCTAACCACATAATTTCAGAAACATGCAAAAATTACCAAATTCAATAGAACCCAGTCAGCAATTCGATAACGGGTTTGAAGAGTTTCTGAACACACACATTAGAATGTGATATCAAGCACCAAGAACCATTTGATTCGCTCCACCAAACTGTAATGCCTTAAATAATTGATGTCTGTTTTTGTGAAATCTGACAAAAAGTGTGTATTTGCTTCAGTAGTTAAGTGTTCCAGGTGTGTGTGTGAGGTCTTGGGTTCAAGTCTCCTTTTTGGAAAAATTTTGTCATTTTAAATCCAATCTTTATCCTTGTTGAGTGGGCTTATGTAAAATTGTCTGTTTAACCATATCAGAATAAGCCTCCTTGTTCTAGTGGTAAGGAGTTAGTATGTTGGAGGTCCTATGTTCGTATCCCTACGTGAGCGAGGGTGATAATTTTTATTCTGGTTGTCTATTAGTGGTTTGGTGGATTTCGGAATCTGAGGTAGTTGGATGTGGTTAGTGGGTGAGATTTAGTGGGATTGTGTAGCTGGTAGGATAATCTTCTAATAATTTTCATTACTCTTCTTTTTGTTTTTTTCTTTCTTTCTCTCTAATGTTTCTGTACCCCTTTCCCTGTTGAAATTTCCTCTTCCAATCGCAGTGTTTTACTTCTCATTTTCGTCGTACGTTTTTTAAGGTAAGGGTTGTCGTGGTATTGTGGGAGTCTTTCTTTTGTACTTTTGTTTCCGTTGATGTTTGAATTAATTCAGTAAACCATTTTTGGTAGGTGCTCTTCAGGAAAACCGAGACCCTTCGGTGGTGTAGTGATGTTTCGAGGCTGTTATTATCAAGGGTAAGCTTTTGGATCATTTGTGTGCAATTTTCTGTTGCATTTTCAAGTTGTGGCCAAGAGGTGCCTTAGTTGGATTTCTGAGTTAAAGTAAATGTGGGAGTTTTTGTTGTCGATTTTAGGTGCTGTTCGCTTTGGGGGTGTGAATTCTTTAAAAAACTCAAGGTGTGTACCCTAAACACAATAAATTGAGGTTCGGTGAGAGCCGACAAAGGGCACTATCAATGTCACACGAGCGTGTAGCCGGCCATGTGGTTGGCCACGTGTGAGACACAGCCGTGTGTTTGAAAAGATGTGGTCATGTACAAGACACGACCGTGTGACGGTGTGAGTTTGGCCGTGTGGGCCAGACCGGCTAGGCCAAATTGAGCGTATGGGCCGACACGGGCATGCAACATGGGCGTGTGGGTTTTGCACAAGGCCGTGTGGGCCACACTAGCAAGGCCAATCTGGGTGTGTAGGCCCACATGAGCACATGGGCCCATAATTTTGAAATGTTCCCTAGGGTCGCATGGCTCGCTCCGATCGACTGTGGGTCTACCGTAGGGTTGGTAAAGGCTAACCAAACCCTAAATTATATAATCTGATATTTTGATAGACTGATCTGATTGGGATACTATATGTAAGCTTGAATGTACTATTTTAGTATATATCCATCTGTATACGAGCATGGAAGCATGTTTACTTTGATATTCCTTAATCTGTATCATGTTTCTGTGTTTAGGGTGGGAATTTTATAAGTGAAGAAAGTGATCTGTATGGCGACACTGCGCCTATATTCTGGCAGCTTGACTGCATATTATCTGTTATGTGTCTTTAACCCCACATGGTGTGATGGGATGGTCGGAGACGGTGTGTAGAGGATGGGGCTAGAATTCTATATATCTGTTCTGCTTATCTGATTTTTCTATAAAGTCTGAATCTGTATCTGTCTGTATATAAAGTTTTCTATGTATTTTGCACGTCTGCTTCTGTTGGATTACACACTGAGTTTATGAAACTCACATCTATTTGTTCGTGCTGTACAAGTAATCCACAGACTTAGGCGGATCGGTGCGATGGAGTCTCACGGTGACCACAAGTTCGTGAACTATTTTAAATATGGTTTTATATAAATAAATGATTATTTTGTGAGGGTTTTATAATTATTGGACTCTCCGGACTGTTGGATTTTTATTTTTGGTTTTGGATACGTTTTGACTGTTTCATTGTTGCGTTTGACTAGAATCACGGTTTTACGAAAACAAAGGTTTTTTCTAAAAATTCAAACTAGTTTTCCAAAATATAATGGTTTTTAAGACTTTCGCTGTAAATTGTGTTTTGGCAAATGAATTAATTAAATGATGTTTCCAGTAATAGTTATATAAATGAATTGGGTTATAAAATGTGAATGGTTAATCGAACAACAATACAAAGTTTTTTTTGAAGTAACACTGATTTCAAAAGCCCTCTTTGTAACACTCTCGAATTCAACCATAATGTTTAGACCAAGTTTGGGGTGTTATATTTAGTTGTATCAGAGCCAGGTTACAAAACTCAGGCTGTGAATTTTGGGTTTCAAAATTGTGTTTGGAAAAAGAACAAGTTTTTCAAATAGTTTGGATCATTCTGAGTAAGTATGTGGTACACCGAGTCTCCGGCGTCGATCTTGTAAGCATCTCTGAACTTAGATAGAACTTTCTACAAACACTGTAGTTAGTACTTTCTAAAATTGTACTAAGTTAAGTTAGAGACTGAAACCTCTGAAATACTTCTTAACTTCTGATAATTTAAGCATAAAATATCTATTATAAACACTGGAACTGATGTATAAAATTCTATAATGTAGATAAAACTGAAAATACAATGAGCACTCATAAAATTTGCGGTCGTGGTATTCGTGGGCACGGCGGGTGCCGTAAGGGGACTCAAGCTGAGTCTTCCTCTCTGGGTACTATGCTGAATTTGGACACGAGTGAGACACCAGTTTCACCTACTATTGAAACTGGGTCTCAAAGTCACTCGGCTGGGGACGCCGCACTATCCTAGCCATATTAAGAGTGTTAGAGAGGGTCGCTGGACCCCATTCTAGATCTGGAGGTCATGGGTTGGTAATTGAACAACTCCGGTCCAGTGAAGCTGAGCTATTTAGGGGTGTCACTAGAGTCGCCCCTACTATGGCCGAGTATTATTTATAGGCGACCGAAAGGATTATGAACGACATTGATTGTACTCTTAAGTAGAAATTAAAGGGTCTAGTCTCTTTGCTTCATGATGACTCATATTAGTGGTGGTTGTCAGTTGATGAGGGTAGTCAATTGGATCGTCTGAACTTATGTGGGCCCAAGTTATGTTAATGTTTGTAGGCATGAGTTTATGAATCTAACATAATGTGATAAATCTATAACCAAGTATGAAGCCAAGTTTTTGGGATTGAGCCTCTACACTCGAGGCATGGTGGCATTTGAGTATGAGAAATGAGTCTGTTTTGAGGATGGCTTGAGGGACAGCTTGAGGGTTCTGATTGCTCCTCAAAAGGAGCAGGAGTTTGCTATTTTGGTTGGTAAAGCGAAGATCGCCCAAGAGGTTAAGCGCGTGGAGGGCCAGAACAGAGAGCGAGAGAGAGGCAAGAATAATAGGGATTCAGAGCCCTCTAGTTCTGTTCAGGGGCCTAAGAAACGGGCTAGACCTGATGGGCCTGTTAGAGTAGGGGTTCCTGTTTCCCCTACTAGGATTTAGCCTTATGGTGATTGTGGTAAATGCTATTTGGGCGAGTGTTGGAGGAGATTAGGGGCTTGTTTGCGGTGTGGGTCTCTTGAGCATTGGATTTGAGAGTGTCCACATTGTGCTGATCAGATGCAAGCTTCGGGATCGGGTTTTGTTGAACCTTAAAGGGCAGTACAGTAGCCACCTAGGGTCGTGCACCGGCTAGGGGTGGTAATGGTATGGGCCAAAGACAAAGAGCACCGGGATGAGGTGCTAATAAGACTGAGGTGAGGCAACCTATTGGTTTATGTTGCACGACACCGAGAAGACAGAGAGGCCCATGATGTTATCATGGGTACGTTTTTTTATTTTTGATGCTCCAGACACTACTCTGATAAACATAGGTTCTACACATTCTTATGTAGCTAGTACTATTTCCGAGAACTTGGGGATTTTAGTTGAGTATACTTCTAGTGAGATTACTGTATAGAATGTTCCATTGGAGGTACAAGGGGCTGTGTTTTCAGAAATCTAGATGAAGCTAACGTTTGGGGAGTTTAACTTAACTCTGGGAATGGACTGGTTCGTTGAGCATCGAGTTAGTCTGGACTTCGCGACTAAGAGGGTCGTTCTGAAGACCATGGATGATAAGGAAGTGGTTGTGATCGATGAGCGTCGAGATTACTTATCTAATGTGATCTCTGTTCTAGTGGCTAAAAAATTGGTTCGGAAAGGGTGTGAGGCGTATTTGGCCTATGTCAGTGTTACAAATTCTAGGGACTCTTCTATCGGGGATATCAGAATAGTGAGGGAATTTTTGGATGTCTTCCCTGAGGAGTTACCAGGTTTACCTCTGAATCGAAAAGTTGAGTTCGGCATTGAGCTTCTACCGGGTACAGCTCCGGTGTCCATCGCTCCTTACCGTATGGCACCGAAGGAGCTTACAGAGCTTAAAGCTTAACTTCAAGAGCTTTTGGACCATGGTTTCATTCGTCCTAGTGTGTCTCTGTGGACAGCACTGGTTCTGTTTGTGAATAAAAATGATGGTACCATGAGGATGTGCATTGACTACTAGCAGTTGAATAAACTGACTATGAAGAATAAGTATCCACTTCCGAGGATCAATGATTTATTTGATCAGTTCCGAAGGGCTTCAATGTTCTCAAAAATAGATCTCCGATCTGGGTATCATCAGCTTAGAGTTAAGGAAGCTGACATTCATAAGACGGCATTTAGGACTCGTTATAGGCACTACGAGTTCCTAGTTATGCCCTTTGGTATGACGAATGCTCCGACTGCATTCATGGATCTGATAAACTGAGTTTTTCAGTCGTATTTGGATCAGTTCATTGTGGTCTTCATCGACGATATTCTGGTTTACTCTAAAACTGAGGATGAGCATGATGAGCATATTAGAGTAATGTTTTAGATACTTCGAGAGAAAAAGCTCTACGTTAAGTTGAGCAAATGTGAATTCTAGTTGCGAGAGGTAATTTTTCTAGGGCATGTGGTTTCTGCTGAGGGGATCTGAGTTGATCCTAGAAAGATTGAGGCTGTGCTTGATTGGAAATAGCCTAAGAATGTATCTGAGATCCTCAGTTTTCTGGGTCTTGCAAGTTACTATCGATGATTTGTTGAGGGGTTCTCTTTGATTGCAGCTCCTTTGACTAAGCTTCTATGCAAGGGTGTTCCTTTCGTATGGACTGATGTGCTACAATCGAGCTTTGAAAAGCTCAAGTCTATTCTGACTCAAGCTATTATTCTGATACAGCTTGAATTTGGTAAAGAGTTTATGGTATACAGTGATGCATCGCACGTCAGTTTGGGATGTGTACTGATGCAAGATGGTAAGGTTGTGGCTTACGTATCCTGACATCTTAAGTCACTCGAGGGGAATTATCCGATGCATGATATCGAGTTAGCTGCTGTGGTATTTACGTTAAAGATCTAGAAGGACTACCTGTATGGTGAGAGGTGTCTCATCTACACCGATCACAATAGCCTTAAGTACCTCATTATTCAGAAAAAGTTGAATCTGAGGCAGCGTCGATGGATTGAGTTACTTAAAGAGTATGATTGCACGATAGAGTATCATCCTGGTAAGGCCAATGTGGTGGCCGATGCTTTCAGTCGTAGAGCAATGACTGATTTGAAAGCGATGTTTTGGACTAAATTCATCTATTTGACGATAGGGGCCTGTTAGCTGAGTTACAAGTTAAGCCGACTTGGATTGATCAAATTCGAGATAAGTAGTTAGGGGATGATTCTTTGGTTCTGCGATTTCGTTAGGTTGAGAGTCGCAGTACTTCTAATTTTGGACTAAATAAGGATAGAGTTTTATGTTTTCAAGGTCAGGTTTGTATACTGAATGATTCTGATCTGAGGTAGTCGATTCTGAGGGAGGCGCATGGTAGCCCTTATGCTATGTGTCTCAGTGGCAATAAGATGTATTGCGATCTTCGTGAGCTATACTGGTGGCCGGGTTTGAAACATGAGGTAATAGATTTTGTTGCTCGTTGCCTGACATGCCAGCAAGTTAAGGTTGAGCACCAGTTGTCTTCGGGTTTGCTCCAACCTATTTAAATTCTCTTATGGAAATGGAAACGAGTGACGATGGACTTCGTTAGTGGGTTGCTCTTGACACCCACTAAGAAGGATTTCGTTTAGGTCATCGTGAATCGGTTGACCAAGTTTGCCTATTTTATTCCGGTTCGAACGAACTACTCTCTGCAAAAGTTAGAAAAACTCTACATTTCTAATATTGTAAGACTGCATAGGGTTTCGATTTCAATAATCTTTGATAGGGGTCCTCACTTTACTTCTTGGTTTTAGAAGAAACTGCATAAGGCTCTGGGTTCGAGATTAGACTTCAGTACTGCATTCCATCCTCAGACCAATGGTCAATCTGAGAGGGTGATTTAGATACTGGAGGATATGCTTCGGAGCTGTGTGATTGATTTTTGATTCAGTTGGGAGGATTTTCTGCGGTTAGCCGAATTCGCCTACAACAACAATTTCCAGTCTAGCATCCAGATGGCACCTTACGAGGCTCTGTATGGTCATAAGTGTCGTACTCCGCTTTGTTGGACTGATTTGGGTGAGCGACAGATTTCGGGTCCTAAGTTGGTTTTTGAGACAGGAAATAAGGTTAGACTGATTGGGGATCATTTGAAGGCGGCTTCTAATAGACAGTAGTCCTACGCGAATTTGAAAAGGAAATATGTTAAGTACTCTGTGCGTGACTTCGTGTTTCTTAAGGTTTCTCCGTGTAAGAAAGTTCTAAGGTTCGGTCGTAAGGGCAAGTTGAGCCCTAGGTTCATTGGGCCGTATCGGATTTTGAAGTGTATGGGATCGGTTGCTTATCAATTAGAGTTACCTCCAGAGTTGGACCATATCCATAATGTGTTTCACGTCTCGATGTTAAGGCGGTACCGGTCTGATCCATCTCACGTTGTCTCTGTTGAGGAGATCGAGATTAGACCAAATCTGACTTTTGAGGAGGATCCAGTTCAAATTTTGGATCGAGATACTAAGGTTCTGAGAAGGAAGTCCATATCGTTAGTTAAGGTTCTATAGCGAAATCATGGCACTGAGGAAGCCACATGGGAACCTGAGGACTTGATGCGTCACCAATATCCTCGTCTGTCCGGATTAATTAAATTTTGAGGCCGATATTTTTTGGGGATAGAGTTGTAATGTCCTAAATAATTTAATTCTGTTTTTGTGAAATTTGACAAAAAAATGTGTATCTGCTTCGTGGTTAAGTGTTCTGGGTGTGTGTGTGAGGTCTTGCGTTCAAGTCTCCCTTTTGGCAAAATTTTGTTACTTTAGATCCAAGCCTTATCCTTGTTGAGTGAGCTTATGTAAAATTGTCTATTTACCCATATCAGATTGAGTCTGCTAGTTCGAGTGGTAAGGAGTTAGAGTGCTGGAGGTCCTGTGTTCAAATCCTTGCGTAAGCAAGGGTGATAATTTTTGTTCCGGTAGTCTGTTAGTGGTTCGGTGGAGTTGTGAGTCTGAAGTAGTTGGATGTGGTTAGTGGGTGAGATTTAGTGGGATTGTATAGTTAGTGGGATAATCTTCTGATAATTTTCATTACTCTTCTTTTTATTTTTTCTTTCTTTCTCTCTGACATTTCTGTACTCCTTTCCGTGTCGAAATTTCCTCTTCCAATCGCGGTGTTTTACTTCTCGTTTCCATCATAAGGTTTAGAAGGTAAGGGTTGTCGTGGTGTTGTGGGAGTTTTTCTTTTGTACTTTTTCTTTCATTGATGTTTGAGTTAATCTGGTAAATCGTTTTTTGTAGGTGCTCTTCTGGAAAATTAAGACCCTTCAGTGGTGTAGTGAAGTTTCGAGGCTGCTATTCTCAAGGTTCATCTTTTGGATCATTTGAGTGCAGTTTTCTGTTGTGTTTTCGAGTTGTGGCCAAGAGGTGCCTTGGTTGGATTTGTGAGTTAAAGCAATTGTGGGTGTTTTTGTTGTCGATTTTAGGTGTTTTTCGCTTTGGGGGTGTGAATTCTTCAAAAACAAACCAGGTGTGTACCCTAAACATGAGAAATCGAGGTTCGGCGAAAGCTGAAAAATGGCACTGTCGATGCCACACGGGCATGTGGTCGGCTGTGTGGTGGCCGTGTGTGAGACACGGCTGTGCATCTGATGAAGGCGTGGCCGTGTGCCAGACGCGGCCTTGTGACATTGTGAGTGTGGCCGTGTGGGCCACACAGGCTAGGCTAGATTGGGCGTGTAGGCCTATACCGGCATGCCACATGGGAGTCTGGGTTTTGGGCCAGGCCGTGTGGTCCCACAAAGGCATATGGGCCCATAATTCTGAAATTTTCCCTAGGGTTGCACAGCTCGCTCTGATCGACTGTGGGCCTACCGTAGGGTCAGTAATGTCTAACCTAAGCCCAAATTATGTGATCTGATATTCTGATAGACTGATCTGATTAGGATATATATGCAAGCCTGACTGTACTGTTTTAGTATGTATCCATCTGTATATGAGCATGTAAGCATGTTTACTTTGATATTCCTGAATCTGCATCCTGTGTTTGTGTTTGGGGTAGGAATTGTATATGTGGAGGAAGTGATCTGTATGGCGACACTGCGCCTATATTCTGGTAGCTTGACTGCATATTATCTGTTATGTGTCATATCGACATTATATGGTGTGTAGGGATGGGTGGGTGTTTTTAACCCCACATGGTGTGATGGGATGGTCGGAGATGGTGTGTAGAGGATGGGGGTAGGATTCTATATATCTGTTCTGCTTATCTAATTTTGCTATCTGTATCGGTAATGGACATAAGTCTGACTCTGTATCTGACTGTATATAAGATTTTGTGTATTTTGCACGTCTACTTCTGTTGGGTTACACATTGAGTTTACAAAACTCACATCTATTTGTTCGTACCATACGGCTAATCCACAGACTTAGGTGGATCGGTGTGATGGAGTCTCACGATGACCACAAGTTCATGAACTATTTTAAATATGGTTTTATATAAATAAGGATTACTTTTTGACTGTTTTATAATTATTGGACTCTCCGAACTGTTGGAATTTTATTTTTGGTTTTGGATGTGTTTTGACTCTTTTATTGCTGCATTTGAATAGAATCACGATTTTACAAAAACAAAGGTTTTTCTTAAAATACGAACTAGTTTTCCAAAATATAACAGTTTTTAAGACTTCCGCTGTAAATTTTTTTTTGGCAAATGAATTAATTAAACGACGCTTCCAATAATAGTTATATAAATGAAATGGGTTTTAAAACGTGGATGATTAATCGAACAACTATACAAAGTTGTTTTTGAAGTAACACTGATTTCAAAACCCCTCTTTATAACACTCCTGGATTCGGCCATAACGTCTAGGTCGAGTTTGGGGTGTTACACAAATTGTTCAGAAACCTAAATTCCAAAAACATACTAATCTATAAGAAATTGACTAAACAATTCGAAAGCAATAACAAAATAAATCAGTCAATAACCCAAAGGATGGCACTTACCCGATACAACACTCAAAGAATCAAGAAATGACTTTGAGATGCAGTAACTAACGTCAACAAATTAGAAACCCCAAAGAAAAAACCAAATCGAAGAATAGAAGAGAAAGAAAACTTCCAATAAACCAAAAGAGAATATTAAGACAGAGAAGTGTGGGAGAGGGAGAACGTGAGAAAGTTTTTTTGATAAAATAAAAATAATAAATAAGTATTTTAAAATTTTAAAAACAATTCTAAAATAAATAAAAAAATAATTCCTCAAAACATACATAAGGATTCAAACCTAGAACCTAGAGATACACCAACACACATCTAACCACCAAACTAGCAGGCTTATTCTTACATTAAAACGCTTAAATAAACCCAACTGTTCAACCTACCCATTGACCCCAACTACAAAATCAAAACTTCTAACCCTAAATTCTAGGGCGTTATATAAATTCAATGTTATCATATTCAGGTCTTGGACAAGGTTTTTGGGGAGAAGTTGTTCTAACAGCTTGTCATATATTGAATAGAGTTTCTAATAAGGAAACTACAATAACACCTTATGTAAAATGGAAGAAAAGGAAACCAAACCTTAATTATTTGAAGGTTTGGGATTGTAGAGCTATTGTAAAAGTTCCAACACCGAAACGTAAAAAGTTAGGTGAAAGGGGAATTGAATGGTCTACAATTCGACGAGGAAAAATTTATTTTAGGCCTATTGTCAAAGTTCCAACAGGTAAGGCATATATGTAACATCCCGATTTTAGGCCTAGTCGGAACAGTGGTTTCGGGACCACAAATTCGACGAGGAAAAATTTATTTTTTATTATATTTTTATGGTCTACAATTTCACAAAATGATTTCGTAAAAATTTCGTTCAAAAATTTTGACGTTTGGGCACTCAATTTAGCCAAAAGGACTAAATTGTAAAAAGTGCAAAAGTTGAGTTCTACATGTTAGAAGTGTCTAATTGTTATGAAATTTTAAATTGGAGGTCCTTAAATGGTAATTAGACCATTGGTTAACTTGTTGGACAAAAATGGACAAGAGATGAGTGAAATAGGATATTTTTAAATTAGGGGCACTTTGGTTATTTAGTAATTAAAAGAATTAAAAAGGCCAAAATAGCCAAAAATTTGTCCATCTTCTCCATGATGAATGAAAATAGCAAGGGGGAAGCCATGGTTAGGGTTTTCAAGCTTTAAATCTCCATAGTAAGTTATTCCAATCCCCGTTTTTAATGTTCTTTACGTTTTTGAAGTCCCGATAGCTTAATTTAACTTATTCTAGCAATAATTTAACCTAGGGTTTATATTTGGAAAAATACCCATAGGTGAAATATGTTTATTTTGATGTTTTATGGTAGAATATGAAGCTTGAAATTATGTTAAACAATTTTTACTAAGCGATTTTCAGTGAAAACAAGTGAAACGACATAATCAGTAAAAAAATATTATTGTTCATAAGTTCATGTTAGAGTAAGAATTTGATGTTGCTATAGAATGGAAAATGTTCAGCATGTTATAAAACATAAGAAAAAGGAATAAAGTTTAATTTCTGAGACTAGGGGCAAAATCGTAATTTTGGGAAACTTTAGGGGGAAAATGTAATTTTGTCAAAATGTGATTTTTGGACTGGATTGAATAATGTGAATTTTATATAAGCTAAATATGTTATTATAAATCGAGAAAGACGAGAAATTGATATTGATTGGTAAAAAAAGTGAGAAAAGTGAAAATTACCGGTTGAACCTTCGGAATGAAAGAGATACGAGTGAAGTTGCTAGATCACGTGTGTAGTACTATGTGCAGGCTACTACATGTACCGGAATGATAGGTCGCATGTGTAGTACTATGTGCAGGCTACTATGCGTACCGGATAGCTTTGATCACGTGTGTAGTACTATGTGTAGGCTACTACGTGTATCAGATGAAAATGGTCACATGTGTAGTACTATGTGCAGGCTACTATGTGAACCGGGTATCATTTATTATAAGGTGGTTGCTATGTGTTGATTCCACCGTGTATTTGTTATTATTTCGAAGTGTTCATCGGGAAATTGACTAAGTGTAATTGAGTGATGAATATATATGTGGGATTGAATTGAAGATTGACTTGAAATTGGAAATGAGAAATTGGATTGCTTTGAATATAGTGATAAATTGAATGAATTGTATATGAATTGAAATGAACTATTGGAATGAGATGTGAAAAATTCAATGGAATTGAGATAGTGAAAAAGTGAAATTATGAAAGAATACATTTTACAACAAAACAGTTTAGACAGCAACAGTTGTGTGACTTTGAAAAATCACCAAAAATGGTAAAAATTGAATTAGAGAGTGAATAAGATATGTAATTAAAGCTTAATGAGTCTATTTTAATAAAAGAAACAGATCAAGCAAAAGAGTTATATATTTTGAGATATTTGAATTTTAGTGTGGTAGGGTTGGATTGATTTCAGAATCCCTGTTCGACTTTGGAAAATAATTAAAATTGTACAAAAATAATTATGAGTTATAATTTATATGCTTAGAATCCTTAATGAGTATATTTTCAAAGAAAACAAATGGAAATATCATTCGAATTTTGTACAATGAGATAATTCATTTTAGTGAAGAGAGGTCGAGCTGTGGATTAGTGAAATAGGGTAACTTTAAAGAATAAACTGTACTAATTTGCTATGTAAAAATTCTTAAAATTTTATGGTAAGAATATATGTGAATCTAGTTTTTGGGAAAATTAACGGATCTTAATTTGGAGCTCTTTAACTCCAGATAAAAATGATTTAGTGACTCTAACTCAAATAGAAATCTTTGAATTTAAATATAAGTGAATAGTGAAATTATGTATAATGCTATTTGAGCATGTTATATACATAAAGGATGTGGGATGGAGAGGAGGAGGAGGACAATAAAGTATATGAATGAATTGTGTATAATTGGTTATATGTCTGATTATAATCGATAAATGTTGAAATAGGAGTGCTGTTTATATTGGTGCATTACTGGTCATGGTAAGCTTATGAGAGAAAATAAAGTTTCATAGCATATGTGTGTGGTATATTTGGCATGAAGTGATGTCATGAGTGACTCATGAATTAACTCATGTTGGTAAGTTGATGCATAATTATAGTATTCAAATATATACATATTTGTAATATTTTGCTATGTGATTCAGAAAAAAAAGGGTAATAAATAGCATAATGAAAATTCGACCATGGTGCTAGTTTATGTTAAAGGAGTGTTTTGTGGCATATCTTAAGTAATGGAATGCTATAAATTTTGAGGTTAATTTGCTAGTCAAATAAATGACAAATGAATTGACTGCGTATTCGTAATTTTGACATATGCTTGGTATATGAAACGTAATAATATATGCTTGAATAAATTTTAAGTATTCGAATGACATGGATTTGATGGTGGTAAGAATCGAATATTGAATTCATGAACCACAGGTGATGTATTATTGTTGTGTGATAGCTTGGTTCGAGAAATTGATTAGGTAAATGGTAAGTGGAAGCATTTATGGATTTAGAAGAAAATTTGTAATGAACATGAAATTTAGCTCAATTAAATGATTTCATCAATTAAACATTGTGTATACCAGAATGTGTTAGTGAATTACATATTTGTAAATTAACATTCGAATTTCGGTAAGTGATATATTAAATTAACATGAAAAGATTTATGATTGTTATTAATTTTGATTCGACATAAAGTGGATTCTTTAATATTGGATTAATTTAACGAATATATTGAGCATATGAATGGGTATGTATTGGGCCTCGTATACCCTAATTAGCGACTCGAAGATAATAATTTGAAAGTTTTTAATTTGGATGAAATTTTATAACTCGGTTTAATATGTCTATAAGTATATTTATTCTGGTAATACCTCGTACCCTATTCCAGCGTTGAATACGGGTAAGAGGTGTTATAATGTGACATCACCAGATTCGGCCCTAATGTTTAGGCCGGGTTTGGGGTGTTACAATATAGGTCCATAGTAATTGAACCAAATGATTCAATTTCAATTAATACTGTTATTGAATCAAGATATGCTATTTTGGTGAAAATAATTTTAATTCTATTTCAAGACAATTACAGCCACAACAATTGATTCATTCTTCAAATGAAAATGAGATTCCATTGGAACAAATTGATGATAATGATGAATCTTGTCAAGAATTAAAAAGAAGTAAGAGGATTAAGAAGGTCAAAGATTTTGGACTAGATTTCATTATGTTTCTTGTAGAGGGAAAAGGTGAAAGTATATGTAATAAGATACCTTATTGTTATAATACAGAATTTGATCCTATTATATTTGAAGAGGCAATAAAATCTCAAAAATCTGCTTTTTGGAAAGAAGAAATAAATGATGAGATGGATTCAATAATGGGAAATCAAACTTAGATCTTAGTTGATCTTCTGCCGGGTTGCAAACCAATAAGTTGTAAATGGGTCTTCAAAAAGAAAATGAAGGTCGATGGAACCATTGATAAATTTAAAGCAAGGTTGGTAACCAAAGGTTTTACACAAAAACAAGGTATTGATTACTTTGATACCTATGCTTCAGTAGCACGAATTGCTACAGTTAGACTCTTAATATCACTTATCTCTATATATAATTTGGTTGTTCACCAATTGGATGTTAAAATTGCATTTTTAAATGGTGAATTGGAAGAAAAAGTGTACATGGAACAACCAGAAGGATTTGTTGTTCCAGGATAGGAGCATAAGGTATGTAAGCTTGTTAAATCTCTATACGGACTTAAGCAAGCACCAAAGCAATGACACCAAAAGTTTGACAAGGTTGTTTCAACTAGTGGTTATAAAATAAATGAATCTAATAATTGCATATATAGCAAATTTAAAAATGGAAATGGTGTCATAATTTGCTTATATGTAGATGATATGCTCATTTTTTGCACAAATTTGGAACAAATAGAAAACACCAAGAAATTCTTGTCAAACAACTTTCCTATGAAAGATATGGGTGTAGCAGATGTTATTCTTGGGATTAAAATAACCCGAGATGAAAACACTATAATTTTATCACAATCACATTACATTAAAAGGTGCCTAAAAATTTTGATCTTTTCAATTGTATACTAGCATCTACACCCATGGATCCTCAAATAAAATTAGTATATAATGCTGGTAGGAAAATTGATCAATTAAAATATGTTAGTCTAATTGGTTGTCTTATGTACATAATGACCTATACAAGACCAGATATTGCATATGCTGTTGGGAAATTGAGTAGGTACACAAGTAATCCAAGTAATTTGCATTGGCAAGCTCTGAATATAGTACTTAGGTACTTAAAAAAAACTATTAACTATGGGTTGTGTTATATTGGATGTCCTTCAATTTTAGAAAGGTATTCAAATGCTAGTTGGATTACAAGTTTGGAATATCATGCATCTACCAGTGGATGGATCTTTATTCTTGGTGGAGGAGCCATTTCTTGGGGTTCCAAGAAACAAACATGTATTATTTATTTCACCATGGCAGCAAAATTTATTGCATTAGCCGCTACATCTAAAGAAGCAAAATGGTTAAGAAATTTACTTTATGATGCACATCTATGTCCTAAGCCAATTTCACCTATTTCTATCCGTTGTGACAATGAAGCTACTCTAGCAAAGGCATATAGCCAAGTATATAATGAAAAGTCTGGACATATTGGATTAAGACATACCTATGTCCGACAATTAATCTTTGATAGAGTAATCACTATTAATTATGTGAGTTAAAGTGAAAATTTTGTGGATCTTTTGACAAAAAGTCTTGCTAGAGATGTAGTCAACAAGACCTCAAAAGGGATGAGACTTAAGCCCATTAATTAGAGTCACCCATGATGGAAACTCGACTCAATGCTTGGTATAATGTCAAGTCTTGTGTTCAATGAGACAAAGTACATCATTAGTATGTGACTATTAGCACTATAAATAAATTCATCCTAAAATTAAAGTGTTAGGTACCCAGAATGATAAAGGAAGGATGAGTAATGTACTCTTAATGGACCCATAACATAAATACTTTAGAGTGTTATAATTATGAGAACACTCTTGATGGGATCTACCTATGTGAGTGAAAGTGTGGCCACTTCTAGCACTCTTGATGGAATCTACCTATGTGAGTGAAAGTGTGGCCACTTCTAGGAGTTCAAAGGCTTGGCTCTGACAGCACTCATGAAAAAAGGACACAGACACATGGTCATAATAGTGTCCCTGGATACTATGCATTGACCGATGTTGAAATCATTGTATGAGATGTGGTTGGTTAATCAAATGGAATAGTTGGTTCAAAGCTTAGTCTACCATGCAATTTTGATTAACTTTAAGATGTTTGCACTAAGTGAACATTCAATCGTAAGACACCTTCATTTATGTAAATTGATTTCCAAGAATATCAAAATCTAAAATATTTTTAAAATTTAGGGAGATTGTTGGAACGTTTTCAAATAGGTGGAATTAATTAAAAGATAAATATTTTGGTCATTGGTCAAAAGTTATATCATTTGATTTTTGAAAAGAATTATAACTATTCAAACAATATTATAGTTATACAATTAGATGAATAATTATTAGTTTTTTATTTATTCAGAAAGACACCTATTGAAAGATGTCTTTATGAAGAGACATGAAAATTCCTATAAATAGGAATGAGATTTCATTTGGAAATCACACCAACAAATTCTAAAATTCTTTCTTTCCTTCCTCCATTTTCTAAAATTATTAAATTATTCTATAAAGTATTACTGCAGAAATCTTTTGTAAAAATTGAGTTTCTTGTTATACATTGCTCAATGCTTAGTAGACTATTCTAGTCAGTGAAAAATGCAAATAGTCATCAGCTTCATTGTATCCTCGAGGTTAATTCGCTTGAAACTCTTTTGCACACCGAAGATAGGGGGTGAATATAACCTTAAAGATAGTGACTTGATACACGCCTTGGAGTCTTGCCCTATTTCTTCTTTTTCTATTCGAGTTTGATTCAGTAAATTACTAAATTCCTTACTAAAAATATTGAAACTTTCACAAAATCATTGCATCTCTTTTAAATTTACTAAATTTCTTACAACCCTATAATGGTTATCTAATTTCTTACAAATTTGTAAATTACTAAATATCTTATGGAATTACTGAATTTCTTACTATATTATTATATTTCTTAAAATTTACTAAATTTCTTATGTTGAGGCAAGTTTTTAAAATGGTGCGCTAAGTGCCAAATGGACAAATTTACTTATTAGTGGTGAATGAAATATTGTTCCTAAAAATTACATTTATGTCACTAATTGCAAACATTTTCAAATCGTTGTTAGGTTTTAAATTGGTTAATTCATATTGGAGCAACATGAATCGACAGTGAACAAGTTAATAATCAATACTGAGATTTGTTTAACTTAATATTTTGGTTCACTATTTATTTTTACTACAATTTTTATGCATTCTAACACGAAGAACATGTAAAAGGATAAAGAAATAAAAGCTAGAGTATAAAATTATATTTAATCCACAAAATGTATAATTAAAAATTGTCCACCAAATAGTTTATTACAAAATATTTAAATGATAAATCTAGAAAGATATTATTCTAAATAGAAAAGCTAAAACAAAAATCAAGATTAAAAAACTAAAACAACATTAAAATCCTAAAAATACTCTTAATCAATATTAAGAATTCTTTCTTTTAAGCATTTGCTTGAACCAATATGTCGAAGCTTGGGATATCTATTGAGATCATTGTGATTAACATACACTAAACCAAATCTTGAGGTATATCCTAATAACCATTCAAAATTGTCTAGAATTAACCAAGCAAAGTAGACGGTAACATTAGCTCCATCATCCATAGCTCTTTTCAATTCCTTTAAGTAGCTTCTATAAAAGTTTACTCTATTAATATCATAAAACGATTTAGGAAATTTGAGATTGCCAAGATCATCCATTCCTACCATTAATTAACAAAACAAAATAATAATTAGATAGACTCGCTTTAAATAAATAAATAATGGACAAACAAAAATATCATATGAAAGTTGAAATATTTGTTGTCTCACCATTTTCAGAGAGAATTATATTAGGGCTTCCATAATGTTTTTTACATACGTTCTTGCTTTGTACACTTCATTTAACAATTTGGAGTGGGCCTGTATTTCTTGTAAATTAACATTTATACTTGTGCTATAATTGACATGATTAACAATATTAAAAATTGAAAATGCCATCAATTTTTCATTTTTGAGATAAACATCTTAAATTTGCCAACAAAGTCAAAATTGAGCATAATAATTTTTATATATTAAAAAGTTATAAGTTTGGAAATGTTGATATATTATAATTCACATAAGAATAATTACCCGACGACCGATTGGCGCACCATTGCGTTCATCTGTTAAATGAAAACATAAATTAGTTAGCTCATAAGGAAAAATTAAAAAAAATTGGATGGAAAAAAAGATGATGAAAGTACAAGCAAACCCAACATTCCAATCTTGTTGATAACCAGTCATTGGATGGAGGTTGATGCGGCTCGTATATATTGTACAAAGTATAATGGTTCAAACAAAGAACATCAAATGAGTTTTTCACTTTTTCCACTTTACTTTTTGTGAAATTTGGAAGCCTTTCTCTTATAATTTTTTGCATTGTCCTTGGATGTTTTCCATAAACTAGAGGGTGCAAAAACCTACAAAATCAAATTCACAATAATTTGATGACTATAATTCAATAACAATGTTTTGGATAAGAATTTTTGAAAAAATGAATTTAAAACAATGTGGACATGTTTGTATATTTTCGGTCTTTTGGATGAGAAATGTTTCATTTATTATATTTTCAAAAACATATCAAAATTTATGTAGGATGACTAATTTGTCTATTCATAAAAAAATTTACCACCCAATATTAAAGTCTCTTGCTCTTTGTGCAGCATAATTGTCAACTTTAGATCTTGTTAGAGGTTCGTACCAAACAAAATCTAAGAAAATGCCTATTCTTCCATTTTATTTAGCCTAAAAAAAGAACTCATCAAATTCATTCAAATAAGTATATTAAACATCTACGTAAATATATAAAAACAACAATTTCTAGACAATTACTTTATATTTTTCACGATATGTTTTAACAGCTTCAGCATGACTTAAAATCAAATGATGTGCTGCAATATAAGTCTCAGTGGCAGAGTTTCCATCAATGCAATTTCCAAATTGCTTTGAACATCTATTAGGAGGGTTGATGCCATTGTCAAAACCAAGAGCAGAAACCACTCTCGGTTCATTGAATGTCATCCAAGTCTTTACTGTATCACCAAATGTCTTGAAACAAAACTCTGCATAATTGGTAAAATATTGGCTACAAAATTCAAATCATAGTAAAATTATTTTACAATTTAAGCAAATTTCTTAAATATTAGTTTTTCTCTTTGAAAAATATTGATTTTTTTTAACTTACATAACTTATCTGTCGAGCAAACCTAAATATTTTTCCTGAAGTGCTAGTGGCAAATAGTAGTGATACAAATTTGCATGTGGGCTGATTACTGCGTTCATGCCACAAGCTACAAATTTCATGCGACTTGCGAAAGCATAACTATAATTCTTCTATGCATCATTTGTTTGGTCCAAATATATGTAATTTCTTTTATTGAGCCATTGAAAATCTTATATTAACTATGCTCAACATGTGTATGTATCTATATATATAAGTACCTTTTTCTAGCAAATAGTCAATCAATCTATTATAGTAGTCAACTCCTTTCCAGTTTATCTCTCCTGTCCCATCTACAAGTATGATTTTGTTAATAATTAGTCTTAAAATGTACATGGTAATTATTTCAAATTAGTTGATTATTGATATAATAAAAAAAATAGCTTATATACTTGGAAAAATTCTCGACCACGAGATTGAAAATCGATAGGCATCAAAATTCAACATCTACATCAAATCAACATCTTCCTGCAAACAAGAAGAAAGACAATACATAGTGAAAAAAATGGAAACATGGGAAGCTTCAAAAAGGAATAAGAAAGCGAATGCTTCTCTTGTAATGTAATGTGAAATAAAAAAGGGAAAAGATACCTTATACCGATGATATTGATCAATAGAAACTTCACCAGTAGCATTATTTGCAATATGTCTTGTTTCAAGTCATATCACATCATTTAGCATCATAATAAAAAGTAGCAACAAATAAGAAAAAGAAAGAGAGAAAAAAATTATTTAACCTGGAGTTTTAACAAATGCATCCCATATGCTAGGCCCTCTACCATCTTTGCTAGCCATTCCTTCCACTTGGTACGCTAATGCTGCTGTTCCAAAAAAAAATCCCTCTGGAAAACTTTCTCTACTCAAACCTCCAGTGTCAAAATGTTGTTGTGAATAGGAATTTGCATATAAAGTTGTGCTAAAAAAGTGAAACATAGTAAAATCACTAAAAGTTTCATTATGATTAAGACTTGGTTTTCTTAATGAATTAAAAATCTTGTTATCCATCCATATTTTTAGAGAGGTGGGATGAAAATTGTAATATCAAATGATTTTTTATAATATAATATTTTTAAATCAAATAAAAAATCAAATATTTTAGACAATATTTTATTGGTTAATGAACCTTTATGAAAATTGAATAAAATGAAATAGTAAAATAAATTCAAATAACTAACTACACTTATAAACAAAGCAAAAAAATTTATGGCAACCAATAATTGAAATTTTTACTAGAATTTATTCTCTCAAATTCACTTTTCCCTTAATTTATATTTATAATTTTATAAAAAATGTTTAAGACATGACTATAAGAAAAGAAACAATTCTCTTTACAAGTTTAACAAAATTAAAATATATTAGAAACTATCAAATTTTATCTCAAATGAATTTGGATAAAAACAAAATTTGATCAAATCTACAAATCTAAAGGAGATTCCCTTAGACATTATATTAGTTTTTATTTTGAATAGTTTGACTTATTCACAAGTTTTATGCATTATTAGAAAATCACGCTGAAATATATTATTTGAATCATATCTTTGTTTGGTTCATTCTTACATTCTTTTATTTGTTACAACACTATGATAAATTCAATGAAACCGAACAAAACTTTTATCAAAAATCACCTAAATTTTATCTTAGCAAAATAATAATTAATATTGTTATCTTTGCTAGTTATGTAAGTTTTTGAATAAGCTTTAGTTAGCTTTCCATTAGCTATCAACATGTCATAATGATGGAGATCACAATCACTTACATGTATATATATAATATTATATTATATCAAAATTTAGATATATGACATGGAAAATATAATAAAATATAAAGATAAATTCTAGAAGATTGTCTTTTGATTCTATGTTATAGAATTCAATTCCAAGCCTTTTAAATATCTATGTTTTGTTTTGTTATACTTTTTCAACTTTGGTTATAAGTTGGCATGTATCTTGACTAAAGTATGATATTGTTTGATTTTCTCTAATGATAACTTTTTTTTGTGACAAAAAAGAGTACTAAAACTAATTACAACACTTAAATCATCTCTCCCAACGGGGAGGCATCATACAAGCATAAATCATAATATATGTAATGCGCTAGTTTAACTATTCTATCAGTATCTTGATTGTCTTCTTTGGGTATATGTCAAACGTTCCATTGTTCAAATTGTAACAACAATTGGTGAATTCTCCTGATCAAAGCCGAACTGGAGCATTTGTTGTCCTCTCCTGTAAAGCTTTTGTTGCCTCAAGGTTATCAGTCTCAATTAAAACGCTACCACAGCCACTCTCACGAAGAAAAGTCAGGCCATCCAAGATGCCCCACAATTTAGCATAAAAAATGGAACAATTCCCCAAAAATCTACTAAAACCCAAAATCCATTCTCCTTCACGGTTTTTTGCTATGCCTCCCACCGCAGCAAAGCCACCTTCCTTTCTAACAGAACCATCTGTATTCAAGCACGCCCAATTACCATCCAAGTGAGGATGTGGTGACTTACTTTGTGTCCTAACTGAAGATTTCTTGTTTAGAGAGTTATATTGTCTTGCCTAACTGAGTGAAACTTGATGATTTCATTATCATTCCAAGTAATACAATGAAAAATAAAGATGTTGCGATTCTCCCACACACCAATCCTGATGACCCTACAAATTAAGAGCAAGCCAATCTTGCAAACTACTCGAATAAAAACAGGTTAGCCAATCATATAGAATTAAGAGATCCCAAATATTCCTTGCAGCAATACAGTTCTTAAGAATATGGAGAACATCTTTAGAAGCATGCCTACAGACTCCACAAGTTAAATCATGTCCTAATCCTCTACGAACCATTTCTTCATTGGTCAGCAATAGATGTTTAAGCATAAGCCAAATAAAGAACCTAAACCGTTGGGATCCTTGAAATTTCTAAGGGATATGTCATCTTGAGTCTTTCTGGTTCCATGTTCCTTCCCTTAACTTCCTATAGGATCTCTTGACTGAGAAACAGCTTATCGAGTTACTCCCCAAATGATCCTCTCAACTCTAGCACTCGAGTGGGGAGGTAGAATCCTTACAATTCTTCTGATTATGTCTTTTGGTAACCAAAGATGGAAGAGAGCAAAATTCCACTCACCATTCCTTGTAACCATATTACTTAACATGCAATTTATATCCAAATTGGAATGTCCAAGAATTAAGTTAACCAAAGGTCCCAAATTTGGAATCCAAGGGTCTCGCCAACATCTAATTTTTTCCCATCCCCTATTGACCAAAGTCAGTTCTCTCTAATAAAGGGCCATGTTTTAGTTATGGCTTTCCACAAAAAGAACATCTTCCACGCGATATTTAATTCGGCAACTCGCTTGGCATCTCATACTTAGTTTGTAAAATCTGTACTCAAATAGCATTAGAATCAGATGCAATACAACAACCTAGTTTCATCATAAAGGATGTGTTGTGATCTTGCAACTTCCAAAGTCCTAATCCATCATAATCTCGCGGTTAACACACATTATCCTAGCTGACTAGAGCCAATTTTTTCCCACTGCCAGAAGCCCCCCAAATGAAATGTTTTACCATTCTCTCATTTTTCTTACAAATCCCTTTATAAATCATCATTGACTGCATGAAATAACTAGGAATTGTCATCAACACTGATTGGACCAGAGTGGCCCTTCCTGCTAGCAACAACTTTCTCGTGTCCCAACTTTGCAATCTACTCCAAACCTTGTCAACATAGAGTACTAGCAATTATCCTATTATGAAAGAGAGGAACTCCTAAGTACTTTTCCAAGCTCTGAACTCTACAGAACTCGAGAATATTACACAAACCATCCGTTGTACTATCTTCAACTCTTGTCGAGAAGCAAACATTAATCTTATGAACGTTGATCCTATGCCAAGAAAAATCAAAAGAATTGTTCAGAACTTCCTTCAAGATCCTGGCTTGACTTTCCTCAGCTTGGTAGAAAATAATCGAGTCATCTGCAAAGCCCAAATGAGAAAATGGCGGACCCGAACGAGACAAATGAATAAGCTTCCATCTTCCTGCATTAATATTAGAAAGGATACTGTGCCCAAGCCATTCCATGCATAAAACAAACAGGTAGGGTGACAAAGGGCATCCTTGACGGACTCCTCTGACCGGGCGAAACATCTAGGTTGGAGTTCCATTCCATAAAATCTGCAAATTGGAAGAGGTAATGGAAGACATAATAACATTTCGAAGTAAATCAGGAATACCTGCAACTTGGAAGGAGGCATCAATGAAGTCCCATAAACTCGATCATAAGCCTTCTCGAGATAAATTTTGACTGCCAACCATTTCCTATTTTTCATCTTCCTCTTCATGGAGTGAATCACCTCCTGCGCAATGGTAATGTTATCTGTGGTTTTTCTGTCTGCAATAAAACATGTTTTCTCTTGGCCAATAATTCATGGAAAGATCACCTTGAATCCCTTCATAACTAACTTGTAAAGGACCGAGCATAAGCTAATAGAACGGAATTGTGAGAAGCTCTCAGGGTTCTGAACTTTAGGAATAAGGACAATTAAAGTGTTATTCAACTCTAGATCAATGCTTTCTCCGTAAAAAATTTTCTTAACCCATGTGCAGACAAATGTACCGACTAAATTCCATTGACTTTGAAAGAAGACATATGTTCGAGAAAATAGTCCTTTTCAACATCTATAAGTTGAAATGAATGAGTAGGTTTCCAAAGGCTAAAAATCTTATTATGAAGTGTAGCTTAAACCAAATTTGTACCTAACAGTTTCACTACCACCGTCAAGGCCATATCCTTTATTAGAATTTTGCTTTAACCGATCAGAGAAGTTTATTGCTAGTATTCCATTAACCATAGATTTCGTGAAATCTCCCTCATAAAATTCGATCTCCTCTTCTCTTATCGACTTCAAAGAACTTTTCCCTACAACTTTATCCCTCCAAGTCATCGGGGCCGGAAGGGATGGATCCATGGCCATCTCATTACTCAAGTCTGACTCCACTTCCTTGAACCTAACCTTTTTAGTATTCCAGTCCTCAATCAGAAGATTATTTTCGTCACCGTCAAGCAAGATTTCCACTGGGAATGAAAGAAAAACCAATAAAAAATAGATTACTTTTAAAATAAAATATTGTCTAATGATAACTTTAGAGGGCAAATCTTGTAGTTTCTAATCAACGCGGTTTCCGGGCTAAGGATATTATTTTCTTGCTTTAACTTCATTGCTTTCATTTTATGTTGCTTTTGTTATTAATACTATTGCCATTAAAATTATCACCATTAATGTCTACCATTATTATTAATTTTTTTGAGATTGGTGACTGCTGGTTGCAATTGTGTTTAGCATTCAGCATTTGTAATATTAAGTTCAATTTTTTTTACTTTTAATATATTTATAGATAATATGTTTTATATACATATGTGTACTTATACCATTAGTTTTAAAATTATGTAAAAATACTATAATTTATGTCATGTTAATGCGATTCACATGCATTAACATATTCAGCCTTGTATTATTGTTCACGTCATCATATTTGTCATTTTACCTGTGTATTTATAAAATAATGTTGGTTAGATTTTTAATATAAAGTAACATTTTCGAATTAATTTGATTACTGTTTGTTGGGTAAGATTTCATTGGTTATTATTAACAATGGAATGTTTTTAAATCAAGTGAATCCATAAGTTTTTCTAACTTATAAAATAATGATTTTTGGTATTTTGTAGACACCAAAAATATTGAAAATTATTTTACTTTGAAAATTAAATTTACTTAGAAAATAAAATTGTTATATTAAGGAATTGTAATTAAGTATCTAGTTTTTCACTATTAAATTTCATAATTAATAAGGTGTCATTTTGGGCATCGAAGGGTGGTACAACCATTATTCGTAATTTATTCTTGAACCTAATTTTCTCTAGACTTCAACGTGATCTTTAAAATTATCTTTTAAAAAAAATCTTACAATCTCTTTATAAAAATTGATTTCTAGGTCATTGATCATATTTACTCGAAACAGATTGATGGGACCCCACTTTAGCATAAACTCTTGTGTTTTTCAAATTAAAATGTTTATATTTTTTTCAAATTTTGTCAAGCTAATTTTAATTTTAATTGAAAATTGACTGTGACAACTTAGCGATTCATTGGAGACTGATTTTTAATAGTCAAATCAAATGTTAAATACGTGATGTTTAGAATTGTGATAATTAATTGTTCAATTTGTATTTGAATATGATACTCTATTGTTTATAAAATAAATATTTTGAAAATTTTATATTTGTTCATGCATCCATGCATTGCTTTTAACAAATTTCTAAATAATTTATTTGTTTGGTGATTTTGTTTGAACATTTTAAAAATTTTATATTTATTTGTTATTAGGGTTTTAAATAAAAGGTTTTCTAGTTATTTTCTACACACTATCTTTGTCATGTTAAACTTATTTTTTGGCAAAATTAACACATCACTTTTTATATATTATAAAGATTATAAATCATATTGTCACAAATAAAGGCTACCGATAATAGTGGCATAAAAATAAAATTTTCTTAAATATAAAAAATAGTTTGTCACTAATAAGAATTTGCATTGGTGATGATTATTAAACGTCACCAATTTGACCAAAACGTCAAAAACATTTCTCACCAATTTTTTTAAAATTTTGGCGGCAAACATTTAGTGACATAAACTTATGATATCTTTTGTAATTGTCATATAAGGTGTAATATCAATTAGTAAACATGATCTCGCCACTTTTTAGTAAATTTAGAAATGTTATTTTGAGTATCACATAGAAAATTAGTCACTAATTAATAGATTTGTTGAAGTGATGTGGAAACTTCTATCGTCCCTGCGACAACCTGTTAATTGACATATATGGAATTGCTAATTTATTGAAACAAAATCTTTGGACTTTGAATTGAGCTGATATTTTAGATGTATGCAAGCCCAACTTTGAAGACCAATCCATTTAAAGAAATTATTTTTGAAGATTGGATTGGTTCAGATCAAGCAATTGAATCCCTTGGATTGTAGAGAATGGATTGAGATCGCATTGAAGATACCTTTGAAGAATTGTTAGCTCGATTGATCACCAGAAATAGCCAAGAGGGGGATGAATTGACCTATTAAAAATTTTTTGGAAGCTTGAAAGAAATGATAGAAAAATTGAACGCAATGATTTATAGTGGTTCGGTCCCGATTGCCTACTCCACTACCTTAGCTTTCTACAACTAAATATTTTCTCAAATACACTAATTTGATCAACCGTTGAGGACAATGTTTAACCTTATAACTGCCTTAATATTTCTACCTAAATCTTAAGACACAAATCCTTTCAAAGAGAAACAAATAAGCAAATAAAGAATTAAACCCCACAAGATTAGGATGTTCACCAATTAAGCACAAATACATAGAAAACACTTGAGCTGATAGAAAAATACAATGAATGCTCACAAGTGTTTACAATAAGATGATAAAGAATTGAAGCACAAAGTGATTGGTAATGAATTTTTGTATGTATCTTGAAGCACTTGATCTATTGTAATCTCACTAGTTGTTCTTTGGAAGTTGGTACCTTCTAATTGATTTTCAACCGTTGTGATTGTTGAGGAATTGGATAGAGCTGTTTGAAATTGAAAATGCTAGCTCAATTAATTCACCTACTAGACTCCATAGACGTAAAAAAAAAATGATCTGTATAAACATGCCTATCATTTAATTCACGTACAAGGCTCCATCAACGTTCTAAAGTTTTAAGTAAATTACTAAATTTCTTACGATATAAGTTACTGAAAATCTAACTAAATTACTAAATCTCTTACAAAAATTACTTATAATGTGATAATACAGATTTTTTTTTAAAAACACTGAATTTCGTGTAATATTTAGGAAGCTTATTTTAAATAGCTCATTTTAGAATTTTGGTATGTAAGGTTATATAGAGCTTCGGCATTTGGGTTAAAGTTGAACTTAAATAGTTATTTTGTCTAAAATTCATAAAATAGTAGTCACTTAAACATAAACAGAAATGCAATCCAATGAGAAAAGGCCCATTTATTCATTGGAAAAAGGCTGCATCAGCAGGGACGGTGGTTTTACGATGTGGACTTCACATGTGTCTTTTACGATACCCTTTGCTATTTGATTTTGGTGATCCAGAAAGAATTTTATTTATTTTTTAAAAAAGGCTGACTACAGTGGCAGTAAAGTATTGTTTCCCTTGGTCTCCTTCTCATGCAGGTTGAATAAACATTATTTTCATTTTCTTTTTACTTTTTAAAGAAAAAGGGATGGCCTTAATTATGAGCATCACTTGGTTTCTTGATCAACATGATGTGATCATTCGTTTTCTTTAATGATTGTTGGATCAAACAAAATGATATCATTTGCCTTCCTTCAACAGCTTTCTTCATTTGCATTTCTCCAAACTCACAAGAAAGATGATAATAGTAGATATTGGAATGGAACAACCTCAAAAGTTTTAAGACATCATCAACCCTAAACACTACTAAATAGCAACTGTGATCCAACCATCAAACTATTATTGCAGGGTCCATAAAATCAGTAGGATCATTCATAATGAATCATCATTTTTACCCCCAATAATTTAACATCCATAACTTCATCCACCACCACCACCCACTTGGGCCCCAACTTCATAATATCAAAGAAATTTGAATGTGTTTAATATAAATATAATAAAAAATTTCTAAAGTTTTAGACATATTTAAGGGATGTGTACATGCGAAAACTTGTTTTCAAGTCAACATAATTGTCAAGAAGGTTTGCCAACATTAGTTAAAAGTATTGTAAATGATTTTGTATTAAATGTCGAATTACTTTGCGTCCACATGGGGCTGAAGACTTAATCCATATTCTTAGGGATTGTCCACCTGCTAAAGAAGTGTGGCTAAACGTTGTACCTATCAATATCCTAAACAAGTTTTTTTTTAGTAATCTTTTTGAGTGGATGAAAACCAATTTATATTCTTCAATATGATTACCTAATTTGGGAGTTCTCTGAACCACTCTTTTTGGTTTAATCGCTTGGTTAAAAGAATCCATATGATTTTACAAATCATGGAGTAATAGAAGATCAAGTATATTCCTAGAGAGAGAAATCAAGTTGCGGATAGATTAGCTAAATTGGCTTTAGAGAGGAACTCATATGCAAGTGTTTGAAAAGGTTCTAGAGGAGTTAGTAGCAGTTGTTGAGATTGCTAGAGCAACAAATTATTCGATTATGTTAGATTAATATAGTTTGATTGTGTTTTTCCACTAATAAGAGTCGAATTATATTTTAGCCCTTATACTAAAAAAATAAAGTAATTTTTACGTTAAATCAAAGAGTAAATTGGTCATTCTATTAAAATTTTATCCATTTTTACTATTAAAAATGTTTCTAAATGTTAATATGAGATACACGTGACATGCCACATATTATTATTTGTTATTTCATCAACCGCGTCACTTTTAACAATACAAATAGATAATTTTCTTTTAAAAAGACAAATTTATTATTTAATCTACTGTACAAAAATTAATTTATTCATTTTTAAAGTAAAACAAAATATAATTTCCTCTTAATATACCACCTTCATAACGTTTTTACCTAACACATCGCTATATTGCATTTCCCGTAAGCACCATATGAAGGAAACAACAATAAAGTAAAGCACAGTGAATTACGGATAAAATTGTAAAAATGCATGAACATCAAGAAGAAGAATGCATTAATTACTTTGCTTTGCTCACACTTCGTACACCAAAAATGGAAACCACTGCTCTTTTAACCATTCAATGACAAAAAAAGAAAAGAGTAAAAAAATATGACACAAGTTCAATGATTCCTTCTTCAAAATGAAGAAAGATAAGGTTCAAGGGAGGGGGTATTTCCTCAAAATTCTACCTTTTGCTGTTTTTTTCACCCCGAAAATTAAGTGTATCAAATGTTAACTTTTTTTTCTTCTAATCACCGATTTCCCGTACTCTAAAAATCTAACCAATAATATTTTTCTTGTCTCAACGACACCATTTTGAAAGAAGAACCAAGAACACAATAAGGAAGACTATTGAAGAAAGGCCAATTGCAACACCAAGCACAACCTTATTTGGTCCGTGATGATGACCCTTCTTCTCATTTGCACCCTCAGCGCCATCATCATCATAATCATAATCTGAAGATTCACTCTCACTGTCTCCCGAAGACGACTCCTTAGAAGGCGGTGGTAACATCGCCATCCCATGCTTATCACAAGGAGCAATCCCGAGTTTTATTTTTGATGACAAAACAGAATGATTGTAACACAAATTGCCATTCCCACCAACCTTGAGAACGTCCAATCTCTTTATGAAACTAGCATTGAAAGGTAAAACCCCATGAAGCTTATTGTTCTCAAGATTCAAGACTTTTAGCTCTTTCAACTCTGAGAAAAACCTTGGAACAGTTCCATTTAACTGGTTATTACTCAGATCAACATGGACCAAGCCTGGGATAGCTGACATGGAATCTGGGATTGACCCGGAAAACGAATTGGAAGCCAAAGATACATTTTTCAAGGATATCAAGTCACCAAACTCGGTGGGAATCACCCCATTTAGCCCATTTGAAGAAAGATTCAAGAATTCAAGGTCTTCAAGAAGCGTAAGGGAAGTTGGTATCTTTCCTATGAGCTTGTTGTTGGATAAATCAATATAGGTGAGATTCAGATGCAGGTGCCTTGGAAGAGACCCAGTAAGATTAGCATGACAAATGGTGATAGTCTTCAGCTTATGCATGTTTCCAAGGATTACATAAAGGCCGTGAGTGTTAATTGAAGTGTAGGAAACTGTAAGATCAGTAAGGTTAACGAAACGAGAGAGCCAGACCCCAGTAAGGCGGCGGAGAGAGTGAATGCAAGAGAAGGAAGTCAAAGAAAGAGAGAGATGGGAAGGGAAGCGGATGGGGGAGGCGCGGCAGTTGGTGAAAGAGAGGGCATGGAGGGAAGAGAGAGACTTGAGAGCTGTGAAGGACAGGGAAAGGTCGGAGGAGCAGTTGAAGAGGTGGAGGGAAATAAGGTGGCGGAAGGGCTTGGAGTTGTCACATATGGTGGCGTTGTGAGGGGAGGGTTGAATGCAAGGGTCTCTGGTGGTGGGGATGTTGAGGGATTGGAGTGCTCGTATTTGTTTGGGGTCTAGAGCAGAGGGGGAAGACTTAGAAGTGGTGGGTGGAGTTGGGGAGGGAGTAGGGGAGAGTGCTGTTAGTTTGGTGGCATTTGTGGCGATGAAAAGAAGTAAGAGGAGGTGAAGGAGGAGGAGGAAGAGTGGTGGTGGTTTCATGGTGGAAAAAGATGGTGACTGAGAACTGAACTTAGTAAGGATGGGAATGAAGTGAGAAATACAGAAGAGGAATGGGGGGTGGGGGGTTATACCAGAACAAAAGATCGGGTGGGATTTCGAAGTTGATCTAGAGTTCCTTTATTAGATAACTGCACTGCTGGTGCCTATGCATTGCCACTTCACTACTTGCTACGTATGATTTAGGATCATGGTGTGGGGTTATTGATGTAAATTTAAGAAGAAAAAAAAAAGACAACTAAATTTAATCAAATAAAGTAAAAAAAATTAAAATTAAAATTTTATTTTAATTATATGATACATTATATTTATTAAGGATAAAGGTAAGTTTAAAAATAACATACAATAAATAATGAAACATATGATTTGAAATTAATGAAAAAATATCAAATTAAATTGTCATTAAAGCGAAAATTAAACTCATAAATTCATCAAAGTTAAGAATACTAAATTTGAGTGCAATTGTTTATCATTTGTTATCATCAATCTTGAGTTGGTGTCAACTTAATTTGTGACACCAACTCAATCAACAACATTACTAATATATACAATCGATGAAGGTAATAAGTTGTTCATATTAAAATAAAATATATAAAACACATTAAAATGAATCGATTGAGCGATAAATTTAATATTTTACCAATTCAATTGGTGTGGGTTCAAATTCCACCATTTGTATATTTTATTGTTTTTAATTAAAAGATTAAAATATCCTCGAAAATATAACTTATTTTAAATATAGAAGGTTATTTTTGTAATTTACCTAACCGAGTTGGGGCTTGGTTGACTAGTGATACCAACTCGCTTAGGGGTTTATTAATAGTAATATAGATATACAATCAATGAAGGTAATAAATTGTACATATTAAAATAAAAATATATAAAATATGTTAAAATAAAGTTTTAGTTGAATAGTAAATTTAAAATTTTACCAATCTAATTGGCATAGGTTCAAATCCGTGCCATTTGCACAGTTTTATTGTTTTTTAATTAAAAATATTAAAGTACCATTGAATAATATAACTTAAATTAAATACGGAAGATTATTTTAGTAATTTTTCTAACGGAATTGGTGCCCAATTGACTTGTGACACTAACTCAGTCAAAGTTTTTTTTATTTATTTCTCAATGTATCTAATGAAGTGAACCTAGTAAATAATCTTTACATTCTGTAGACCCATTAAGGGATAAATGTTGGCCACGAGTTTTTTTATTACAATATTAAGAGTAGAGAATGGGGTCATCACTCCATATAAATCAAGACCAGTAAGGAGTTTTATTAATAATATAGATATACCAATTATATTTATTATATTATACTATAAATAAGAAATTTGTCCTTAAAAAGATATTTATATTTTAAAATTTTAATAAAAGAAGATATTAAATTGAATAAAACATTCTCTTTAGAAATAAAAAAAGTGGTATAAACTGATTTAAATAAGTGAAAATTATCTATTTACAAATAAAGATCAATTTAAACAAAACTTAATAGGAATAAATTATATTATGATCATCCTAAAAGTATAGTTTTTAGGCACCAATAAAATAGTGTCACGTCATTAAATTTTAAAGATAACAAAGTATTATTATACACTCATATATACCTAATATATCCTCCAACTTAATTTAACTTCAATTAAATTACTTTAAATAATTAATTTTGAAATTATAAACAAATGTCTTTTCTTCTTTTACAAATTTTAATCATTTTTTCATAAGTTAATATTTTTATTTTTGTGCAACTAATTTTAAAAGAAAATTTCATAAATTTTGTGCAATTTTTTCCATGTCTTTGATACATAATTTTGGTAATTATTTTACCTTGAACTTAAAACCTCGAACCTTGAACCATAAACTTTGAACCCTGAACCCTGAGGTTCAAGGTTTGGGTTTAGAATTTAAGGTTTTGGGTTCGAGGTTTAAGGTTTGAGGTTTAGGATTTAAGAATTTGGGGTTAGGGTTTGAGTTTAAGGTTCAAGGGTTTGAGGTTACGAATTACGAGTTTAGGATTCATGGTTCAAGGTTCAAGTTCAAGAGTCTGGGGTTATGGGTTCGTGGTTCGGGTTCTATATTTTGGGTTTAGAGTTTGGGATTTTAGATTTAGGGTTTTGGGTTTGGAATTCAAGGTAAAAAATTATCAAAATCATGTGCTAATGACATGAAAGAAATTATTGAAATGTAATTAAATAATTAAGAAGCGACCATGAATAATATGGTTGGAAGGGTTCATAAAATAATTTCTCTACGGATGAGTATATAATAATTTCATGTCTTTAAAATTTGAATATGTGGTAAAATTTTATTGGTGCCTTAAAACCTTAGTTTTTAGGATCATCCTTATGTAAGTTATTCCCAATTCAATAACCATATTTGCATCAAATCGAGGTTAAACAAATAAGGGTAAATTACAGAAGGTTATTTAATTATGATTTTTTGTCACCTAACTATAAAAAGTTACAAAATGATCATCTAGTTATTCAATTGTCTTTTTGATAACCAACTGACTAACATAAAAATGGAAACACTCAAAAATCTAATATAGTTGGATGACCAAAAGGACAAAATTGAATAGTTGAGTGACGAAAAATGAATTTACTAATAGTTGGTGACCATTTGTAACTTTTCATAGTTAAATAATCCAAAAGAAAAAAACCATAATTGGGTGACTACTAACATAATTTACCTAACAAATAAATATTGTGTTAATACATAATTAGACTTATCCTAATTAAATTCTTTTGAAATGATTTGTCCTAATTTCAACCATTACAATTCCTACTTTTGGTGTGTAATACCCCTAACCTGTATTCATCGTCGGAATAGGGTTACGCAGCATTACCGGAGTTTTCATTTCAAAACAATCAAAAAATTTAAACATTTTAATTCATATCGTTAATCATAGCAAAACCAATCAATAATATACATACTATCCCTTATACGAGCCCTCGAGGCTCTAAAAACACATTAAAAACAAGTTAGGACTAAATCAGAAATATATAAATTTTTTTAGAAAAAGATGAAAATTTTCAAACTACAGGGGTCATACGGCTATGTGGCCATGCTGTGTTACTCACACGGCCGTGTGGCCATGCCGTGTGACTCACACGACCAAGAGACACGCCCATGTCTCAAGCTGTGTAGACATTTGAAGTACGGACACACAGCCCATGTTCGTGCCCGTGTAGCTCACTAACTTGGGTCACACGGCCAAGCCACACACCCGTATGCTAGGCTGGGTACCCTTCGAAATGGCCTCACACGCCCGTGTTCCAGGTCGTGTGCTAAGCCGTGTAATAGCCTGACTTACAACCCTTTGAAAGTTACAGGGGATATACGACCGTGTCGCCTTGCTGTGTGTCACACACGGCTGAGACACACGCCCCTGTCTCTGGCCGTGTGGACAAAAATAGGTCATTTTCAAGCCATTTTTCTCAACGCAAAACATGCACATATCTACAACCAGTTTTCCACCTATGAACAAGCCTTCAAATTACACTAAAAACATGCATAATCAAGCTATTCAAATAAGGTACATAAGCATTCAACCAATATGCCCAAAGGTACCTCAATCACAACATTTAAACACGTATAACCATATGCACAATTTAACAAAAACTTACCACTTTGTTCACATATCAAAATCACATCCACAAGTGCCCAATTTACTATTTAACATTTAGCATCATAAGCCATATGTGCCAACTACATTTTCATACAAAAATGACCATATTCAACTTCCATCATCTAAGCATCATAAGGACTATAAAATCAACCACCATAAGGCCACATGCATATATCAACATAACAACCATTACAAAGCCAAATACATATATGCCAACTTAATACCACTTCATCATCCAAAATGCCAAAAAACACAAGCCAAAACAAATGGCTACATGATCAAACAAAATACCTATACATGCTATTATAACCAAAACTTAGAAACACAAAAATAAGGTTTAAGTCGAGTACTTCTTACCTTAAACATGCGAAAATTAAAATGAGTTACCTCGACTGTACCATATGGAAAGACATTTAGTACCGTATATAAGGTTGATCCATTTGACTCGAGCTTTGAAGGAGAGATTCGTGGATCCGTTTTTTTCCAGCAATACTTAGTCCCCAACCTCAAATTGGTTCGCTCCATCCACATGTTCATCATGGCATTACTTTGGCTCTTTATCATGCTTTTTCAGTTTCTCTTTGACATGTGTTCGTCATTCATCTAGTTCATTGATTTGCACTATTCGCTCTTTATAGGTTGTTATGTTTCTGTCACCTTGACTGAAATGTGGCTCCATCATGCTTTCACGAGGAATTTCTTGCAAAGAAGGTTGAGCCACATGGTTACTCATATTAACAAAACTTTTAATATCATTTTGATCATTAGAGACTTTCACAGAATCACGAGCTTGGAGAGTAATCGTTTCATCACCTACACAAAGTACCAATTCACCCATACCAACATCAATAATAGTTCTAGCGGTGGCTAAAAAGGGTCGACCTAAGATTAAGGGTACCTCACTATCCTTATCCATGTCTAATACGAAAAAGTCAATGGAAAATATAAATTTATCGACTTTAACAAGCACATTCTTAATAACACCCCTAGGATATCTAATGGTTTTATCCGCTAATTGAATACTCATCCTCATTTGTTTGGGTTTCCCAAGGCCTAGTTGTTTAAACATTTTATAGGGCATGACATTAATAGTAGCCCCTAAATCAGCTAAAGCATTAGCAATATTTAAACTACCAATTAAACAAGGAATAGAAAAACTCCCTAGATCTTTCAGTTTGTTGGGTAGTTAATTTTGTAAGATGGTCGAGCAAACTGCATTAAGCTCCACAGTCGACGAATCGTCTAACTTTCATTTATTTGCCAATAGCTCATTTAGAAATTTAACATAATTTGACATCTATGAAAGAGCTTCAACAAATGGTAAGTTAATATGTAATTTTTTTAAGAGTTTAAGAAATTTACCAAATTGTTCGTTCGTGTGGTCTCTCTTCATCGTATTAGGATATGGCACTCAAGGTTTACATTCCTTGGCAGCCGACTTTTTGCTCTTTCTTGCTTACTTCAACCTTATATTTATCCACCATAATTTCTTGTCTCGGTTCTTATTTAGATCCAACTAACCCTTCTTCATCTCGAACAGTAATTGCATGAAGCTGCTCCCTTGGGCTAGTTTCGGTATTGCTAGATAGACTACCTTATGGTCTTTTAGAGATTGATTTAGCAAGTTGATCGGTTTGATTTTTGAGCCCTTGAATCAATGTTTGTTCTTCAATGCTGCCTCAGTGTTTTGAAAATGAGTTTTTGACACTGAGATAAACTTTGTCAACATCTCTTCAAGGTTTGTCTTCTTCTCACTGATAAGATGGTTGTTGGAAGCCTTGAGGGGGTTGTGTTCTTTGATTTCCTTGACCACCCCAAGAGAAATTGGGATGGTTCCTCCAACCTACAATATAGTTATTATTATAAGGGTTATTTTGAGGCCTAGAATTATTACCCATATAATTGACTTGCTAGTTCTCTATATTAGGACCGAAGGGTAAACATTCTGGATTGTTCATTCCACCTCCATTTGCATCACATTGCATCACTGGATGTACCTGTATAGAAAGATATAAACCATCAATTTTCTTGTTAAGCAAATCTACCTGGTTCAATAACATGGTGATTGTATCTAAATTAAAAAAACCGGCATCTTTCATTGGCTTTATCCTCATGACTTGCCACTGATAATTATTCAGTGCCATCTCCTCAATAAATTCATAAGTCACTTCGGGTGTTTTATTATTAAGTGTTCCACTGGCTGCTGCGTCAATTAGTTGCCTAGTTGAGGGATTCAAACTGTTGTAGAAGGTTCAAACCTGTAACCATAAAGGTAACCCATGGTGAGGGCACCAATTCAGTAAGTCCTTGCACCTCTCCCATGTATCATATAAAGTCTCTAAATCAATCTGCACAAAGGAAGATATATCATTCCTCAACTTGGCAGTCTTAGCTAGTAGGAAGTACTTCAGCAAAAATTTCTCAGTCATTTGAGCCCATGTAATGATGGAACTCGTGGTAAAGAGTTCAACCACTGCTTAGCTTTATTCCTCAACGAGAAAGGGAATAACCGTAAACGAATGGCATCGTGAGTGGCACCATTAATCTTGAAAGTGTGCAGATTTCCAGGAAATTTGACAAATGAGTATTTGGGTCTTCATCTGAATAAATTGTTATACCATCTGAATAGTGTTCAGTTTCAATTCAAAATTATTTGCAGCAATGGTGGGTCGCACAATACTCGATTAAGCCCCAATTAGAGTGGGCTTAGCATAATCGTACACAGTACAAGGAATAGGAGCTGCGACAGGAGGTAGCTAAATATTCTTGTTATCGTCCATCTCCTCAGTAATAATAACGTCCTCTTGTTTGTCTACTAAATTCTTTCGACTCTGCCTTGTTTCTCTACAGTTTCTGCGAGCTATACTTTTAAGTTCACTATCAAATAGAAATGGTCCCAACAGGTTTCTTCTAGTCATAAACCAAAAGAACCTACCAGAAGAAAATAAAAGAAAAAATTAGAATGTAAAAATTAAACTAAAAACAAAAATAAAAATGGCTAAATTAATAAATATAAAGTGTTCCTAATATTTTAGTCCCCGGCAATGGCACAAAAAAATTGATAGTCACAAAACTAACTATAAATATGACAAAGGCAAGCGCATCTATCAAACAATAGTATAGTTACGATGAGTAAAGATATTGTATCCACGAGGACTAAAAGTATTAGCAATTACCGTTTTCTTATTATTTAGCCGACAATTTGGAGTGAAGGGTTTTAAAGCTAAAATTACTAAACTAATTTAACTAAGAACGCAACAGAAAATGAATCGAGGAAATAATTGAATATTAACCAATGAGAGAGACAATACCTAGGAAAGAATCCACCTAGACTTCATCTATTATTATGACTCTGAATTAAACGACTAATTCACTTAGTGTCTTGATCCGTAGAAATCCCTAAATTATGTTAATATCTCTTTCGAGAGTAAGAACAACTGACTCTAGGTTGATTAATTGGAATCTCTTTCTAATTAAAACCCCTATCGTCGCATTAACTCAATCTATGGATTCCCCTATTAGATTTGACTCTAATCCGGTAGATTTATGTCGTCCTATTTCTAGGATTGCGTGCAAATCCACTCAATTATGCTAGACCTACTCTTAAATAGGGACTTTTCCTTCACAGAATTAAGCACATTAAATATGAATTAATATCCCAGAAATATTAAAACAAGAATTAAACACACATAATTAAGAACAAGAATCAAGTATTTATCATGTAAATCAGAAATCAAATAATAGAATTCATCTTAGGTTTCATCTTCCATAGGTATCTAGGGAATTAGTTCATAATCTTGAATGAAAACATCTCAAAGTCAAAATAAGTACAAGATATAAAGAAACTCATAAAAACTTCGAAAGAAATTAAAAGGAGATCTTCGATCTTGATGGAGATCCACTTCCTAGTTGGCTCCAATAATGTTCTTCGAGTGTTTTCTTCGATCTTCTCTGATGGCCCCCATACCTCTTATTCTATATGGTATTTATAGACTTTTGAATGCTTAGAAAGCCTAAAAATTGTGTTTTTCCGCGTGCATGGGAAGCAAGGTACGAAATCGACAGGGGTTAGTACATGGGCGTGTGTCCAGCCCGTGTGGCTCCTAAAATCTGCTCTTTTTCTCTAATTTTCGCTCATTTTGCTCCCAGATGCTCACCTAAGTATAAGAACATGAATTAAAAGGATTAGGAGCATTCACCAATTTTCATAAATAATCATCCAAAAACGCATTTAAAATGGGATTAAAATATGTTAGTTTTATCATTTATCACAAATATACCCTTCAAACGCAACCAAATATAGTCTCCCAACACAGCGTTCATAACGTTGCCTACATAATAGTACGAGCGCCTAGTAAGCAAAGCTAGACATGGAGGGACTCAATTACGTAGAATCGCCATTAACCAATTAGGGCTAGATTGGTTAGTCACTTATCGTCTAAAAATCTAGAATTAGTACTACGGAAAAATCCTAAAAATCTAGACTCGATCTCATCACCAAATTTTGGGTTCGGGAGTACGATTACGTGTCGGGAAGGTTATAGCACCCCCACAACGCCTATCCGAGGATAGTCCTACAGAGTCTTAAGAGCTAGATTTTTTTATTAATCTCTTAATCTAAGTTAAAATCTTATGGAAATCTTAAATAAAAACTCTAAAGGAAAAGTCTCCGATTTACTTGTAGCTCGATTAAGATGTGTTCACCAAACTTATCTAATTTAACTTAAATTAGAGATTTTTACTTTTAATGGGAACCCTAAAGGATACCTAAATAATTCTAGTAAAAAAACTTCAATTCGAAAATTAATTATATTTTAGAATTCTAAAAAAACCTAGAAGTTACCAATGAATTAAGAGAAATATTAAAATACATGTACAACTTATTCGATCTTTTATTATTATTAATATTATTTTAAAATATTTAATTAATAATGTAGAACCTATCAAGATCTTACGAAAGTATCCTATGTCGGGTTTATGATTTATCTTACTTCAAAATTCTGATCTAAGATTTAAATTCTTTAAAATCATAAAATAATAAATCTTAAATAACATTTATTAGCTTTCTTAAAAAGTTTCTAAAATAAAATACTTAGAAAGACCTACTCATGATTTACAATTCACCTACAAAAATCTTTAGTTTTAATCTTGAATAAAGTCCTAAAAATATTTACATATTAACTTAAGATTCTAATCCTATATGATATTTAAAACTAATTTAAAAACCTAAAAATATCTTACATATTATTTATAATTTTCTAAGGTAAATGGTAGGTGAGATCTTACGGACTAACCTAAATCCAAATGTAAAAACCTTATGGTTTCATTAAAATATAACACCTACTTAACTAACTTCAAGTCAACAATTATAGGATGGAAAAATGAGTTAAACTTCCCTCTTTAAAACGAATAGTAATAAAATAGGAATATTAATTAAATTGGCTAAAGCTAATGAAAAGTTAAAACTCTTTCAAAATGACAGTAATAAAAGAAAAATAAAATAATGAAATAAATAAGACATTAACATGATGATAATAATAATAACAACAATACACATTATTCATAATACAATAAAAGAATCAAGGTAACATAAATAAATAATATTAAAATGTATGTAAGGGAATGTGTTAAAATATATATAAATGAACATGAAAATAAATAAAACGAAATAAGAATAAATAAAAATTATACAAGTATGAATAAATATAAAATATTAAAATAAAGTGCATAATTAACATTAAATATATAATGTATAAATGTAAGTGAAATGGAAGATATAAGTGTAAATTATTTATTAAAGATGGAAGCAAAATGATAACTTGATTTTAGGACTAAAAGATAAAAAATGTGGAAGATAGATGACTGATGTAGCAATTAATTTGCCTTTAATTTGTAAATTCCAGATTCAATCGAATCTTTAAATAAATAAAAGGGTTACGGGTGTAAATAGGTCAGAGAGCGAGGGCGGTGCTGCAAAAAAGCGGTACTTTTTATAAATTTAAAAAGTAAGGGGGTAAGAATAAATTACACATTTTTGGCACCTATAAATGAAAAAAAACTATTCATTCTTCCATTTTAACCTCATGGTTTTTCAAAAAAAAAAAAAAAACCTCTTCCTCTTCCTCTTCCAACTTCTTTGTTGACCATGGCTCCACCACCGGAGAGCCTAATGGCTCTCCTGAGCCTAATGGCTCTCCTGCCTCCGGTGGTGAGCCACCGCGTATGGTGGCTAGAATTTTTTTTTTTTTTTGCAAAATCAAAATTTTCTTAAAAATCAAAACCTTATTTCGAAAAAAAAATCAAAATTTTTTTTTAAAAAATTTAAACTTTCCTTTAAACAAATTTTTATTTTTCAAAATGTAAACTTTTTCATTTTATTAAAAAACACTGCTTTTCTTAAAGATTAAAGCTTTTATTTTGAACTAGTTAAAAAATCAAAACTGCTTTTTTAGAAATTTAAAATTTCCTTTAAAATAACTAAAAATAGATTTTATTATTCAAAATCTAAACTTTCTTTTTTTCTTTTAAAAAATTATTTTTCTTAAAGATTAAAGCTTTTACTTTGAAATAGTTGAAAAAAATCAAAACGTTGTTTTTAAAAATTTAAACTTTCCTTTAAAATAAATATTAAAAATCATATTTTATTTCTTCAAAATCTAAATTTTCTCCTTTTAAAAAACACTATTTTCCCAAAATCAAGCTTTTTTTTTAAAAAAAAGAAACCTTTATTTTAGTAAGGGGAGGGAAAAAAAGTAGATTTTTGGGGGTTCCTAGGGGTGGAGGACCAACGGTCCAGTGACGTCCCTTTCATCGGAACCCAAAATCTGATCCCTCATGACATGCCTATGGCAAAAAATAAAGATAGAAGAAAAGAAAAGAAAAAAAATAGAATGCTTGTTGTTGTTGTGTTTTTTTTTTTACTTTTTTTTAAGAACAAAAATAATGAAAAGCCTCCTCTTTTTCATTTCATTTCATGTTTCTATATTGTTTTTTTAATCTCGCTTATTTGTAAAAAAAAGGATAATAATATTTAATAATAGTAATAGTAGTGATGATAGTAATAATAATTTGGGCCTTTGGCATGCCAAAAAAGGAAAGAAGAAAAAAAAAGAAAAATAAAGGTCTCAAAGAGACCAAAGCCGGGTGGGCTTCGAACGGCACAAGAGAGAACAAAATTTAAATGGGATCCCAATTGAGCTAGGACAAAAATGGGTGTTTATAGCTGCCCGTTTTTGTTCGTGGCTTACGTAGTAAGGAACATACAAAGACGTAGACACCTAACCACTTTCAAATCCCGCTCAACATTGCAGTAAAAGAAATAAAATGTTTTTGCAATTACCAAAATCGAAATAGATCAAAACATATTACGTTGTCCAAAACTAGAAAAGTAGATACCAAACCTGGGCCTTTAAATTGAATGAAAAGTAGACTAGAAAAGTAAACGGACCTCCACACCTAGGCCTCTAAACTAGAAAAGTAAACAGACTCCACACCTGGGTCTCTAAATGCAATGAAAAGTGAATGTACCTCCACACCTTGGTCTCTAAATGCAATGAAAAGTGAATGAACCTCCACACCTGGGTCTCTAAATGCAATGAAAAGTGAATAACCTCCACACCTGGGTCTCTAGATGCAATGAAAAGTGAATGGACCTTCACACCTGGGTCTTTAAATGTAATGAAAAGTGAATGGACCTTCACACCTGAGTCTTTAAATGTAATGAAAAGTGAATGGACCTCCACACCTAGGTCTCTAGATGCAATGAAAAGTGAATCGACCTCCGTACCTAGGTTTCAAAATGCAATGAAAAGTGAATAACCTCCACACCTGGGTCTCTAGATGCAATGAATGTTTTCCTTTCTTCCTTTCTTGAATTTTCCTAAAAGGTAATCATTTTAAGAATCATGTTTTTAGGTTGAAAAAGATCAAATCCCTATCCACACACAACAGATCATGAAAATTAGATTTCATGGGATATAACCTTAACAAATTTCAAAATGATTTTATGACTCATAAATTAAATTCTCAAATGATAATTCACTTAAAAAATTTGGTAATATAGATTTCATAAATCGACCCTTGAAACATAAATTTCTTGCATCGAGAGTCAACTTGTTAATTCTCATGAAGCCAAATTTCCTTTTCCTGACTTTAGATTGTTCCAACTATGAACCTTGTACTATGCTCTTTTGCAAAATTGCGTCTTAAAGTAGATATTCTTCAATATAGTTCCTTTCTCTGGCTCTCTCTTTATTTTTTTGGTTTCTTTTTTTCTTTTTTCTTTTTTCTTTTTGTCTTTTTGTTTTTTTTTTTGTTTTTTCTTGATTTAAGCAAAATCTTCTTTTATAGACTCTTACATTCTCCAAGTAGATTAATTCCCTAATTTAAATTGGCCATAAGGAATCAGAGATGGACTTCTTCCAAGGTTATAGTGTCGGCTCGAGTTTGGGTGCCAAAGAAAGGGCTAAAATAGGCTCAAATAGATGACTTTAGGGCTTGTACCGAAGGATCAAATTTTTTTGGACATCTTCATTATCCTCAAGGCATCATATCTTTTTTTTTTGTCTTTTTCCCTTTTTTAGAAATCTCTCTAGATAGCTCATTTCTGAGTTTTCACCTTAGAGTTCATCAACTTCTTTTATGTTCTTGAAGACGTTCATAATTTCCCAAGGATTAACTTCTTGATTTGAACAAACATATTCGATCAAAATGGTCTTTTAAGGGTTGTAATGTGGTCTGAGGGTTAAGGGTCAATAATAGAAAGGTTTTTCAAGCTAAAATATATATTATGTGGAAGAGTATAAAAACCATGAGGAGTTATTTTGAATTTTTGATTGCTTCTTCTATCTCTCAATAACTTTTCTTCGCTCTTACTTATTCCTATTACCTTCCTTTTTTTTTATTCGCTTTCCTTTTTTCTTTTTTCGAAATGAGATCAAGAATTTAGAATTTTACTTTCATTTTTCATGATATTTTTTTGTCAATCCATGATGTTTGATGGATGACTTCAATTAGGGTTTAGAAAGAAGATACATCAGACTCAAAATGGGGTAGCAAGTGATATAATTTTCTCTAAGTAATGGGGAGAACAAAAGAGTGTCATTTATCATTTCAAAATATGGTTAATCTCATCACAATGTCATTCTTGGGAATGCGTCTATCTTTTCAATTTGAATTGCGTATAATCTCATGTTTGTCTCAAAATGTTGTAAAATCATCGATCCATACCCAAAACCTCACAAAATGTCCTCCAATGTGGAGGGTGATCCTTCGACGAGGTGAATTTTGAACAAACAATATGGCCCAAAGTGGTTAACAGAGGATGCAATTTTCTTCAAGTGAAGGATATTTCAAAAATATTATTCGTCACTTTAAACATGGCCAAACTATTAGGTAATTAACCTTAAGGAGAATGCAAGATTCCAAGGTTAACCTCAAACATGAGAAACAAAGCAAAGAAAAACAGAAAAAGCCAATGTTACTCAATGCGAATAACTCTTTAAGAACAATCAAGCTTAGTTTTTAAGTAAAGTATCTTTTTACTGTATCAGAATTTACAAGGTTCGACATCTCATCTCCGTCCATTTCAGCGAGAATCAATGCTCCACCAAAGAAAGCTTTCTTCACTACATATGGTCCCTCCCATTTTGGTGTCCATTTTCCCTGATGATCATGACCATATGGCAGAATCTTCATCAGTATCGAATCCCCTTGTAACAGCCCGATTTAAGGCTTAGTCAGAATAGTGGTTTCGAGACCACAAATATGAATAGGAAAAAATTATTTTTACTATATTTTTATGGTCTAAAATTTCACGGAAAGATTTCGTTCGAAAATTTTAACGTTTGGGCACCCAATTTAGTCAAAAGAACTAAATTGTAAAAAGTGCAAAAGTTGAGTTTTATTTGTTAAAGGTATTTAATTTTTATGGAATTATAAATTAGGGGTCCTTATGTGGTAATTAGACCATTAGTTAGTGATGGACAAAAATGGACAAGAAATAAGTGAAATAGGATTTTTTTTAAGTAACGACATTTTGGTCATTTAGTAAATAAATAGAATTAAAATGAGAAAAAGATGTAAAAAATAGTGTTATCATATTTGCTTGCTGTTGAAACTTTAAGGACTCCATATATAGGGTTTTGGCCACTTTCAAGCTTGATTGTAAGTGCATTTTAGCCCCGTTTTTAATGTTCTTTGCATTTTTGAGATTACCGTAGCTCGGTTTATCTATTTCTACTGTTATTTTGAGCTAGGGTTGAAAGTTGAAAAATCACCCATGTGTGAAATGTTTGTACTTTTATGTTTTATGGAAGAATATGAAGCTAGAATTTATGTTAAACAACTTTTGCAAGTCGATTTTAACTGAAACTGTGCAAAATAACATAATCGGTAAAAATATTTAACGTTCATAAGTAAGAGTTAGAGTGAGAATTTGATCTTGCCATAGAAGGAGAAAGTGTTCAGCATGTTATAAAACATAAGAATAAGGAATAAAACTTAATTTCTGAACTTTGGCGAAAAAATGTAAATATGCAAAAGTTTAGGGACAAAATTGTAATTTTGTCAAAAGTTGAGTCGAGGATTATTTTGATAAATGTGAATATTAAACAAGCTAAATTTGCTATTATAGATCAAGAAAGAAGTGGAATCAACCTCGATAAGGGAAAAGAAAAAATTGTGGATTGAATTGCAAAATTCCTATATTTTGCACCGATGTAAGTAATATGTAATTAATACATTTTTTTATAAATATTTATGATATTTTGTTATAATATATGAGAAATGGTTGAATATGAAATAGTTATATAACAATTAGAAATTTAGAATTTATAGTTGAATCGATTAAAATCTGCTTGAATTGTGGATATATCATTGACAAGTAATAAATGAAGTAGTTGAATTGAATTATTAAATTTGTTATGGGACTGGACTGAAATATTAAAATTGTGATTTGTGTACGTATAAATTGTAAATCCTTGAAAAGTAAGAATCTCTGTGGGACTGTCGGAATAAGAAAGGCTTGAATAAAGTGCCTATAAACACGTGTGTAGTACTAAGTGTAGGCTACTACGTTTATCGATAGATAATGGTCACATGTGTAGTACTATGTGCAAGCTACTATGTGTACCGAAAGCTTTGGTCACGTGTGTAGTACTATGTGCAGGCTACTACGTGAACCGAAAAGTTTGATCACGTGTGTAGTACTATGTGAAGGCTACTACGTGTATTGAATGATAATAATTACACAGGTGGTACTATGTGCAAACCACCGAATATTCGCTATTATACCGACGTATTCAATGGGATATGAGTATTGATAAACAAATATGAGTATGTGATTGAAGTGTGAAAATTTGCTAAAGAGTAACTGGAGTGATGAAGTTTCGTGCTGTGCTTACAAAACTAATTGCTGTAATGTTATGTAAATGAGTGAAATTGAAACAAAACAGATTCGAATAGTGGAAGTGATGTTAGTTTGAAAAATCACCAAAAATTGTAGAAGTTGAGTTTGGTTGAATGAGATATAGAATTAAAGCTTAATGAGTCTACTTTCATATAAAGAAGCAGATCAAGCAAAAGAGTTGTATATTTTGAGATATTTGAATTTTAGTGAGGGAGGGTCGGATTGATTTCGGAATCCCCTGTTTTGACTTGGAAAAATCATTACAAATTGTACAAAAATAATTATGAGATATAATTTATATGCTTAGTATCCTTAATGAGTATATTTTCAAAAGAAAAAACCGAAAAAATTATCCAAATTCTGTATAGTGAGATAGTTCATTTTTAGTGAAGAGAGGGCAGAGATGTTGAGCAGTGAAACAGGGGTGACTTTAAAGAATAGACTGTACTAATTTATAAAGTCAAAAATTCTGAAAATTTTATGATAAGACGGTATATGAGTCTAGTTTTAGGGAAAATTTACAGAAATTAATTTAGAGTTCTGTAGCTCCAGCTAAAAATAATTTAGTGACTAAGATGCAAAAAAATAGTTTGCTAGAATTTGAATAAATATCAAATTTATGGTTGATTAAATTTATGTTATCTATGGAAACATATTTTAAATTTGTTTATCAATTACATACATACTTACTAAGCTATATGCTTAGTTCTCTTTCTTTTTTTCTTATTTTATAGTGTCATAAATCATCTCGAATTTGGATGAGTGGGATCATCCACACTATCTACATCTTTTGGTATTTTGAAACCAGATTTATGAATTATGGCATGTATAAAAGACTTAATGTTAATGTGATGTATATATATATATAGTAATTACTAATTAGCTTAAGATGTTAATGTATATTAATTGATAGGTTGTTTTTTAAAATTCTAGCGAGTTTACTTTGAATGTCGTGATTGATTTAATTATGTTTAAGTATATAGCTGTATTAGTTGAAACATTGAATTGGTTTGAGATTGCGTTTTGAAAATTTGCAGGAGGGATTAGACATTTGTAAAAGGGATTATGTCAAAAATTTTATAAAAAAAAACTCCGATTGTATGAAAATATGTATTTTATGTTTGATAATACTTTTTACCTTGTTTCGGCGATGAACACGGGCAAGAGATGTTACATTTTTGTGGTATCAGAGCTACGGTTTAGCCGGTTCTCAGACTAACAAAATATGTGTGAAAGTCTATCTATACATGCCATAAATATATTGTGATAATGTAATGATTCTGACAATTTAAAATTATGTTTTTATATAGTAAATGGATCCCGATCGAGCTGTAGCGGATGATGAAGAAAGTAATGCGCCGGCTCTCGCGCAAAGGACCGCGCCTGAGGAAAGTAGAATAGAACTGAAACACATAGTCAGGATGAGGCTCGAGAAGCCTTCCTTCATATGATGAATAATTGGTACACAGAGTTTATTCGAGCAAATCCAAATGTTCAACCTCCTCTACCCCCTCCTATCCCTCAATCGATTCCTGTAGCTTCACAAGGTGTTGAATTAGTAAAACCGAGTAAACCCCAATTGATAAAATCCAAAAACAAGGGGCGAAAGATTTCAGGACTAACATAGATGATGATCCCGAGAAGGTAGAATTTTGGCTTGAAAATTCTATCCAGGTATTTAATGAATTATCGTGTACTCTTGAACAATGTTTAAAACGTGCCATATCTATACTGAAAGATTCAGCATATCGTTGGTGGGGAACATTAGTATATGTGGTTCCGAAAGAAAGGGTTACATGGGATTTCTTCCAAGAGGAATTCAGAAAGAAATACATAAGTCAACGGTTCATCGATAAAAAACGTAAGGAATTTCTCGAATTAAAGTAGGGCCAAATGTCTGTGGCAGAATATGAAAGAGAGTTTGTTAGACTTAGTAAATATGCTCAAAAGTGTGTGCTCATAGAAGCTATTATGTGTAAAAGGTTTGAAGATGGGTTAAATGAAGATATCAGAATGTTTATTGGGATGTTGGACCTGAAAGAATTTGTGGTACTGGTTGATCGAGCTTGCAAGGGTGAAGAATTGAATAAAGAAAAGAGAAAAGCTGTTATTGAGGCTCGGGATGCAAGAAAAAGACCAATGAGTAAGTCATTCAAAACTCAGTCAAAGGAGTTCAAAGAAGTGAATTCTCGATTGACTGCTTCAACTGGGTATTCTTACCGAGATCGTGGGAGATCATATTCGAATCCGAAAGCTCAAGCTACTTTAATAGCAAGTGTGGGTAGTGTAAAGTCTAATAAACCTGAGTGTCAACATTATGGAAGGCAACATCCTGGTGAGTGTTGGTTAATTAGCCGAGCTTGTTTCAAGTGTGGTTCTCGACAACACTACATTAAAGATTGCCCTGAGAAAGTTGAAGAAGAAAAATTTTAGAATGTTAGATCGGGTGATACTGTTAGCAGAGGTAGACCATCGAGAAATACCAGAAACAAAGCTAGCAGTAAAAGTGCAATGAAAGATACAGCTGTGAGACTAGAAACTAGAACACCTGCTAGAGCTTATGCTATACGTACTCGAGAGGATGCATCATCTCCCGATGTGATTACTGGTACATTTTCTCTCTATGACACTGATGTTATTGCATTGATTGATCCCGGGTCTACTCATTCTTATGTTTGTGTGAATTTAGTACCTAATAAGAATTTGCCTGTTGAATTTATTGAATTCGTGATTAAAGTGTCAAACCCTTTAGGCAAATATGTGTTAGTCGATAAGGTTTGCAAGAATTGCCCTTTAATGATTCAAGGTCATTGCTTTCCGGAAAATTTAATGTTGTTACCATTTGATGAATTTGATGTTATTTTTAGGATAGCTTGGTTGACTTTTCATGATGTCAAGGTGAACTGTAGACAGAAACTTCTTGAATTGAAATGTGAAACTGGTGAAATTTTTCGGGTTGAAACAGATGAATTAAATAAATTGCCTATGGTGATTTCGCACATGTCTGCCCAGGAATATTTGAGAAAAGGGTATAAAGCTTATCTTGCTTATGTGTTAAACATTGAGATGACTGAGTCAAAGCTTGAATCAGTACCAGTAGTCTGTGAATTTTTGGATGTGTTTCCAGAGGAATTGCCTTGATTACCTCCAATTAGAGAAGTTGAGTTTGCTATTGATTTGTTACCTGGGGCTGCACCGATCTCTATTGCTCCGTATAGAATGGCTCCAACTGAATTAAAAGAACTAAAATCTCAGTTACAAGAGTTGACAGATAAGGGATTTTTGAGACCGAGTTTTTCTCCCTGGTGTGCTCCTGTATTATTTGTGAAAAAGAAATATGGTTCTATGAGACTTTGTATTGACTATCGTCAGCTCAACAAAGTGACTATAAAGAACAAGTATCCTTTGCCAAGAATTGATGACTTGTTCGACCAGTTAAAGGGAGCAACAGTGTTTTCAAAGATTGATTTGAGATCAAGTTACTATCAATTGAGAGTTAAAGAGTCAGATGTGCCAAAAATTGCTTTCAGAACGAGATATGGACAATACAAATTTCTAGTGATGCCTTTTGGTTTAACTAATGCTCTGGCAATTTTTATGGACTTGATGAACTGAATTTTTCGACCGTATTTGGATAAGTTTGTGGCGGTGTTCATAGATGATATTTTAATCTATTCTCGAGATAAATCCGAGCACGCCGAGCATCTGAGAACAGTGTTGCAGATTTTGAGAGAGAATAAGTTATTAGCTAAATTTAGTAAAAGTGAGTTTTGGCTTCATGAAGTCAGATTTTTGGGACACGTAGTTTCAAGTGATGGTATTCGGGTTGATCCGAGTAAAATTTCAGCAATTGTTTATTGGGAGCCACCAAAGAATGTATCCGAGGTTAGAAGTTTTCTGGGCTTAGCCAGGTATTATAGACGTTTTGTTAAAGGATTCTCAATGATTGCTTCTCCTATGACTAAGTTATTGCAAAAGAATGTCAAATTTGAATGGACTGATAAATGTCAACAAAGTTTTGAGAAATTGAAGGCATTATTGACTGAGGCGCCGGTGTTGGTGCAACCTGAGACAGGGAAATAGTTTATAATTTATAGTGATGCATCGTTGAATGGTCTTGGATGTGTGCTAATGCAAGAAGCTAGAGTAATAGCTTATGCTTTGAGGTAGCTGAAACCATATAAGAAGAATTATCCGACGCATGACTTGCAATTAGCTGCTATCATTTTTGCTTTAAAAATTTGGCGTCATTATTTGTATGGTAAGAAATGCCGAATCTTTACTGATCATAAAAGTTTGAAGTATTTGATGAATCTAAAGGATTTGAATTTGCGACAACGAAGATGGCTCGAATTAATAAAAGATTATGAGTTAGTTATTGATTACCACCTAGGAAAGGCAAATGTAGTCGCTGATGCTTTGAGCAGAAAATCTTTGTTTGCTTTGAGAACCATGGATATGAGTTTAGCTTTGTCTGAGGATGGTTCAATTTTGGCTGAGTTGAAAGCTAGACCGTTATTTTTGCAGCAAATTTGTGAAGCTCAGAAGAATGATAGTGAATTACAAGTCAAGAGATCTCAGTGTGAATTAGGTTGTGATTCAGATTTTTGAATTAGATCAGATGATTGTCTAATGCTCTGAGATAGGATATGTGCACCGAAAGATAATGAGTTGATTTAGACAATTTTACATGAGGCACACAATGGTAGTTTATCAGTTCACCCAGGTAGTACGAAAATGTATAATGATTTGAAGAAATTGTATTAGTAGCCGGGCATGAAAAAGGATATTTCTGAATTTGTATCAAAGTGTTTGATTTGTCAACAAGTAAAAGCTGAACATCAAGTACCTTCGGGTCTACTTCAACCATTAATGATTCCTGAGTGGAAATGGGACAGAATCACGATGGATTTTGTGACGGGTTTGCCTCTGACTCTTAGGAAGAAAGATGTTATTTGGGTAATTGTTGATAGATTGACGAAATCAGCCCATTTTATACCGGTATGTATTGATTACTCACTTGACAAGTTGGCGGAGTTATATGTTGCTGAAATTGTGAGGTTGCACGGGGTGCCTAAGTCCATTATTTCGGATAGAGATCCGAGGTTTACTTCGAGGTTTTGGAAAAAGTTGCAAGAAGCCTTGGGTACGAAATTGAACTATAGTACTGCATTCCATCCACAAACTGACGGACAATCTGAAAGAGTAATTCAAGTTCTTGAAAACATGCTCCAATGTTGTGTCTTAGAATTTGAAGGCAGTTGGGAGAAATATCTACCATTGGTTGAATTTGCCTACAACAATAGCTATCAGTCGAGTATACAAATGGCACCGTATGAAGCATTATATGGACGTAAGTGTAGAACCCCTTTGTATTGGACTGAGCTCAGTGAGAAACGGATTCACGAGGTTGACTTGGTGAAAGAAACTGAAGAAAAAGTGAATGTAATCCGTGATTGTTTGAAAGCTGCTTCAGACCGACAAAAAGTCATATGCGGATTTAAAGAGAAAAGAAATTGAGTTTCAAGTGGGCGATAAAGTATTTTTGAAAGTATCCCCGTGGAAGAATATTTTGAGATTTGACCGTTAAGGTAAATTGAGTCCATGTTTTATTGGGCCGTATGAAGTTATTGAAAGGATTGGACCTGTGGCTTATCGGTTAGCTTTGCCAGTAGAGTTGGAAAGGATACATAATGTATTTCATGTGTCAATGTTACAACGATATTGTTCTGATCCTTCACATATAATTTCTCCGACAGAAATTGAAATTCGATCGGATATGGCTAATGAGGAGGAACCGATAAAGATTCTGGCTCGGGAAGTCAAACAGTTGAGGAATAAAAATATAGCTTTAGTGAAAGCGTGGTGGGAAAAACATGGAATCGAAGAAGCTACATGGGAACTGGAGGAAGTTATGAGAAAACAATATCCAAACCTCTTTTCCGGTAAGATTTTTGAGGACGAAAATCTCTAAAGGGGGAGAGTTGTAACAGCCCGATTTAGGGCTTAGTCGAAACAGTGGTTTTGAGACCACTAATTCGAAGAGGAAAAATTTATTTTTACTATATTTTTATGGTCTACAATTTCAAGGAAAGATTTCGTGAAAATTTTGTTCGAAAATTTTGACGTTTGGGCACACAATTTAGTCAAAAGAACTAAATTGTAAAAAATACAAAAGTTGAGTTTTATTTGTTAAGGGTATTTAATTGTTATGGAATTATAAATTAGGGGTCCTTATGTGGTAATTAGACCATTAGTTAGTGATGGACAAAAATGGACAAGAAATAAGTGAAATAGGATTTTTTTTAAGTAAGGGCATTTTGGTCATTTAGTAAATAAATAGAATTAAAATGAGAAAAAGATTTAAATATGGTGTTATCATATTTTCTTGCTTTTGAAACTTGAAGGACTCCATAGCTAGGGTTTTGCCCACTTTCAAGCTTGATTGTAAGTGCATTTTAGCCCCGTTTTTAATGTTCTTTGCATTTTTGAGATTACCGTAGCTCGGTTTATCTATTTCTACTGTTATTTTAAGCTAGGGTTGAAATTTTAAAAATTACCCATGTGTGAAACGTATGCATTTTGATGTTATATGGAAGAATATGAAGCTAGAATTTATGTTAAACAACTTTTGCTAGTCGATTTTAAGTGAAACCGAGCAAAATAACATAATCGGTAAAAATATTTAATGTTCATAAGTAAGAGTTAGAATGAGAATTTGATGTTTCCATAGAAGGGAAAAGTGTTGAGCATGTTATAAAACATAAGAATAAGGAATAAAATTTAATTTCCGAACTTTGGGGCAAAAATGTAAATATGCAAAAGTTTGGGGTCAAAATTGTAATTTTTTCAAAAGTTGAGTCGAGGATTATTTTGATAAATGTGAATATTAAACAAGCTAAATTTGCTATTATAGATCAAGAAAGACGTGGAATCAACCTCGGTAAGGAAAAGGAAATGATTGTGGATTGAATTGCAAAATTCCTATATTTTGCACCGATGTAAGTAATATGTAATTAATACATTGTTTATAACTATTTATGATATTTTGTTATAATATATGAGAAACGGTTGAATATGAAATAGTTATATAACAATTAGAAATTTAGAATTTATAGTTGAATCGATTAAAATCTGCTTGAATTGTGGATATATCATTGACAAGTAATAAGTGAAGTAGTTGAATTGAATTATTAAATTTATTATGGGATTGGACTGAAATATTGAAATTGTGATTTGTGTACGGATAAATTGTAAATCCTTGAAAAGTAAGAATCTCTGTGGGACTGTCGGAATAAGAAATGCTTGAATAAAGTGCCTATAAACATGTGTGTAGTACTAAGTGCAGGCTACTACGTGTATCGATAGATAATGGTCACATGTGTAGTACTATGTGCAGGCTACTATGTGTACCAGAAGGCTTTGGTCACGTGTGTAGTACTATGTCCAGGCTACTACGTGAACCGGAAAGTTTGATCACGTGTGTAGTACTATGTGAAGGCTACTACGTGTATCGAATGATTATAATTACACGGGTGGTACTATGTGCAAACCACCGAATATTCGCTATTATATTGACGTTTTCAACTGGATATGAGTATTGATAAACAAATATGAGTATGTGATTGAAGTGTGAAAATTTGCTAAAGAGTAACTGGAGTGATGAAGTTTCGTACTGTGCTTACAAAATAAATTGTTGTAATGTTATGTAAATGAGTGAAATTGAAACAGAACAGATTCGAACAGTGGAAGTGATGTTAGTTTGAAAAATCACAAAAGATTGTAGAAATTGAGTTTGGTTGAATAAGATATGGAATTAAATATTAATGAGTCTACTTTCATATAAAAGAAGCAGATCAAGCAAAAGAGTTGTATATTTTGAGATATTTGAATTTTAGTGAGGGAGGGTCGGATTGATTTCGGAATCCCCTATTCTGACTTGGAAAAATCATTACAAATTGTACAAAGATAAATATGAGATATAATTTATATGCTTAGAATCCTTAATGAGTATACTTTCAAAAGAAACAAACAAAAATATCATCCAAATTCTGTACAGGGAGATAATTCATTTTTAGTGAAGAGAGGTCAGAGATGTTGAGCAGTGAAACAGTGGTGAATTTAAAGAATAAACTGTACTAATTTACAAATTTAAAAATTCTTAAAATTTTATGATAAGACGGTATATGAGTCTAGTTTTAGTGAAAATTTACAGAACTTAATTTGGTGTTTTGTAGCTCCAGATAAAAATAATTTAGTGACTACAATGCAGAAAAAGAGTTTGCTGGAATTTGAATAAATATCAAATTTATGGTTGATTAAAATTATGTTATCTATGGAAACATGTTTTAAATTTGTTTATCAATTACATATTTACTTACTAAGCTATATGCTTACTTCTCTTTCCTTTTTTTTCTTGTTTTATAGTGTTATAAATCAACTCGAATTCGATGCAGTGGGGATCATCCACACTATCTACATCTTTTGATATTTTGAAACCAATATTTCGAATTATGGCATGTATAGAAGACTTAATATTAATGTGATGTATATATATACTAATTACTACTTAGCTTAAGATGTTAATGTATATTAATTGATAGGTTGTTTTTTAAAAATGCTAGCGAGGTTAGTTTGAATGTCGTGAATGATTTAATTATGTTTAAGTATATAATTGTATTAGTTGAAATATTGAATTGGTTTGAGATTGCGTTTTGAAAATTTGCAGGAGGGATTAGACATTTGTAAAAGGGATTATGTCAAAAATTTTATAAAAAAAACTCTGATTGTATGAAAATATGTATTTTTTGTTTGATAATACTTTTTACCCTATTTCGGCGATGAACACGAGTAAGAGGTGTTACACCCCTTCTTTGAACTGCGTTGGTCGCACCTTCTTGTTTTAGGCCTTCATCATTCTTTGTTGATACAACTGGGCATGATATAAAGCTACTAATCTCTTTTCCTCAATTAAATTCAACTATTCATATCTCTCTTGCATCCATTCATCCTCCTTTAGTCGCACCTCCCTCAACACTCGTAGAGATGGGATTTGAACCTCGATAGGTAAAATGGCCTCCATGCCATACACTAATGAAAACGAAGTAGCTCCAGTCAAAATTTTCACTGATGTGTGGTATGCGTAGAGAGCAAAAGGGAGTTTTTCATTCCAATCCCTATACACTTATGTTGTTTCGGAAATTATCTTCTTGATATTCTTGTTTGCGGCCTCAACTGCCCCATTCATTTTTAGATGATATGGCGCAGAATTGTGATGCTTGATCTTAAATTGTGTGCAAACCTCTTTTATCAAGGCATTGTTTAAATTCTTGGCATTATCTGAGATGATTCTTTCTGGTAAACCATACCAATAAATGACCTCTTTTTTTCAGAAATTTGCAGATCACTGATCGAGTTACATTGACATGTGAAGCGACTTCAACCCATTTGGTGAAATAATCAATCACTACAAAGATGAAGCGATGCCCGTTTGATGCTTTCAGTGAGATGGGGCTAATGACATCCATGCCCCACATTGAGAATGGCCAAGGAGGCGCCAAGACGTGAAAATTGGTAGAAGGAGCGTTAATACTGTCTGCATAAATCTGACATTTATGACATTTCCTAGCATAATTTAAACAATCTCGTTCCAACATCAACCAAAAATATCTTGCTCTCATGATTTGCCTTGCTAGCATATGTCCATTACTATGTGCTCTACATACTCCATCATGGATTTCCTTCACTATCTGATTCGCCTCTTTTGTGTCGACACATCTCAACAGGGTTTGGTCACGTCCTCTTTTGTAAAAAATCTCACCATCCAAGAAGAAACCCATAGCCAGCCTCTTAATTATTTGTTTACCATTTTATAAGGTGCAATCCAGGTATTGCTAGTATTGCAAATATTGTTTAAGGTCAACATACCATGGTTTCCCATCTGTTCCTGATTCTACTCCCGTGTAGTGAGCCGGCGAGTCCTTGAACCTTAGCTGTATAGGTTGCACTTTTGTTTCGGATCCTATTTTGAACATGGCGGCTAGAGTAGCTAATGCATTTGCTAACTGGTTTTCTTCTCTTAGCAAAAAAAAAAATTTAACATCATCAAACTCTTTGATCAATCTATGCACATATTGATAGTGAATCAGCTTAAAATCCCTTGTTTCCCATTCTCCTCTTAATTGGTAAACAACTAATGCAGAGTCACCAAAAACTTTTAAAACCCTAATCTTTTTCTCAATGGAGATCTGAAGTGCCAAAATGCATGCCTCGTATTCAGCTACATTGTTCATACAGGTGAACATCAGTTTAGCTGTAGCGGGAAAGTACTGGCCACTTAGGGTTGATTAGTACTACCCCAATCCCATGCCCAATCATGTTGGATGCTCCATTGAAATACACCCTCCAAATTTCTTCCTCGCACTTCAAAATTAACATGATCTCTTCATCTAGGAAATCAAAACTCACGGGCTCGTACTCCTTTTTCGCACGATCCGCTAGAAATTCCACGACAATGCTTCCTTTTATAGCCTTTTGGGACATGTAGACGATGTCATACTCGGACAAAACCACTTGCTAATGAGCAACTCTCCCTAACAATGATGGCTTCTCAAAAATGTACTTTAAAGGGTCCAACTTTACGATGAGAAAGGTGGTGTGATACAACATATATTACCTTAGTCGACGTGCGGTCCATTCTAAAGTGCAACACATCTATTCTAGATGGGAATACTTAGCTTCATATTTCATTAACTTCTTGCTTAGATAATAGATTGTATGCTCTTTCTTGTTTGAACCATCTCGTTGCCCCAGAACACAACCTATGGAATTATCTAGCACTACCAAATACAAAATCAAAGGTCTTCTTGGCACTGGGGGAATCAAAATTGGTGGCTTAGCCAAATACTCTTTTACTTTATCTAACGCTTTTTGACAATTTTTAGTCCATTTACCATCACTATCCTTATGTAAGAGCTTGAAGATGGGATCACACTTATTCGTCAACTATGAGATAAAATGAGACACGTAATTTAACCATCCCAAAAAACCCCTTACCTTATTTTGAGTTTTAGGGGGTGTAAAATCTTGAATTGCTCGAACCTTGTCCGGATCTATTTGAATTCCCCGTTCACTCACTACAAAACCCAATAGCTTCCCTGACTTTACCTCGAAAGTACATTTTGTTGGATTCAATCTCAATTTGTATTTCCTCAATCTTTTAAATAGTTTGCGGAGGTTTTCCACATGACTTTCCTCCCTAGCGGACTTTACTATCTTATTGTCAGCATAAACTTCAATCTTTTTATGCATCATTTCAAGAAATAGTGTCACCATTGCTCGTTGATACGTGGACCCAGCATTTTTTATACCAAATGACATGACCTTGTAATAAAAAGTTCCTCAGGTCGTGATGAACGTGGTCTTTTCCATGTCCTCTCTCGCCATTTTGGCTTGATTATACCCTGAGAATCCATCTATGAAAGAGAAAACACAAGGTTTAGTAGTGTTATCCGCCAGTGTGTCTATATGAGGTAATGAAAAATTATCCTTGGAGCTGGCTTGGTTAAAATCTCAATAATCGATGCACATTCTAGCTTTCCTATCCTTTTTAGGCACTAGTATAATATTCGCTATCCACTCTGGGTATTTAGCTACTTCCAGAAATCCCACATCGAATTGTTTCTTGACCTCTTCTTTAATCTTCAACAGCATTTCAGGTTCATCCTTCTTAACTTCTGGTATACGGGCTTGCAATCTGATTTCAAAGGGAGCAACAATTGACCATGCAAACACATCTGATAACTCAATGAGTGGATCCTTCAACAATTGACTTTGTTCTGGCATGAGAGTGGTTCCAATCCTAATTTCCTTTCTTACCTTATCATCACCTAGATTAATCAAATTTGTAACCTCCAAGTGGGGTTCTGTAAGCTTCTTTTCTTGTTCAACTAGCCTAAAAAACTCATATTGTACAAGTTTGTTCTCTTCCGTCCCATTATCATTATAGTAAACATAATTATGAGAATTTGATCCAAAGATGTCATTTGGATCATTATCAATTCATGAGGTAAATCCTTGAAATAATTATGAGTATGTATATTAGTGTATGAATAAAAATGATTGAATGAATAAAAGTGACTAGGGACATGATCCAAATCTGATTTTATTAAAGATAAAATAGTTTTACATAGATTTTTGAAAGAAATTAAATTAACTAAACGATATTAAAATTTGATATAAAAAATCTTAAAAATTATTACATCTCGGATGACTCAAGGATAGTAGGTAACGGTATGAGCTACCAGTTGTCCAAGGCGAAAGAGTCGTAGCAAACCTAGTCTCTTAACATCGGCACCTAAAACGCCAATCATGTTTAGATCCACTGCATCGCCATTAATCATTAACTTGACCGGTGTTCTTTTTTGGTGCTCGAATCCCACTGAGTAAAAGGTCTTAGATAGTAGAGGACAAATCAAAGGAGGTTCCACCATCTTCTTTCCTGCCATGCGGGGCAACCTCTTTGCTCTCCGCTCTTTACACATCCTCTCGACATCCTTCCTTGTTGGCTTATATCCCAACCCTCTTGTATCCTTCTGAGTGGGAACAAAAATGGATTTTGAGATATCTTGTAGGTAATTTCCCAAACCCAAGTGGATTTGCCAACCCTTCCCTACTGTCTTGGCAAATAATATGTTCGTTTTTCGTGGCACATTAGGCTTAGGGGCTTGCATTCCCTCTGCCACGTAAGACGCAGTGGCCACTTCAAAGGTCTAGAAAGAACTCTCTATTGCATCATCATCCACTTCTATGAAAGGAGAATTTGGCAAGCTATATACGAACAGGTCCTCTTCACCTCGCACGATACATAAATTCTAATTGACTACAAGTTTCAATCTTTAGTGCAAGGACAATGGTACCACCCCAGTCGAATGAATCTAGAGGCATCCCAATAGCATACTGTAAAAAAGCGTAATATCCATCACCTGAAAGTGAATAAGGAAATTAATGACTCCTACCAACAAGGGAATCTCTATTTTTCCAATCACGCTTCTTTTGGTGCCATCAAAAGCTTGAACCATTAAAAGGCTCGATACCATGTACGAGGTGTCTACGGGCAGATTAGATAATGTTGACAAAGGTATGACGTTGATCGATGAACCATTGTCGATCAGGACCCTAGCCACGGAATAGGCTTTACACTTTATTGAGATGTGTAGTCCCTTAGTATCATTGAAAGATATGCAATTTGGGGCCAAAATACTCATTGCTAAGTGACTGGCATTATCTAATGACACAATTTGAGCGACATAAGCTTGTTTTAGAACTTGTGCAAGAGCCTCCCTGTGTGGCTCCTAGTTTAAAAGTAGTGATAGCAGAGAAATTATTGTTAGTGTTTTGTTCAATTGCTCGACCGTGCTATACTCGTTGTGCTTTATCAGATGCAAAAATCCGTTAAATTTATCATTCTTGACTTCTCCCATTTGTCCTCCCTCGTTTCCTTATTGGCTTCTTTATCGTTAATTTCTGGTTGACTTTCTGAAATCACTTCATTACCGCGAGGTTTTTTCCCCACTATGTTTGGCTTGTAACAACGCCCGCTTTGAGTTATGCCACTGAGTTCTACTACGTTGGAGGCATCAGATCTAACCACCTCGTAATCATATCTCCGAGGAACTCGTTGGTCATCTCCATAATTAAAAGGGCTGGGAACCCTGATGACCAATAGATCATTCTATACGGCCTTTAAGGTAGACTCTTTTTCAATAGAGATTTTCTTTCCATATACGATGGTGATAGGTTTCGCATCTAACATGTTTATCTCATTGGTGTTAACACCCTCTCATATCTCTAGTTGGAAAGAATCCAAGAGACATTGTATATGTTCCCTAAACATTAGGAAAACTTGGATAGAGTGTCCTCGAGCTCCTTAGTGGAATTTTCAAATTTGATCCATGTAAATGTCCATTAGAAACCTGGGTGGTTCAACGTGAATTAGATTTGGCTTTCACAAGATGTCAAAGAGTCGTTTGAGTGGAGTTGTGATTTCTTCCGCTCTTCTCCTTTGAAGGTTCTTTTCTTCATTTGTAATATTAATTGTTCGATTGTGGTTTGGTAACAGATTCGTGTTAACATCTGGTCTATTCTCTTGCTGGAAATTTATCTTTCCTAGCCTTATGAGATCTTGCACCTTATATTTCAACGCTAAGTAGTTCTCGATGGTATTACCTGGATTGCTAGAGTGATACTCACATCGAGCATTGGCATTGGCATCATACGACTTTGGAAATGGCGGTTGCATTCGTTCATTATGTGTAGGTACAAGGAGGTGCTTCGCTACTAGAATCAAAAAAGTTTTGCGTAGGGGATGGGAATTGGATCAAACACAGGCCTCTTCCATGGTGACTTTAGGGCTTGGGTCTATGGGGACCGTGTTGGTATAGTTAACATGGGGGGATGTGTAATGGGTATAGGTGGACGAAACATAAATAGTGAAGTATTGGTAGCATTCATAGTTGGGTATTGAGGGTGTGGAGGTATTGGGCTCGGGTATAGAAAGTAAGAGGATGGGTATCTTCCCGGTGCGATTGTTTGCATTTTTGCTTTCTTTTTCTTCCCAACAACAACTCTTTTTGCGCTTAAAGGGTCATTTATTTTGCCCGACTTCAATATATTCTCTATAATTTCTCCGGATAATATCATATCCACGAAGGTCTTAGAGGCATTTCTTACCATCCTATCATAATATATGCCTTTTTGGGTACCAACGAACAAAACAATGGTCTACTTTTCTGTGAGCGGGGGCTAAACTTGCGATGCCAAGTCCCTCCACTCTTGTGTGTATTCTTTAAAAATCTCATTTGATTTCTTTTCCATGTTCTATAGACTTAGGCGATCTGGGGCCATGTCTACAATATGTTTGTATTGAGCAATAAATGCTCGTGTGAGATCTCTCCAAGTTCGGATCCGGCTCCTGTCCAACTTTACATGCCAGCGAGCCACAGATCCGATCAGACTATCTTGAAATATGTGCATTAGAAGTTTCTCGTCTTTAGACTAAGCAGCCATTTTCCTACATACATAGCGATGTGAGTAATGGGGCAACTGCTACCATTGAAATTTTCAAAGTGCGGAACTTTAAATTTGGGTGGGACGACCATATCAGGTACCAGACACAGGCCTTCTAATTCTACAGATCCAAAGGTGTCTAATCCATCGATGGCTTTCAGACGTTCCTCAATTAGGCTGAATTTATGAGCTTTTTCATCCATTTTTAACTTTCCCTTGTCCACTTCTCTCGGCTCCTCACTTTCAGGCAACTCGTTTACTCTTGGGATCTGAATGGTCACACCTGGCGCTTGAAGCGGTAAATCTTCGTGATATACCATTGTATCACTGTGAAAAGGGATTGGATTGTCCAAAGTGCCGCTTCCTTCTCCTACCTTGGCCTTAACTTTGACCATTGTAGTCATCATTTCCACCTGTTCCTTTAGTTTGGCCATGCGTACTAATTCTTCTTCCGAAAATCTTTTTGGCTTTTGAGTGGGTGTTATACCAGTGAGCTATCATTAGTCCTTTTTCAAATGACATTTATTTCCAAAGTTAGAAAATCATTTAGATTTGTCATAAAAAATGTTCTTTTAATTTTATTTTTTTAAAATGATGCTTCTGAATACACAAATGAACGAATGAGTGAACGAATGGATGGATGAGTGAATGAAATTGGGTCACATTGTCGTAAATATACTCATATATAAACATTTTCTTTCAAAGAAGGTTCAAAAACTGCTCGGCTTGCAAATTGTTTTTTTCATTTTTCATTCATACTTAAAGAAAATCCTAATCGATCCTATTGCCATATGGAAAATCTCTATTCATCGTTCTTCTTCTTCCTCCTCATGAGCTTGATGAACTTTTGGTAATGTGCTTGAGCCACCTTTAGAAGTTTCATTTCAGGCTCGTCCTTAGTTGTAAAATGGGTAGATTCTTTTTTGAGTTCTTCAATCTGTTCACATATGTCTTTGGCTTATTAAGCGAAAACTTGACCCTTCATGTACATTGTTGCAAACACCTCTTGTCGGCTTACTGTCGTTTGTTCCACTGCGACAAAATGCTCTGCAGGCTCTGTATATTCTTCCATGACCTCTTTGTTTTACTCTTCTTTTGTCTTTAATTCTTTAATTAGACAAAAAATTTCCTCCTTCAGCACCTCAATTTCAATAGTTTTCTTATTAGACACCATTCTCCAAGTTCGCTCTTGTTATTGTACTTTTTTGAGTTCATTAGCCCGGAAACTTGGATCCGCCTCTAACCTTTGAATCTGAGCGAACAAGTCTGATCTTTCTCGTTGACGTCGTTCTAACTGTATTCTTAGTTATTCATCTCTTCCCTTCATGTCTAACTGATGTTGCTGCTGTTGTGTCATGATTTCTTCCTCATTTTCCTTTACATATGCCTAATGCTGCTCTCGTTTCCGTCTGACCTCTTCATCTCTACCCCTTAGATGTATATATAAATCATGTATCTTTCCTGTTAGCTCAGCTTCATCATCTGGGACCTTCCTCTTTCCCTTGAATTGTGCTGACACAGAGATTTTACTTCTTTTTAGGCACCATTGGATATACGTTTTCAAGAGGGAATGGTTAAAAAAGGCTCCTGATTGCAAGCTTAAGGTTTGACCCCACTTAATTCATATCTCTTCCAATTTTTTCAAAAATCGCCGATCCGAAACAGAAACTTCCACCCTGTTTAAGCCAGGTATAGTAGGTATACATTCATCATACTTGTATCGGCTCAGAACCATCAACGAGGAATAACTGATGGCTCCCTATATGCTAATTAAGGGAACCCACAAATGACCATTGCACCCAATTAGTACTGTGCTTTGAATCATCTATGGAGCCTTCCATTCTATTTCTTGGTATATCAATGTACTAAGGTTTTGAACCCACACCTCAATCGATTGATTTGGAGGCCACTCACTTTCTAAAAATTCCTCTATAGGCCTAGTTGAAGGAACAAACACCAGATGAAAATGCTTATAGAGGCACCTAAAATGGCTTTTAATCCAAACGAACAACAACTCTGCGCATCTTAAGAAATGTTCGTCACCTTTCTTTTTGATGAAATTGAGTGAAATGATGGTTTCAGCTAAGACTGCTGGAGCAGGATTCACCCCTTTTTCAATTTGAAACAGAAAATTAGCTAGCTGCACACTCACATATCCCAGAGCTTTAGGGAACACAATCAACCCGTACAACGAATACGTGAACAGTGCTAAATGTCTATTGCCACAGGCCTTTCCCATAGCATCGCTAATGTCAGACCAAGAAATGTAGGGATCGTTTTTATCTTTTAACCTTGCTTTCACCACATCTATAGGTAATCCCATCAGATTGGCTAAGGGTCCCCGAAAATCGAAGTTCTGCTTCCAATATATCCTGAGCGGATCTTTAAAGTCATAGTGAAGAAGGGTAGAATATTCCTCAATAGTCGGTACCATATCCACTTCATTTAACATAAAACACCTATAAGTGGGATCCCAAAAACGTACCATGGCCTTCAACAAGGCATCATCCGGTTTAACGAACAGAAGCTGTGCTACATCGCCATACTTGTTCCGGAATTGCATTTTCTTAGCAATGTCCCATGATTGCCATATTCCCCTTAACTCATCTTTGCGATTTCTCCTATAGTCCATGCGAACTATCTGAGGCATACTTGAGTCAAAACAAGCTATCTGGCAATCGCCTTCTCTCCTCTGTGTATCCTCTAACATTCTTGCTTTTAGCCTTATATTTTTTATCCCCTGCCGAACAACTAAATCTTCTCGAAGTGTGTTCATGTTGAATATAGATGCGACACTGTGCCTCAAGTATTTAAATGATGCATGAATTATGCCATGAAGAGACACAAACACAAGAAAAACAAAGTCAGTAAAAAATAACAATAAAGTCAAATGAAAAAATACGAAATTAAATTATATAGCATTGCGAAGAAAAAAATTCAAACACAAAACATACGAATAAATGCTCATGAAGTCCTATAGGGTATTATTTCAAGGGGTAAGGTATGGCTCTTATGTCTAGGTTTCACATTTAAAATGGTCATTACTTGCTGGTTTACGGTTGACTCTAATGCACGAGGAACCCAAGGCTTAAATACGGCATCCATAGAGATGCGTTCCCCTTTTAAAAAGGGTTGACCCTTGGGTGGTAAGACTTCCATAGCATACACAGTAGCATTTGCTACGCGAACATCTATGTCCATCTTAACCATGGAGTAGCCCTTAAACTTATGCGGTGACATATTGTCACATGAAAGCCTAAGGCTACTCCTAAACAAGATGGGCCCAGACATAGGACTGAAAGCAAGATGCAACATGAGTGACAATTATAGCCGCCCCACGACGGTAGAGTCGACATACAAATTAATCGATTTCATCGATAAAAGAATAAACAAACACATTGGCATACAAATCAAAATAGGATAAGTAAATGAAATGAACAAATAAATCAATATTTAACACATATTCAACAATTTAAAATGACATTAGACAATTAAAAAAATTAATGCACGAATAAATAAAACTAATATGCACAAAAACTAAAAAACCTAGCTCTTAAACCTAACTAAGTCGACTCACTAATGTCCCTAGCAGAGTTACCAAGCTGCCATAACACTGCCTACATAAGAGTACAGGGGCCTAGAAAGTAAAGCTACACACGGAGGAACTAAATTACTTAGAGTCACCACTAACCAATTAGGACTAGGTTGCTTAGCCACCTACCGTCTAAAAATCTAGAATTAATACAATGAAAAAAATCCTAAAAATCTAGAATCGATTTCATCACAAAATTTTGGGTTTGGGAGTACAATTACGTATGGGGAAGGTTATAACACCCCCACAATGCCTATCCGGGGATATTCTTACGAGGTCTTAAGAGCTAGATTTTTTTTATTTAATCATATTAATGTATTTATCTAAGTTAAAATCTTATAGAAATCTTAAATAAAAACTCTAAAGGAAACGCCTCCGGTTTACTTATAGCTCGATTAAGATGTCTTCACCAAACTTATCTAATTTGAAACGTAAATTAGAGATTTTTACGTTTAATGGGAACTGTAATGCCCCAAAATTCTCTTATATATATATATATTTATTTTTGTATGTTTGTGACACAAATATTTATTTTCTTTAGTTGTTATGTGTTCTGGGAGTGTTTAGGAGGTCCCAAGTTCAAGCCTTAGCTTGGGCAAATTTTTGTTTTTCATAATGAATAAACTCCTATCTCTAATCAGTAGGCTTATAAATAAATGTTGATAAAATATGATAGAATGGGCCTGCGGGTCTGGTGGTGAAGTGGAGTGGCAAAGTGCTGGTGGTCTTGCGTTCGAGTCCTGGTGTGTGTAAGAGAGTGTTTTATTTTGCTACTTGTGCCATGTGGGTGTTTTAGTTTAGCCGATATACTGAAGAGTTTGAGTGGGATTTGAATTAGGTGGTTGAAGGAGGGGTGGCCGATTTTGGAGAGTGGATTAAGGGATATGGTGAGAAAATTAAGGAGTGAGGAGTCTGAGAACATCCAATTTGTGGTTGCAAGTTCGGCTCTTCTTCTCTCTTTTTCATTTTCTGACAATTTGTTCTATGATGTTTTATTTCCCCGTCCTCTTATTTTTCCTTTTTGCAATTTTGGCTTCCGTTCATCTTCCCAAATATTTTTGACTCTTTCTTTTGATTCTCTTTTTATCGTTTTTCCTTCTTTTCCTTTTGGGTTCTGGCGGTTACCTCTTTTTCTTCTGCTGCTGATTTATTTTGTTTTCTATCCTTCGTCTAGTGCCTACGACTTGTTCTTTTGAATCTTTGAGCATTGATGGTAAGCTCTACTAGTTTATTTATCATCTAGTTGTTGTTCTTTGTCTAATGGGGGTTCTAATTCTTGATTAGGAGGCCAGTAAGTGGCTATGGAACTCTTCTCAATGCCATTGAACTGTAAATCCACTGGTTTTTGATTGAAGGTAAGGTTTGATGATTAAAGTTGATTGTAGTTATAACTTCGTTTAGTTCTATTAAGTACCATTGATATTGGGTCTTTTAGAATTATCAGCAGCGAATTGTGAGAGTGGAGACCTATCTCATTCAGATCCGTAGTCGGGGGTTGCTCAATTTTGAAGGAAAGTGACGAATGGATTGAATGAATCATTGTCAAAGTTTTGGTTTCAAATTCACTATGAATTAGGACTGATTGTGGGATTTGTTGGTCGACTATAGGTGCCGATGACCTCAGAAGTGCTTTTAAGTGACAAACGAACCAGGTGTTTAAACACAACTCTGAAAACAGAAATCGGCGAAAAGCTAAAAAATGTGATTGTCGATGCAACACGAGCGTACGGCCGCCTGTGTGGTAGGCTGTGTGCTTGAACATGGACGTGTGATCGACGAGGTTGGCCATGTACAATTCACGGGTCAGACTGAATTGGGCCGTGAAGGCCACACGGGCGTGTGGGAATATTGGGCCAGGCCGTGAGATCCATACGGCCAAGGCCATTTTGGGCCGTGTGTGGGCCCACATGGGCATACAACATGGGCCGTGGGACCATTTTTACTATTTGACTGCTAAGGTTGCACGAGTCGCACGAGTCGACTGTGGACCTATTGTAGGGTCGGTAAACTTACCTAGACCCCTAATTGACTGAAATGACTATATGACTGTACGATTATGCATGTTATTAAGCATGATGATGTCCCACTGGTTTGATAATGTATGCCTTGGTTTTATGCATGATATTTTGTTTTAGCATGTCATATATGTATATTGCATTGCATTGGGGTGGGGTTATATTGTTCGGAGGAAGTGTACCGAAATGCATCGAGCCTAAATTACTGGCAGCTCAGCTGCAAACTATTATCTAATACCGCATTCGGTACATTTTAGAGTGTAAGGATGGGTGGGTTGATTATATCCCCACATAGAGTGTAGGGTTGGACGAAGTTAGAGTGTAAAGGCTGGCTGGGTAGGATTTGATATTGCATATCTTGTACTATACCGAGTATTGGTACTGTAATGGGCCAAGTCCCAAATGCATGACTGCTTCTATATTGTAATGGGCTAAGGCCCTAAGCAAGCTCAAATCATATCGAAATGGGCTTAGGCCCAGACTATGATTGCATACTGTCTGCTTGTTTATGTGGGGATTACACACTGAGTTTTCGTAAACTCACCCTTCTGATTCATCTATTCAGGTAATCCCCAGACTTATTTAGATCGGAGCGGCGGAGGACTTAGCTGTGGCCACACGACCCTTTTTTATTGTTTTGTATTTAATTAGGTTTATTTTTCAAAGCTTTATTTGGGGTATTTTTCTGTAATAATGGCCGCTATGAGTGTTTCCTTAAAATTTGGATTTTATACTGCTTTATGTATTATATCTTCTAGAGGTAGATAAAACACGGGTTTTTAAAAGAAATGCATATCTTTTAGAAAAATACCCACATGGACACAAACTGTTTTAAAAAGCTTTCGCAACATATAATATTTTGTAAACTAACGACTGAATAAAAATCACTATTTTAGGATTAATAAAAGATAACCTCGAGATCTAAACTGAAAATGTTTTAAGCAAATTACGATTTTTCAACGCGAGCATCAATTTTCAAACACACTATCATATGACATCGCTAGATTCGGTCATAACGTCCAGGCTGGGTTTGGGGTGTTACATTTTGTGGTATCAAAGCCAGGTTGAGAAACTCGACTGTGGATGTGGGTTTTAAGACGTGATTTTTGAGAACTGATTTTTAAATTTTTTTTACTGAAAGTGTGGTACACTGAGTCTCCGGGGCTGATCCAGTAAGTTTCGTGAAACTATTTTTGTTAGTATATCCTGAAACTGCTATAGGTAGTGTATACTGAGACTACTATAGATAGACTATACTGAAAACACTCAAGTTAGTGTATACTGGTACTGTAGGAAAATCGATAGATAGGGATAGACACTTCGTTGTATGAAGACAAACGTTAAACTTCTAATATTGTTTTCATAAAATACCTATTAATAAACACTGGAACTGTAAACTGAAGCATAAAATTTTAAATAAAGATTAACAAGAATAGACAATGAGCTCAAGAGGTACTCACGGACAGGGTACAAGAAGCCGTGGTAGAGGCCGTAGACGTGCTCGAGCTGGGTCATCATTTTCTGGCAACTTGCCTAATTTGGATACAAGTGAGACACCGACTTCACCAGTGACCGAAGCTGGGCCTCATGATCATGCGATTGGGAATGACGCACTGTCCCAAGCCATATTAAGGATTGTAGAGAGGGTCGCTGGGCTCAATACTAGAGCTGGAGGCCGCGGGTCGATTACGGAACTATTCCGGTCCAATAGAGTCGAGAATTTTAGGGGTATTGCTGGAGTTGCCCCTAATGTGGCTGAGTGTTGGATAGAGGCCACAGAAAGAATTATGGTCGACCTAGATTGCACCCTTGAGCAAAAATTAAAGGGTGCTATATCGCTGCTACGAGATGAGGCTTATCAGTGGTGGCTCACTGCTAAGGAGGGTACTCAGCCCGATCGGCTGACCTGGGAGTTCTTTAAGACTATTTTCTAGGGGAAATATATGGGGACCAGCTATGTGGATGCCCGTAGGAGAGAGTTCTTGAATCTGACTCAGGGGGCAGATCAGTGGCCAAGTGTGAGGCCGAGTTTTTACAAATGAATCGCTATGCGCGTGGTATGGTGGCGACCGAGTGCGAGCGATGTGTTCAGTTCGAAGGTAGCCTTAGGGATAATTTGAGGGTTCTAATAGCTCCACAGAGGGAGCGAGATGCTGCTACACTAGTTGATAAGGTGAAGATCGCTGAAAATGTGTAACGCACTGAGCACCAAAACCGTGACAGAGAGAGGTAGGAATTAGAGGGATTTGGAGCCCTCGAGTTTTGTTCAGAGGCCTAAGAAAAAGGCTAGAGTTGATGGGCTGATCAGAGTTGGGGCTTCCATTGCTGCTACTGGACAGTCGCTGTATATTGACTGTGGTAGACGCCATCAGGGCGAGTGTTGGAAAAGACTAAGGCATGTTTGAGGTGCGATTCTCTAAAGCACCTTATTAAAGAGTGTCCACGGAGGCTCGATCAGATGCAAGCTCTGGGTAATAATACTGCACAGCCACCAAAAGTAGTTCATCAGCCACTGAGAGGCCGGGGTGAGGCCAGAGGTGGTAATGGTTTGGGCTGTGGTCAAAGAGCATCGGGCAGAGGTACTGGACATACGGAGCCAAGGCAGCCGACTCTAGTTTATGCTGCTCATCATCGAGAGGATGGAGATGCTCTGGATGTCATTACGGGTACGTTCTTTATTTATAAAGTACCATATACTGCACTGATAGATATAGGATCCACTCACTCCTATATAGATTGTACCATATCTAAAAACCTGGGTATACTAGTTGAGAGCAGTACGAGTAAGGTCTCTGTACTGAGTCCGTTGGGGGTAGTTAATAAGGATTAACAAATTATTTAGAGATGTTCCTCTAGAGGTTCAAGGAGCTATCTTTTTGGCTGATTGATGGAACAACCTTTTGGGGAATTTGATCTGATACTGATAATAGACTGGTTGATTATACATCGAGTGAGCTTAGATTGTGCCACGAAAAGGGTTGTACTGAGAACTGCGAAAGACAGCAAGGTAGACATAATTGGGGAGCGTCAGAACTACTTATCGAATGTGATTTCTGCATTGAGGGCCGAAATGTTGGTTCATAAGGGATGTGAGATGTATCTGGCTTACTTCAGTGTGTCAAATTTTGGAGATTCTTGGGTTAAGGATATCAGGACGGTTAAGGATCTTCTGGACATTTTTTCTGAAAAGCTACCTAGGTTACCTCCGAATCATGAAGTAGAGTTTGGGATTGAGATCCTTCCTAGTTAAAGCTGAACAACAGTTACCTTCGGGATTTCCACAGCCAGTCAAGATTTCACTTTGGAAGTAGGAGCGTGTAATTATGGATCTCGTTAGAGGGTTACCCCTCACACCTATTAAGAAGGATTCTATATTGGTCATCGTGGATCGATTGACCAAGTCCGCCCATTTCATTCTAGTTCTTATTGACTACTCTCTACAGAAGCTGGCTAAATTGTATGTGTTTGAGATAGTGAGCCTGGATGGAGTACCGGTTTCAATAATATCTTATGGGTATTATCGCTTCACGTCTTAGTTCTAGAAGAAGCTACCTGAAGCTCTGGGTACAAGATTGGACTTCAGTACTGCATTCCATCCTTAGACTGATGGTTAGTTAGAGAGGGTGATCCTGATACTGGAGGATATGTAGAGAAGTTGTGTGATTAACTTCCGAGGTAGTTGGTAGGATTACCTACCGCTAGCAGAATTTGCTTATAGGACAAATATTAGTCTAGCATTCAGATGGCACCCTACGAGGCATTATATAGTCGTAGGTGTCACACACCTTTATGTCGGACTAAGTTGGGCAAGCGGCATGTTCTGGGCCCTGAACTAGTTTCTGATACTGAGGATATAGTTAGGTTGATTCGAGACTAACTAAAAACGGCATCAAACAGACAGAAGTGTTGTATGGATCTGAAGCATCGAGAGATTGAATATTCGGTGGGGGACTTCATTTTTCTAAAGGTCTCACCATGGAAGAAGGTATTGAGATTTGGTCGCAAGGGCAAGTTGAGCCCTAGATTTATTGGACTTTACCGTGTGCTTAAGCGAGTGAGATTAGTTGCTTACTAGTTGGAGTTACCTCGAGAATTGGATCAAATTCACGACGTGTTCAACATCTCTATGTTGAGGCGCTACCGCTCTGGTCCCATGCATATTGTTTCAGTAGAGGAGATTGAGGTTAGACCAAATCTGACTTTCGAGGAAGAGTCGGTTCAGATTTTGGATCATGATGTAAAAGTCCTGAGGAGGAAGTCTATTCCACTGGTTAAAATTCTCTGGCATAATTATAGCACCGAGGAGGCCATGTGGGAGCCTGAGGATGCAATGCGTTAGTAGTATCCCCATCTGTTCTGATTAGGTAAAATTTCGAGGCCGAAATTTTATTTTAGGGGGTAGAGTTGTAACACCCCAAAAATCCCTTATATATTTATTTTTGTATGTTTGTGACACAAATATTTGTCTGCTTTAATGGTTATGTGTTCTGGGAGTGTTTGGGAGGTCCTAAGTTCGAGACTTAGCTTGGGCAAATTTTTATTTTTTTAATGAATAAACCCCTATCTCTAATCAGTAGGCTTATAAATAAATATTGGTAAAATATGACAGAATGGGTCTGCGGGTCTGGTGGTTAAGTGGAGTGGCAAAGTGCTATTAGTCTTGCGTTCCAGTCCTGGTGTGTGTAAGAGAGTGTTTTATTTTGCTACTTGTGCCGTGTGGGTGTTTTAGTTTAGCTAAAATATTAAAGAGGTTGAATGGAATTTGAATTAGGTGGTTGAGGGAGGGGTGGACAATTTTGGGGAGTGGATTAAGGGGTATAGTGAGAAAATTAAGGAGCGAGGAGTTTGAGAACATCCAAATTGTGGTTGCAAGTTCGGCTCTTCCTCTTACTTTTTAATTTTCTGACAATTTGTTCTCTGATGTTTTGTTTCCCCGTCCTCTTATTTTTCCTTTTTGCAATTTCCGCTTCCACTCATCTTCTCAAATATTTCTGACGCTTTTTGTTGATTCTCTTTTTATAGTTTTTCCTTCTTTTTCTTTTCGGTTCTGGCGTGTCCCTCTTATTCTTCTGCTGCTGATTTCTTTTATTTTCTATCCTTTGTCTAGTGCCCACAACTTGTTCTTCTGAATTTTTGAGCATTGATGGTAAGCTCTACTAGTTCATTTATCATCTAGTTGTTGTTCTTTGTCTAATGAGGGTTCTAATTCTTTATTAGGAGGCCAATCAGTGGCTGCAGAACTCCTTTTGGTGCCATTGAATTGTAAATCCACTGGTGTTCGATCGAAGGTAAGGTTTGATGATTAAAGTTTATTGGCGTTATAACTTCGTTTAGTTCTATTAAGTACAATTGATATTAGGTCTTTCAGAATTGTCAGCAGCGAATTGTAAGAGTGGGGACATATCTAGTTCGGATCTATAGTCGGGGGTTGCTCGGTTCTGAAAGTAAGTGACGAATGGATTGAATGAATCATTGTCAATGTTTTGGTTTCGAATTAACTATGAATTAGGACTGATTAAGGGATTTTTTGGTCAACTATAGGTGCTGGTGACCTCGGAAGTGCTTTTAAGTACAAACGAACTAGGTATTTAAACACAACTCTGAAAATGAAAACCAGTGAAAAGGCAAAAAATATGATTATCAACACCACATAGGCGTGCGATCGCCTGTGTAGTAGGCTATGTGATCGAACATGGGCATGTGGTCGACGACGCTGGCAATGTGCGATTCATAAGCCGGGCTGAATTGGGCCGTGAGGGCCACACGGGCATGTGGGAATATTGGGTCAGGCCGTAAGATCCACACAGCCAAGGCCATTTTGAGCCATGTGGGTCACACGGGCGTGTGGGCCCACATGGGCATACAATATGGGTCATGGGCCCATTTTCACTGTTTGACTACTAAGGTTGCACGGGTCGCCCGAGTCGACTGTGGACCTACTGTAGGGTCGGTAAACTTACCTAGACCCCTAATTGACTGATATGACTATATGACTGATACGATTATGCATGTTATTAAGCATGATGATGTCCCACTAGTTTGATATTGTATGCCTTGATTTTACGCATGATATTTTGTTTTAGCATGTCATATATGTATATTGCATTGCATTGGGGTGGGGTTATATTGTTCGGAGGAAGTGTACTGAAACGCCTCGAGCCTAAATTACTGGCAGCTCAGCTGCAAACTACTATCTAGTATCGCATTCTGTACTTTTTGGAGTGTAGGGATGGGTGGGTTGATTATATCCCCACATGGAGTGTAGGGTTGGACGGAGTTGGAGTGTAAAGGCTGGCTGGGTAGGATTTGATACTGCATATCTTGTACTATACCGAGTATTGGTACTGTAATGGGCCAAGTCCCAAATGCATGACTACTTCTATATTGTAATGGGCTAAGGCCCTAACTGAAACTGAAACTGTTACCGAAATGGGCTTAGGCCCAGACTATGATTGCATACTATCTACTTGTTTATGTGGGGATTACACATTGATTTTTTGTAAACTCACCCTTCTGATTCATCTATTCAGGTAATTCCCAAACTTAGGTAGATCGGAGTTGCAGAGGACTTAGCTATGGACACATGACTCCTTTTTACTGTTTTGTATTTAATTAGGTTTATTTTTTTAAAGCTTTATTTGGGGTATTTTTCTGTAATAATGGTCGTTATGAGTTTTTGCTTAAAATTTGGATTTTATACTGTTTTATGTTTTATATTTGCTAGAGGTATATAAAACACGAGTTTTTAAAAGAAATGCATGTGTTTTAGCAAAATACCCACAAGGACACAAACTGTTTTAAAAATCTTCCGCAACGTATAATATTTTGCAAACTAATGACTGAATAAAAAATCACTATTTTAGGATTAATAAAAGAAAACGTCGAGATCTAAACGGAAAATATTTTAAGCAAAGTTACGGTTTTTCAGCACGAGCATCGGTTTTCAAACACACTATCATGTGACATCACCAAATTCGGCCATAACGTCCAGGCCGATTTTGAGGTGTTACAAGAACCCTAAAAGATACCTAAATAATTCTATTAAAATACCTTCAATTAATTCTATTTTAGAATTCTAAAAAAAACACCAAGAAATTACCAATGAGTTAAGAGAAATATTAAAATACATGTACAACTTATTCGATCTTTTATTGTTATTATTATTATTTTAAAATATTTAATTAATAACGTTGAACCTATCAAGATCTTACGAAGGTATCCTATGTCGGGTTTATGATTTATCTTACTTTAAAATTCTTGATTTAAGATTTAAATTGTAAAAATCCTAAAATAATAAATCTTAAATAAAATTTATTAGCTTTCTTAAAAAAGTTTATAAAATAAAATACTTAAAAGTCCTACTCATGATTTACAATTCACCTACAAAATCTTTACTTTTAATCTTGAATAAAGTCCTAAAAATATTTACATATTAACTTAAGATTCTAGTCCTATACGATATTTAAAACTAATTTAAAACCCTAAAAATATCTTACATATTATTTATAATTTTCTAAGGTAAATGGTTGGTGAGATCTTAAGGACTAACCTAAATCCAAATGTAAAAACCTTATGGTTTCATTAAAATATAACACCTACTTAACTAACTTCATGTCAACAATTATAGGATGGAAAAATGACTTGAACTTCCTTCTTTTAAAATGAATAGTAATAAAATATGAAAATTATTTAAATTGGATAAAGTTAATGAAAAGTTAAAACTCTTTCAAAATGACAATAATAATAAAAAATTAAATAAATGAAATAAATAAGACATTAACATGATGATAATAATAACAATAATACACATTGTTCATAATACAATAAAAGAATCAAGGTAACATAAATAAATAATACTAAAATGTATGTAAGGGAATGTGTAAAAAAATAGACATGAAAATAAATAAAACGAAATAAGAATAAATAAAAATGATACAAGTGTGAATAAATATAAAATTTTAAAATAAAGTGCATAATTAACATTAAATATATAATGTATAAATGCAAGTGAAATGGAATATATAAGTGTAAATTATTTATTAAAGATGGAAACAAAATGACATAGCTTAATTTTAGGACTAAAAGATAAAAAATGTGGAAGACAGAGGACTGATGTAGCAATTAATTTGCCTTTAATTTTTAAATTTCGGATTAAATCGAATGATTAAATAAATAAAAGGGTTACTGGTGTAAATAGGTCAGAGAGCGAGGGCGCTGCTGCAAAAATGGGGTATTTTTTGTAAATTTAAAAAGTAAAGGGTAAGAATAAATTACTCATTTTTGGCACCTATAAATGAACAAAAAACTATTCATTCTTTCATTTTAACCTCATTGTTTTTCAATAAAAAAAAAAAAAACTCTTCCTCTTCCTCTTCCAACTTCTATGTTGGCCATGGCTCCACCACCGTAGAGCCCAACGGCTCTCCGACCTTCAATGGTGGGCCGACGCGTACGATGGCAAATTTTTTTTTTTTTTTGCAAAATCAAAATTTTCTATAGAAAAAATCATTACTTTTCTTAAAAATCAAAACCTTATTTCGAAGTAGTTAAAAGAAATCAAAACTTTGTTTTAAAAATTTAAACTTTCCTTTAAAATGATTTTAAAAAATAGATTTTTATTTTTAAAATCTAAACATTCTCATTTTTAAAAATACAATTTTTCTTAAAGATTAAAGTTTTTATTTTGAAGTAGTTAAAAAAATCAAAACTTTATTTTAAAAATTTAAACTTTCCTTTAAAATAACTAAAAAAACAAATTTTATTTTTCAAAATCTAAACTTTCTCATTTAAAAAAAACACTATTTTTCTTAAAGATTAAAGCTTTTACTTTAAAATAGTTGAAAAAAAATCAAAACTTTGTTTTAAAAATTTAAACTTTCCTTTAAAATAACTAAAAAACATATTTTATTTCTTCAAAGTCTAAACTTTCTCCCTTTTTAAAAGAGAAAAACTAATTTTCCCAAAATGAAGCTTTTTTTTTTAAAAAGAAACCTTTATTTTGGCAAGGGGAGGGAAAAAAAGGGGATTTTTAGGGGCTCCTAGGGGTAGAGGACCGACAGTCTAGTGATGTCTCCTTCATCGAAACCCAAAATCCAATCCCTCATGACATGCCTATGGCCAAAAATAAAGATAGAAGAAAAGAAAAAAAAGAAATAGACTGCTTGTAGTTGTTGTGTTTTTTTTTTACCTTTTTTTTAAGAACAAAAATAATGAAAAGCTTCCTCTTTTTCATTTCATTTCATGTTTATATATTGTTTTTTTAATCTTGCTTATTTGTAAAAAGTGATAATAATAGTATTTAATAATAGTAATAATAGTGATGATAGTAATAATAATTTGGGCTTTTGAGAGGCCAAAAAAGAAAATAAGAAAATAAGAAAAGAAAAATAAAGGTCTCAAAGGGACCAAAACCGGGTGGGCTTCGAACGGCCCAAGAGAGAACAAAATTTAAATGGGCCCCCCAATCGAGCTCAGAAAAAAACGGGTGTCTTCAACAACCAAATATACCCTCCAAACACATCCACTTAAACATGTATCCTTACTATTTTATGCACACTTTTACATATCACACAACTCATATTCATATCATATTTTCAAGTCTCATATCATATTAAATCATAAAAACATGACATTTTCATTGTCATATCAATATAAATCACATAACATATCACATTTCAGCATCATTTGCAAACCATCATTAGATTAAGTAGAAACACTTACTCATGAAACTTAGTATAGGTGATTACGCAACCTAAGCTTCCCTTTAACACTTTTATTTGTGCATAATTGTAGCGCACCAAACCACTCACCTTGCAACCTTGACTTTAATGGCAAAATCTCAAATAAGCCTTTGTTTGCCTTTATCCTTTCTTGTAGAACCTCCCAATGAGGGCGAAACTTTGCATTCACATTAAATACATTACAAACATATTATAAACAGCCTAAAACACATTTAAATCATATAAAAAATGCATAGCACAATTCATCTATCATACTTATCGAAAACTAGCCAATTTTGCTGAAAATGCGATTTCACCACTCAAATCTAGTTTCTAAACCTTAATTTCGATTCCAAACATCCTAAATATCATCTAATTATAGATCTAAACCATCAATTTTACCCAATTACACGATCTATTTTTTGAAAAAATTAAGTTGATGTAATCTTTAAAAAGGAAAACATTCATTTTGCTTAAATTTATTAAGAATTTGTTAAATTAAGATAAAATACCTTTTAATTAGATCAAAATGAGTTAGAAATCACTTTAAAACAAAGTTTAGACTAGAAAAACAAGATGTACCATTTTCAAGCCAAAATCTACTTAAAATTAAGTGATATATTGAGATCTTGATTAAATCATTGAAATCTCGAATTGAAATAACAACTCACTTAGTTTAATCATAAAAAGTTAGAATCTCACCTCAATTTTGCAAAATTGATGAGCTATGGAGCTAATTCGAGCTAAAACGTGTGAAGATCTCTTGAGGATTTTAAGGATAAAAAAATGAGTGTTCTTCAAAATTCAAAAGAGATTTTGTTTAGAGAGCTTAAAAAATCAAAGAGGATGAACTAATTTTGGGAGAAAAACTTTGATTTGGTGTTTAGCAAATATTTAAAGAAGATGAAGAATGGGAGGGAAGCAGAAGATGTTTGGGATGTTAAATAGGCACTAAATTTTTAAAAAATTTGGCCATTGCCCATTTAACCACCTCGAATTTTCTTCCTTTTTCAAATTAGTCCTTATTTTTAAATTAAATCCAATTTCAAAATTATTTTTAGATCCAATCTCGTTTTTAAAATCCGTTTTAACCAAATTAATTCCCACTCAATTTTAATTTCTTAACCTAAAATTATTAATTCTATTAATTTTAATATTTCAATTATCTAACCCAATTACTATTTCTGATTCACTAACCCCCTATTTACTATCTCGATTCTACTAGCCCGATTTTTGGGATGTGACAATTACAAATTATTTGAGCCCAAATTATATATTGGTCACTTTGCTAGCTCAACACAACCCTTTATAGTTTGCATTTGAATAAATACGTTGAATGAATGAAAACGAAAAATAGAGAAATAGATTGTATGCATCACTATCCTATTCACAGTGGCATTTTCTCACATAAAGTCAAGGGATGACTTTGTAACACTCCTCACCCATCCTGATGTATGGTATGAATGGGAGGTGTCGCTGTGAAATGATAAGCAAATTATGCAAGTATACACTCGGATCAAGTAATAAAATGATGAGTGAGTACCATTCCCATGAGGATCAAATTGAGGCACAAAAATGGTCAAGTTGTTATGATAGAGTGTTATTAATGCTATGGCAAAAACAATGATAAGTATACAGAGGCAATTAAAGGAATAATGATGTATACAGTATGTGGAATTAATGAATACTTGGAAATGCTATGGCAAAATGAGAGTAGGAATGTAATGGCAATTATGAAAATGATTATATGAATAATATGTAACTGAACAAATAAATAACTAATAATGATGTCGCAAAGATACTATGGCAAAGAATAATGGATATATGATGTTGATTTAGAAGGTCGAGATTACTAAGAATCTACCCTTACTACCAATAATGCCTTAGTAAAATCATACTCAGTTTATTGCTCAGAAGAGTTCTAACATGCTCTGCTTCTTTTGAGAGCAAAAACCTCAAGTTACCTTGCTTGTGTCTATAGGCCTTAATATGGTACCCTACATTTTTTTCCTTCTGTATGAACATTGCTCTATGTCTATAGTCTACTACAAGTATTGGTCGACTACTTGCTCATATCATTCAATTTTGGTCCAACTAATCTAACCTTTTCAGAATTAAATTAGTTTACGGGCATGTTGCACAATTGTCCATGTCTAAGGATTGCATGCATACAATTTAGAAATAAAAACAATTGAATGAAACAATAAATTGATTTGGATCTATGCTTTAACCATTAAAGACAATAAAAGGTTCATCACATAATCCCTACCCTATGAGATTTAGCTCATGGGTTGGCAAATAAAATTCAAAACCAAAATATCATTCAACACCATTTTCATTAAATCAATTCACAGAGAAATAGTTAAGAAATAACAGAAGAACGATGGGAAGACAGCTTTTGCGCGTCAAGTTCACACTTTAGCAACACAATGTCCTGTGGTGGTTGAGAAGGACTGCCTTTGTCTTCCTCTTTTCGTCTTTACTCAACTACTACCCTCTAGTTTTGCCTATGGATCTCCACCTTTGTTCGTCGTTTAAGGTTTCCTCATTTGGCTTTTTATAGCTTTTTTCCTAGGTAAATCCAACAACCAATGTTTATCTTCTCTTTTTAAATTATTTTTTCAACAACGCAAAATTACATTCTCCTCTTTTAAATTCTGTTTGTTCTAAGATAAAAACCAATAACCCAAGATTATCTTCTCTTATTTTTTAGGCACATTTTTGGGTACAAGTACATTTGGGCTAAAACTGGTATGCGTTGAATGTTGACTCGGTCTTACCGGTATTGCCACAACATCCATGTTGATAAAATGTCCAACTCTTCGCCCTGACAAACCTTCACTCCTTTATTTCTCGTTCCTCAACCTGCACCTACCAACCCACCTAACACAGCCCTACCAAAAGCAATTAAAAGTACCTAATATTTAAACACAGTCTAAGCTCCTAATGAAATGATGAAAATAAAAATGAAATGTCTTAAAATGCAACTAAATGTACCTAAGTACAAGCAATTAGTTAGGTCTAAATGCATGAAATATAACTATTTTCAAGTGTTATCAGGAGGTCTACCCTAGCACTTTTCAAATCATAGTTAAAATATTCCTTTAATAAAACACCATTTGGCAACCTTATAAAATTTATTAAAAAATCCTAAATGTTTAAGAAAGATTAATATACAATTTTAAAATCATTTTGGGTCATTGAAAACATGTTAGGACCCATTTAGTTTATAAACCAAATGTTTGAGGCTTATCAGCCTAAAGCAAAGTCATTCGAGTTGAGAGAAATAAGAGTTTTACAAAACTTGAAACTTTAAAAACATTTTCATAAAATCATTTATCCAAGTTTTGGTTAATTAAAAGACCTTAGATACAATTTAAAGTCATTTTGAAGATGCTTGGGGGTGGTTAGAGGTGCTTAGGACCTAAAATTGTCCTCGAAAAGTTAGAACGACTCAAAATAGTGCAATTTCTTGAGTCAATGGCACTTGTTTGCAGTAGAAATGCCTAGATGTACCGATGCAAGTGCTCTGGACAACCCATTAAAGCATTCCAACTTGTGTTGATACCTTTGAGCCCTTTTACCGATACTTTAACCCTTGAAGCAAAAAATTGCCATGAAACACCCATTTTTCATCCCTAAACTTCACCATAACAAAAACCAAAATTTGGAATACTAAAAATCACATTTTATTAGTTGAGAAAAACATAAAAACACCTTCAAACTATAATTTTACAATCTACATTAAATAAATAGATTAAAAGTCACAATATATGCTCATGTAACATGTTCGAAATGAGGTATAACATGTCATAGCAACCAAGATATTAAGCTAGTCTATTATGCCTATATAAAATCACCCCAAAACCAATCTAAAGCATGGAAAATCAAGGTTTGTATGCATACATTAAAAAGCTATAGAATTTAGCTTAAGGACAATAAAAAATAAACAAAATAAAAGTAGATATCATCACCATTGCAACTAATAATTATATGAAACATTTATATACGCATCCCTAAATGACTTTTCTAGTACTTACCACTAGGTACCAATTGCAAATACAAATATTTCATACCCTTTGATATTGACAAAGGTGTTTTCTTCTGATCCTCGAGATGCACCGAGCCTTGATTTAAAAGACTTACCTGCAAAAACAACGGCTCGTTAAGCTTAAAGCTTAGTAAGATAGTATGAATAATACCTTATATACTTACCTTCAGAATTGAGATTTAGGTCACTGATCTAGTGCAAAATAGAATCTGAGCATGCTCAGCATTTAACAATTGTTTTACATATTTTGCGCGAGAAACAATTGTATGCAAAATTTAGTAAATGTGAGTTCTGGCTTAGAGAGTTTGGATTTCTTGGTCGCATGATTTCAGTGGATGGGATTCATATTTATCCAAGCAGAATTTATGTAATTCTTAATTCGAAAGCTCCGAAGAATGTTTCAAAGCTATGTCATTTCTAGGGATTAGTTGGTTATTATCGTCTATTCGTTAAGAATTTCTTGATAATTTATTTATCGATGACCAAGTTGTTACAGAAAAATGTTGAGTTTGTTGATTAGATAAGTGTTAATAGAGTTTCGATCAATTGAAATCATTATTGACAGAAGCTCCAGTATTGACTCAGCTAGAATACGAGAAAGACATTGTTGTTTATAGTTATGTGTCGCTTAGTGGATTGGGTTGATTGTTGATGCAAGCCAGAAAAGTTATAGCATATTCTTCTCGACAATTAAAGCCATACGAGAGGAATTACTCGACTCATTATGTAGAACTGGCAGCAATGGTGTTCGATCAGATGATTTGGCGACATTATTTGTACGGTAAGAAATGTCACATGTTTATTGATCATAAAAACTTGAAATATTTATTGACTAAAAAAGAATTGAATCTGAGGCAGTGATGATTGCTTAAATTGATTAAAGATTATGATCTTGTTATTGATTATCATTCGAGGAAAGTTAATGTGGTTGCAGACAAGTTAAGTCGACAACCACTGTTTACCTTGAGAGTGTTAAATGCTCATTTGACTTTGAATGTTGATGGTTCTATTTTAGAGGAATGGAAAGCTAGACCGTTTTTTCTTTAGAGAATTCAGGAGTTACAAAATGATGACCCAAAAATATTTGCTAAACGAGAACAAATTTAGAGCAATCAATCTACAAAATTCAGGGTTGATACTGATGGTATTTTGTATTTTCACAATAGATTGTGTGTTCCAAATAATCTAGAGTTAAAACGAGACATTTTATCTGAGGCTCACAGTAGTACGTACTTTATTCATTCGAGTAGTACTAAAATGTTTGGTGATTTAAAACGAATGTATCGATGGCTGGGTATAGAACATGAAATTTTAGAATTTGTGGTTAAATGTCTAATTAGTCAACAGGTGAAAACTAAGCATCAGGTTTTGTCTGGCTTATTACAGTCTATTGTGATTCTTGAGTGGAAATGGGAGCGAGTTACGATGGATTTTGTATTGGGATTACCATTGACACCGTGAAAGAAAGATTTGATTTGGGTTATTGTCGAAAGATTAACGAAATTGGCTCATTTTATTCCAGTCAGAACTGATTATTCGCTCAAAAAATTAGTCGTGTTTATGTGTCTAAAATCGTTGGATTGCATGGAGTACAAATATCTATTATCTTTGATTGAGACCTAAAATTCACTTCTAGATTTTAGGGTAAGTTTTACGAGGCTATAGGCACGAATCTCAACTTCACTACAACATTTCATCTGCAAACTAATGGATAGCCAGAACGAGTAATACAGGTGTTGGAAGATATGTTACGATGTTGTGTTCTCGAGTTTGACGGTAGTTGGGAAAAATATTTACCATTGGATGAATTTTCTTATTATAATAGATATCAGTCCAGTTTTAAAATAGAACCATTTGAAACTTTATACAGATGAAAGTGTAGAACATTCCTATACTGGTCGAAATTGAGCGAATCCAAGTTAGTTGGGGAAGATTTGATTTATGTGAAACTAAAGATAAAGTTCTTCTTATTCATGATTGCTTGAAAGTTGCACTAGATTGTCAAAAATCATACGCAAACTTGAAAATAAAAGATATATAATTTGTCGTTTGCAACCGAGTGCTTCTGAAAGTTTCACAGTAGAAAAAATATTAGATTTAGTAGAAAATGAAAACTAAGTTCGAGGTTTATCAAACTGTATGAGGTATTGAAAGAATCGGTCCTGTAGCTTACAGATTGGCTCTACCTCCTGAACTCGAAAAGATTCACAACGTTTTCCATGCTTCGATGTTGAGATTGTATAGGTTACAGTTGAAAGAATTACAGCTAAATATGTTGTATTCCGAATAACCAATAAGAATTTTGACTCACGAAGTAAAAGAACTCTGGAATAAACGAGTACCGTTAGTAAAAGTTTTGTGGCACTAGCACAGTATTGAGGAAGCTACCTGGGAAAACTGAGGAATCTATGAAATTACAATACCCGAATTTATTCTTAGGTAAGATTTCGAGAACGAAATTTCCTAAGTGGGGAGAGTTGTAACAAATCGTTTTCTAGTGGTGTCAGAAATAATGGTTTTGGGACCACAATTTCGATATGTGAGTCTGTGAATATTAATTATTTAATATTTACAAGGTCATCAATGTCGTATTAAAATTTGGTTTAGAAATTTTAATGTTTAGATAGATAATTAAAAAAATAACTAAATTATAAAAAGTGTAAAAGTTTATTGTTATTAGTGTTTTGGTATCAATTGGGTGTTTGAGTAAAATAGGATGATTTAATATTTGGCAATTAAGCCATTTCTTATCTAGTGGACAGTGAGGTAGGTAACATATTTGATTAAAAGTGTGTTAGTTGATGGTATTTTTGTAATGAAATTAAATGATTAAAAAAATGAAAATGCTAATAAAATTATCATCTTCTTCATTTTTTAGGTTGAAATTCAAACACCATTGTTAAGGGAGGAAAAAGTTTTGGCCTTGCTACTTTCTTTGAATGTAAGTCCATTTGTCACATGTTTTTCATGAATTTCATATTTGTGAGATCATTTTAGCTTAATCTAGCTAACCTGAGGGTCAACTTGTGAAACTGTTAAATGTTTTGAAAGATGTCATTGATGAGTTTGTTATGTTTTTGAAGTTAAATGATAGATTATTAAGCTTGGTTATTAAATAGGATTATTTTGTAAAGTAATTTTGATTATTTTTTATGTTAAGGATTAAATTGGAGATAATAATTATAACATGTTTTATTGTGAAATTTCAACATGTGAGGACTGATTTAGAAGAGTGAAAATTCGGTTCAGTGGGTATAATTTTAATTGTAAAAAATAATCTCGTTTTAGTCTTTGGGATCAAATTGAATAAAGTGTAAAATTTTGGGACAATTGGGTAAATTGTAAATAGGAAGAAATATATATTAAATTGAATATCATATGAAATTGAAGCAAATAATTTAAATAAACTATTTTATAGATCAAGAATAAGTAGATAACTGAGGAAAAGAGAAAGTTGTTGATTAGTCCCTGAACTTTTACTGTCTCTGGAATTTAGCCTTGTTAAGTTTATACTGTTTAGTTTAGTATAAATTGAGATGTTATAATGATTGTGATTTGTGGTTGTTGAATATGTTAAGTAAAAATTATTTGTATTAAATTTATGTAAGTCGAAAAAGTATTTGAGTTGGACGTTGTTAATATGACGATATGTTGAGGTGGATGAATGTAGGATAGGATACAATTGGCATGCCAATAGTTTTTTAATGCGCCCGGTTACGGGTTTGGCTTATGATGAGATGGTGACTATTGATTCATTACAGTCCATTGAATATATAGAAGTTCAACATTTGTTGCGGACTATGGTGTTATATTTTTAGTGATTCTGGTGTGTTACCTGGGGTGGATGTAAACCTTTGGGCTTGGCACTTGTTGCCCAAGTGTGTTCCTGAGGGATGTTAGCCTACTGGTTAGGCACTTGGTGCCCAGGTGTTGTCTCGATGGGTTTGGCTTGTTTGAGCGTTTTGGACTATTCTGGGTGGTTAACCACGTATCTAAATCCTTTTATATCGTTCACCGGGCAGATTTTCAAAGGTTATATGATTTGTTATTTAATTTTATAAATGTTTATATTATCTTCTGAATGTATAAAATGAGAATTGGTATTGATTGATTTAGTATAACTGACCAAGTTATTAAATATGTGTATAAACATAAAGACTCACCTATTGAATGGTTATGGTTGATAGGATTGTTGTTTATTAACTGTTATTGTGTGATTCATATGTTTATATGGTAAGTTTTATCATTTCAACCGTTGAACTTACAAAGTTTTATTGAAGCTTACTTGAGTCAATTTTCCTATTTCTTTGTAGATAACATTTTGTGGAATCGGATGATCGGATCAACCTGAAGATCACACTATCCAGTTATCTATCGGTAGATTTTGATATGTTTACCTTTGGGTTATATGACATGTAATAGGTGTTTGGTTTATGTTTTTGGATACTTAATACTTGTGATACACCTTATACTTTGATGATGTAGTTTTAACTAGATTTTGGTCGACATGTATATATGTCATGGCTTATAGCTTGTAAATGTCCATAATTTTATGTTTTGGTCATTTTGGATTATGCTACTTTTGAATGATTGAATTGTATGAATGAATGGAAAGTTTGGTAAGTGTTTAATGTATGAACTTATGAACTTTGAATGCATTTGATTTGGTAATTGAATTGTGGTGACAATGTAGGCACATTGGTTAGGCACTTAAGTTGTATTTTTGGGTATGTTTTAAACTTGTTTGAATGTGTTTTTAAGGTATGGAAATGATTGATTTTGGTTTGGCTTGACACCTAAGTTTTGGATGAAATTTTGCCTTCTTTTGTAAGCTTTTTAAGGTGCACACAACTTGGGACACGAGTTGTCAAAAAACCTTATGTCACACACAACCACTCCACACGGTCGAGTGTTTTATTGATTTTTGCTGCAGGTTTGTCCACATGGTCACAGAGAGTTACACGGCCTAGCAACACGGTTGTGTTACCTTTACTTCGAACCAAACATGGCCTTGCACATGGTCTATGAGACGACCATGTGACCCTAAACCACATGACATTTGGTTGTTACACGGTCTAGCCACACGACCATGTCTTTGAGCCACACAGTCTGGGTTCTATCACATGGCTGTGTGAGCCCTGGTTTCAAAAATTTTTAAATGTTCTAAAATTTTCTGTTTTGTTTCAAAATAGTCCCTGATTGTTTCCAAACTATTTTTATGGTCCGATAAGCTTCATTTAAGGCCCTAAAATGTATTTATGTTATGAGTAACATTTAGTTTCGAATGTTGATATTCAAATTAACATATGAATGTTTTAATGATGTTAAATATTTCAATCTGTGTTGTAATACTCTGTAACCCTAATCTGACGAAGTAGATGGGTTTGAGGTGTTACAAAAAGGGCATGGACTTTCCATTTTAGAGTTTGTGTTTAAAGTCTCGATGGACCCCATTTGACAACTCCGCGAAGAACAAAAACAAACCCTCTTTACAGACTCTTCATGCACTTACTATATACTTTCCAAACAAACATACATAACCATACTTTAGCAACACATTATTCATACATCATTCATCATGTACTTGAACCTAACAATTTCCATATTAGATATACATACTAGTCTCGGCAAACAATCACACATTCACCTATATCATTTGCTAATTAATCATATAGGCATATACATAACATTACCTTTCATGAGTTCAGTTTCATATTTCAGTTAGTATCATACAGATCTCTTTGTATGGATAATGCACATGCAAGAATCAGTATAGAGACTCGGCTGACAACCACGGACAGCAGCTTGATCTCCAGATTCAAACATCCAATAAGAAACCGCAACAGCCTTTGCTTGTAAAACACAAAAACACTATTAAAACTCATTCGAGTAACTTTTACCATCATCTGAATTCCAGATAATCTCCATGCAAAGCCTTACTTCATCTTACTGTTCACACATAAAACATTCAAGACTATGATACTTACCTAGGATATGAAACAACCTTCTTTATGAACCCATATCCATAGTTCCAGCTTGAAAAATATAGATTTATTCTCATCTTCAAGGAAAATCAACTATAGCATTTTGAATTGAAGAAAGAAGAAAAACCCTCTTCTCTTCTAACCCAAATCAATATATGTGTATTTAAACCCATGTTCTCATAATGGAACTTGACACATGTTACAATCTTTCAAAATTGCCTTATAAATGGTTTACAACTATGGAGAAACATACACGAGAATCCAACATTTTATATATTTTTAGTTCATCCTTTCATTTCATTCATAGCCACCTCGTTAAAACCTAACTAGCATCGCAACTAAACAAACTTAGAGCACAATACCTTTGGCGACAACCTAATATACCCAAAGTCCTCAATATTCTTTCCAATCTCTTCTTCTTTACATTTCTACACATTCAGACAACAACCCTCACTTGATACCATAACATCAACTGTGTCTGATGTATATGCCAAGAGCATCAACTGTGCCACTGGAAACACAAAAATATACACATTTTTTCATGCTATTTTTAACTCAAATTCATCTTGTTTGGGTAAAATTCTTGTTAAAAAATATAAAATAATAATAAAATAATTAAATTGCACTCAAATTATGAACATGTTTAATTTTAATTAATTTTATATCAAATCTTAATTAATTTTGATTATTATTGATAGATTTGCACAAATGGCAAAAAACGTCTTGGCAGACACTACTAGAAGCACAAAATCGAGAGGTAATTTAGAAGCATCAAGGCGAAATAAATTTTTAGCCTAAAACGGTCCAAATTATGTGTATTAAATCATAATATAATTAATTTTAATTTTAATCCAATTTAATTTGGGTTAAATAAATTGTTGTTATTTAATTATGAAAAGAGGCCCAGTTGAGCTGAACCAAGAAAACCGATCCAATCGAGCACTGGGCAACCAAAAACCGTCCCACATGTTGACCCAATCAGCATGTTTGGCTGATTATTTGGCTTGCAAAATGGCCCTTGAAGACTCCTTCAATTTGCATTCAAACCCCTCCACTATTCGTGTCTTTCAAGATTTGCCCCTACCTAAAAATATCATGTTTGATATCTTCAAACATGCCACATGTTTAGCAGGCCATGGGGGGAGACTTTGGCTGCTGATTTTCGCTATTTTTAGCAGTCTTCTCAACCTATAAATACCCCCTTGGCTGCTCACTTCAAACACATCTCAAAAACCATTCATTCCTCGCTTACTTTTCTCTCACTTTTCTCTCTTCATTGTTTTTCATTTCCTCCTATTCCCTTTCCGATTTCACCTACTGAGAAAGAGTCATTCAACCGCCATTTGGAGCAGCATTCAAGTTTTTTTAGAAGCCTTGGTTCAATAAGAACAAGCGGAGAAGGAGGAGCGAAGCAAACTAGTCAAGCCTCGGAGGAACACCGGATTTGATTCTTGTTCCCTATCCTTTTAATTTTGTTGTTGTTATGATGAACATGTCTATGAATATTTGTGTTGTTGATATGATTAATTTAATTAATGTGTCTTAAATTTAATTCGTGTTAGGTTGATTGCATTTTATCTACCTGAGTTATTAAAATTGTGTTTGTGTTGTTATAGGCCTCGGTAAGATGTTTGATTGAGTAAAACCATGACTGAGTTATTCTTGCATTACATTTGTAAGGTAACTAATGAATTAATTATTTAAACGGATTAAAATTGTAATTAATTAACACGACACTTAATCAGTGCATGTTTAATCATCTAAGGTAGCTGAGTGTTAAATTAGAAACGGTATCTAACAATACATTAGCCTTGCATAACTTGCAAGATTATTGTGATTAAACTATTTCAAGGTAAAATTTGTCTAATTGGTTGAATTAACATAGAGATATAGTCAAGAGATAAATGGATTTTGGTAGGTAAGTATTTTCATAAGCTAGCAAATTACCAAGTTACCGTGAATTTATTCGTAACAACATAAACATGAGTTTAATAATTCTAAGTTAAGAAATGTAATTAATCTAGCACAATTATGTCATCGTGATTAAAATCATCTTTTAAAATCGTGCATTTGAAATTTTATTTTATTTTTATTTACTTTACTTACTTAAAATCTTAGTTTTTAATCACCTCCTAAAATCAAAATATTTTTCTTCACCAAAATGTTTTTAATTGATTCATAAATAATTTATTTCATAGTCCCTATGGGTACCATAACTCAACATTTACTTGTCACTTTATTACTTGTTGTGATAGTGAACACTTGCACATTTTCGTCGTTCCAAGTTTTTGGCTCCGTTCCCAGGGACTATTTTAAAAAGTCATTATTTGTGAATTTGTTAATTTTGCGTTTTGGTTTATTTTTCTGTTTAATTTTAACTTAATTAATTTATTTGTGTTTGTTTTAGGTGTTTATGAGTATTGATCGAATCATTGATTTAATCCTTGTAGACCATTAGATTAAAAGAACTTTTCGACAGTGGAGAAGACAAGTAACTCAAAGAAGGACCGAACAGATGAACTTTGAAAATCTGAATCAAGGAAATAAGCAAAACCTGATCAAAATTCTATCCTTATTGCTGATGATAGGGATAGAGATTTAAAATAGTATGTCGTGCTAGTATTTCATGATCTTAAGTATTAGGAAACCCGAAATTGAGGCACAACAGTTCGAGCTGAAGCCAGTCATGTTCGAAATGCTTCAGACAGTGGGCCAATTCAGTAGAAAGCCTACCGAAGATCCTCACCTGCACTTTCGACTGTTTATGGAGGTGAGCAATTCTTTCAAGTTAGCCGGAGTACCCGACAATGCGCTACGATTAAAGTTGTTCCCATATTCGTTAGGAGACAGAGCTAGAGCCTGGTTGAACTCATTACCACAAAATTCAATTTCCACATGACCAGAGTTAACAGAAAGATTCCTCATGAAGTATTTTCCGCCTAACAAGAATGCTAAGTTGAGGAACGAGATCACTACTTTCCAACAAATGGATGATGAGTCCTTGTTTGAGACATGGGAAAGGTGCAGAGAATTATTGTGGAAGTGCCCTCATCACAGAATCCCATATTGTATCCAACTTGAGACGTTTTATAATGGTCTCAATGCTCACAAGAGGATGGTTGTGGATGCTTCTGCTAATGGTGCTCTCCTTTCTAAGTCTTATAATGAGGCTTATGAAATCATTAAGAGGATTGCCAGCAAAAATTATCAATGGCCAACCAATCAAGTAGCATCAGGAAGACGAGTCACCGGAATACATGAAGTAGAGCTCTTACTTCACTCATATCTCTGGTATCCTCGATTTCCTCAATGCTTAAAAATTTTACCACTAATGGGTTTAATAGTTTTGCAGCACAGCCACTGAATCGATTTGAAAATATAGCCTGTGTCTATTATGGGGAAGGACATCTATCCAAAGAATGTCCATCGAATCCAGAATCTGTGTATTACATGGGTAATTGGAACCAAAATCAAAGAAGGCAAGGACTACAATCCAATTCATAAAACCCATCGTGGCGAAACCACCCTAATTTCTCTTGGAATAACCAAGGGGCTGGACCGAGTAACACATACACCCAACCTAGATCGACCCAGCCACCTATTTTCACCCAACAAGTTCAGAAACAACCTCAAGTTGAACCATCCAATGGCTTAGAAAACTTGTTGAAGGCATACATAGCCAAGAATAATGCCTTAATCCAAAGCCAAGTAGCTACAATGAAAAACCTGAAAAACCAAATGGGCTAGCTTGCAACTAAACTCAGAAACCGACCACAAGGTGCTTTACCTAGTGATATGGAGAATCCGAGGAATCCTGGGAAGGAGCATTGTAAAGCATGGACATTGAGGAGTGAAAAGACATTAGAGCCCAACACTGTCGAAGTTGAAGAAGAGCCAGCTGATGTTCAAGACTCAGAGGAAGTTCAACCGAGTGTTGAAATTCTAGTTTCACCAAAACTTGAATCTACAAAATCCAAAAAGGTAGCTTCTGAACTAGCTAATTCCGATAAACTGACAACTTTGTTAGATTCATAATTTCCACAGAAGATGAATCAACCAGTTCCAGTAAAGAAGCCTCCACCACCCTACCCTCAAAGACTTCAGAAGTAGAAGCAAGAAGTTCAATTGAAGAAGTTCCTAGACGTACTCAAGCAACTTCATATCAACATTCCGTTGGTTGAAGCACTTGAAAAAATGTCGAACTATGTCAAATTCATGAAGGATATCCAGTCAAAAAAATGAAGACTTAGAGAATTTGAGACGGAATCCCTGACAAAAGAATGTAGTGCATATCTTGAAGATAAACTACCCTAAAATTTGAAGGATCCTAGATGTTTTACCATACCTTGCAACATTGGAGCAACATATTGTGATAAGGCACTATGTGATTTGGGTATGAGTATCAACTTGATGCCCATGTCAATATTTAGGAAGTCGGGGATGGGTGAAGTTAGACCTACTACGGTTACAGTTCAATTAGCATATCGATCCTTAGCACATCCAGAAGAAAAATCGAGGACATATTGGTACGTGTAGACAAATTTATTTTCCCTGCTGACTTTTTTATTCTAGACTTTGAACTAGAAAAAGAGGAGCCAATCATTCTAGGAAGGGCTTTCCTAGAAACTGGAAGAACCCTTATTGATGTGCAGAAGGGCGAGCTTACTATACGTGTTTAGGATGATCAGGTAACATTTAATGTTTTTAAGTCTATGCGATTTCGTAACACAATTGATTATTGTTCTACAGTGTCTGATTTAGAGTAATTAATCATGGAAAAGGAACTCAACTATGTTGAGGACCCATTAGAACAAATTTTGACATTATACCCTTCAAGTGATGAAGAGGAGGATGAATACTTAGCTTTGCTAGAAGCTAATCAAAGGGGATTTAATCCGCAATCCCGCTTTGAATCTTTGGAGTTAGAGAATAAGAAGGATTATGCCCAACCAAAAGCGTCAATCGAGGAGCCACGTAAATTAGAACTCAAGCTACTTCCCTCGCATTTAAAATATGTTTATTTAGGTAACACTTCTACTTTTCCTATGATTATTTCAGCGGAATTAACCGTTAAGCAAGAAGAGAAACTCATCCTAGTATTGAAACAATTCAGGAAGGCTATCGGATGGTCCATAGTTGATATTTGCGACATTAGTCCATTTATATGCATGCACCAGATCATCCTGGAAGATGGCGAGAAAGGGATGATTGATGGAAAACAAAGACTGAACCTCATCATGAAGGACGTGGTAAAGAAAGAAATCATCAAGTGGATAGATACAGGTATAATTTACCCCATCTCAGATAGTTCGTGGGTAAGTCTCGTCTAGTGCGTGCCAAAGAAAGGAGATATTACGGTCATGGAGAATGAAAATAATGAGTTTGTACTTACTAGAACGGTTAAGGGATGGAGAATTTGCATTGATTACCAGAAGCTGAACAAGGCGACTAGGAAAGATCACTTTCCTTTGTCATTTTTGGACTAGCTGATGGATAGACTTGTGGGGCAAGACTATTACTATTTTCTCGATGGATACTTCGGGTATAATCTGATTACAGTAGCACCAGAAGATATAACACAAAACAACATTCACCTGCCCGTACAGTACATTTGCATTTTGACGCATGCCATTTGGTTTATGTAATGCACCTGCTACATTTCAAAGATGTATGATGTGTAGTTTTACTGACATGGTTGAGAAATACTTGGAAGTTCTTATGGATGATTTTTCACTATTCAGATATACATATGATGATTGCCTAGCCAATCTAGCCAAGGTACTAAGCCAATGCGAAGAAACAAACCGCGTACTTAACTAGGAAAAGTGTCATGTCATGGTATGAGAAGGTATTGTTCTAGGGCATTAGATAACAAGACAAGGAATCAAGGTAGATAAAAACAAAGGTAAACGTTATTGAGAAAATCCTACCTCCAACATCTGTAAAGGGTGTTAGGAGCTTTTTGGGCCACGTCGGTTTCTATCGAAGATTTATCAAGGACTTCTCTAAAATTTCTAAACTTTTATGCAAATTATTGGGGAAGGACATGATGTTCAAATTTGATGAGGAGTGCTTAAGAGCTTTCAAAGATTAGAAGAGTCGGTTAGTTTCGGCACCCATAATCGTCACACCAGACTAGGATTTGCCATTTGAATTGATGTGTGACACAAGTGACTTCGCGATAGGAGCTTTCATGGGCCAACGAAGGAACAAAGTTTTTCATCCCATCTTCTACGCAGGTCAAACTTTGACAGGAGCTCAACTGAATTGTACAGTAACAGAGAAAGAGTTACTTGCTATTGTGTTTTCTTTTGACAATTTTCAATATTATCTTGTAGGTACCAAAGTGATTGTCTGTACGGACCATTGAGCAATTGAGTATTTACTTTCCAAGAAAGACGCTAAACCGAGACTAATCCGATGGGTACTTCTACTTCAAGAGTTCGATCTAGAAATTCAAGATCGAAAGGGAGTAGAAATCCAAGTAACAGACCACTTGTCCAGATTTGAGCCACAAAAAGGGAATTCTCCACTTATACCCATTTAGGAGACATTTTCAGATGAACACATACTGAAGGTAAATCATGTTCATAATACCGCTTGGTTTGCTAATAATTCTAACTATTTAGCTTGTGCTTTGATGCTGATTGATAAGATGTATCATCAAAAGAAAAAGTTTCTTCACAATGTAAAGTACTATTTCTGGGAAGAACCATACTTGTGTAAAAAGTGTGCAGATGAAATGATCAGAATATGCGTGGCAGAAAATGAAGTACATAAGATTCTATATCATTGCCACTCAGCTCCGAGTGGGGGACACTTCGGAGGTACAGGTACTGCGGACAAGGTATTACAAGCTACATTCTTTTGGCCAACACTATTCATAGACGTGTATGCTTACGTAAAAAGCTGGGATCGGTGTCAAAGGGTTGGAAACATCACCAACAGAAATGAGATACCCTCAGACAAACATCATTGAGGTAAAGTTATTCAATGTTTGGGGTGTTGACTTTCACGATCCTTTACCTCCATCTTTTGGTCACAAATACATATTGGTAGTAGTAGACTACATGTCTAAGTGGGTTGAGGCTGAGGCATATCCAACAAACGATGCTAAGGTTGTGATGAATGTATTCACAAGGTTTGAAACCCTAAGAGCTATCACCAGATATGAAGGGTCCCATTCTATGAACAAATGGTTGAAATGGTTACTCGACAAACATGGAGTGAAGCACAAGGTTGCCACAGCTTACCATCCGTAGATGAATGGGCAAGCTGAACTAGAAAACAAAGAGATCAAAGGCATACTCAAGAATGTAATTTGCCCGAACCAACGAGATTGGTCCAAAAGACTGGATGATGCTTTATGGGCCTATAGGACAGCATACAACACCTTTAAGGATGTCACCCTATAGGTTGGTGTTTGGAAAAGCCTATCATCCGCCCTCGGAGTTAGAACACAGCTTACTAGGCTCTCCAACAACTCAACTTGGATCTTAAGCTTGCTAAAGAGAAATGGATGCTCCAACTCGATGAGTTGGAAGAGTTCTGAATATTCTCATACGAGAATGCCAAATTACTCAAGGAAAGCCTTAAGAGATAGCATATCAAGCACATTTGAGTTCGAGAATTTGAAGTAGGTTAGCAAGTTTTGTTATTCAATTCCAGATTCAGGTTCTTTCTAGGAAAGTTAAAATCACGTTGGTCTGGTCCATTTACGATTCACCAAGTTTATCCTTACGGAGTTGTCAAACTTCAAAGTAAGGGAGGTAATTTTCGAGTTAATGCTCAGTGCTTAAAACATAACTGGGGAGATGAAATTGAACAGGATCAAATCTCATTCATTTTATCAGATATTTAATTTTTCTTGTTTTTCTTTTTTAAATAAATGATTTAGGGTATATTTTTGGGATTAGTATGTTTAAATAAATCTTGTCTAGGAGATTGGAACTTAAGCGGAATCGCTTATAACCCTCCAATCTTTCCTGGGAATTGATTTTAACATAATCTTCCGAGAAATCATTCCCTAAATGGCAAAATAATTTTTTAGTTTTTCAAATAAAAAAGTCAATTTTGATCCAAGTTTTAATTGCAACTGAATTTCAATTTTCTTTAAGTCTAGGTAATTAATTGAATTATTTTCAAAATTTGGTTGCTCTTTTTGTAAATATTTTCAAAAGGCATCTAGAATAAATGTTTTTAATTTGATTTAATAAATAAGATGATAATAACTAGTATATAATTATATTTATTATAATATATATTAATTATTATCAACTTTGCATAGAATTAGGATTAGTTTAGATTTGATCATATTTTATAGTTTTTCAATAAATTAATAGCAAATAATAAATTAATATGCATTATATTAATTATTAATTGTTGTTAACTTTGTGTAGAATTAGAACTTAAAATATTTTACCTATTAAATTGTTTTAAGAATTCTAATTATACTCTTACCCTTTTTCCTATAAATTCCACCAACCTTCTCCATCATCCATCAATCCTAGCATCCAAAACCACCAGCAATAGCACCGCCCAACAGCCCCATTCGGCCAGCAACCTACACACTTGGCGCACCTGGCCAGCAGCTCACCCCGCACGTTGCTACTGCCGCACGCACCTACCTCCATCGCGCGCCACTGCTGCCTTTTACGCCTTGCTCCGTGCGCATTGTCTCGTCCCCAGCTCCATCCCGCACGCACCAGTCTTGTTGCTCGCTCAATAGCCCTACCTGCCTGCTACCTGCGCATCTGCTCACGCCAAGGCGCGCTACTGCCATACATTCCTTGTGCCGTGTGCACCCTTGCACAACACTTCGATCCCACATTTAGCCAATAACCCTCCAACCGTCCCGAAATCGACCTTTTTTATTTATATTTATTTATTTAAGTTCTTAATTTTTATATATAGGTGGTAAGACAAAATTTTCTCCTAAATTTCAATTTTATTTAATTATTAAATTTTTCAATTTATGGAATTATTAATATTTTATACTAATTAAATTTTTGAGAAAATATTTGTTTCTATCTTATGATCAGTTTAATTATGCCTCAGAAGAACTCGTGCCTCTACCCAAATTGACGAATCATAAAACAAATTCCATTATGAAGAAGCCAAAGCGAGATACGAAAGTATTTTCAAGAATCAACAGATGCACCCATTCGACAAATTACTTTCATGGCACGCATTCGACAAATTGCTGAAGCTCTCAATTGGGAGTTATTTTGTGAGAAAAGACCTAGTGCAGATGATGAGTTATTTTGTGAATTTTATGCAAATTTGACCTCAAACAAATTAACAAAAGTTTCTATTTAAGGAATCAAGGTACCATTAACCTCAAACACTATTAATGAATTATTTGAATTACCTGATTTTGAAGACGACTAATATTCTTCCTTGATAAGAAATATTGAGTCTAAAAATCTGCAAAAATTCTCGAGGAACTTACAGTTCTAGTTTCTAAATGGGCTATGTCAAAGCAAGGAATTCACACTTGTCGAATATTTGACACCACTAGCAAAGGTATGGTTCTATTTCATTCGATTCAGCCTTATGCCTATTTCACTTGGGACTACAATTTCATTAGAGCGAATGATCTTCTTATACTCGATTTTAACTGAAAAGAACATTGATGTGGGAAAAATCATCCTGGGAGAAATGTGAAATTGTGCCGCTAGATGTTCTGGCCCTACTTACTTTCCCTTTATGATAACAATTTTGTGCTTGAAAGCTAAAATTCTTGCAAATTTAAAGAAGATAAGTTATAGCCAGGGCACAATCACAGATTGGGAGCTCTTCCGAATAGCCGGAGACTCTATTCTACAACAACGAGTTGTAGAAAGTTAGGATCCCAAAGAAGAAGAAAAAGATCCCACAGAGATCAAACCGATGCAGTCAACTGAAATCCATGATAAGGCAGAACCAATTGAACCAATAACCGAACTTGATGTTGCAAATTCAATGTTCTCAATCACCTCACCCAGATCTTCGAGATGAGTTGTCAAAGTTGATGGATATAATGCAACAAATGCAGTGACAACAACAAGCTTACTGGAGATATTCAAAAATACGGGATGACTCAATGAGAAGCGCTCTAACAAAAATATTCAATGACCCGTTTATTTTTGTGCCTGAGTTTCCAGATTTCATATTTGAACCTTGGAGTCCACTATTGAAGAGTTTGTGAAGCGATTCATGCAAAAACAAAAATGATGGAGCAAAAGATGAGTCGAATTCGGGGGGATCAACAAATCAATAACAAGAGGGGATCTTGACTTTATTTTATTTTCGTTCTTAGGTTATTTAATACTTTAGGATTAGGTTTTATTACAAATTTTTATTTTTTCATAATAAAAAAGGAGGTGGAAATCATAAATAAAAATGAACAAGTTGCAAAGTACAAAGTGTGGCAATAGATATATACATGTCTAGGATTGGATCTAGAGAGAGCTTGATACTTAAGTAGTCAAATTGACTCACCTCCTCTTTTCTAGAATCCTACCTGGTGTATAGTATCTATTCACTTTTAAAAATGAGGACATTATTCATCTTAAGTAGGGCGACCAAAAAATTGAATTATTTTCTCTCAGAATAAATTTTTCTTTTAATTATGATTAGGATATATTTTCCTCAAAAATTTCAAATTTTGTTAAGTATGCTAAACTTCATTATAAATAAAATTAGATTATTTCAATAATTTTTATATTAGCTGAATTATGACATAAATGTATTTTTAAATAAAGAATGCAAATCATACAATAAAATTTTTAGTTCCTTAGGAAAGTTAGGCGTCCATGAAAGTTTAAGTCTCTAGAATTGACTTAGTAGTTTCTTAAGGCGAAATCCCAAGAAGCATGGAATGTTGAAAATGATTTAGGCAACTTTTGTTTGGACCGTTTGAGCCTTTCAAGCCAATCTTGATGAATTTTTATCCTTTAAAACCCAACTTTGAGACTATATGGCCTAATTTTATTTGAACCCTTGCAATATTTAGCCATCACTTTTCTCTTCATTATCTTTAAATTGTCCCAAACACTAGACTCGGTACTATTCAGAATGTTCTTTGAAAATAAGTTTGGGGGAGTTGAAAAGAAATATCAATTGCTCAAAAAATTGTAATACATACAACATAATGCTAGTGAAAAAGAAAAGAACAAAAAAAGAAGAAGAGACGAGAATATGTACTTGAAAGAAACTAGATGTGCAAAAGAGCATGTGGAAGTAAAGTAAGTTCGTGTATTGAAGGTAATTATTCTGAAGGTCCAATTCAAGCTGCGTCTAGGGTTTTTTGCCTAAATTTATCTATCTTTTACCTATCCCTAGCCTAGCCACGTTACAACCATTTTAAAGACCTATTGATTCAAGTTTCTATGCTACCTACATTAGTGGAGAGAAATTGCTATGTTCAACATATGAAGGCATAAGTTAAACTTAATGATTGCAGCTTAACCTTAAATAAGGGAATAAAATCAAATTAGTAGGGATTTAAATGTCCTTATTAGGAAGCATTTAGTCTCTTTTTGCTATCATAATAATAATTGAGATTAATTTGAATGATATGTATACTTAAGTAGCATAAATATCAAATTTCTTGTTCTTGAGCATAAGTGTACTAAAGTCATAATTTTGGGAAGAATGTTGTTTTGAAGGAATTTTTTAAAAGGTGTTTCTAAGAAATTATTTTCAAATTTGTGCAATACTCGGGATGACCAATGAATTAAGTATAAGGGTGTGGAAACACGAAAATATACACACTTTTTATGCCCTTTTTAACTTAAATTCATGCAGTTTCGATAAAACTCTTATCGGAAAATATATAATAATTATAAAATAATTAAATTGCACTCAAATTATTAACATGTTGAATTTTAATTAAATTTATATCAAATTTTGATTTTTTATTATTTTTGACAGATTTGCACAAAGGGCGAAAAACGGCTCGGCAGACACTACTAGAAGCCCAAAACCGAAAAGCAATTTTGAAGCATCAAGGTGAAATAATTTTTTAGCCTAAGACGGTCCAAATTATGTGTATTAATTCATAATATAATTAATGTTAATTTTAATCCAATTTAATTTGGGTTAAATAAATTATAATTAATTATGAAAAGGGCCCAGCTGAGCTGAACCGAGAAAATCAATCCAACCGAGCACTGGGCAGCCCAAAACCGTCCCATATGCTGACCCAATCAGCTTGTTTGGCTGATTACTTTCCTTGCAAAATGGCCCTTGAAGACTCCTTCAATTTGCATTCAAACCCCTCCACTATTCATGCCTTTCAAGATTTGCCCCTACCTAAAAATAGCTTGTTTGAAATCTTCAAACATGCCACATGTGTGGCTGGACATGGGGGGAGTCTTTGGTTGTTGATTTTGGCTAGAAACCTTCTCAACCTATAAATACCCCCTTGGGTGCTCACTTCAAACACATCTCAAAAACCATTCATTCTTCACTTCTCTCTCACTTTTCTGACTTTATTGTTCTTCATTTCCTTCCCCATTCGCTTGTTGATTTCACGTCTTGAAAAAGAGTCATTCAACCATTATTTGGAGCAGCATTCAAGTGTTCATGGAAGCCTTAGTTCAATAAGAACAAGCGGAGAAGGAGGAGCGAAGCAAACTAGTCAAGCCTCGGAGGAACACCTGATTTGATTCTTGCTCCCTATCCATTTAATTTTGTTGTTGTTATGATGAACATGTTTATGAATATTTCTGTTGTTGATATGTTTCATTTAATTAATATGGCTTAAATTTAATTCATGTTAGGTTGATTGGATTTCGTCTACTTGAGTCATTAAAATTGTGTTTGTGTTGTTATAGGCCTCAGTAAAATGTTTAATTAAGTAAAACCATGACTAAGTTATTCTTACAAGACAACTTTAAGGTAACTAATGAATTAATTATTTAAACGGATTGAAATTGTAATTAATTGACACGATACTTAATCAATGCATGTTTAATCATCTAACGTAGTTGAGGGTTAAATTAGCAATGGTATCTAACGATATATTAGCCTTGCATAACTTGCAAGATTATTGTGATTAAACTATTTCAAGGTAGAAATACATTGTTACCTCACATAATATTTTATGTGCTTATGAGATTGAATTAATTGTTTGAATTGGCATAGAGATATGTACAAGAGATTATTTTAATTTCATAAGATTGTATGTGCATTAACACATTTGCTTATTAAAATTTGGTTAATCGATTGAATTAACATAGAGATATAGTCAAGAGATAAATGGATTTTGGTAGGTAAGTATGTTCATAAGTTAGCAAATTCTTGAGTTGTTGTGCATTTATTCGTAAAAACATAAACATGAGTTTAATAATTTTAAGTTAAGAAATGTAATTAATCTAACACAATTATGTCATCTTGATTAAAATCATCTTTTGAAATCGTGCATTGGAACTTTTATTTTATTTTTATTTATTTTACTTAGTTAAAATCTTAGTTTTTAATCACCTCCTCAAATCAAAATATTTTCCTTCACCAAAATTTTTTAATTAATTCATAAATAATTCTTTTCACAGTCCCTGTGGGTACGATAACTTGACATTTACTTGTCATACTTGTTGCGATTGTGTACACTTGCACATTTCCATTATTCCAGCCACTCAAATTACTATTGGTTTACTCGCCAAACTCAAGACCCACCAAAGTTGGGTGTTACATGACATTGTTTAGAATTGAAAGTTTCAGGTGTTAAATCGATAGATTTTAAGCTTAAATATGAAAAAGGACTAAATTGTAAAGCTAAATTGATAGTATTGTACATTAGGGACTAAAATGAATAAATTGTAAAATTGACCATAGAAATAAGAAATAGAAGGTCACTAATGGGTAATAGTGAAATCAGATTTCAGATTGGAGTTTGAAATTGAAAGTTAGGTTAGTTCTAGTTTTAGGCACTAAATTGAATAAATTGCAATTTTTTTTTATAAATTGATAATTTGGTTGTAAATTGACTGTTTATTGATAGTTCCATGTGTTTATATTAATCTGTAGCTAACGTCGATCCAGATTTGTCGAGAGGGAAAGGAAAATCCAAAATCGTCGATAAGTAGCTTGGAATTTCCATTTTGTAATTCTATGATTCGGGAACTAATTATTTTTGTATGTTTACATCATTTTTCATTACACAGAGTTAGAGGTGAGTATTGATGACCTCTTGAGCTGAATTGATGTGAATTGGATTGGATGCTGAAGTAGGGATTAAATTGAATAGAATAGAAAATTTTATGACTTGCTTGATTTATGCAATTGGTATGAAATTGAGTTGGAAAATTTTATTATATTTGTTGAATTGATAAATTAATGATGAATTTGGCATGTTAAAGTATAAATTGAATTAATTAATGAAATAGGATATTTGGTTAAGCTATTAGGTATTCAGACTGTGTTAGATATTGTTGGCATGCCATAAGGTCAAAGTACTGAGTGAAACCATCGTCGCTAAGCAATACGTGGTGGTAGATATTATACATTAAATCATCTTTTTCAGGCAAATCGGGGTGGAGAATAGATTTTTGAGAAAACCATTATTGTTGGGCAATCTAAAGTGGTACTATGTATCAATATAGCGTCATCGTTGCCTGACAACCCAAGATGATGGATTTATGTATCTTTACCTAGTTCGTGTTTGGTTAATATGCTTAAAAATAGATGAATTGCATAAATGGTTAAGAAATGAAAGAAAATGGAAACATGATGTTATATGAGTTGATTTGAAAAAAATCCTTAAGGGTCGAATAAGGATGAAAGAGCTATTAGGCTTGGAAATACTGGATACACCAATATGAAATAGGATATATTTACCAAATTGATGATCTTGATCATTGAACTTGTACTTGTAACAATAAATGGTGAAATTAAGAGAGCGCGATGTAATTTTGGACTGTCTTAAGAAGAAGTTTTCAGTTCAAAATCAATAAGGTAGGATAGTAGAAGTGAGTGGCATCAGATCGAGTAACTCAACTCTAATCATTTTATCAGTTCAAGCTAATAAACTTTTGAAAAAAGGCTACGAAGCATTTCTAACCTACATTATTAACTCCCACAAGATTGAAAGATAGATAAGCAATATTAGGACGGTGTGTGAGTTTCCAGGTGTGTTTCCTGAAGAACTATCGAGATTGCCTCTGGACCGAGAAATGGAATTTTCTATCAAAGTTTTTCTTGGTACAACCCTTTATCAAATGCCCCATATAGAATGGCACCAATAGAGTTGAAAGATTCGAAAGTTTAGTTGCAAGTTTTACTGGACCGTAACTTTATACGCCCTAGTATATCACCGTGGGAAGCTCTAGTGTTGTTTTTCAGGAAGAAAGATGGGTCAATATGGCTTTGCATTAATTACCGACAGCTGAATAAGATGACAATCAATAACATATATCCTCTACCATGTATTGATGATTTATTTAACCAGTTGAATGGTACATCCGTCTTTTCTAAGATTGAATTGAGATCGGGATATTACCAGTTGAAAGTAAAGGAAAGTGATGTACCAAAAGCAACATTTCTTACACGGTACGATCATTATATGTTTCTGATGATGCCAGTCGAACTGACAAATGCTCCTGCAACATTCATAAATCTCATGAACCGTATATTCCATCTCTATCTGGATTAGTTCGTAGTGGTATTCATTGATGATATCTTGATCTAAATGTAACACTCCAAATCCGGTCTAAACGTTATGACCGAATCTGGCGATGTCACATTGTAACACCCCTTACCCGTATTCGATGCCGGAATAGGGTACGAGGCTTTACCAGAACACATACAGTTATAAACATGTTAAACCGAGTTATAAAATTTCATTCAAATTTAAACTCCTCAAATTTTTAACATGCTTTTCACGATTCAATTTAATTCACGATTCACCATTACCATCTGATACACGTAGTAGCTTGCACATAAGTAACACACGTGATCGAAACTATCCGGTACGCATAGTAGCCTGCACATGGTACTACACATGCGACCTATCATTTCGGTACACGTAGTAGCCTGCACATAGTACTACACACATGACCATCACTTTCACTTTTACATAGTGGCCTACATACAATCTGTGCCACACATGTGATCATTTCTTTCACTTCATTCATATCCCTTTTTATTCCAAAGGTTCATTCGGGAATTTTTCACTTTTTCTCACTTTTCTTTTTATCGATCAATTTCAATTTCTCGTCTTTCTTGATTTATAACAATACATTTAACTCATATAACCTTCACACTATTCATTCCAGTCCAAAAATATACTTTGGCAAAATTAGGTTTTTGCCCCTAAAGTTTCACAAAATTACGATTTTGCCCCTAGGCTCGTAAAATAATTTTTATTCAATTTCCTTGCATTTTAGGCCTAGCTGAACCATTTTCATAACTATAGCAGTCCACAATACTCACTTATTCACACACTTGTGGCATATTTTAAAACTTTTACAAATTAATCGTTTTAGGCATTTTCATCGAAAATTACTTAGTACAAATCGTTTATCACACTCCAAACATTCATATTCTTCCATAAAACATCAAAATACATGCATATCATTCATGGGTAAATTTTTAAACACAAACCCTAGTTCAAAACAATGGTAAAAATAGGTAAATCTTGTTACGAGGATTTCAAAAACGTAAAAATCATTAAAAACGGGGATAGAACGGACTTACAATCGAGCTTGGAAGCTTGAAAAACCCTAGCCATGGCTTCTCCATGCAATTTTTGGCCTAGGGGTTGAAGATGGACAAAAATTGGCTTTTAATTTTGTTTTTAATTCATTTTAATAACTAAATAACCAAAATGCCCTTAATGAAAAACTTTGGAAACATGCCTAACCATAACCATTTTTGTCCACCAACTTAACCAATGGTCTAATTATCATATAAAGACCTCCAATTTAAAATTTTATAAAAATTGGACACCTCTAACATATAGTCCTTTTGACTAAATTGAGTGCCTAAATGTCAAAATTTTCGAACAAAATTTTCACGAAACCATTTTGTGAAATCATAGACCACAAAAATATAATGAAAATAATTTTTTTCTCGTCAAATTTGTGGTCCTGAAACCACTATTCCGGCTAGCCCCAAATTCGGGTTGTTACACTCAAAGTCGAAACCTGAGCACAATAGACATTTAAAAATCGTATTGCAAGTATTGTGAGAAAAGAAACTTTATGAGAAGCTCAGTAATTGTGAATTCTAGCTACCTGAAGTGGTATTTTTGGGACACATTATCTTAGTCGAGGGAATTCGTGTTGACCTGAAAAGATTGAAGCTATCTTTTAGTGGAAAGCAGCAAAGAATGTATTTGACATTCGAAGTTTCCTTGGTTTAGCCAACTACTACAAGAGATTTGTGAACGGGTTTTCCCAAATAGCCTTACCGATAACGAAGCTTCTACATAAAAATGTAGACCAAATCTCAAGAGATTTGTGTCGAATGATAAATGTTAGGAAAGTTTCAAAAAGTTGAAAGTGATGTTGACTGAGGCACTGACCTTGACTTTGCCTTAATCGAGAAAAGAATTTTTGGTTTATAGTGATGCTTCGTTGAATGGTTTAGGCCATGTATTGATGCAGGATGGCAAAGTGATTGCGCATGCGTCTCTACAACTGAAAATGCATAAACGAAATTACCTAACACATGACCTAGAATTAGCCGTTGTTGCATTCACTCTAAAAATTTGGAGACATTACCTGTAATGTGAGAAATTTCATATCTATAATGATAACAAGAGTCTCAAATACCTCCTACCCCAAAAAGAGTTGAATTTGAGATAGCGTCGCTCCATTGAACTCTTGAAAGACTATGACTGTGTGATTGATTAATACCCTAGAAAGGCACATGTTGTAGTTGACGCATTGAGCAGAAAGGGAACGATTGAAATACATGAAATTTTTGCTCAACTAAACCTAACTATGGTTTTCTCTTCTTCAAAATTTAGTGGATGAATCAACTAAAGAAGATGACACTTTTGTTTGTATTATTTTAACTTTAACTAATTTATTAATTTACCAAACTAACCTTGCTTATTAACATTAAAATCACTTAATTTTACGTCCATCTTTGTCCACTAACAATACAAAAGGTATAACTACCATTTGAGTCCACTCACATTTAAATTTCATAGTTAATTGGTTAACTAATAGAACTCTACTTTTGCACCTTTTACGATTTAGTCCTGTTTACTTAATTAAGCATGAAAACGTTAAAATTTCTTAACAGAATTTTTATACAACCTTTCTAATATTCCATAAACATTAAAATAATAATAAAATAAAAAAATTATCAAATTTGTGGATTCAAAACCACTATTTTGATTTCATTAAAAATAGGCTGTTACAATGATGATCCTCAAAAGGTATCCCTAGAAGTACAAGATGAGCTACAGTCAAAGGAGGTACTCACACCGGAAGCAGTGACAGAGAAGGAAGCAACTAAATATTCTGCCGGTACAAAAATCCCATTCCCTTTGAGACTAGAAGAAAAGAAAATCTGGGATAAGGATGAATTTGTAAGTTTCCTAAACCTATTTAAAACATTGAATGTTAACCTACCTTTAATTGAGTCAATTGAAAAAGTTCCAAAGTACGCTAAGCTTTTAAAAGAGATGATGGCTAGGCATAAGAAAATTAAGGTAGGAGAACAAGTGACTTTAAATGCTTCCTGTAGTGTGATTATTTCAAGACAGATACTTCAAAAATTAATAGACCCGAGGAGTTTTACTATTCTTATAGAGATAGGAAGTATTTACTTTAATAGAGCTCTATGCGATCTAGGAGCTAGTATTAATTTAAAGTTGGTCTTAATCCAGCTAAACCAGAATTAGATTTCAACCTGGTCCAATTCCATTTCTAGCTCTTTCCTGATTTTTTAGTATATACTGCCAACTTAATTCAATTTTGGGCTCATGGTTTCAATATTAATGGTTCATCAAGAAGAAGTCATTAAACTCAATTATGGGAACTAGGGATACATAGCATAAGGGTAAGTTATTTAAGTAGTGGCTATTCAAACAATGCCTTAAGTCATCCCTAAGCATTCCATTACACACAATTTCTTACATGCTTTTAATTAAATCAATGAATAATAATCGTTTTAACCATCATGTATCTACAAATATCTATAATGTTTATTTACCCTACATCACACAATCGAACATTTTTACATAGGTATTTCTAGTCTATTATGCAATTTAACTAAGTAAACTAATTAATCTACCTTAAAATGAACAAATCGTCCCATATCAATAAAAATTTCCATGCTTAATGTAAATTAACACATACTTCATTATTCTAAACCAATTATTCTTAGTAATAACAAACAATTTCTTTTAGTATATAAAATAAAATAAATAACAAACAAAACACTGAAAACACACAAATTAATCCTATTTACTCCTCACACTTTTGAGCATACATTGTCCTCAATGTAAAAATATAAAGTGTACATAAAGAAACTTCCTTGAAAGGTCGAATCCTTGCTATCGTGCTAACATCAAGATCCTGTGCTTCTCCAAGTGGATAAAAAAGTATCTACAAAAAAAAAACAAAGTATTGAATCGAAATAAGACACTAAACTAAAAACGAGAAATAAAATACAAAATTAAAAAAAGTTATGAAAACCAAAAACTCCCTCAAAGGTTAGCAAAATAGTCATCCTTGAACTCACCGGTGTTTTCATCATTGTCCTCATCCGAATGGCCATCTTCCCATTCCCTTTTCTTATGGATTGCACTTTTGAGGCTAGATGTCGAGTTTCAGATGGGTTGCAAATGGTAATACCTTTTCCTTTTGGTCTCAAATGTGCACTACCACTTTATGGTGGCATCGGGGGATCAATATCCATAAGAATGGTCCAGTACGTCGATGGTTGTGGCCATGGAGGAATCTTGATGCCATGTCTCTCGGCATAGTGGGTTGCTACTAGCCCGAGATATGCCATGCATCGGGTCAAGTAATCAATATAAGCTCGCATGACCAGGTCTTCACTTATCAAGACTGTCAGGTTTGCCTTTTTTTGTTGCACCCTTGATGGTACAGGTTGTGGCTTCTGCAATAGACTTGAGTGCTTGTTGAAAAACTGCTCATAGATAACATCATTTAGGATGCCTTACGGTGGGCAAGTAGACTCCTATGGGTCCATCTTGACCCCCTCTCTCCTACATATCTCTGTAATGAGATGTGGATATTGATTCCCCTTGTATGACCATCGGCAGGTTGCCCACATTTATCTTTTGTCCTTGCAAAACAGCATACAAAATAAAGCACAATCATGAGTAACCTCCCTGATGTGCCGAGTAGGGAATAATTTTGCACAAATAAAGTACATTTATTTTTTTGCTATTGGGAACATTATTAATTTTTTGAATCTTATTGGTTTTTGGTCATGAACTTTCAAACCCAAGTCCCTTGACTTTCAGTTAAAAAGTCTATAATATCACCATAGTCCACCTATTATTTATGTAAAATTTTCATTAAAATCTGAGTTATACCAAGGTGTCTTATGAATTGCCTCAATCACAATTGGAGAGACATCCATGAAAATGACTCTCACAAGGACCTTTTGGTCTTGTGCTTCAAGAAAATTTGCAACAACTGATATCATTGCAGGTCTAAGGGGCTGTCGATAAAATGTGGACCACTTTAAGCGTTTCAACCTTGTTATTATTGGGTCATGAAACAATTGCATGGAAAAATTGAATCCACACTCTTGAATTAGTGGTTTATTTATCTTGCAGAATCATTTGACGATTTTCTTTGAGACGAATCATCTCCTAGGAGCATTGAGAGACTCGTGATCCTCAGTTCTTAGAGAAGCCGTACATTTTCTTGAAGCCATTGAACCAGTTTCACAATAACAAGCTTACAATCAATATCACAATTGCACAACTAATTGAAAATCAAAGTTCCCTAACTCTATTTGTGAATATCTTAAACGTGCATACAATTATTTAGAGATTAAAAAGTAGGTTATTATTATTGTGCTTTATTGTTGAATGTATGATTGTATCACTGTACTTTTCTAGTTGACCACCGTGCTATCTTCGTCGAAGGATCGGTTTGCTGCACTTTCAAGAGGAAAGTTAGAACACCAACACAAAAATCACAACTAAGAAGTTAGAACACCAAAACGAGAATCACAACTAAGAAATAAAAGTAACTGACTAGAGATAGGGCCCTGTAACATTAATTATATCATTATCCATATCCATTTCAACTCATACCATTTAATTGTATAATTATCTCCTTTTACCAATCAAATCTATTGATTCATTCATATCCATATCGACCCTGTAACATCTCGATATAGGGCCTGAAAGTTTGGACTTCGCAAGCAAGATTCACCAGTGGCACGGCAAACTGGTATCTGCCAAAAGACTTTCAATAGGGTTCATCAGCAAGTTCAGTGAACATTGTATACCTAAGGACGTGGTAAGAAGTGTTCGCCAATGTTTAGCGAACTGGGGTTTCTCCAATTTAAGTCATGTTACACTTGAATTAGGAAGTTGACTTATTTTCCAATTAGGACAAATATCTATGCACGTAAATTTTTCCTAATTCAAGTAGGGTATACTAAGAGTACCGAAACACTTAGTGCCTATAAATTAAGCTATTTTCTTATAGAGATCTCTCATCGATTATTCTTTCTGTCAAGTCTCTGTTCTAAACCAAAGTTCTTAGAAACCAAAGTAAGCATCTGTCTTGCTAGGGTTAATTGTCCAAGAACTAGGTTTGTTCGTATGTTTGGAATTTGTATGCTTTGGTAAGTAATTTATTTTTATGTATGTTGCGAACCAGTCGAACCATCTACCAGCAAGGACAAAGGAAAAGTAAAACTATTTTAAATTCTCGATTAATCGATGAGTGTTCATGGATCGTCATTTGTGTGTGAACCACTATCTTTTTCAAAAGTTTAAGGTTTTTAAAACTAAGTTCCAATAGTAACCTTTTCTACTAACTCTGTTTACAAAATATATGCTTATGATTTTTTAAAGTTTTAAAGATACGTTTTACGCGTGCTTCTACACAAGTTTATGTTTTAAATGTTTTAAGATATGTTTTAAAAACATGATTTTATAAACCATGTTTTGTGAGCTTCTATGCGAGCTCTATCTAATAAGTATTTTTTATATGATCCCCTTATGTGAGTCGTATGTTGGATATATTGGTATACCAAAGAATTGTGAGTACTTACCTATAAGTTCTATAATTTGGGTGTTGAAGCCTTGGGACATGTGGAGTGATAACAGAATGTCGAGCTATGCTCCATACAAAGGGACATGGTGTACAAGAGAGTGTTTAGCTTTAAGCTACACTTATAGGACGTGTTAAGGACTCTATAAGTCACAAGTGAGGCAATATAAGGAGATCCGCTTATCCAAAAGTAAGATATGACAAGTATAAGAACATGTTATGTGTTCATAAGAAGCACAAGGATGTGTCAAGTATATGACTATATTTTATGTTTTCTTAAAATGCTGAGTTTTTAAGTCTGGTCTTCCACAAGTACATGTGAAACTATTTTACAAACTTACATGATTTTCTATCAAGCAGGTTACTGCGAACTAGGTCTCGCACCTTCATGGCAAGCCTAGCTCGTGATATGGTTTTTAGACTAAGTTTTTTTTAACTCCGTATTTGAAGCATACTATGATGTTCTTGTATATTCACTGAGTTCTCAATGAACTCACACAGTCCTCTCTTACTTCACAAGTAAGTAGATTACGGAAGGTAGTGGTGAGGTGATTGATCTAAGCAAGGCTAGTCAGGATGGGTACCAACAAACCCTGGGAAGAAGGCAATGTTGTAATATCCCGAAAATTACTACTGTAATACCCCGAAAATTACTATAGTAAGAAAGTAGGTATCCTTGATAGTAAAATAAGGAAATAAAGTGACAAAAAGGGAAATTTTGAGTTATGGCAACATTGGGAATTATATTATGGCATATTAATTCAAGAAAGGATTAAATCACAAAAGTGAGAAAAGTTTTGTTGCCCAAGAGTAAATACACAAAATTTGAGGGGTTAAAGTGTAAATATGAAAAATTTGAAGGACTAATAGCGTAAATATTTTAAGGGTGGAATAATCTAGAAACTAAGGAAAATGGATGAATTAGGACCAAATTGAAAAGGTGAAAATTTTTTAGGGACTAAATCACAATTTTACCAAATTAAGTGATGACTCAAGGATGGAATTTTTAAATATTATGAAGGGAAAAATGGTCAATTGGAAGAGAGAAATCTAGAAGGCAATGATGATGTTGGTGATATTTTAGATTAATTAATTAAATAAATATTAGTTTATTAAAATTTTACTTTGATTTTTAAATGATATTTTATCATTTTATTATTATTCTATTTAGTATATATATGGAAGGAAAGATGAAGAATATTCATCTTCTTCCATGCAACCAATGTGAGAAGAGAGGAAAACAAAGAAAGTTTTGCTTTCTTTACAATTTGGTCCTTCCACCAAAAATTTACCATTTTTACTTAGAAATCAAAAGAATTTCCATAGCTTCCAAGAGAGAAAAATAAAAAGGAGAAAATGGGGAGCTAGAATATCAAGTTAGATTCAAGAAATATAAGCTAGAGGAGAGAGAAAATCAAGTTA